>NC_141142.1:159457789-160057789 GCF_053477565.2 Lygodium microphyllum
TATGATTTGTGGGAAAAGAACTAGGATCTAATTACTCATTAAAAAATAGCATGCATTAAACATAATGAACTATGAATAGATTGAATATTCATTTTTACATTCATTAATTCAAAACATGATATGTTACATCTTCAAATACTCATGGGTTGCAAACTAAAGAGAGGTAACCCATAGGGATAGCATTATTAAATTTATTTCTCCATAAGTCGAATAGCTACGATATGTAGTTTAGTTGTACCCTTATTTTAAGGCCTCTACATACGAATAACCATACCACTAATTTATGCTCTTATCTCACCCTCATAACTCTTTTTCCTATCAAATTGAAGTATTATGGAAGTGATAATTTAACAATACAACTATGTCATGAACGACATTTCAAATGGAGCCATAGGGTGCAGATAGAAATCTACCTAAATTCTTGACTAGAATCATACCAAACAAAAAGGATGAATGACTGCGTCCATCCATTAGTCAAAGATGAGGCCTAAACAACTTAAACTTATTATTGAGTCACTTATAATGAGGATAACATTAATAAAAGTTGAGAATTTCCACACATAACAAGGTGCAAACAATGGTAAAAGCATGTACTTCTAGCCAATGGAATGTTAGTGATTTTATCAACAAATTGAGTAGTGATTTTTCAAATTGACTTTATTGTCATCCCTAAATTTAAAAAGTGGAATCTTTTTTCTAAAATATATAAATATCATTTTATCATTAGACATATTACAAATAAATAAGATGTTATTTGAGAAAGACTACTTGATTACTACCTTGAGTTGAAATGTGATTGCAATTTATATCTACAATTTGATAAAAGCTTTTACTCATACTTAAATGATACACAGGTAGGAGAAATTTGTGCTCCCCCAAGGGGATTGCTAGGGCTAACGGTTTTGTTTTTTCTAAGAGCGCTTCATCAAGGTTTAGGCTAGAAGGTCACGCATGGAAGGTTCCCTCCTATACCAATACAAAACAAAGGAGACTCTAGTTGAAAATTGTAATTACATAGTTGGTTCTACAATAGAGAAGCAATTCATACATGTACAATGTAGTGAGCATCGAAAACCTAGAATTATGGGCTAGGCCACTCTTTTCAAGAAAAGAGTGAACTTTTATACTTGGCTCCATGAGTAAAAAACCAATGTAACATTTGTAATAATTAATATGAATATTTTGAAAGGATTTTCTTTGTTGATTTCATGTTTCGTGTTGTGCTTTAAGAAGATCTCAAATGAAGCTAGTGAAAAGGATAATTAAGGAAGTTGCTTTTGAATGTCAAACAATATATTACTATGCTATGTTTAGAATATTAAAGAAAACCATGTTTCGAATGGAAGGTAGGCGATCCTCTTTCCCCAATGAAAAATGATTGAAAGCTAGGCAGACTCAATGAGTTGAGTGCTTTTCTAATATGGAAAATTTTAGAATGAAGAGCTAATATCATTGAGTTTTCCTAGGTTCTGGTCTTAGAACCCTGTCATGCACCTTTTTAGGGGGAATGGAGATGAGATTTAACCTTATGAGCAAAGGGGTAGGGCTCAACTCTCTCTCATCTCACACTCATTTGTCAACCAAGTGTGGCGATTGTTCTTCATCTCATTGATTACAAAGTGATCATTTCGACTAAGAACTAGAAGGTTGTTAGATATTGTTAAGTCTTTAGGAACCCATAGGTCAATCCTCGTAGATTGAGGCCAAGGGCTTCACTATGAGGTAGACCCAACGCTATGCAACCAGATTATTCATGTGGAGTGTGGATGGCGGTAGTTGGGGCAAACCTTGGATGACTACCAAGTGCCACCTTCTACATCAAGTGAGGGGGATGTTAGATGTGGTATCAAAGCATGTTTAATATTTTTTTACGATGGTGTTTAAAAATTTCATAGAAAAATAATTCAAGAAAAAAACTAAGATATTCAATTTAGAAATGATGTAATAGTAAATGCCTAGGACCAAGCAAAATCTAATTGCCAATAGATTGCAACCTTGAAATTAATCAAGAATATATACTATCACAAGAGCAATTTTCTATTAGGAATAGGATCTAAGGGAAGTATTGAGGTAGCAATAGCTCAAGACTAAATGATGGTTGATTAATAATTTATTTATCAGCCTTCAATTAGGGATCTCAAAAGGATTATGTTGCTCACTATGGGAAGTGCATGTAGGTGGAATTGTTGCAATTGTAAAAGCTATTTCCTACAATCTACCAAGTACGAAATTAGTGCAATATCTTCTTGAGGGAGAAAATTTTCCGCACTATGGAAATTAAATTTTCCCCTCGAGCTTATCAATTCAATCCAAAAACCTTTGACCTTATACCAAGGCTAGGGATGGTCACTTACTTATTTCTCAATTTATGCAAACCAAGAATAAGTGGCCTAGAATACAACTTATGGAGGCTCTGCTAGGTAGAGAGTCTTCATTTAGTAAGACTTTACATGTTTCATTGAATACAACCTATGGAGGCTGTGCTAGGCAAAGATGCTTCATTTAGTTAAACTTTACATATTTCATAGAAGCAATCAAAACATCGAAGTTGAAATGATGACCCTAAACTAGTAGGTTTATTATTGTATCATCAAGGTAATCTGACCAAATCGTGTCATTGTGGGTCACTGGTCTCATATAAATAATTATAAGATTGAAGAACTCCCCAACCTTCCTAACAATTATCTGACCCTAGATACATACATGGAACCTCCTACTTACACTATCACTATCTTAACATTATCCCAAATCCACGCCTGAGTTATTCAAGAAAAATTGCATATAGAAAAAGTTGAAACCTTGTATAACTTTCTTTTGGCCTTATATGCGAAATCTTTTGTAAAAATATGTATAGCATATGGCATATGAATAATGTGAGTATATAATTGTCTTTATTTTGGTAAAATTTCTACCACGTTGACAATATGGTGTTATGCTAAAATAAATAAAATTGTTGACATGTATGATAAAGCTCTACATAAAAGTGAATACTTTTGATTATAATCATAAATAATCTCATTCACAACCTTACGATCTTGAAATTTAATTGAGTTATTTTCAAATGTGTTGTTTATTATGGAAAAAGCATGAATGATACTGAGCTGATAAGAAATGTATTAAACATCTTACAAGTTCCTTTGATCGATATATCTTCAGTGGTGATGTAGGTATCATATTGACCTGACAAGTGAGAAAGAAAGAAAGTTCCTACTCAAACATGTCAAGCCGCTACAGTTTAATGGTGAAGGAGTAAAGGTTGACATAAGTGTTGAAACCCAGATTAAACAAATGAAAGATTACTTTTGTGCTGCTAAAGCCAGCTCGAAAAACCAAGCAATGATCACATGTTTGAGGCTTATTGGTGAAGCATGGATTTGGTGAAGACAATGGTGTTGTGATAAGGCTGCCTTTAAATCTACTATGACATCAAACTAAATCAAGGCCACAATCCAAAGTTGACAATTGTCTCCTACCTATCAGACTCTGAAAATGAACAAGCTTTTCAACCTTAAGTAGCAAGAAATGACTCTAAAATGATACTATTCCCACTTTGTTATGATGTAGAAGCACATGACCCACATGTTCGTGAGTCAACAAGTGGTATACTTTTTTTAAGGCTTGAATCCATCTCTTAATGGTTGTGTGGATGTGGATGTGGATGTGGATGTGTGGCAAGGCATAGAGCTAGATAGGGAGTACGGCATGAAGTAGGACATGGAGCTAGAGCCCGTGTGTTTGTGCTACTACAACCAATGAATTAGATCCATCCCTAGAAGAGAAAGTTGAAAGAGACTCTATTCATGCATTAATCAACAACCAGAGAGTTGGGCAACAATCTTCTGTCATCCAAATTATTGCAACATCAAGGTATTTCCTTCTAAATCCTAATCAATGTGGAGCCTCTCATTCATTTATATTCCCCTATGTGTGCAAAAAAGCTAAAATTGAATCGTGAACCCTCTACAAAACTCATTATAGAATTAACAAATGGAAGGGAAACAATGTCATCCAATCCATTCGGAATATCGAGTTTCAATTAGGGGTAGAGATTACTACATCAAATTTCCAAGTCATGCCATCAATAGTTTATCACTACTTGTTAGAAATAGATTGGTTAATACCTAATCAGGCATACATACACTGTGGGGAAGTACTAGTTACATTCAAAAATCTATTTGAACAAATGATCCAATCACAAGGAAAAGCAAGCCAATATGGATTCTACAATTAGTCTTCAAACAGTGTAAGGTGGTTATGACTTAATTCTAGTAGTCATAGATATGCTGATCAAAGTCGTTCATATGATTTCTGCAAAGACAACCTTCAAAGCATGGGACATTGCTAGATTGTTTGTTAAGGACATTTTCAAATTGCATGGGTTGCCAAAAAGGATTCTTAGTGACAATTATTTATTATTCACTTCTAAGTTCTGAACATATCTCTTTTAAGCCATTGGTGCACAACTTTGTTTTAATATCATCCATAACCCTCAAGCTGATGGACAAATAGAAAAATTTAATCGAGTGTTGAGAGATATTTTGAGAGCATGTTGTACCATGGAGCTCAAAAAATGAATAGAATACTTACCTTCAGTTAAGTTTACCTACACCACCTCATACCAACAAATTATTAGTATCACTTCCTTTCAAGCATTGTATGGGCAAGAATACTTGTCTCCTCTTAATCTTTCTAATCTGACCTTGAGGGTCAAATCATCCAAAAAAATGTTGGAAGAGATAGACGAATAGACGAAGTCAATCCGACAGGATATCAAAGCAACACAAGACTGGTGAAAGGCCTACACAAACCCCAAGGGGCCAACTCAAGGAAATTTGGAAGTTCAACCTAATAGAATCCATGAGATCAAAGAAAAGCCTCTTAAGAACCATACTCTCCGCGAGTACCATATTCTGTGGAAATACTTCCTTGAAGAGGATGCCACATGGATTGAGGAGTCCATCCCAAGAAGAGACCACCTCAAGCTTCTCTCGAGATGAGAGCATCTCAATTTCTCTAAGGGGAAGATGATATAATATACCCATTATTTAGAAAAATACATATTTCATTTCCTTTCCCTCACATATAATTCTTCTCTCGAATTTTTCAAATCACCCTCCTTGTCCATGTACAATTTCATTGGGGCTCATCAAATTGCCCCGTGAACTATGCATAATTCCCACGACTCATCGAATCTCCTTCTTGGCTACACATAATTTTTCTCTCCACCATGTATCGAATCTCCTTCTCATCTATGCATCATTTTTCTCTCCGCCATGCATGAATAAGAAAGAGAGGAAAAATTTTTATGAGGCTAAAAAACCTTTAAAAAGCATGGAATAAGAAGAAAATGGAAGAAGGGTGGGTAGCCTAACATGCCACCATTAAATGACACCCTCCTCTCCCAATTTATTTTTAAAATTAATAATTACTTAATTATTATTATCCCCTGCCCCTCACCCCTCTACAACCACCACCACCCCAACCCACCCCTCCAACTCCTTCAACGGATCCCCTCTCCTAATTTTAGTTTGTGTGTGTGGGAGGGTGGGATCTCCTACTTGTGCCATGAATTTTTGAGGTGTCTTGTGGTGGGAAGGGGGAAGAAAAAATGTTTTTGTGGACGGGCTTATCTATCAACTATTAGATCATTTTCAATTTTTTAAGTTATCTTAGGAATTTCCAGGTGAAAACAAATATCTTGGATATTTTTAGAGGGTGGGTGTGTTGACACTAGGGAGGGGGGATTTGTATATTTTTAAATCAATAGGAAGAGAGTAAGAGTCACTTGGATTTTTAATTTTTTATACTACAAATAGGGAGAGGGGGTTAACATGTCAGTTAAGAGGGAGGAGAGTATCAAAAAGAAAATCCAAGATATTTACATGGGCTGAAAACTAGAAGAGAACCTGATGTGCCAACAAAGTTGAGAGGGAGTCGTGGCGTGATAGGAACACGTGGCATACCATTCAAAAATGACTTGGAGAGAGCTGAGGCTATGGGAGGACACTTTCTTTGAAGAGAAAGACGAGCTATGTCACTAGGTTAAAATCACAAACAAGAAGAAAGAGCTATGGCTCAAACTGATCGAGCAAACAAAGAAGACCATCAAAGTGCTAAGGAAGACCCCACAAGGAACAAATGTGCTGTGCAATCTCGAAGAGAAGGCTAAAGACTTGGATGAAGACCTAGAGGAGGTTGACTACTAGTTGATCATGGTGCGAGAGAGAGCCAAGCTATGGCAAGTGAAGGTGGCTCGAGACCTTGACCATGGAGTTGCAGGAGAAAATCATGCTAAGGTGGGACTAGGAGACTGCCTCTAGATTTGAAGGAGCCAAAGAGAGGAGTGAACCATACTTGAAGTAGATGCGAGCAGAAAGAGTCCAAGAGCTGAAGAATGGAGCGAAGCCAACCAAAGAAGCAAGGAGACAATGAAAATGAGAAATAGGTGAAAGAGGAAGAAGAATTATGGTTAGATGAAGATAAAGACCAAGGAGAGGATGAGCTCCACCAAGATCTTGGAACACCTCGGCCCAGCAAGGAGCCAACAGCTACTACCTCGACTACTACCTGGAAGAATACTACCAAGAAGGCTACCTTGAAGACCAATGCCTCTACAATGAATTCCCTCATGAAGGAGACGGATACTACTACCCTGAAGATGTTCCCATCAACTACCACCTAGAAGGAGAAGACCCTTACACCGACTACCCCTATCTTGAAAAATGTCAACCTAAAGGAGTTCAAAGAGAATAAGAAATGATTGAATATTATGTGAAGGGGAAGGATGGAAAATTGATGCGAGTTCAAAGGTAGAAAATAGTATGATGGAGTTAGGATACAAAAAAGAATATGAAGTAAGGTGGACATGTCAAAAGGGTGAACCACTACACCCACAGATCGTGGCCCAATTGAATGAAGAACCAGTGTTAGAAGAAGAGAAGGGGGAGGATGAGCTTGATCCTAATCTTGGAACACCTTCACCCATTGAGATTGAAGGTGAGGCCAGGTTGGCGCCCTCTTGTGAGGCACAGGATGGTTTTGATGAAGAAGAAGATGAAGAAGTAGATGGATAGATAGAATTAGAAAATGAGAATGGAAGGGTGAAAGCATCTGGGCAGGGCATCCACTACATGGAGCCAATACTTCTACTTTAGATGATGATATAGGTGAAGGAAAAGAAAGAAGAGAGGAATTAGAAGAGAAGAAACAAGAAAAGGGAGAGGATGAGCTCAACCCAAATCTCGGAACACCTCTACCCCAACAACCCAAAGAAGAAGCAAAGGGCAAGGAGAAACTCAGCCTAGATCTTGGAACACCTTGACCCCGACAACCCCAACCCCAACAATCAACCAAACCCTCACAATTTAATGATGATAGTCTAGGAAAAGAGTTGAAGGAGAGAATCGTGCCAATATGAGATGAGATAGAAGATGATAGGAAAGAAGAAGAAAAAGACTTATTAGATGGAGCCATAGAGAAGATCAAGGAAAAGATGAGATAAGAAAATAAAAGAAAAGAGATAGAAGAGCAAGTAGAGTTAGCTAGAAAGAAACTAGAAGAGAAAGAAAACCTAGAGCAAGATATAAGGAAACAAGTAGAAGAAAACAAGAAGAAGAAAGTTAGAAAAAAGATTGAGCAAGTAGAAAGAGACGGAGAAAGTAAGTTAGAAGAACAAGTATGGAGAGCTAGGAAGCCAAAGGAAGAAGATAGGCTAGAACAAGGAAAGCAAGAAAAGATAGACCTAAGCGAAGTAGACCAAAAAGAAGAAGGAAAGATAAAGAATGAGGAGAATGAGAATGAGATGAAGAAGAAGGCAAAACCAAACGCCAAGAAATAGAGGCAGGCCATTAGAGCCAAGATGAGAGATGAGAATGAAGATGCCTCCAAAACCCCCCAAACTCAACTCGTGGCTAAGGATAAAGCAAACCAAGCTTTTAATCCAAGGCCACATCCCATCCCAACCAACTCAGATGAAAGTAGGAACCAAGTGCACTTCAGCAATGGTTGGAGTCATTGGCTGCGCCTGGGAGCTCGAAGAGATAAGCACATCTAGAAGTCTACCTAAATTCATGACTAGAATCATAATAAAGAGAAAAGGGTGGATGGCTACGTGCATTCATTAGTCAAATCAAACGAGACCTAATCAACTTAAAATTATTATTGAATCTCTTACAATAGGGATAGTGGTCAATAAAAGCCGAGAATTTTTGCACATGATAAGGTGCAAAAAATGGTAAAAGGATGTAATTCTAGCCAATGGGACATTAGAGATTTTATCAAAGAATTGAATAGTAAGGTTTCAAATTGGCTTTATTACAACCACTCAATTTAAAAAATGGAGTTTTTTTAATAAATGTATAAATACCATTTATCATTAGACATGTTACAAATAAATAAGATGTTGTTTGAGAATGACTAATTGAGTGCTGCTTTAGGTTGAAACTTGATTGCGATTTACATCTAGAAATTGATTCCCTATAGCCAATTGCTAGGGCTCAACTTGAGCACATTTTGTTCTACCTAAGAATACTTGACCAACATCTAGGCAAGAAGGTCATGTACGAGAGGTTCCCTCTATTATAGGAGATGCCCCCCCCCCCCAATATATATATATATATATATATATATATAGAGGATAAAACTATGAATATTTGCAGTTTTGTTGAGCAAACCTTTTCATGTGAAGACTTTCAATCATAATCAACTTCTTTCTTGACAACAAGTTAGCTAAAAATTGTACTCCAACTATTTTGACTAGCCAATCCTTTCATAAACCTTGTAGAAAAACCTTAAATCCATCATTGACTATCAAGTTGGCATAAACAAGTTCAATTGGAGGGTTCCCTTAAGCATGCAGTAAATTCTCCTTAACTATGTTGACTTCAACCCTAGTGTCAATGATTCATTTTCTAGTAGAGTCCCCAAGATATTCTATTGGAAGTGTTGTGTAATGCTCTACCCCTTCCCAAAAGGTGTTAATCCCCAAGGCTCCTAGGGTAGGTGTAGCTAGACAATAAGGTTGTGGATCACAATTATTGGAGTAGATTTTGTACCATCCATTTAACTTTTGAAAGCTTGCGAGGATTCCTTTTATTAGGGTTCCAAGGGAATTAAAATGTTGGTGGATGCAAGGATCAATAGACTCTACTTCTTGAGAGTAAAATCTATGTTGTTATACATAATTGGAAAGTGTGGTCTCTCACTTGTGCATTTGTTGGCCAAAGTAGAGTGGATCAATGGTGGTGAAATTACTAAGGTTTGGGGGTTAAGTGAGCAAACACTTACATGACCAGAGGGTCTAGTAGGCAATGCCATGGAGGTAAAGTGAGGTTTGGAACATATTATTTGTCATTTTGGTCCACTTAACGAGCTTGTGTCTTATTGTGGGACACATTTTTTGAATAAAGTGATTGAGGCTTTGATGGAAACTTTGAAGATTAAACATGATAAGACCATGCCTTACAACTCCCAAGCTAATGGCCAAGTAGAGAGTACTACTAACACCTTGCAAGGATTTTATCCAAGACTATATTCGAAGGTAAGCATGATTGGGATAAAAAGTTGTATGTGGCTATTTGGGTTTATGATACAACATTCAAAAGAGCTATAGGCTACACCCCTTTTAAATTAAGGTATGGGAAAGAGTGTATTTTACCTTGGAGATTGAGCTTCTTGTAGTATGGTTTGCTCTAAACCATTCTTTGGGTGAAGAGTAAGCATTGCAAGAAAGGCTAACTTCCCTTGCACATCCTGATGAGATTTAGTTGCAAGTTTTGTTACATCAAGAGAGAACAAAAAACTTAAGAAAGCCGAGCAATCCTAAGAAACAAGCTACCACTACTCCTAGCTTAAGAGGAATCAAAGCATAAGAAACAAAACCCTTGCAAAAAAGAAATTCAAGCTATGTAATTGCTACAAGCATAAACTTATATAATATTTCCATTCTTGGCCTATATATAATCACAAGTATTTAAAAATATATTTGTTTAAAATTCATTCCCATCCCTTTAATCTATTATTTGATTGACAAAGTCATAAATGAAAAACACAGATGAACGATAAGAGAATTATAGCATCCTTTAGAAATTGCATGTTCAATACAATGAGTATTAGAGGGCAAGTCATGTAATGCTAGGGAAAAGAACCACATGAAGTTCTAGAGAAAACCCACGCTCCTACTAGAATTACCTATGCTTCGGTAGAGAGATTATTGGATTTAACAAGACAATAGCATGAAGGGAAGCTGCAATAAGTTAAGTTGGTAGAGCGATGACACAAGCAATCTTCTAGAATCTTCTATTCTTCAAAAAACTCCTAGAAGCTTCAAGATAGAACCAATGCCTTCTCTGGCTTGAGCATCCATATCAATCAAAGTCCTACCCTAGCAAGAGAGCACAAAACTACTACAATTGTGGAGAGTGGAACTAAGGGGGAATGAGCTATTAAAGAATGAAATGGGGGAGACCAAAAAGGAAAAGGCTACCAAGGCCAAAACAAAGGCACTTAGAAAAGGGAGTAGGAAAAGGCAACGAGAATGGGAGAAAAGCAAGATAACATGGATCAACAAGAGAAAGAGAAATTGTGAGCATATGAGAAGGATGCATATGAATGCACCTTTAGAAATCTTTTGAAGAATAAATAAGGCAAGATTTTAAGGAGAGTCTACAAAGAACCCAAAAGCATGTGGCACAACAAGCACATAGAAGGGCAAGAAAAGAGTAAATGAGGGAATGTCATCTTCTAAATACAACTATAGTGAAATAATTAGCAACAGAGGTGAAAGGCATCGAAAAAAAAGGAAAAAAGAAAATCCCACAACAAAAGGACCTAACACAAAGATAGAAACAAGTCAACAAAAACAAGTCAATCCATTGAGGTGCTAAGAGTGGATATTCTTGCTACTATTCTTAATTAGCTATATCATCAAGAGTTGCAAGAAGATAAGGATAGAGCAATTAAAGGGAGGTGGCAAGCACAAATGCTACTGAACAAGAAAAGAAACTTGCACAAGCAAACAAAAAGAAGCCAACCCAAGAGATCCTCAAGGCAACTCAAAGATCAATACCCTCAAAACAACCTTACAAGAACAAGGATAGACATGAGTCAATAAGAGGACATTGCATGCTTGATCAGGAGTCAAAGAATCAATTCGCGTTGGAGAAGCAAATTGCTTATCTCCAAGAAAAAACAAAGCTTTCCATGCTCATTACCAATCTACAAAATTTATGCAATCCAATGAAAAACTAGAGCATACATTTAACTATCTAGAAGGCACTAACAAAGAATACCTCATACGTACCATCAACACCTTGGTTACTTGAGACTAAACATGTATGGTAGAAGCAAAGAGCACTAATACAGATGTTAGTCTCAAGGAATCAAGGAACTTGTTGAAAGAGCAAGAGATGGTAACAAGCTATCTCATGTTCATTCAATAAGACGTACTACAAGACTATACAAACTACTATAAATTGAGTAGAGGATGACGAATTGGAGAGCTTAACAAAGAAACTTGCTACATTTGAAGTTGCAACTTAGTATAATTTTGGCACCACACCATACAAGATAGAAACAAAATGTGCAAAGAGTATCTCAATAGAACCAAAAGGAATGTAGACTAAAATAACTCAAAGATAAAGGACAAATCCTTCACAATGACAACAATAACATGAAACTCATTATCCGTAGTCTCAAACCATAGGACCCAAAACAAGTTCCAACAGAGGTGTACTAGAACACCAAAGAATGGCTTCTCCAACACCAATCTACAATTTGTCGACGAGACATTGAGCCAAAAGA
Source organism: Lygodium microphyllum (assembly GCF_053477565.2). Taxonomy (NCBI): domain Eukaryota; kingdom Viridiplantae; phylum Streptophyta; class Polypodiopsida; order Schizaeales; family Lygodiaceae; genus Lygodium; species Lygodium microphyllum. The sequence continues at coordinate 159,469,589 of NC_141142.1, forward strand.
TAGGTTCCAAGAACAAAGTAGAGAGCACATTCGCAAAGAGTCCCGAACAAAATTGTCACAATCAAATAAAAAAGTATTCAAGTGCATGATCCAAACTTTTTGATTCTCAAGCCATCATGTGCCCAATCAAATTTCTTTGGAGATGATTAACATGGAGAAATCTAAAAATTTTAAAGTGCCTGCTAAGGAGTTCAAATCAACATATCTCGATGTCCCAATCACCTTCAATTTTCTAACCCCTTAAAGCCTCAAGAGAGTTCTTCATGTCTCCCACTAACAAGCTCATCCCTACACAAACCTTCACAACTAGGAGATGGCTTAACCAAATCGACAAATAGGCTTTTGCCAAGGCTAGCAAAGACAAAATCCTAGAGAGCAAAAAATGCACATAAGCATAAGCATGCTTATAAAGACGTGGGCACCAACATCGATACCTAGTTTGCCTTTGGCATGACAACTATAAAAGAGAGAGTTAATCTCACACAATACCCTCATCCAAGGCAACACGAAGCTTCATTTTGGCTCTAAAATGCATGAAAACTTGAGCCTTTTGAAGATGTCAAATGTCAATGCTAAAGATCTTAACTCCGCCTACTTATTTCAACCAAGAGACTTGGTGCCATCATCTACTACATCTGGCAAAACATTCACAAATTTTTTAGATTCAATCTTCTAGATCGCATCTAAGTACATCTACCTATTGATCCTTTTATTAAAGCAAAGCCTAGTGTGTTTAAGAAATAGCTACTAACCATGTTCTTTGATATGAATATCAAAGTTCATCGAATTGCAATGGCTAGGCTTATCCTCCATGATACATTTTAGTTGGCATACAACTATAAGTTGCTAGAAGACATGGCCAAGAGCCAATTCATGTGTTGCTCTCACCTCTCCATTCCACATTCTCCCATTCACATGTAGCCAACTATAAAAAAGTACATCATAAGTTGGATTGCCTTGATCAAACCTTATCTCCACTTCTTGAGGTGTAAAGCTAAAGAAGAAACACTGGAAGGAATGAAAAAAGCAAAGATTTTTTTTCGAAAAAAATTAAAAAATAAAAACAATAACATGCTAGGCAATACCAAAGACTTAGCATTAGGGATGCAAATTGTAAGAGGTAATGGTTAGGCCAAGAGCCATTCAAGGAAAGGATATGAACATTGATGTTGATGGGTATCTTAGACCTACCTAAAACAAAACCTTATGCTCCCCTTGACTTTTGACATTTTAATTTTTAAAAAAACTCAGTTGTAATCTTGTAGCCTTCTCTATTTGTTATTAAGTTACTCTCCTCTTTAGGTAAGTGCTAGTTTGGTGGCATGTTTAGGATAGCATGCTAGACAACACGAAATGCTTCAACTCCAAAGGCATGCATGATCAAAAGTTGATGGGTGTTGATAGTGAAGGGTGTACCACCAAGGTATTTTAAAAAAACCTTACACTCTCCTTGAGGATAGTGTCTAACATAAGTGCATTAGCGACGAGTGCTTGTATAGTGTGATTGGTAGGTGGGTCTAGCACTAAAGAAGCATAAGTCTCCCACGTAGGCTCAACGATTGAGGATGCGATTGGGGTGGTGGGGTGGGGGTGTGTTAAATTTCAAGGTGAGAGTCTACCAAGCCAACCTAGGGTGATCCTTCCTTGATATGCTTTGAAGTGTGTTATGGAGGATCAACCAAGGGGTTAAGATGGAGCTAATCAACCAAGGCCACTAGACACCTCGAGATCCTTAAGTGCAATGTTAGTGTTATAACAAAGCATAAGAGAAATACCAAATGATGTAAAGTCACCATATACATGAGTCAAGCTTACATGTGTAGCCACAACATTAACAAGAATAACAAGTACAAGAGGAAAGGGTATAACCTCTTACTTGCAAAATTGAAAACGTAGATTGATAGTAAGGACTAGTGAATCTATCCTACATTGCAAGTGTTAGTGGCAATGCTCGGTTGCCATCCCTATCACCCTCAAAAACAAGTATATCTTGTTCATGTCCATGGGGCTAACAAGTATAGGGTTGTGAAAGGGATGTCCTTTGATGTTGAAGTGTGCAAAGTAGTAAATAGTTGAAGAGGAGGGGTGTTGAAAGCATAGAAGAATATATTTAGGCCAATTGTAATAGGGGATAGGCCTCCCAAGTGATAGACTCGAGTTTGGGTTATGGTTGGTTTAAGTTCAAGTGCATATGACCAACCATATAGTAGTTATTCCTACTACCCTAAAGTAGTTATTCCTACTACCTTGAGCTTGAGTTAGCATTATTGGGTAGTGGAAGCATACTGGAGGAATGGTGTGCATCTACTTAATAGTGAAGCTTTTGCTCAGTTCTTCTTGAAAAGGCTCATGATAAAACTCTTAAGTTTCTCTCATCAAAGAGGTCATGCCCATGTGATTCATTTTCTTATTATGTATGGTTTAGATTTGCCATGATCATGGATGAAAAACAGGGATGGCTTACTCATAAGGGAGGAACCTCAACGCCAAGTGTTTGAAAGAACCATGGATAGGGCAATCCTGAAAAGGTAAGCTTGCTCTATATCTTGGACTCGCATGTGATGGAGAAATCGTTTGATAGACATTATTAGAAATCAAAGAGTAGATATGATTGAATAGGGAGTGACACTTATCCAAAGAGTGTAATCTAACACAAATTAAAAAAGACTACAAAATGATAATAAAAATATTTGATCAAAAGGTCAAAGGGCTAGTCAAATCAATCAAAAAACAACCAAAGGAGTTAACAAAAATCAATTGGTAGATCGAGAGAAGAAACAAAGCTTAAAAGGATGCTAGATTTGAAAATCATATGTTTCTTGAAAATCATATATTTCTCAAAATATAGAAAGCACACATGCTCGAAGTGGATGATTTAAAATAACCAACTAGATCTTATTTAACCCCGTTGCATTACCTTTTAATAAAACATACACAATATAATCTCCCAAAGTCATATTTTAGTTTTCTAGTCATGTACGCCCATTCGACATATAGAATAAGTGGCTTCACAAGCAGGTCCATCCATCTACACTAAAGAGCCAAAGCCATGTAAAAATGGATAGTTGAACTTGAAAAAGAGAGAGGCCAAGGGATGAAACCCCCATAGCTTGAGAGTAGTGAGTGAGTGAGAAGCACCTCTTGCATAAATTCTCATCTTTTTCTCTTCTCTTGCACACACATCGTGTATCCATACATTTGTTGCACATTTGAGTACTTCACCATATACTCAAATATTTCAATTATACTTATTTCATACAAAAAGAACTAACAATAACACACAAGTTTCGCAACAAAAAGGAATTCAGTGTGAGAACAATTATGAAGATACACTAGACACTTCACTTTCCAAATTACCTTTTCTTAAAATCTTGCCTAAAGAAACATGCGTAAAGCAAGCAATTGGTCTTATGATACCTTGCTAATCTTGTAGGTGCTCTTGTATTAGCCTTGTTCCATGGGAACAATCTTTATATAAGAGACACAATTATTTTTTCTTTTTCTTCCTTCTTTGAAAACTACAAAGTGCGTCTCTATATGTACTTCGTCGTATACTTGTTGTTTGTATATTTCAATTAAACTTTTACTTCATACAAAAAGAACTAATAATAACACAAAAGTTTAGCAACAAAAAGGAATGAAGTGTGAGAACAATTATACAGATACACTAGACACCACTTTTCCAATCAACTTTTCTACACATCCGTTTGAAATCTCAACTAAAGAAACATGTGTAAAGCAAGCGATTGGTCTTATTACACCTTGCCAATCATGTAGGTGATCTTGTACTAGTCTTGTTCAATGGGACCACTCTTCATGTAAGAGACACAATTACTTTTTTCTCTCTTACTTCTCTGAAAAGTACAAAAAGAATCTCTACATGTGGGAGTAATAATTGCTAAAGGGAGGTGAGAGGAAGTATAATAAGACTTTTTATCTGAAGGGGATTTTGGACAAGAGGCAATGGTTGGCAAAAACAACAATAAGAGACAAACAAAGCAAGCTTAAGGCTGTCAAAAACAATACTAAGTTTAATTAGTCTAGCGAGATAAGGGGAATGTGGTACCATAATTGAAAATTTTCTGAACATTATTTAAAATCTAGATATGTAATTTCTGTCAAGTAGATTACAGAGTTCACAAGGTAGAACGAAGGGCAATGCCTGCAATGCTCTGACCTCCATCGACAACGAAAACATTCCCTGTGATATAATCGCAACAGTCGCTAGCCAGCAAGACCACTAGAGAAGTTAAATCTGGATGCACTCTTCCCTGTCTTTGCATGGGAACCATCTTTGGTGCAATTTCATGCACCCATGGCTGACTCAGTAGATCCGATGTTATCTCTGACCCGAAGAGCCCAGGCGCTATACTGTTTACCCGCAGATTGTATTTTCCTAGCTCAAAGGCCATCGTCTGTCAACCAGAAGTCAAAAGCTCTCATGGCTATGCATCTCATGTGCTTATTCTGCAATAGAGCTTTAAAATGAGGATTCTAGAAACTTGGTGTTGTGTTTCACTAAGCCTATAATGTAGTTAAGATGTTGGGTGAGCATCCTTAGTCAGTTCCTATTGGATGGTCTATATCACCTCTCTCAGTACCGTAACCTGACAAGCAGGCAAATCGTCTAGGGGAAACACCAAATCATCTAGGGGAAACACATCCTTACATACATTTAATAATTGAGCCACATGATTATTACTACTAGATTCAAAAAAACAGATTTTTTTTTCATCTATTTGCAAAACTAGACAAGTTTCAAGCAAGGCAAGTAACCTGCATTGACGAAAGACTGACGCCAACTGGTTGCGTTGACCCTGGAGCCTGACAACCCTGCTGCCTTCCTGCCACTTCCTTGCCTGCCAACTCTGCCACCTTCCCACCCGCCAATCCTGCCTCTTTGGACTCTCGTGCCTTGCCACCCATCAACCAAGCCTGCGCTTTCCCTCTCCTACTGATGCTTGCCCACACCACCACCAAGGGGTGCCTCACCACCACCAAGGGGCTCTAGTGCAGCCCCCACACACACTCAACCGATGCCTTCCTGCCGATTTGCTTCACTCTGGACATATAGCTAGCACTTAGAGACAGTGTGATGGCCCTCGAGGTGTCTTCTCTAACCTGCAGATTGGTTGGACATTGCCCACCCATTTGCATTCTCAAAGACTCCATCCAATCTGCTCTTATCAGCACTCCCACCAGGGTCACATGAGGGGTACCCCTGGGAAAGGGGTGCTTCACACTCCAATTTGGCTCACTCAAGCAGATGGAGGCAGGCATTGCTACCAACCTGCTTGATCTTCAATGCCCTACTTCAACAAATGGATCAAGGACCAGGACTACTCATCACAAGTAGATGGCACTACCATCACCATCTCTTTCCTGGCCTCAACAAATACCTCACACCATCACTTGATCACGACAGCACCGCAGATTACAGCAGCACCACAGATAGATGAGACAGCCCACAGAGGCAGTGATACCAGCAACGACCCAAGGGATGCACCTGTTAGCAAATATGTCAGTTCATGGCTGAGTCTGTGCATGTGATTCAGTAGGCTGGGCACCTTGATATTTAGGCATTTTATTTAGCCTTTTCTTTTATGGCAATTTATGCCAGCAATTAATGCTGGCCAACCAGCCCACATTTATGGCTGATATTTGGCCTATTTATTTTTACTCTCTCCTCCTCCTTAGTCATTCATCATTTTGCAGGTTCCTGTGGAGAGAGAAGCCAATGCCAGTGCCTTCACAGCCAATGACTCACATTAGTTTTGTAATGTCTCATGTCTTGGTACATGGATTCCGTTTTCTCAGCATTCTAAGTTCTCTTCTTTTGTAGTGTTCTTCTGTTCTCTCTGTCCTTTCTCTTCTATCTTGTGTTCAACAGTTTATAACACCATACCTATACGCTTCCATTTTTGCATCCAGTTCTAACAACACCAGGCTGTAGACTCTCCACTGTCTCCCAAACTCATAGCTCGCCACATGGAGATCCTAGAGCTAATCCCATCCAAGTACTTGACACCCAGTAGGTTGGGGAAGGAGGGAAGTCATAGGAGAGCAAGTAGGAGATAGAGGACTCTGATGCATGCTCCGAGGACTTCCCCCCCACTACACCTTGCAGCAAGGATGGCAAAGAGGACACGAGGGTGTATGCTAGGAGACAATAGAGACAAGTGTGGGCAGCAAAGCCACACTAGTCTGAGGCTGAGATGCACTCCATGAGGATACCCTCATGGAATGCACAAGGCTTTAGAGAACCCTTTAGGCAAGGCCAGAGCCTCATGAGGTAAGATTTGCACAAAGTATTAATAGGAGCAACAATTGATTTTCTCATTTTGCAAGAGCACCATCTCTCAGCCAAGAGAATATCTTGATGTTGTAGGAAGCTACTACATGCCAAAGTCCCACCTATTGGGCACACCGATGGGAGGGACACAAACACAAGCCGGAATATCCATATGCATTGGGGAGCAGTGGGCCCAGTCAGTTCAAGGCTGGGGTATTGTGATTATGGGGAAAGCCATGTGGGACAAGTGTAGCTTAACGAGCATCATATCTAGCATGATCCTCTCAAACCACTCACCAATTCAGCTACTTCTCTTTGAGAAGCCCAAGATGGTTCGCAACGTAGTCATTTTGACTACATCAAAATCAATTCCATGCTCTTGCTTGTACCCTTTAGCAATCAGGCGTGCCTTGTACTTTGGCAAAGAACCAAAAGTGACATTCATTTTGTAAACCCATTTGCATGGTAGCACTTTCTACCCTTTAGGCAAATGCACCAAATCTTAAATGTCATTTTTCATGAGGGATTCCATCTCTAACAGCATTGCCTTATGCCATTTCTTGTTGTCTTTTTTGTCCATTGCTTCCTGGAAGCATGATAGCTCACCACAATTTGTCAACATGACATAATTAGCCATATAGTTAACACTAGGAACGAACCTATTTGGCTGTCTTTGCACTCTGGTCGACCTACAAACCCAATGGTCAAAATTTGTTGGTTGTTCAGCCTGCGAATCTGCATAAACAGCTTGCTGTTTTGGAGATTCAGTATGTTGTACAATTGGTTCTAGTTGTTCTAAAGGCATCTCTTCTTGCCGAATTTGTGGTACGTCATGGGCAAGATCTTGCTGATCATGTTCAGCGTCATTCCCTACATTTTTAGAGACATTTATAGCAGGTATTTGCTGCTCTCTAACAAGCGTTCTTTGCTGTCCTATCGGTACATCCTCCGGAATGATACCCCGTCTCACCTTCAACACCATATCCTAGGAAAATACATTTACATGACTTTGGCTCAAGTTTGTTGCATTCTTCCTTGCGAATGTGCACAAATGCCTCGCAGCCGAACACTCTCAAGTGAGCATACGAAGGTGGCTTGCCTGAGCCCCTCCCCAAAGACCTATTTGGTGACTAATTAATCAAGTGTATGGCTGTCATAACAGCCTCTGCCGAAAACCCATGAGGTAAAGTAGCATGTGACAGCATTGTACGGACCTTGTCTTAAATGGTCCCGTTCATATGCCCTATAACATCATTTTGGGGTGGATTATGAGGAGTGGTGAGCTCCCTTTTAATCCCTTTGCTCTCACAAAAGTCCTAAAAGGCTTTGGACACATATTCCCCACCATTGTCAGAGCGAAGATACTTTAATGTCTTGCTGGTTTGATTTTCAGCAAGTGTCAAGAATTTTTTAAATTTATCCAAGGCCTCGTCTTTGTGACGGATTGGATAAACCCATACTTTGTATATGGCATCATCAGCAAAGGTAACGAAATACTTCTTTCTCCCTAGAGATAACCTTGGCATTTGACAAGCATCTAAATATACCAACTCTAAGGGTGACAACTTTGAGAAAGAGATTTCTTATGTGATGTTTGAGCATGTTTACCATAAATGCAATGATCACACTACTCAAAATCAGCATACCTCAAAGACGGAAAATAACCCAAGCGAGAAAGCACTTTCATTCTAGTTTGACTCATGTGTCCCAACCAGCTATGCCACGAAGAAACACTTGGTTGCTCAATTATGGCGACCACATGGTCACGCACACTAGATACATGCAAAGGATACAAAGTATTACTTTCGGAGCCCCTGGCAACAATGCAAAAGCCCTAACAAATTTTCCATTTGCTATCGCTAAAGGTGGTGTGATAGCCTTCATCATCTAGCTGCCCTGTGCTTATCAAGCTCTTCTTGAGCTGAGGTATATGTCTCATATTATGCAAAACAAACACGAAGCTGTGTTAAAATTCCAATTTCACACTGCCAATGCATGCAATTTTACATGCATAGTTATCTCCCAAGTGGACAACACCACGTGCACTACTATTGTTTTTTTTTTTGCAAGTAAAATGTGGCTAATTATATAAGCCTCCAAGCCGACCACTACGCAAAACCCAGCCTCAATGATGAAAATCGTGTCCTGCATCCAGGACTCATACAGAAGGTGACGGCCCTGGCTGACTATCTGTCAGCAAAAAGCCCCCCATGAGATACATCCAAGGCTGGGTACCACACGGCAAAGAATATGGCAAGCTCCTCTCCACCACGAGCTGTCCCGCCTCTCAGGACCAAAGACAGTGCTTTGGGATTTCCAAGTGTTGCTATGGGCAATGCTTACAGCCTCCATCCTGCTGCATCTGGGCCAGCCAACTCCCAATCACCAGACCCCCATGTGTCAAAAACCAAAGGAAATACGACACCCTCCTCGGCCTCTAGCTATCCCACAGCTCTTCTTTGGCTGGAAACTCCATGTCCTCATGTAGGAAATGATACCATGTGAGAATGCGCAATGGAAGAGAAGCATAAACATGGTGAGAAAAGGAGAGAAGAAGAGAAAGGAGAAAGAGAAGAATGATCTGCACCGAACAAAGAAGAAGGCTGAAGAATACAATGAGGACTGATCAGTCCCTACGCACAGCCCAAAGCGTTAATGAGGCCACTGGATCAGGCTGAATAATGATGACACCACTTTTGACAGTGACAGACGGTGACACTTACGGAGATGGTGACAGTGATGGAGATGGATGTGTGCAGCCTGCTGTCCACAATGGAGACGAAGAAGACTGCAGCCACTTGACGAAGAACCCGGAAGACAGAAAAGTGAATGATCAGTCCCTACGCACAGCCCAAAGCGTCAATGAGGCCACTGGATCAGGCTGAATAATGATGACACCACTTTTGACAGTGACAGACGATGACACTTACGGAGATGATGACAGTGACGGAGATGGATGTGTGCAGCCTGCTGTCCACAATGGAGACGAAGAAGACTGCAGTCACTTGACGAAGAACCCGGAAGACAGAAAAGTGAATGATCTGCCCATTGACTGTGCCTCCTATATATAGCACAAAAACTCAAAAACTGGTGGACTGATGCTGGCCAACTGTGATTGCATTTAATGCAGTCACAGAAACATTCTGACACATTCTCTCCCCCATTTCTTCTCCTCTTCAACCTCTCCACTACTGCTCACACCCTGCGAGGAGGATACTGTAGTTCATGGCCCATGCTCCTCTGCTAGTAGGCACCCTATTTCTCCTCTTGTAGGTGGTTTGTTGGCTGCAGAGAGTCAGAGCTCCAAATGTCCCTCTCAAACTCTGACTAGCGCCCACAACCAGGAGATGGCAAACTGACAAAATAAGCCAAGCTAACATGACTACCCCCCCTTCCACATCTTCCACATTCATTCATTCAGACACATTCTCTCCCCCATTTCTTCTCTTTAGCCTCTCCACTACTACTTACACCCTGCGCAGAAGATACTGCAATTCATGGCCCATGCTCCTCTGCTAGCAAGCAGCCTATTTCTCTTTCTCCTCTTGCAAGTTGTGGTTTGGCTGTAGAGATTCAAAGCTCCAAATGTCCCTCTCAAACTCTGACTAGCGCCCACAACCAAGAGATGACAGCCTAACAAAATAAGCCAAGCTAACGTGACCCCCCCCCCAAATTCCACATCTTCCACATTCATTCATTCTGACACATCCTCTCCCCCATTTCATCTCCTCTTCAACCTCTCCTCCACTGCTCACACCGTGCAAGGAGGATATTGCAATTCATGGCCCATGCTCCTCTACTCCCAAGCAACCTATTTCTCCTCTTGCAGGTTGTGTGCAGTCTTCATCATCTAACTACCCATCATCCCCAGGCTCCTTGGCAATCTCACACCACAGTTGGCATTAGATTTCCTTCACCTGGTGATAGCCCTCTTGGCTGCATTTTGTAGTCTGAAGGCATTCCCATCACCTAGCATCATCCTCCATCACCTAGTGTCAATCTTGGGGCTGCATTGGCAGTCTTCACCCTTCCTAGCTCCAACATCAGCTCCGGTGAGCATCCTCTACACTCTACAGTTTGTGTTTTGTAGTTCCTAGTTCTTCTAGGGCTGCATTTGATCTTTTGGTAAGCTGTGCGCTGATTTTCATCTTCCAAAGTATGGATCTACAGCTGATCTTCTTCCTCATCTTCTACGGCCCATAAGGACTGTGTTTCACTCCCTCTACAGCTGGTTCTCCCTTCCTACATCATTCAGCATTATCTTTTATACACCCTACTACCCAGAGATTGCATTTTGCTGCCTCTACAATGTAGATTTCCTTCAGATATTACTGCTTGATCAACCAAGATAATGTAGTCATCTTTGAGCTTCGGCTCCATTATATCAGCTTGATTCATTGAGCATGATTCAATGATTCATCATTCATCCTCTTCTTCACTCTTCTTCTTCTGAGTTTCTGACTTTTTCTTCTATTTGTGTTTGCCGCACATACTCTATGTTTCTCTGAACAAACCCTACTATCTCTCTGATATGGTATGAGTGCATACCATCCCACCACTTTTCTTGACACCCATGTAACTTGGGAGGTACAAATGTGGAGGTTGAACCCGTCCAGGTCCGCTTCCATGCAAGAGCATGTCAATAAGCTTCAACAATTGGAAATGTAGATCTAGAACACAAGGAAGGCAATTACCTCAAAGGACATGATGATAACTCTTCTCTCACAGTTACAACCCCAATTTAGTGCATTTTACTCTGCCTTGAGTGCTTTCGAGTAGACAAACACCCTTAAGTGGAGACAGTTGGTTTCGATAGTCTTTGATCACGAGGAACAACTCAAAGGTCAGAACACTCCCAAGACAGAGGTGTTAATACATTGATCTTCTCAACAAAAGGAGAAGAACAAGAAGACCAAGCAAGACAAAGCCAAGGAGTCTATTTGTCACATTTGTGGCAAGACACATCATTGGAAGGATTGTCATGACAAGAAAAGAAGAACACCAAGAAGGAGAAACCTATGGACTCCAACGGTGGGTACTCCATCTACTGCCTTTCCCCATTTGGAGTTGGTTGAGGATTCGACACCAACAGCTTCTAATGCAATGATGATGGCACCACAGCCTCATGAAAGGATTGTGGACAATGGCACTTCTAGACACATGACTCCTACAAATGGTATTGCCCATATACGTCCAATGCATGCCAAATTCTCATTGGTGACAACTCTTCAGTCCCTATCAAAGACAATGTGATATGCAACTAATTCCAAATGGGCATGGTGGTGCTCACACATCAGAAGTTCTCTATGTACCAAGCTTGGGATATCATCTATTTTCAATGAACAAGATTTGTGCACTTGGTCTTATGGTTGAGTTTGATAAGGACTACTTCCAAGTTCCTAATGGAGATTTGACATGATCTTTCTGCAAGACACGAGGAGAATAGAGCCTATAAGATGCAGAATTCATCAGCCTTTAACAGCAAGGTCTATGTACACCATCTGGAGCCAAGGTTTTTGGAGGATTGCAAACTGCCTATCCACAAGGTGTATTAGGGTTTCCCTTTGTGTCGTGATATCACAACAAAGTTTACCAAGTGCTGCAGCACTTTTGAGAGGGATAGTGGTGCAAAAAAAGGCCCACTAAGACATAAGATTGCATGGGCAAGTTTCGAGAGTGTGTACTGAAGAGATTGGGGTGAGCCGCCAACTATGTGTGCCTTGCATTTGTGGCAACTAGCACAAAGATGTGATTCCCAACAAGCAGCACAAAATTCCCAACAAGACTTTGCAAAGTGCAAAGGAGACCTTGGAGCTTGTTTCAATGGATTTATGTGGATGGATGAGGACGGAGTCCCTTATGGGAAGTTTGCATTTTATGGTAATTGTTGATGACTTTAGTAGGACGATGGAAAATCCAAACGCCATGCAACTCTCTTGCTTTGCTTGAAAAAGAAATGGAAATGTAATAAGGATACAGGCTTTATGATCCCGTTTCACGAGGAGTCTATATAAGCCGAGATGTTCAATTCATAGAGTTTCCAGCTACAAAGGGGAGTGTTGAGCATCCCATACTTGGAGATCCACGTGACAGTTTGGCACCTGAGCCAATGTCTTTGGAGCCTATGCCTCTTGCAGCTCCACCATCAATGGAGGAGGAGATTGCTTCACCACTAGGTTCACCCATTGAGTCAATACCAATGGATGTTCCAAAGAATTCATTAGAGGCAAAGTGATGAGGGGACTATTGACCTCCTTGCTTGGCACGTGATACACTTCGTAATCCAAGGATTGAGGGAGTTCTAAGTGGCAACCACAAGATGACCCATGGCGATCTCGAACAAAACAAGCACATTCCACCAAGCTTACTTGTACTAACTACTATGAAGGAAGCTTTGCAATCCCAGCATTGGCAAAAGGCTGTGGAACAAGAGTTGGAGGCCAATTTCGATGATACCTTTGCACCTACAGCTTGGATGGCTACCATCAAGGCCGTTCTTGCCCTGGAGAGCCATAGGAGATATCCCGCTTTTATCAGCTCGATGTGAAGTCTACCTTTCTAATTAAAAACGCATCAAGCACTCACTCAAGTCAAAACCCTTGCATCGTGTAAGCATTTCTCTCTTTTGTTCCTTAAGCATTGACAGCTTGAAACCACATGTGCAGTTGTTTATTCCAGTCAACAGCAGCTTACCTCATCATGTATTATTCCTTGCATTGCCTTGTGTTTTGTGAAGTGTGCACTTGGGGCCTGAAATCGCATTGGGCACTCACTCAAGTGAAAACCCTTGCATCATGTAAGCATTTCTCCCTTTTGTTTCTTAAGCATTCCCAACTTTGCACATGTGCAGTCATTTATTCCACTCAACACCAGCAGCAGTATCTCATCACTTCCTCATCATGTTTCATTATCTTGTCATTACTTCATCACCAGTACCCTTGAGGGTGGTCAAACACTAACTATACTTTATGGAACTTGAGGGCCATTCCTCAAGGCTGCCTCCACATGCATTTTGCTACCTACTCGCCTCACCCATGGCTGCCTCCAGAGCATGCATTTCGCATCTTAGAGGACAGCTGTCATTGTTACAGCCATCCACATCCTCACTGGTGGACTGCTGCTGCTGTATTTGGGATCCATCTCCGGTACAACACACTCTGGAATTGTTTCATCCTCCTTTCATTTGGCTGTAAAGGATTGTTGTACAATGCTGGGGGTGCTTCTGCTATTGACTACATATAGGAGGCTCAGTTGTACAACCCTTTGTTGCTTAATCCTTCAGAGATTTCAGGGCTCTCTAGCATCTGTTGACCATGGTTGAATCCATTGATCAGCTTAACTTTGCAATACAAATCAGCCCAAACATTACTTGGTTCGCTACAATTTTTCTAATTCAGTGATTGATGGTGATCAATGCCAATGCTAGTGTGGACACTCGAAATATTGAGGGCTTGGCCTCAAAGTGAAGTTGCTGATCTGGCCACAATTGGCTGGTTATCAAGCTCGATCATTGGATTTTAGAATATCTATGTAAGGTTGGTGTATAAACCAAGCTAAGAATGGCCTTACTAACCATTCTGATTTGTATCAAAAAAAGAAGACCTTTTAAACTATAGAGAAAACATTCCAAAAACTTCCATCCCGCCTTTCGATGATGCATCTAGCTTTATATGCAAATGATAAAAAGCCAAGCTGTTCAGGATACAAGTTTAGTACCTTTGTCAAATGAGTTACAGCTGCTTTAGAAGAAGCATAAGCAACAGCCCCAGGTAGAAGCCCACGCTCCAAGCTGGCAACAGTTGAAATGTTGATAATGGAACCATTCAGGCCTGCTGCAGTCATTCTTTTCCCAATTGCCTTACTCACTAACCAGAGCCCTCTGGCATTTGTACTCATTATTTTGTTCCATTCATCTTCTTCCAATTCAAACGGAGATTTGACAGTTCCTATCATACAAGCCACAAATATTTTCATTATACTTCATAAGTACTCTTACTGTCCTTCATACTTGATTACACTTTGGAAGTACTCTTACTGTCCTTGTACATATCCAGGGGAAAAACAAAAGATTTTACACCAGAGGTATAATTGAGAACTCAAACTTGGGCACCAATCATTTTCCTTAATGCTATTATCTTCATTCAAGAACAGTGAGTTAAAAATACTGGACTAGGTGTCAGAACTGGAGAACAAAGAGACGCAAGAGTTGAGACAAATTTCAGCAAAACATAGTCTAAGATAAAAGTTGGAACATATCATAAATTTAAATCACCGGTTTAAAATCAGTTCCCCTTGCATATGCAATTATATTGTAATGCTCTTTGCTGATCAGTTGTGGTACGTAAAATCAGAGTATCATTTTAAACAAAAATTCACATTCAGCATCCAAGCTCATATCCAAAGTTTCATTTTCTGGTATTGCTTAAACAGAAACCCAATAGCTTGTGACTGCATCATGGACCATAGTGCTTCCCACCACACATGCCTCCGTTCAAAGAAGGCATTGACCACTTGTCATTTGATGCAAGATAATGTCTACATTGGAGACTGCTCTTCCATCCCAATTCTCAGAGTAGGTGATATTGAGATCATCCTCGATGGGCATGGTGGTGCCTTTACATAGGAGGTCCTATACATTCCCAATCTTGGCTTCCATCAACTCTCCGTAAGCAAAGTTGCAAAGTTCTTGGACAAGGACTTGTTGTGGACTTTTACATTCAACCATCTCCGATTCGCAATGCTTCAATCACACCCAAACTGAGCTTTAGCATGCTTGGTTCAATCACCTTAACCACGTGTACCTTAACAAGAGGCTCATGAGTGACTGGGTCATGGCTTACCAAAGGTTGGGGTGAGCAAAACCCATGTGTATTGTCACAAGGATGAGAAATTTTGATGCTTTGCTTAGCATTTGATCAAGTGTTAATCAAATGTGCAAATCTGAGGTGCATATGTGATGTGCAAGTTAGATATTTCACAATGACAGGCCAAGGATCCCAACATGTCAATAGGTGTCAAAGGCAAAAGCTGAAATAAGTTGTACTTGAGAGGCACTAGATCACTTTATTAGCCATTGGTGTCAATGGTGACATAAGAAACTAGGCATTGACTAATTAGCAGTGCAATCAAGGACAATTGTAAGGATTTCAAGGGGAAGGTATGAAAGCAACCTTCCTCCTCAAATAGGGTGGTAAATAACCTAATTAAGCACTAATTACAGCAAGCATAAGATTCACATAAACTGAAAATGCAAACATTACCCCTTAATCTTGGACATTGGACACCCAATTGGCCCCAAAACCGGCGCCTCTTGTCGTATTTCTTTAACTTGTTCTCAAAAGAATGAAGTACATTGAGATCTAGCCTGATCTCCTTCAATCTTCAATACATTTTGCTATTAATGGCAACTAGTAGGCCTTCAAACCAATTTACCAGCCAGTTAACTAATATTAAGTCTGGGGCAGAATTTGTCATCCAAGGAGCAAATTGAGGGCCAATCCCTAAGCAAACCAACAATTGCTAGCCATAGCCAATTCAAGTAGAGCCATTGGAGGATCAAGATCCCGAGAAGGAGTTTGCACTAGCTAACCGCAAACAATATTCAAAACAAAGGAGTAAAGGAAGTATAAACTCCTCCTCAATGGACTTGTTACATTCTCTGTGATGCAAGTATCCACAGTATCCTAGAGGAGTGGAAGTGGCAAGAAGGGCCATTACGATCTCGTCATAATCAGGCACACGTAGAGGAGTGATCCATGCCCTAGTGGACAAGGATCTTGCATTCTGTTAGGAAAGCATTACAGCATGATCATCAACGTAGAGCCATTGAGTGGAATGCTACATTGGAGCTGAAACTAGGACCAACCAAACAAAAAGTGATTGGTGTTAGACGGCTCTTTAAGACTCGATATCATAGTGGTAGTACTTTGGACAAACACGAGGCCCGATTGGTGGCTAAAGGGTTTGCTATCAAAGAATACCATGAGAAAGAGCTTTGATGAAGAGTTTCACCAAGTTATCTTCCATTTTGTAGTACTCCACCTCAATGGTACCATCCAAGATTTTCACAAGATGTACTGGTATTAGATCCCCATGTGCTTCGTTTGTGCATGAAACACTAGGTTCTATAAAAGACCTATGCAACACTCATTCTCACATTGTAGAGAGGTAGATTTGGGTCTAACGACAACCAAGCTCTCCCAACACCTATCGAAGCCAGATGGTCTCATATGTAGTAGAAGCTTTGCTTAGTACTTAGCCTCTCTAGATGATAGGGTTGTGAGAGAGTGCAACAAAAGAGAAACATGAATAGGGAGAGGAGAAAAAGACAGCAAGAGAGAAGAGAATGAAGAGATAATCTGCATTGAATCTTACTGGAAAGTTTAATATAATAGAATGACAGACTGATCGATTATCCAAAGCATCTTCTTTCAATGTTGGAACTATAGGTATAGCCATAGGCACATAGATTTCATTGTAGATTCTTTGCCAGAGGCGGCAAGCATAACCCCTACATGCAGTCTTGCTTTCATTCTTTTCCTCTTAATAATCCTATTAATAGCATCAATTACATGTGACCAAACTTTTTTCAACCCTGTCTCTGTTGTATCATCTTCCAAACGATCCCCCAGCCTTTCTTGCAAGGTAGGATCTAGGGCTTTCAAATCTTCTGACTTTCTAGAGCATGTTATTTAACAACTCCAACTCTGCATACTTGTTCTTAAATTCACACAGCAATGTAGCAGCTGCACGATCTTTGTTGGGTTTCTCTACCCAATCCATGAATGTCTTGCATGTAATCAAACCAATATCTTCCAAGAACAACTCCTCTCTCAGAGCCTTTTTAAACTTTTCCCAATCTCAATCTTGCCTAGGCTGAAATCTGCTCTTTCAATGCCCACATTCCAAATCGACATTGTGGAACCCCCAAAAAAATCAATTTTTTCTGCATACACATGCAAATAAGCCAATACATTATGCCCATTAAAGTGCTTCATCTCATGCTCAATTGCCTACCATGGCTGCAAACTCACGCTTATCTTCATCTAGCCATTGTTGTTATTGTCACCACTGCTATTACAGTAGCAATAAGGCCTGCCTCGTATCATCACTAGTCCCTACACCAAAACCAAAACCTAATAAAAGCAAAGAGCGTGGTGGCCAATGCGCAATGAAGGTATGATATTCAACAATGGCAATGGCAGAGAGAAAGAAAGAGTGAGCAGCGGTAGACAGTGAGAGAGAGTGAGATGCACGATATGTGGGTACAAAGAGTTGTACCTCTTTTAGGTTTTTGTGATAGTTATGTGTAAAGTACAAGTGCTAAGGGTGTGTTCACACCAAAGCAAGTATAAAAGGACCCAATGATCAGCCTTTGCCAACTATTCAGCCTACAAATTTGCATTAACAACTTGCTATTCAAATGATTCAGCATGCTGTCCTACCTGTTCTAGCTATTCTAATGACACATTTTCTTGCTGAAACTATGGTATATTATGGGCAACTTCTTGCTGATCGATTTCAGCATCATTCCCTGCATTTATAGGGTCATTTACAACAGGTATTTGCTGCTGTACAGCAGGCACTCTTTGCTATTCTACAGGTATTTCTTCTTGAAACACAGCCCTTCTGACTTCCTTTGTCTTTTCAAGTTGTTTATGCATACGATCTTCCCGGAAGATAACATCATTGCTGCGTACAATTTTCCTTTTCTCGAGATCCCATAATTTATACCCCATTTCTCCCTCGTCACTATATCCTAGGAAATTGCATTTACAAGACTTTGGTGGCTCCAATTTGCTGCATTGTTCCTTGCATATGTGCACAAATTCCTCACAACCAAACACTTTTAGATATGCATACAAAGATGGCTTGCCCGACCACACTTCTTGAGGGACTCTCCCTCCCCAACGACCTATTCAATGACCGATTTATCAAATGTACAGCTATCATGACAGACATTGCCTAAAATCAATGAGGTAATGTAGCATGAGACAACATGGTATGGACCTTCTCCTAAATAGTCCTATTCATACGCTCTATGATACCATTTTGGGGTGGATTTTTACATAGACTTCCTCTATCTTCACATTGCTCTTCTTTATTATTATCACCAGTGCTTTTGCCTTTGCCCTTTTCTTTCTTCTACTTAAAAAATCTCGCTTGAAGTGCCCTTTCTTGCCACAATGATGGCATTCTACATTCTTTCAATGAGACTTGTTGCGTACTTTGTTGTCAGAGATACCCTTCAACTCGAATCTGCCTCTAGTATGCAGTGCATTGGAAACTTGTTTGCCAAAATATTTTGCCTATTGAGCTCTTCCATGAGTAAAGAGCTCTCCACATCTGAACATAACAGCATAGCATTGGAATCACTCATTGTTGTCCTAAAAATGTTCCAACTTTCAGGCAAAGTGTATAGCAAAAATGTTGCCTTGAATTCCTCATCAATGTGAAACTCCAAAGCAATCAGCTAACTGAAAATAGAGTAAACTCATTCAAATGTACAGACATAGCTGTACCTTCTTTCATACGAAGATCCATCAAATTTTTCAACCAATAAACCTTGCTGGCTGCACTTTTGTAAGCATATAACTCATGAAGTCTTTGCCACATATTATAGGCATATTTCAATTTCTCTATGCTGAAGAGCAAAGTGTCTAACACTAAGTTCTATGGTAGAGCATGAAAGCTCCTCTAAGTCATCCCACTCATCAAGATCCATGGTTGTTGGTTTTACCCCTTTTGTCTTTATGACTTCACCTATTTCTTCTACACCAAGACATAATAGCATTGCTTTTGTTGTACAGCAAAGTTGTGTGCACCCTTAAGCTTCTTAATGTGCAAAAGATTGTTGCTATCATTGCTGCCAGCAATGATTAACAACTCAAAAGTGACTCAAAAGTCAACAAATGTGAGCCCAACTGTCACACAAATTACCATGGTACAAAGCAAGTACCAACCAGCAATGAAAAATCAAGTAATTTCAAAAATTTCAGATTTGCAAATCAATTTTCATAGGTATAAAATGTGTGCTACAGCACACTACAAGCAATTGCAACCGTGTCACAAGCTAATACATCAATTTCATGAGAAAGCCCTAAATTTTAGCTGCAATTTCTACTCCAAATGCATCCACGGGCACAAATTTGACTCACGCGGTCAAAAGCCCCAAAATTTCTCTGCTCAAACTGCTCAAATTACATCAAACATAACTTCCGAGTGGATTGCACAAGCCAATCTTGCCAAAATTTCAATCGCATCAGAAATCGGTAGCTCCATGGTTGAGCGTGCAAGCTCATTTAACTCATCCCAATCTTCCTGTTCCATATCTGCAGGCTTTGCTCCTTTGGTCTTAATTGGCCTTTCCCGCTTCTTCTACAACAAGATATTATAACACTATTTTTGCTAAACTGCAAAGTTATGTACTCCTTCAAGCTTCTTAATCTGCATGAGATGACTGTTGTCACTGCTGCCAGCCATGATTTTCAGCCCAAATGTGACCAAAAAATTCAGCAAATGCAGGCCCAAACTATTACACAAGTGACCAAGGTACAAACAAGTACCAACCAGCAATAAATAACCACAATGCAGAAATTTCAGATCTGCAAATAAATTTTCAGAAGCACCAAACCTTGTGCTACAGCACTCCACAACTGATTACAATTGTTCCAAGGACAAATACATCACATTACATGAGAAGTCCCAAATTTTAGCTGCAATTGGACATGCATGGTCAAAAGCCCCAAAAATTTTGTGCTCAAAGCATCAACCATATATCTGCACTGTCTCTGACATGCATAGAATAGGCCAATTTTGCCAAAATAGAGCAATTTCAGCAAAACCCCCAAATTTCTTTCAAGTGCTAGGTATCCAAATTGTATGGAATTAAACCCGCATGTACATGAAATGATCAAATGGCGCACAAATTTCGCCCAAACAACAAAAGCTCCATATTGCACGGGATCCAATGTGCATCAATGTCGAGAAATTGGGTAAATTTCGGCCCAATTCTTGCATGTACATGAAAAGCCCCAAATGTCGGAGGGAAAATGTCACAAATTCCTGCAATTTCTGAGACAAATATCACTGTTGTGTCTTTGCGTATGAACGCCCGGTAAAGTAATTGCAGAAATTTAAAGAAAAAATATTGAACAGGAAAAGAAGGCGTGACAAATTTGTCCTAGCGTTGACCAAGACCCAATATCTTTAGGCCCTATCTTGATGACTTCGTACTCGTCTTCTTTGACGATACCCTAGTCTACTCTAAGCAGGAAAAAGATCATGAACCCCAGCTTCGCATTGTTCTTGAAACAATGAGAGCACACAAGCTTTATGCCAAGAAGAAGAAGTGAGCATTTTTCAAGCGACAGATTGAATATCTGGGATTCATTGTATCAGCAGAAGGAATTTTAGTGGATCCGGCCAAGATCAGAGACGTTCTGGAACGGCCAACGCCAACTTCTGTCAAAGAAATACGTAGTTTTCTTGGATTGACAAGATGGTACATGATCTTTATCAAAAAACGTGACGCCTAACCCACAAAATTTAGCCGGACTGCCCGCTACCTACCAGGGTACCTGTTACCGCATGTTGCAGTCCATCCCGTCCAATCACACCCTGTCTCATCCAGTCGCAGCCCATCAAATCCAGTCTGTCGTGTCCCTGCAGCGTGTTCCATCAGCCCTGAACCTGTCGACCTTGATGCCTGGGAGGCGTGGCCACGTCACAGACGCTGAGCCTGGTTATGTGTGCACTAACTAGTCGCATGCAAGCCCCGTTTGGCCTGCATCAACCTTAGACTATCAACTGCCTCTCCTGCACATGAGCCTGCTTGCGACTTATCTTTCACACCTACCTAATTGCACACGCCCTGACTAGCCTGCAACCTGTTGCACGCCCTGACTAGCACTCATCACCTCAAGCGTGTCACCTCATGCTAGTTACCTCACGCCCGTCACCCGCTCTAATACCAATTTGATGGAGCCAGACTAAGCTGAGAGTGAACGCGACAGATAACACACACACAGAGTAGAGAGCAGTAGAAAGAAGAGTGTGAGCACGACATCTTTGATATTCGGTGCAATGACTAGTGTATCTCTTTAGGTTTTAGATAGATATATATTAAAGTACAAATGTGCTAAGGGTGTGTTCACACCCATGCACATATAAAAGACACGATGGCCCTTTATTCCCAACATAAAGGCCACTAAAGGGCAATGGAAATGGAGAGCCCTTGAATGGATCACTCAAGAAAACTCCACTCGAGAATGGGTGAGCCAAGCCTCTAACTCAACTATGAGACGATAATGAGGAACTATCGAAGGTGCCATAAGCTACATAGAAACACCATGGATCAAGGGCCAAGTGACACGGAATGGTGGCTCAATGATGAAGAAAAGGAGCAGCCACATAAAAGAAAGGCCCATGTTGGGAATAAAGGCTCACCATGCCTTTTATGGTGTTCAGATATGAATACACCCCAACAGTTGTACTTTATATATATTATTAAAACCTAAAGTGGTACATCTTGCCACTATACCAAAACAATTCATGTGAAGTGCTCTCACTTCTCCTACTCACTCTTCCTACTCTAAACTGTGCACTAAATGTGTCCTATACTCTATCTCGATCCTGGCAAGTCGGCCATCAAACTGGCATCAGAGCCAAAAAGAGGTAGTTCAGGCGTGCACGCTTCTCAAGTTGCAATGAATAGGTGTGAGCTAGAGAGTTGCAGGCTAGGTGAGTAGTCGATTCTACAATCAGGTCGGCACAACCAGGCAGGCAACACGTGAGCGGAAGGAAGTTGACACGCAGGCAACAGCACAAGGTTAGAGGCAACAGGTGAAGCAACCGGGAGCAGTTAGCAGTCGACAGGACTGCAACAGCTGCTACGCAACTCAACACCGGGCAAGCTAACGACAAACGCGGGCAAGCAGAGCTGACGACACATGCGGACAGGTCAA
This sequence comes from Lygodium microphyllum, assembly GCF_053477565.2. Lineage (NCBI taxonomy): Eukaryota > Viridiplantae > Streptophyta > Polypodiopsida > Schizaeales > Lygodiaceae > Lygodium > Lygodium microphyllum. Next base: position 159,491,846 of record NC_141142.1, read on the forward strand.
CGAGTCAAGTCCCAAATTCGACGGACGTCCTCTTTTTCATCTTTTTTTTTAATTCTTGAAATTTTTCCTTCTCCCCTTTGCCGGGCGTTCATATGCACAAGCACAGTGTGCAATTTTGACCCAGAAATTTGGGAGGGTTTCCCGATTTAAGGACTTTGATGTAGGACAAGACAATCTGACTCAGAAATTGCACATTTGGTGCACATTTGCCCAGAAATTTAGGGGTTTTTCACATTTTAAAGAAATTTCTTCAATTTCACTAAAATTTGTGCACACCGAACCCAAGAAAATTAAGCCTTTTGCAAAATTTCTTCAATTTGTGCAACAATTGCCTGGTATATGCACTTGGGTACATGTATTGATGCAATCTAGATGGATTTCCTTCTGATAATTTGGGGGTTTTGATTGAAATTGTCAAATTTATGCCCGTGAATGCTTTGGAGCAAAAATTGCAGTCAAATTTTGGGGATTTCACATGTAATTGGTGCCTTCACCTTTAAATGTGATTGTAATTGCCTGTGGAGTGTAGCAACAAACACTCTCTAATTCTGAAAATCTATTTGCAAATCTGAAAGTTCTACAATCTCTGGATTTTCACTTTTGGTTGGTACTTACAATATACCATGGTTACTTGTGTGACATTTGGGCTTGCATTTGGTGACTCTTGAGTTAATTTAGTACTACAAATTATGGCTGGAAACAGTGACAGCACCAATCTTTTACACATCAAGAAGCTTGAGGATGCACATAATTTTGCAATATGGCAAAAACACTGCTACAATGTCTTGGTGCAGAAGAAACAAGTGAAGCCCATCAAAACGAAGGCAATAAAACCAGCAAATATGGAACAAGAAGAGTAGGATGATTTGGATAAGCTTGCACGCTCTACCATTAAGCTCTCATTGTCAAACAACTTGCTCTTTAACACTGAGAAGCTGAATTCAGCATATACAATGTGGCAAAGACTTGAAGAATTGTATGCTTAGAAAAGTGTAGCTAGCAAGGTTTATTGGCTAAAAAAGTTGATAGACTTTCACATGAAGGAAGGTACAGCCATGTCTATACATTTGAACAAGTTCAACTCAATTTTCAGTCACCTGATTGCTTTGGATTTCCATATTGATGATGAGTTCAAGGCTACTTTCTTGCTATGCACTTTGCCTGAAAGTTGGGATACTTTTAGGACAGCTTTGAGTAACTCAAATGCTCAGCTCTTATATTTTGATGTGGAGAGTTCTTTGCCGATGGAAGAACTCGGCAAGCAAAATAATTCAGCAAATCTTAACCATTGGGTCCATAGGTTGATCAAAGTGCAAAGACAGTCGAATAGGTTTGTTCCTCATGTCAATTATGTGCCTGACTATGTCATATTGACAAATTGTGGTGAGCAATTATGCTTCCAGGAAGCAATGGACAGACAGGATAGTAAGAAATGGCACAAAGCAATGCCATTAGAGAGGAATTCCTCATGAAGAATGGCACTTGGGATTTGGTGCATTTGCCAAAAGAACAAAAAGTGCTACCCTACAAATGGGTTTACAAAATGAAAGTCACTTCCAGTTCTTTGCCAAAGTACAAGGCACGCCTGGTTGCTAAAGGGTACAAGCAAGAACATGGAATTGATTTTGATGAAACATTTTCTCGTATAGTCAAAATGACTACTTTGTGAACCATCTTGGGCTTGGTTGCATCTGAAGACATGGAACTCATACAAATGGATGTAAAAACCGTTTTTTTATATGGTGATCTGCATGAGGAGATCTATATGCAGCAGCCTGAAGGTTTTGTTGCAGAGGGAAAAGAACACATGGTATGTAAACTCAACAAGAGTTTGTATGGGCTGAAATAGGCACCATGCAAATGGTATCATAAATTTGATACATTTATGCAATCTCAGGGATTCCATTGCTCTCAAGTTGATCACTGTTTAACAGCAAGAGCATTGAGCTTGTCAAGGTACATACAAATGATAAGCCTACAAACCTCACAAAGAGTCTTTCATTGCCGCCAAATTATGGGGATCGGATAGTATATGTGTATTTCAACTTTGTACATACATAGACTTAGTTGACTCTTTTCTCTACCTTCAGGCAAATGCCTTTAGGTGGGAGGTTGTTGGGAATAAAGGCTCACCATGCCTTTTACAGTGTCCGGGTTTGAACACACCCCTACACTTGTACTTTATATATATTATCAAAACCTAAAGTGATACATCTTGCAATTGTACCAAAACACTTTGTGTGTCATGCTCTCACTTCTCCTACTCACTCTTCCTACTCTAAACTTTGCACTCAATCTGTCATGTACTCTGTCTCAATCCTAGCAAGTCGGCCATCAACCCAAAGCAAACTAGAAACCTTGAAGCAACTCCTCACAATCCTCAAAAGCCCCCTTTGAAACACAAAGGGTCACAGAATCCACAACCGCATCACTAATATCGTCCCCCTTAGAAAGGGATGGAAGGTACGAGGGAACCACCAAAGGAGATGGTAGGGGATGGAATGGAACCTGTCGAATAGATGGTGTACAATTGGAAACTAGTGCAGCAATAGAAAAATATCTTAACTAGCTTATTCAATTAGTCTTTTTCCTTACCACACATTGTGCCATTGCCATGGGACTTGTCGAGCGATTGCAATGTCATGTTCTAGTCGCCTAGGGCAAGTATGTAGTCAAACTCCAAAGCCTTCCCAAGTTGCCTTTAGTATTCAACCCTACTAGTGGAGCTAGTTTTTACATACACCAAAATGATCACAAAGGCCAAATCGTGAAGCCTACATTGGATGCTACAATGTGCCCCAATTCCTCTTTTCACAGTAGCTTTAGTTTAAGTTGAGGCTTGATTTAGCAATAAGGTGCCATCACTTTGTTTGTTCCTCAAGTCCTTGAAAGATTGATAGCCAATAAATAAATTCTCGAATGTGTCTTCTAGATCTAATTTGACCTCTTATATGAATAGAATATCTCAATGACTCTTCCTTTGAGCACGCAACAATCACAAACACAATGGTGTTGAAGCTAAGTATGCAATTCAAGCAGAGGTAGTCCTCCCAAAGGAACAATAGATTTCAAAGAGTAGGTTTGAAATTGGTGCTAACTTTATATTGTTTGCAACTTGTTTTATTGTGATTATAATGGTTGCAAAAGTTAGAAGAATCCCCATCAAAGTAGGCCGGCTCAATGAAGACAACGCGGATCGCGGATCTAGAAAGCCCATAAACTGAGAGGAGAGAGAAGCCCAAGTCCGGGACATGTAGGCTCAAAACTAGAGCTCGATGGACGATCAAACAGTAGAGGCAAGGTGCCAAAACCACTAATACACACCAAAGAAATATCTCTAGCAATGACAATACCCTCCGGCAAACAAAGAACTTGTAGTAAATCACCTTGGGGAGTCATAGGACTTGATGCACCACTAGCAAATGAGCCAAGGCTGCTCAAAAGAAAAGACTATCAAAGAAGGCTCTTCCACTTGATAAATGTGTAGAAACACCAACTCAGTCGGAATAGCTAGTGACAAAGTAAAGGTAGAAAAAGGCTTCCATGTAGATCCATCTTTCACTCTCGTACGAAGGTGAGGGTATATCCTCCAGCACTTCTCCTCAAGGTGTAAGGTCTTCCCACAATGAGGACACGTGGAATATCCTACATGCTATCCCATAAAAGCTGTATCAAAGGCAAAAGATGACTCCAACTTCTTCCACTTTCCTTTTTTCTGCTTGGCTTGTCCTGTACTTGTAGATAAAGTTGCATAAGCACGGCCATGTGCACGAGTTCTGCAAGAATCTGGCTCACTGTGATACATATCCTGCTCAAGCACCAATGGGACTAGCTCCTCCCAAGTGAGTCTCCTAGCTACAAGAAGTGAGAAGACTAGTATAGAACACATCATATATCCGTGACGGAAGATGTGAGAAAAGTGTCACAGCAATGCGGAAGCGAATGACCGTGACAAAGAGTGAACACAGAGAGAAGAGAAAGAGAGAAAGAGACAGTGAAATGCAGAAAATCTACAGTGAAGAATGTTGTATAGGATGCAGAATTATACATGGGTGCAAAGAAAATATCTGCGTATGTCTCCACCTCGAGGACCTCAATCTCTGTCAGTCCCGAGCGCAATCTCCATCACCAGCAGGCTGAAATCTGTCAGATACAAGTGCATGAGACTGCTAGAAACTCGGCCTTATAAAGGCTGAAAAGAATGCCTCAAAAATGAGCCGAAATAACCGGGTCAACTGCATTTAATGCAGCCGACTGCAGTCGAGCAGTCCGATTGCTGCCACATGGCAGACTACCACGTGGCACTACTGATGTGACGTAGGAGATGACTCTCAACACCCCCTCTCAGTTCCTGGACAAGGCAGCAAACGGAGGGATCTAGAATGTCGATGAAGTAAAGACTGGGAAAGTGCCTTGGTAAACAAATCTGCAAGATTGTCTTCAGTCTTACAGTACTCCACATCAATGGTCGCATCCAGAAGCTTCTCCCTGACGAAGTAATACTAAATCTCCATGTGCTTCGTCCGGGCACAGAATACGGGATTCTGTGCCGAGGCAATGCAACTCTCATTGTCGCACTGCAAGATAGTAGGACGAGTCTGGGGGCAGGCAAGCTCCTCCAACAACCACCGAAGCCACACAATCTCACATGTGGTAGAAGACGCAGCTCGATACTCTACCTCAATCGAAGATAGAGCTACCGTGGGCTGCTTCTTGATACTCCAAGAGATAGCACTAGTACCCAAGGTAAAACAATAACCTGTAGTAGACCGCCGTTGATCCACATCACCGGCCCAATTTGAATCACTCCAACCTGCAAGAACAAGATCAAAAGCACCTGTACCTACTGGATAGAAAATCCCGAGGTCGGAGGTCCCCTCAAAAACCGAAGTATCCTCTGAGCACCCTGCCAATGCACCTGCTGAGGGGCACTCGTAAACCCAGCCAACTCGTACAGATGGATGTAAAAACTGGCTTCTTACATGGTGATCTGCATGAGGAGATCTATATACAGCAGCTTGAAGGTTTTGTTGTAGAGGGAAAATAGCACATGGTATGTAAACTCAACAAGAGTTTGTATGGGCTGAAGCAGGCAACATGAGAATGGTATCACAAATTTGATACATTCATGCAATCTCAGGAATTTTATCATTCTCAAGATGATCACCGTTTATACACCAAGAAGGCAGCAAATGGCAATCTTATTCTCTTGGTTTTGTATGTGGATAACATGCTGATTGCAAGCAAGGATGTTCGTGCCTTGGACTCCTTAAAGAAGAGTTTACACAATAGTTTTGATATCAAGGATCTTGGTGAGGCCAATCACATTCTTGGCATGCGTATACTTAGAGACAAATCGAAGGGTCTTCTTTATCTATCACAGCACGAGTATGTTACTAAAGTTTCGCAACGTTTCAATATGAAGGGGGGAAAAGCCATTAGTGTACCATTGCCTCTATATGTGAAACTTAGTGTAGATGACAACCCTACATCAGATGATGGAAAGGCTGAAGTGGCTAAGATACCCTATGCTTCAGCTATTGGTAGCTTGATGTATGCTATGGTTGGTACACGTCCTGACATTGCATTTGCTGTGGGAGTAGTTAGCAAATACATGGCATATCCTGGCAAAAAGCATTGGGAAGAAGTGAAGGGTATCATGAGATACCTTAAGGACACAAAGGATTTGTGTATCTGCTTTGGTAAGCATAAGTCATCTGTTGTTGGATTCACGGATGCAAACTATGCTAGCCATCCTGACTGCAAGAAGTCTACTTCAGGATATGTGTTCATGTACACAGGTGGAGCAGTCTCTCGGATATCTAGACTGCAAAAGTGTGTCACATTATCTACTACAGAGGCAGAATATATGGCTGCCCCACTAAGGCATGCAAAGAGGCTTTATGGCTTTCACATCTGGTGAGAGAGCTTGGTATTACAAAGATTCCTATCCTCCACTGTGACAATCAGAGTGTTATCATGCTAGCATGGAATCCTATCTTTCAGACAAAGACAAAGCACATATAGGTAAAGTATCACTTTATCAGGGATGTACTCGATAGCAAGGGCATTGAGCTTGTCAAGGTACATACAGATGATAACCTTGCAGACCTTCTTACAAAGGATCTTCCAGACGAGCAGTTTGCTCATTGCCACCAAATGATAGGGGTTGGATAGTGTATGTATCTTTCAGCTTTGTACATACATAGACTTAGCTAATTCTTTTCTCTATCTTCAGGCATGTTGCCTTTAGGTGAAAGGTTGCTGGAAATAAAGGCTCACTGTGCCTTTTACATTGCTCGGGTGTGAATGCACCCTTACACCCTTGTACTTTATATATTATCAAAACCTAAAAAGTGATACACTCGTCTTTGTACCAAACATTCTACTGCTCTCTACTCTCTGTGCAATATCTGACACTCTCACCCTCAGCTCACTCAGTCCAGATCCGTCAGGCTCCAACATGCCTTTGACACTGCCACTGACTTCGAAGGTTCCTTGGCCCATCATTGTGAAATAACTAACTTGCACATTACATATGCATCTCACACTTGCACACTTGATTAACACTTCATCAAATCTTAAGCAAAGTATCAAATTTTCACATCTTTGTGAAAGTGAATGCAGTCTAGATCCACTAAAAAAGAAATGCTCTAGTTGAAAAATAATAAGCTAATGTGAACACTCCTAAATCTAAGTGAAAAAGATACGCATGCTCTAGAAAGAGCTACTACCTCCTTTGTCACACACGATAGACTAAATGTCAAAGCTCCTAATGTCCCTGCGTGACTCAAACTACGGCTCACAAGCAGGAGATGACTATGCATGACACATGTGATTGCTAACACCCCCTCTAAAATCTTGGATGTGGCTAAAGGCCAAAGAATACAAAATGGATCCAAGGGTGCCGGAGTTCCCACATACTAATCTCTCTTTTCTTGCTAGAACCTCCATAGTTCTTGCTCTCTTCTTGCTTCCACATGTGCTTCCACCTTTCATATGTTGGATTTGGACTATAGATGGCCACTACTAAAGGCAAGTTTATATGTTCACGATTAGAGAATGTGTATGACCAACTTGTACACATGATAACCTAGAATCTTCCTAAGGTCTCTATGCTTTATTTCTTACAAATAGATGCCCCTTGGCACTTCCACCTTACTGCACTTGATTCACTTGTGCTCATATTTGGCCAGTGCTTTGCATGGTAATCTACATGGTGGTTCACTTTGCTATAACACTTGAATCGCCATATCTATATTGGAGTTACTTTTCTTTGTGCTGAATTATCTCGATTCTGTTTTATATAGTCATGTTCACTGACAATATGCGTGTTTCTCTTGGTGTTGTCAGCAGTTTCTCTCCCCTCTCTCTCTCTTCCATTTCTCCGACACTTTTCACAAGGTGATGCCAAAAAAAGAAAACTTGAATCTCCTTATTCTTCCCTGATCTATATGTGATAGTGCAGTAGAATGTTCCCAGATATTCTCAAAATGCATGCAATCCCTACTTCAGAGAAATGCATGCTCAGGATCTCATTCAGTCCATACTGATGAAATACAAGCAACAAATGGATTTCAATCGGGGTTCATTCAAACAGTGTCTCAACAATTGCCTGACTGGCTAGTCCTCAGTAATCTTCATGCTCGAATGTGTTCCAACCTTCTGCATTCATTATTATGTCTCTAAACGTTTACAGCAGTTGTGCTTAAATACTTAGGACCCACTTTTTGCCACAATAGCCATCTAATGTTGAGGGTATATTGACACTTAATCCTTTTAAGTTTGTGCATAGCGAGGTTGGTGCAAGCAGGTGCAGGAATGTAGCAATTCTCTGTCAGATAAATCTTCTTCCATCTGAGCCACACTAGGTAAGCAGCCAACTCCATTTCTGCCGTAGATTGTAATTTTCTGTGCAATCAATCACCTGGATGGTACAATGGTGCAAGACATTGGACTTTGCAAGTGCAGGAAATACCTCGGAGCCCTGCATTGTTGATGAGGACATCAATTCTGCCAAAGGCCTCCCAGGCCTTCTGCACAGTAGCATCTATAGCAGGTTCATGAGCACTGACATCCATTTGAACTGTGGCTATTCGCCTGGAAAATGTTTCAGCAGCACCGCAACCATGGGCATGACCAAAACCATGACTCTCATCAACAAGGCTCTGCAAGAGATGCGTCCTCCGAGCTGCAGCTACAATGCGGCAGCCATGGCGCAGTAGCTCACGGCAGAACTCTCTTCCCAACCCAGAAGAAGCTCCTGTTACCAGGACTACTTTGTGACGAAGATCAGACAGCAATTCATCACCGCCGATAATTGAATCGGGAGGACCCATCAGAGTGGAAGAGTCTCGGCCTGATTTCAAGTGAAAGGAAGAAGGTGCAGCTTCGTGGCTCTGACGAGAAGGTGTTCCGCGCTACTGTTGCTTTGTCTCAGCAGCGCCGTAAGCAGCAGAAAGACCTCGACCGACGCACGACTCATTATCAGGATTCACGAGTCATTGTAAGGCCACAGCATCTCTGTTCATCTCGGGTATGCCATACTTCCTATTGTTCACGTTGGCCAAAATATTTATTTCCTTGGCACATAAAATCAAAAAATATTTATTTAATTCTTTCTTTGTCTGACTTTATATATCTAATATGTAAGCCCCACAAGTTGTAACCTCTCTCTCTCTCTCTCTCTCTCTCTCTCTCTCTCTCTCTCTTTGCCTTTGATCACACGAGGCAAAGGCTCTCATGTTCACTAGAATAATGAGTATCTCTCTCTCACATATATCAAGCACAATCCATGTCTTATTGTTTTCACAACCAAATTCATCACAGCCCGCATCCATGTGCATGCTTTACCGATTACACATCTGATCGTGTATAGCATGTGCAAATAACCTTAACAATGTAGAGTTATGTTGTTGTTCATTCTAAAATAGCTTAGCATAAAAAGGTGCCATGTAGGTAGAAATGAAGGTTTATGGACCTAATGTAAGAGTCAAAATTGATGCTCCAAATTTAATTTATGCGCTCTTCCTAAAACAAATTACTACAAGAGGTTATATTCCCAATGCAATAAGATAAAAGGCATACAAGGTGATGCTAGGAAGGATATTATGATTATAGAACATGAAACATTCAATTTTCATATGGTAGTCATTTACAGCAAACCATACATCATATAGCTATGGTTTCAACATATTACTATGTCCTTACAAATTTTGTACCCACTACCCTTGTTGATAGGTCAATGCTGCTACCCGCTACTGGTGTTCTATGTCCTCATCTTCACAATATGTTGTCTACTAGCCTTTGCAAATGCACATAGACAAAAAATTTGTTTGCCTTCTCAACTAGAGCTCAAACGCATAAAGGTAATGCAAAAGATAAACCAAAATTATTGTAGATTTCCCTTCTTTTTTGGACGAAGTATTTTTGACTTTGAAGGTAAATGTAGTAATTTCCCTCGATTGAAAGTTTGGATAGAGAAAAGACATGATATTGAAGGTAAATTTGGCACTTTATGCAAGCTTTTGTTGGTGGTGTAATAATTGTCTCTCATCACAATTCTTTTCTTCACAATTGTACCTATGAATCTATTTTTCTACCCCTCATTTGTTGACCTAATTTAGTTTTTTTTTCCTAAATTCAAGAGTAAATGGCATAGACTTTTCTAGCTTAGTTGAGTAGCATATATGTTGGTGCGCGTACATGAGAAGAGCATGAGAAGTTTGGAAGATGCATAAAAAATGTCAAGTACACGAGGTAAGTTTGTAGATATAACAAGGGCACATTATCACATGCAAGAGCATTGCACTTTTTTTGGAGAAAAAGAGAGAACACCATTTTTCTTTAATTTTTTACAAATAATTTTTCATTTCTTGAAAAGCAAGATATCCCTACATTTCAAGGCTAAATGGACAACTTAACTAAAGTTAACAATGGTTAATTTTTTGGGGACTTGCACCATCTTGTCATTGCACTATTGTTTAAGCATATGCCCTAAAGGGCAATGCTAACAAATGTATGTATATGAAAAGTTTAGAATAGGATAGAGAAATTCTCAATTACAAGAAAGTAAATGACCCTCAACATCATGTCTACATAGACTTTTCTATGAATGTGTTAATCTCCACATCCAAGCACATTGCCAATTTTGGCAAACGCACCTTCCTTTTTGTTTAATTACAAATTTAGGCTCTTAGTCATTGCCCTTGAAATACCATAGTGATTTAGTTATCACCTTAACATAAACCATATTCAAAGGACCTAAGACATGCACATCTCGTATGAGAAGAGTTGGACAAACTTCCCAAGGCGGTGCTCATTTACAAAGTTGAGCATACAGATTGGGTATCTCCCATCATGTTAGTACTCAAGAACAATGATAAAATCGAATTGTGTGTTAGCTACAAGAAAGTGAATGCAGTCAATGGAAAGGACCACTATCCACTGCCATACAACAAACATATGATTGAGGCATGGGAAGAAAGGAGACTTATAGCTTTCTTAATGGATTTTTAGGCTATAATCAAGTGCAAATACACCATGATGATAGTCATAAGACCACTTTGCCACAGAATGTAGTGTTTACATGCATTCTCATGTCTTTTAGGTTGATGAATATATCAACAACCTTTCAGCATCCTGTAATGTGTATCATTTTTAAGGACATACTTTGCAAATGCCTCAAAGTGTTTGTTGATGACCTTTGCATCATCACAATGAGCACCTAGAGAAGCTTTGAGCTATCTTTGAATGGTGTAGGATATATCACTTGTCTCTAAATCCAATTCAGGGTTAGTTTTGTATAAAACATGATACGTGTCTAAGAACAAAATAGTCATTGACACTTCAAAATTTCAAGTGCTTGAGGAACTTTCGCCACCAGAAAATGTTGAAGGAGTTTAGTGCTTCCTCGAACACATGGTTTACTACACACGCTTCATGCTCAACTATGTGACCATCACTAGACCATTGTATAAGCTTTTAGTAAACTAGATGTGGACCGACAAACATCAACATGCTTAGAAAGCCCTAAAAAAGGCTTTAATTAGTGCACCTATCCTAAGACCTCCTAACTAGAAGCTAAACTTCCATATCATCCAAGATTGCAATTGGAGTAGTTAAGAGAAAGCAACATGGAATTGATTGTGAGTTTTGCTAGCCAATAGCTCATGGAAATCGAGATAATCTAGTCAACCGAGGGATTTGTGATTGTGTACACCTTAAAGAAATTCTATCGTTACCTCTTCAATTGTTTATATCAAAGTGTAAATGTATCATCTCTAATTGATTGTTTATCAAGTTTGCATTAAACTTATAGATGATACTTGCACCATCTAGAAGAACCTGGTGAAACCCCACTATAAGGGGATGATACTTGCACCATCTAGAAGAACCTAGTGAAACCCCACTATAAGGGATTGACATTATGAAATGAGAAAATGCCAAGAACCAACACCAACAAAAGCATCTCCACATAAGAATTGCACATTGGGGACTTTTGCAAAAGTATTCAAACCTAGTTGCCCTTATTATTGTTATCCTTTACTACCACAAGTAAACGAAGAAGTACTGCCCTTATTATTGTCATCCTTTGCTATCACAAGTAATTGAAGAAGATTATATACATTGTCAAGCAAGTATGACAATATATATAATCTCTACCACCTTTAGTTAGAGGAACAATTGATGAAGAAGAAGCTTTATGGGTCTTGGGAAAAATTAGAATATGTCTAACTCTATCTCCAAAGGACATAAATGACACAAACTCTCATCCCTAGCTTCCCATGCTACTCACATTATCTCAATCAACAAGATGTATAGCTTTTTCTCTTCATGGCCTTATAAAGAAGAAAAGCTATTTTCAAATGGAGGGAAAATATACCCACTCTCCCACAATGTTTCTTGCAAGATGGAGGGTTGGAGTTATTTTCCTTGCCAAAGAAACCATCTCTTAAGGTTTTAATGAGCTCCAAGAGAGTGGCCTTGAAGGGACTCCTTCCAATAGCAACATCTAATGTTTTATTTTGGAAAATGACCGAGGTAGGAATGACTCATATGAATAGGGTTAAAGATTGCGACCATGCTTTCTATCTAAGTTCAACCTCATATGTTTCTCTCTAATGAAATGACCTTTCAACTCACTCTTACACAACCAAACAATGTAACCATGCTTTTGCTAGTAGTCATTTCGATTCATCTCTTTTCTATGCATCATCTCATGGTTGTGACCCCCGATCTGTGTTAGATGGGAACTTTTGGAGTTTTAGCATTGTTTGGCACTATCCTATTTGCTTATCACTTTCTAGACAAGCCTAGCATTTGATCTTCCTTAACATTATGTAGGTGTCTACTCATTTGTTCATACTACCTACATGGATATTTATTAAGTCTATCAATGGATCAGTCAACTAACAACTAATAGACTTAAAAGATATCAATGTTAGAATTTATCTAAGAGGAATTGTTGATTCAAGAAACTTTCTAGTCTCCTTTTTTAGAAAATAAAAGTACTTAACATTGTATGGCCATTGGATACAAAAGGTCTAGATCAATAAGGTGTCCTACTTGCATGCATTAGCTTTGGGGGCCCAAATGAGCAAGCACATGCTCTTGCCACTCTAAAATCCCTCCTAGCCGTAACGAGGGTGACCCTGCTAGTATAATCCAAGGCCCATAGTAAGCATATGTAAAATATTTTTATACCTTTGGCCTTGGGCAAGTAGGTCAAATACCAAGGGAATAGATTATTCAAAAGCTCACAAAACCATATCACCTCTACTATATCAAAAATTCAACAATCCCTAAAAGCCTTTACGGATTATCCTATGCTTTTCTCAACAAAGTGCATGAAGCACATCAATTGTTGGGGCTCATTTCAGCCAATAACAAATACATTTTTTCGAAAATAATAACCAACTCTCTTTATAGAATCTTTAGGTGCCCAATATGCAACCCATTTGACTCTTTTCTCTCTAGAAAATCTTGGTTATAGAAACCTTGGTCAAGGATGCAACAAGCCATGCAAACATTAACTCAATATAACAATTGATCTCTTGGTCAAGATGATATGGAATTTCCACACACTAAGCATGCACTATTTTTACATGCATCACATACTTCTCAAGATTGGAGCCCCCATAACATGATGGAAGAAGGTCACTCTCAAAATGAAATAACTTGTAGCGAGGTTTACTATTTACACTTGAGAAGTTAGGCGATCAGACTAACAATTCTATCTTTTTAATCGCCTATAAAATGAGGGTATCTTCCTTCAACGACTTCTAACCTTGGCTTTGATGTTTATACACTCTACTTGATATTTCTTAGCAATATTTGAGCACCTCTTTGCCTACCTACCACATTACAATCACAATTTAGCTCATTTTGTCCATAGACCATTTTGAGAGAGAGAGAGAGAGAGAGAGAGAGAGAGAGAGAGAGAGAGAGAGAGAGAGAGAGAGAGAGAGAGAGAGAGAGAGAGAGAGAGAGAGAGAGAGAGAGAGAGAGAGAGAGAGTGTGTGTGTGTGTGTGTGTGTGTGTGCATGTGCGTGTGTGGTTCGCATTGTAACAGTTATTGTTGATTTTAGCATGTCTCAGCATTCATCCTATTTAGGTTGATTCGGCTCCCTACCTTTGATTTGATGAATTATTAATTTCATTTCATTGATGCTAAAGAATATATTAGGGCTTTAATATCTTATTGAAAAGGTTGAAAGTGATTTTATGAATCCCAATTTGCATGTCATGGTAAAGTTATGTCCAAAGATTTCAATCTCATTCAAATTGAAAAAGCCAACTCAAAAAGAAATAAGTGATGGTGAAGCTTGATTAAGGGGCATTAATTCTTGCATTATTACTCTGTATTCCTGTACATGTGTCCATACAGACACGTTCCGCCATCTTTTTATGCATGCCACATACAGTGTGGTCCATCGCATGGATGATTCTGAGCCGAGCTTGGGATGAGGATGCACACATGAAAGATAGTGAGAATGCTTCAACAGAACCTATGTCATAGGAGAGTGTTGCCTCTGTAGTAAATCATACGAGGAAGAGAGAGAAGAGCCTAATATAGGGCCTTTGCATGTGGAATATGGAAATATCGGTTGCTTTGTGCAAGGTTGCCCAGGGCTTGAGGCGGCTGATAGCAAACTTCCTAGCTCTTGTGAGGACTACAACCTTCAGCTATGGAAGCCAACCCTCAGAAGGTTTTGAAAATCTTTGTTGCAACTCTCCAGTGTAACATGGAAGAATAGGTCCGTGGGGTGGCCAAGAAGATCAATTTGGATGGAGAGAAGGTCTATCACAATATCCTTCGGTTCAATGCACGAGCAATGCCGGATTTTTTCACGGGTAGGGTGCCGAAAACAATGGATGTCGCCTCTTGGTTTAATGCTATTCTCAAGGATGATGGATCGATTGAGTAGATTTATTATGGTAGATGTGGCTTTTTTGAAGTGATATTCAACAAGAGAAGCCACTAAGAAGATTTTGGCACATGGAATTTATTTTTGGGGGCTAGAACTTGTGTACATTACACCCTGGTAGCCGATTGAGGCAGGACGAGATTTGCTTAAAAGCGAGAGTCTCCTATATGGGTGGACATACTTGAGTTGCCTGCTTACCTTTGGAATTTCTTGCTTGACATTGCTAGGGGTTTGGGAAAAACATTATATGTGCCATCGCTTGCTATCCCATTTCGCAATAGAGTGCACCTTTTATGGAATACTAGTGAGCCTAAGCCAAATGCAGTGGAGCTAGATATACCTTAGGTGGGTCAGCTTAGGCTCAAATTGGTGTGGAGCCATTTTGCTGGCGCTTGTTTTGGATGTGGGTAGTGGGGTCACTACCTTAAGGAGTGTCCAAGCACTTCACGCTTGAGGAGGGAATCTGAATGAGATAGAGGTTATTTCTATGGAGAAAGAGGATGGATGGAAGCTGGTTAATAACAATAAAAGTAAAGGCTAAATAAGCAAAACACCAGAGACCAATGGACAATGCAGTAGATTACTGCTCCACGGTCAAAAAATTTTGGAGCAAAGTTGCTATACCTCAATCTAATAGAAATAAGACTAGCTCCTTCACATATCTTAATAGGGTTCCTTTGGAGCACCTAGATCGAGAGCTTCCAAGTATGGATGCAAATGTTTAGTCAGTCTCTTGGGTAGGTGGTAGGAAATGGTTTGGTCCTAATAACCGAGAATAGTTCGTGGCCAAGACCAAGAGTGGATTGGTTTTTAAGATGCTGGTTCCTAGTCGATGGTACAATGATGCTCAACCCACAGGAGATATTGACATTGGTATGGCAGGAGTACATCTTAATGAAGCAACACATAATCAGAATGGGGATAATTGAGTGGGGGAAGATTGCTACGATAAATGCCAAAGGGCTTAATGGATGTGTGAAGCGTAGCGTATTTTGGAAATGGGTTCGGAGTTGGGATTTGGATGTTGTGATGGTCTAGGAACATAAAATGCATCAATGGAGTGGCTTGTCTTTTTCTTATGGGGATTATTAATGCTATTTTGCTGGGACCAAAGATGGCAAGTCAGGATGCTTCACAGCCATCAAATTCAGTTGTAATCTTGCCTGCATTTAGAACAATAGTAATGGATGAATCTTGTCATTGAAATGGACTGGGAGGATATTAGAATATCCATTACTAATATTTATGGGTTCAATGACAGCAGGCATCGACCGGATCTTTGGACTGAACTTACTACTTTTTCTCTTGCTTCAGGTTTTCTTGGCGAAGATTTTAATGCAGTTACTGATCCAGATGATGCAACATCATCCTCCTCATTAATGGTGGGAGAAAAAATGGAAATATGGTGGGAGGCATGCGGTAAATTGAATATGCTTGATATGAAGGAATTCCCGCAGTTATGGCATTGTCCTTTCACATATCATTCCCCTAGTCACCAATCTTATTGGGCTAGATTAGATTGGCGGTACATGCTCAGAGGTGATGAATGGCTCACTACAATTGTAAAATTAAAAACAGATTTCAACTGTTTGCTCTCTGATCATGTCTTAGTCCTCTTTGAACTCATGTCCGCTCAACCATGTGTTGTGGAGGGGAGCATAAGAATTTGGTAATCAACAAGAGACATTTTTGTCAGCTTACTTTCAAGTATATGATGCAAGGGGCCATTTCTAAGTTGGCTCAGGACATTGAGTATGATTGCCTGGATCCATGGAAGATTTTTGCTATGACTCTACAACATTGTACTTCTTTACAAGGAATCTGGCTTTGCAATGAAGAGGGAAACCTTTTAAAATGGGCTAATGCTATCTTTGAGGAGTTAGCTCAGAGGACCAGTCAGAATTAGATGCATTGCCCAAGTACGGGAGTTAGAGAAAATTTCCCTATTGTTCAATAAGAGACTGGTCTTGGATTTAAGCTGCAACTCTACAAGCTTTATTCGAAGCATAAGATTGAGGTGATTTAGAGAAAGCTTGACTATCTTAGACCAAGATGATGGCCATTGGATCTTTGATCAGAAGGAGATAACACAGCAATGCATATCCTACTTCGAAGCTTTGTATAAGGACTTGAATGTTGTTGATTGGGGTGCTATTGACCTGATGTTGAGGCTTGTACAAACAACTGTCACTCAAGAGGCCAATGATCGAATAGTTCAACCATTTGACCAAGCTAAACTCTATGCTGCTCTGAAGGGCATGGGTAGTAGGAAATCCCCAGGAGTAGATGACATTACGGTGGAATGCATACTCTTTTATTGGAAAGAGTTGGGCCCGTCAATCACCCAACTTGTTAATCACTACTAGGACAGTGGTCATCTTCCTTCCTCTTGGACTAGCAACATGCTTTGCCTTATCCCCAAGCAAAAGCAATGCATGACTCTTTCCCATTGGCGGCCTATTGCTTTAATGAGCGTGGTTTATAAAATTTTCACAAAGGCTCTTGCCAATAGACTGAGCCCAATAGTCAAAAATGTTGTGCATCCATTTCAGTATGGCTTTGTCCAAGGCAGATCTATTCTTGACAATGTGCTGAATGCCATTATGGCCATTCTTTGGGCAAAGACTTCTTGCCAAAATATTGTTTTTCTTCAACTAGATGTGGAGAAAGCCTTTGATTGGGTTCGTTGGGAATATCTTAGACAGGTGATGCTAAAGATGGGGTTTCCTCCAAAAATTGCAAATCTTCCATTATGAACCCTCAGACAAACAAGGTGGAAAATCTAGAAAATCTAAAGTAGAAGACAAGGCCAAGGCAAAAGTGAAAAGGAAGACGAAGGTGCACCAAGAAGAATCTCGAACCATAAGGAGTGTAGAAAAGTCCTAAATCAAGGAGAAAGACGCACGAGGAAAAGCGAAAGTTAATCATTTTGTAAAAGAGCGCAAGGCACACCATGATTTATTTTAAGAGTGCTGAGCTCTCACTCGTGCAATTTGTGAAGGTAGACGGGCGGTAGAAAGGAAGCTAGGTAGATAGGAGGACAATGGGAAAAAGGGGCCTAGGCCACGACCGGCCATGCAAAAAAGGGGATAATGGGATGACCACCCAAAAGGGATTTAGGGTTTTGTATATAAAGTTGAAAAGTGAATGAGAAGCTCATTATTGTGTGTAGCCAAATGTAGCTCTCCTCCTCTTCTTCTTCTCCTTGTTCTTGCTTGCTTGAGCTTGTGCTTAAGAGAGGGAGTGTGAGAGTGTGAGGGAGTGAGTATGTGAGGGCGAGGGACCATGGTGGAGAAACTCTCCATCTTCTCCTCTCTTCTTTTCTCTTGTCTTCTGTTGTCTTGCTCATGGCAATGGAGCTTGGAGCGTGGAGCTGTAGGATGGAGCTTGCTTGAAGCTTGCACTTGGATCGTGGATCTACCAGAGTGTTCGAGAGAGTAGGTAACTCGATCGGGCATAGAGGTAAGCTCACTACACCCATAGGGATGGATGATGCATCGGCTATGTGAGAGGTAGCCATTAGAGCTTGGTTTGGAATGCTTGAAACAATAAGCGGTCCGTGGGTCTTGGCGTTTGATCATCTCTACATTTTGGTTCTGTTGCCCGGGCCAAATAGAGCATTGAAGTGGGGTTTTCCCCAAACCAGTGTTTGAGGTAGATAGGTAGGAGAAGCAAGGAAGTTTGAAGAGGTATTCGATCTCCTTAGCAAGTAGGTTTTTAGTTTTTGGATTGGAAAGGTAAGTTGGAGTAATGTAGGCATTTACTTTTTGATTTGGATGCATTAGGTAGGAAAAAACACATAAAAAAGAGAGAAAAATAAGCAATAGGGTTTCTGCTGTCATAATAAAGCATGAGGGTTTGATTTGTTTGTTGATTTGCATTTTGGGATTTATTTGCTATTCCAGGTATATATAGCTCTTCCCCTCTATCCATAGCTTTGATATGGAGATGCATGTGATATGCCATGACTTAAATCGTGTGATTCAAACGATTTATTGTTGTGTTGACCAAAATCATGCCGTGTTTGATCCGTTTGAGTGATGGCGATTCTGGACCAAGTCCCAAAATCGGCCCTTAGCCCTCCTGTATTCGGCCACTCGGCCCACTACCACTCAGATGCCCCAGGCTTGTCCAAATCGACCATTCAGACCAACTTGATATTCAGCCCTTGGCCCTGCCGACTCGGCCCAATTCCACTCGGACAAGTTGGCATTTGGCTTGGCTGAATTCACCTTTCAGACCAACTTTGCATTCAGCCGACCTGACTTGGGTCAATTCGGCTCACTTGACTCGGCCCTCGTCCACTAACCTCTTGGCCCTCAGACAACCACATTCGGATTGGCCAAATTGGACATTCAGCCCAGTTGTATTCGACAATTTCCTCATTTGGCCCTCGGCCATTTGGACGGGCCGAATCGGATATTTAGCCCTACAATTTAGACCTGTTGGGCCGAATTTTGATTTTTGTAAATTTTTAACATGTAGACCTTGAAACCGACCCCAGAGACCATATAGAGCCAAAATCACATCATAGATCTATCACTCAACTAAAATCTAGAGTAAGTAGTTCAAAACTTGGCAACGAACGGTCCTTCAAATTGTGCACCTTCCCCAAGTAGGCTGGAGAGAAAATGTGCACTGTGATAGGCCCTCCAAATTGGATCCGAGTGTAGTAATGGCTCTGCACTAGCATAGAATTTTACTTGCAAAACAGCAGCCAAAAGCCCATACTCAAATAAAGACAAACAAAGACCCTAGAACCTCAATGGGCCAATCTAGCCAACAAGGGCAAAAAGGCCACACCACAAAGACATGTATAGGTTGCATTCAGACTATGTCTAGTCAAAGCGGAATGCAACAACATCAAGCTACAACTACGCGGATGACTAGACATGACAGTTCTCTGACAATAGATGCACCTTGAATGACATTGCACAGATAATCCAAGACATCAGTGGAGAATCCACATGTGGTCGTGCAATTGAGGACTCAAAGGCATGCATTAGAAGGCTTGAATTTATAAGCCAAGACTCGGAAGATGAAGACATAGTACCACCTGCTTATCTTAGGGTCAAACTCACCGCAAAAAGAGAGCACTGTGTTGATGCTCTAATCGATGAAGGAGCTGATTTTAATATCTTGACCTATGAAGCATGGATCCTACTAGGCCAACTAGAGCTCACACCAACTGATGCAACTCTTAATCCTTATGGAAGGCACTCACAAGCACTTATAAGGAAGTGCAAAATCCTAGTAACTATTGAAACTAAAAGCTTTCCTATCCTATTCCATGTTTCGCCAAATAGTCTTGATTGTGGAAAGAAAACCCTCCTAGGACGACATTTCAAAAGGGCGACAAAGTGCGAGGCCGACTATGCAGCACAGAGGATACACTCGACACTACCGGGTGTGAGGATAATCACAACCCTTAGTAAGGGTGACCTCATCAAACCTCGAGGGAAAGACAAGAAACATTCTGACATGCCAGGCAAGCTTAGTAATGAGAGCAAGGACTTGTTGAAAGAGTTGATACAAGCGCATGTTGAACAAAGAGAACTAGTGAGTGAGGCCATGCTTTGATACAAGAAGGTTAGGAGACAATGCCAAGGACAGGCTTTGGACTTACAAATATGGTAGAAGACCACAAAAGAAGCCCAAGCCTTATAGATGAAGGTATAGTAGATGGAGAGCCAGCACAACGCCGCGATGGATATCCAAAGTGTTGATATGTGCTCAAGGGTATTATGCAAGTCACCGATGGATTTGGGTACCAAAACCACCTGCTAAACCACCTCTGTTAGTTGAAGGCTAGGACATATCAAGAGCGAAGAAGCGTAGGAGGAAATCTAAATGAAAAAACAAGTCTCGAGTAAAAAACATTGGAGTGACCGAGCCCCTCACTATTGAAATCAAAAAACCAAATGGGACTATTCAAAGCGTAGATCCTCAGCCTAGCGTGCTTAACAAGAGGATATTAGATGTAACCGTCGAGTGTGCATAAAAGCCACTAGTGCCCAAGGAGACTTTGACTTTTAAACGGGATAATGAGCACCACATGTGCAATGATGCTTATGATAAGGCTAATTGCTCAACAAAGCAAATGGTAGAATCATGTAACAGCCATGAGCAAATCTTCCAGCGAGTGCCAAGTCCACCTAGGAGTCCCAAATCTCCTACACCCTCCTCTAAACGGACATAGGAAGCACAATAGCAGTTGTCAAGTGCAACTACTCAATCCCAATCTCTATCTCCATCTAAGATTCCAAATATCCAAGAGGTGGGGACATGACACCACCCTTAGCTCTTGGCCTGAGGATATGCCTGTGCAATCTATTGTGACAAGATCAATTGAGACTTGATTTGCACAAGTGAATGCTTAAAGGGCAACAAAAGACACAACCACTTTCGATATGCCTGAGGACCTAACACCACAATCTACTAACAATAGCCGATCCAGTGAACTAGCTGCTACTACTTCCAATCAGGAATCACAAAAGTCACAGCCTTTGGCCATGACGATGCCTCTGGCAAAACGTGTCCTTAGCAATTTACATTGGAAGAGGTGTCGCAACCAACATCCTTGACACCTCTAGCACTTCTAAAGCACCTAAAGCATATGCATGAGGAGAAATATCTCAAAGATTTGGCTAAGGAGATGGCACATCTGACCAATGAATCAGAGATGAAGTGCCTAATCAAGCTTGATCACAAGCTAATAGCCATTGTTGGGGGTAAAGGCGCCTCTGCTGTGCCGCCCCGTGTATTACTACACTGACAGTACCCGCCACTGCACACTGCAGGTGGCGGGCGCCCGTCACGTCACTTTATTCTTTATTCTTTTAGTGACAATTTGAATAAAGGAAGGCTTGGTCACACATTGTGACTGTTGGAGTTCCCATTTCTTGTCTCTCTCTTTTCTTGCTCTTGCTCTCCCGCCATAGCTCACGTGCAAGCTTTGATCCTTCTCACCTTTCAACTTGTATCAGAGCTTGGCATTCTCTTGCTCGAGCTCGACTCGATGCTTCTCGACCTTCGCATCAACTCGCTTCACGCATTGGGTCTCCATCCCGGCAGCCATATCCGATCTCCCCGAGCTCCCGTCACTCCTCGGCTTCTCGAGCACCTTCCCAGCCTATTGAGGCACCTTCAAGACATTGATACTGAGGTATTTGATCATTCTTTCAGGGTTTTATTTCAGTCTACAGGTTGCAAACAGCAAGGGCAGCCATGGCTTCAAACCCTTGAAGCTTATTCCCCTCATATTGTGCCTTACACCTATCAAGGCTCAAAGAGGCTTGTCATAGGCCTTTGATAGGCCCTTCTTGAGCCCCCCATTACCCCCTTTTCAGCCCATGTGGAGCAGTAGCAAGTTCAGCACCAACATGGCAGATTGCATCATTTTTTTCCAGGCTGTGAGCACTCATCTACTTCAGCTCCACACTTGGCCATTGCTTCTTGCTCTCTACCTTGATCAAGAGGGCTATAGACTTCATGTTTGATATCATTCAAGCTTTTAATAGCTCATTACTTTGGTAGTATCTTCTGTCTCGCACTTGATTTAACGATGGTTTTGGGACTAATTTGCAAGGTATTACAACAACCCGCCTTCTTGTCCTTCTGTGCACTTGCTTGATCACATTATGGCTGGTGGTTCTTACAACAATGCTATATTCAATATTGAGAAACTAAATGGGACTAATTACAACTATTGGATGATCTAGATATGACAAGTTTTAGTGTAGTTGTAGATTAGACCACTAAAACATGAGTGTTAAACTCGAAAACATTACGGTTGAGGATTGGGATAAGCTAGATGAGCTATGCAAGTCCACAACCATTTTATCACTCTCTAAGCAGGTTTACTATAATGTTGTAATTGGAAATGATACTACAGAGATTAAGAATCTTAATGACAAGTAGAGTACTCCATCTCAAATGTGTTGGTTGAAACAATTGATGGACCTTCACATGAAGGATATGACTTCTATATCTGTATATCTGAATGAGTTTCACTCCATCATCATTATTTAGTTTCGCAGGAGATTGAGTTCAAGGATACTTTGCATCCTTTATTTTTTATTGGTACTTTACTTGACTCATGTGACACTTTTCGTGTGGTTGTCTATACTAAGGATGGGCTAAAATTGCAAGATGTTGAGAGTGCCTTCTTGATAGAAAAGGTGAAGAGAAAGAATGTGAATGCTTCATGTATGTCCCATGCATTGATTATGAGAGGTCAGCAAGAGAGAAATGGTCGTGGTAGAGACTCTAACAGCTATTAGTTTAGGACACATGGACAATCTTGTAGTAAGTCCCATGGCCATAAGTCCAATTTTACTTGTTATTGTTGTGGAAAATTAGGTCATATTCGACCAAAGTGCCATAAAATGCACAAATACAAGTACAAGGAACAGAGAAAGGGTAAAGTGCAAGATAATAATGATGATCATAGTATTGTGCCTAGTAAGTCTAGTGTCAGGATTAAGAAAATTAATGTAGTGTAGCTTGATATATTTGATGATCTTTCCTTGGCAGCTTCTTCTTTGGTTACTTCATAGCTAGCTGATGCTTTGTTAGGATATACTAAGTGTTGGTTGATAGATTCAGGGGCTTCCTTTCTTGTGACCCCTCATCAGAGAGAGTGGCTTCACTTCTATCACAGTACGATTGGATCTATCTGTTTGGGTAATGACTTGGCATTAGAGACATTTGGTATTGGTAATGTCCAGTTGTGTTTTGGTTTAGGTAACATGTTTACTCCATGATGTACATCATGTACTAGCTCTCACGAAGAGCCTTAGTTGTGTTGGCACCTTGGATGATGCAAGTTATGTTGTCTCTTTTGGTGATTTCTCATGGAAGATTTCTTGTGGGAATCTTGTTATTGCATGTGGTGCGAAGTCTAGTATCCTCTATCCTTTACTTAGATTTGAGTCAATTGACCATGTTTTGGCTATGGCTACAGTTTCACATGTATCTCTTTGGCGTTGTTGCCTTGGGTACATATCTTTAAAAGGAATGAAAATGCTTACTACTTTGCAATATCTTTTGTCCCTAGACTATAAGTGTTTTGAGTCTTGTGATCATTGCTTATATGGCAAGCAGATACATAGTACGTATAGAGCCTTTGGTTCTTGTTTATTCAGATATATGTGATTCCATGCCATGTCAAATGCTAGGTGGTGCGAAGTACTTTGTCATCTTCGTTGATGATTACTCACATAAGGTCTAGGCTTACCCTATTAAGCAAACATCACATGTCTTGTCTACCTTTCAATGTCTGTTTGCTCTTGTTGAGAACGAGTCTGGGTATAGGTTGAAATACCTAAGGTTAGATAATGGGGGTGAGTATGTCTCGAAATATTTTGAGAGTTTTGTGATGAGTGGGATATTAAGCGTCAATTGACCACCTCTTAGATCTCTCCTCAAAATGGTATTATTGAACACATGAGTAGGATGATTCAGGAGAGAGTCTATAGTATGCTCAGCCAAGTAGGCTTGCCACAATACTTTTGGGCTGAGGCAGATACTATTTCCGTTCACTTGATTAATAGGTCCCCTTGCACTGTTATTGATTGCCATGTTGCTGAGAAGGTATGGATTGGAAAACCTACATTATATGATCATTTATATGTCTTTGGTTGTGAGGCATTTTGCCATGTTCCCAAGGATAAATGCAATAAGCTTATCCTAAGTCCATGAGATGCATCTTTTTTGGTTATGGAAATGTAGGTGAGATGGACTATAACGTATGGGATTTGCAAGCTTGCAAGGTTATCTGCAACCATGATGTCTTTTTTCATGAGAAAAAAATGCATAATCAGCCTAAGTAGGTGGTTGAGGTACGCAAGGTGATCTTTCAAGAGGAACCTCTTACTCCCGGACAACTAGCTAGACATCATGCATCAACTCATGCTTCAATGTCCCAAGCCCCATCTATTGTGTAGGATCAACCTACTTTGAGATGCTCTTCTAGAGATTTTACACCCTCCATGGATTATGTTATGGTGACAAATGCAGGTGATCCTCTCTATTATGATGTGGCCATCACAGAGATGATAGCGACTCTCATGGGACAGGACTATGCAAATAGAGTTTACCTCCTTACAGACTAACCATATGTGAAAATTGGTTCTTTTGCCTAGTGGCAAGAAGGCATTACCATGCAAGTGTGTATACAAGCTGAAAGTATCCCTAGACACCCAAACTTACTTATAAGGCTATATTGGTAGCTAAGGGTTTCAAGCAAGAATATGGTGTTGACTTTGATGAAGTCTTTTCTCATGTGGTCAAAATGACAACCCTACACTTGGTACTAGCATTGATTGCTCACCTAGATATAGACGTTTATTAGATGGATGTAAAGACAGCTTTCTTACATGGAGACTTGCATGATAAGATCTATATGCAATAGCCCAAGGGCTTTGAAGAAAAATGCATGGAATACCTAGTGTATAAGTTGAGAAAGAGCCGTAGTGTGATGGATCCATGTTTATACATAAAGAAGGCTCGTGATGGCAGCCTTATGATTTTGGTACTCTATGTGGATAATATGCTTAGTGCTGGGAGAGCTCATGATAAGCTAGATGCCTTGAAACAAGAAGAGCTTTGAGATGAAGGACGTGGGACATGCCTCACATATTCTTAGGATGCACATCATGCACGATCCCTCTAAGTGGCTCCTTTATCTATCACATGAGTATATCCAAAAAGTCCGTGAGTGATTTCATATGTAGGATAGTAAGCCTATTGGCTGTCCTCTACCTTCTCATGTGAAGGTTAGTTGGGCTAATTATCTACAGTGTGATGAGCAGAAGGTCGAGATGACCAAGATTCCTTATGTATCAACAGTGGCAGTTTGACATATGCCATGATAGTCACTCATCTTTACATAGGATTTGTAGTGGGAGTTATGCCATACTATATAGCTACACTTGGCATAGGGGATTAGGATGGCGTAAATGATATTATGAGGCACTTGAAGGGCATAGTAGCTATGTGCATATGTTATGGTGGCTAGAATACATGAGTCATGGGGTACACTGACTCTAATTATGCATGACATACACACAGTGGGAAGTCCATCTCTAGCTATGTCTTCACCTTTGATAGAGGTGTTGTCTCTTGGAAATCCAAGGTGCAGAAATGCATGGCCCTCTCTACTACCAAGGTTGAATATGTTGTAGCCACTGAGGCTTGGATGGAGGCTCTCTGGCTAGGTCGGGGACCATGGTATTACTCATATGGTATGTACATTGTGATTAGATTCTACGAGTGCTATCCAATTAGCCAAGAATTTGGTCTTCCGTGCAAAGATAAAGCACATTGAGAAGCGTTACTACTTCTCATCAGAGAGGTCATTGGAGAACAAGTCTATTGATCTTGTCAATATCTCAATCGACCAAAATTCTATAGATCTGCTCACAAAAAGTCTCTTATCGGAGTATTTTGTCTTCCTTAAGAAGTTGATGGGTGTTGGATGAGATAACATCTTTTCTCATCCTATTGTACTTATGTACATTTATACTTTATCACTTTTTTCATATTCTCTCCTCACTAGGGATACATTCACCTTTAAGTGGAGGTTGTTGGGGGGTAAAGGCACTTATGCCTAGCTGCTCATGTATTACTACATTGATAATACTGACACACCTATACACTACAAGTGGCAAATGCTCATCACTATTATTTCATTCTTTATTCTTTCAATGACATTTGAATAAAGGGAAGGCTGATCACATTTTGTGATTGTTGGAGTCCCCACATCTTGTCTCTCTCTCTCTCTCTCTCTCTCTCTCTCTCTCTCTCTCTCTCTCTCTCTCTCTCTCTCTCTCTCTCTCTCTCTCTCTCTCTCTCTCTCTCTCTCTTGCTTCTTCCACTATATCTCTTGCTTCTGCTCGCATGCTTCCACTCTCCAAGCTCACTCCCTTCAGTAGTAGGGGGTGGTCAACTGATGCATCATACCTCACTTATCACAAAACTCCTCAAAAGCACGTGCGGCATATCCATCCCCATTGTCAGATCTTAGGCATTTTAGCTTATGCCTAGACTAGTTCTCAACCATAGCAAGAAAGCACTAAAAAGTAGGCAAAACTTTTGACCTCTGCTTTATGGGATAGGCCCATTACCCAAGGAGTGACGTGACATGGAAACACAAACATCCAAATGAGCTAGAGCAAAAGTCTTATCTATATGTGTAGTGCTAGGCTTTTTTGTGTATTACAGTCTACCTACTATTTAAACAATAATCACATGAATCATGACATGAAAAGTCCAAGGATGATAGATACTGCAAATGAGTCAAGACATGCATTCCTTTGAGAGATATATGCCCAAGATGGCAATGCCAAAGAGATACATGTGGAAGATTAGTCTCACAACCAAGACATGATGAGTATGTTAAAATATGCAGCTTCGTTTTCTTCTTCTTCTTTGACTGCAACTAGATAGGCCTTTTGGGACCTTTTTTGGTATGGCAAAACTTCTCGGTGTGTCCGGTCCTTTTGTAGAAGTCACAGAAGAGCTGATCCCTCTTGCCTTTATACCTGTTGCCAACATATAATGCATGTTCATCTCTGGAGGTGCTTGGTTTTTCCTGAGTTTTTAGCTTCTTTTTCTTCTCTAACAGTGATGCTTGGATATCAACAAGTTCAAGATTTGGCATGTTGATTAGAGTTGTTGATACATTATTATATTCAGGAGGCAAACTTTTAAGTAGAACACCGATGCAAACATCTTCTTTCATTTTAATGTTGATTCCTACAAGTTGGGTTAGAAGTCCTTCCATGTAATTTAGATGTGTGGCAAGTGATGTGTTGGACTTCATTTCAAGCATGAAAAACTCAATCAAGAGACCATACTTTGATGATTTAGATTGTGCACCAAACAAAGTGCCAATTCTCTTCCATGTATCCTGTGAAGTATCACAGTTATCCACATGATGGATATATCTATTGTCTAGCTTTAGTTTGGTAATAGCTTGAGTCTTATCATTGTTATTTTGCCAAGTGACTACAAGGTCTGCATCACGAGGCTTCTTTTCTTTTCCAGTGGTAATGGCCCTAGAGGCCCTTCTTCATTAGGATGAGTTTGATGTGGGTCTTCCAGGTGTGAAACTTGACTCCTTTGAAGCGAGCAGTTGGAGAGTCTTTTCCCGTTGTTAGAAGGCTAGAGCAAATCATCACTAGATTTTAGCAGCAGAAGAGTTGAGCACAAGTGCCAAGAAGCACCAGGTGAGTGTCAATGGACACTAGGTTTGTAGCTTCTTCCTTGAATCTTCAATCTTTCAAAATCCTTCAAGATCTTTCAAACCTAAGTCTTCATAATTTCCATTGAGAATCAATCTTGAAACTCTGAAACGTTTCAACAATAGAGTTGAATTTCCATTGAGAATCAATCTTGAAACCTAAGTCTTCATAATTTCCATTGAGAATCAATCTTGAAACTCTGAAACGTTTCAACAATAGAGTTGAATTTTAATGTGTTAAAAGACACAAACAATGGTAGTGTGAAAACACACTATGCAGGTACTATGCTTGAACTTGATGTTAAGCTTAAATGTCTTGTTGCTTGCTTCAAGTTTGTAAGATTTCCCCTCCTTATTGATTTGTTGGTTTGGTTAGGTAGTAGTCTTGAGTGGCATGAGCTCCAACTAGCTTGTGAAAGTGTAAAGGATGAGATTTGGAGCTTTGGCTATGGAGTCTAAATTAGGGTTTCTGACCCAGGCCTGGTTTTTTGCATAGTTTGCATTGTTTACTCAATCATTCCAAGAACTTTTTACATGAGATTGAAGCTTGATTAATGGGCTTAAAAAACCCTATGGAGTTGGACAAGATTGCATTGCGCACACAGAGGAAAAAATGGCCCTATCAAGATTGTGCCTGTTTTAGGCAGCGACCTCATTTTTGTGCAATGCTGAGCCGAATCGTCACCAATGTTGGAGCGTGATGTGCCGTTGAGATGCATGTGAAGTTAAGGAAGATTGCCCTAGAAGAAATCATGATGAATGCTAGCTTATAGTGTGAGATTCAGAGACTCCAAGATGACTAGGTACTACCTGTTGGCTACGGAGGCCACATGACATATATTGAGAAAAATGACAATGCTGAGTAGTGGATAGGGCAGTGTCAAGTTCTGAGGTGATACAAAGAAGCATCTTCAGCAAATGAACAATCTTCTAGAAGATAGCTCCTAATGACACAGCCTATAAAGAGAGATATGGAAGCTCCAAGGAGGCAAGGTCCTGTCTGGCTATGGCTGTCATGATGTGACTATGAGATTCAAGTGTGAAATGGGGGTCATGCACTCAACCTAAGCTCGATTGAGATGAAGCGAACTTGAGAGGAGTGAAAGGAGAGCTGGACCATGCTTAGCTGAGCTTTGATACCATGTTAAAATATGCGGGATCTAGAGCATGGCAAATGCGGAAGCTATGGAGGTTGAAAGAGGAAGAAGAAACTCATGAAGACATTGACCCTGACAAAGACAAATTGTCACACAAGTGAATTAGGTTCCAAGATTAAGACTTGGACTCATAAACACAATCTTGTGTGTGGACAATGACATAGACACTTTACTGGAAAGAAAAGAGTACAATCATTGCATTAGAAAAGAGTACAATCTTGTGTGTGGACAGTGACATAGACACTTTACTGGAAAAAAGAGAGTACAATCATTGCATTAGAAAAGAGTGCAAGTACAATGATTTATAGGAATTGAATGGTAGCACTTCTCCTATTGTGCATATGGGATTCTGGTCCTGAGCCCTCACTGCTCCTTACAAAGGGACTAAAGTAGGTGTGATTGCAAATATCTCAACATAGTAGTGCTAGATATAAATAAGGAACAAAGGGCGGCTCTAGCCTAAACAAGGATCCACGAGTAATTTTCAATGTAGAATCACCAAAAGAAACATGATACCCAACATCATCTATCATGTAGAGATAAGGCTTTTAGTCAAATTTAGTACATGGTACACATCATATGCAAAACAAAGTACCAGTAGCAAATTACGCATGAACATCATTGATGCCAACAATAACTCAAACATGATCATATCCTAGTATATAGTTTCAGTCTTACAGAATGTGTCATAGGACAATAAGTATAAAAGCAAGCATGATCATATCCTAGTATATAGTTTCAGTCTTACAGAATGTGTCATAGGACATTAAAGGAATCCCTCTAATGAAGCAATCAACATTGGGAGAAAGAGGACTAAGTTCAATTAATTGAGCACTATGTGAAGAACAATCAAAATGTACTCATCAGAACTATACTCAATGTATTTATCTTCTCTATCTTAATAGTAGACTTTGTGATGTTACAATCATCCGAAGTCTTAACATTGTCATGTGCTTTTTTCTTGCCTTCATCTTACCTATTTTGGCATATTTTATGGCATTGTGGTTGAATGTGACAATGCTACCTACAATAATGACATGTAAAAGATGATTTGGGGCCAAGAGATTTATTGCAACCCTGCCCACAAAGTCTACCCTCTACATCCTTGAGCTTAAAACAATCTACAAGAGCATTAGTACTTATGGTAGTGTGAACAATACCCCAAGACATAGGGACAGTGTCAAGCAAGTATATAAGGTAATCCCCTATGAAGTTAGCTAGAAATGGAATGAAACTCACTAAAATGAGATTACATACCAGTGTCTTTCTTTATACGAACATCCATGAGTTTCTTAAGCCAATATAATTACAAAGTTAGGCTTTGCTTATTACAGAGATTATATATCTTCTCATATGACTCCCAAGATCCATGTTTAGTCTCAATGACATTAAAGTAAGCCTACTTTGACCAAAGACAAGATAATAGTAGACTTGCATAACTCACCGAGATTAGCCCAAGCACCACCCTGAGCAAGATAATAGTAAACTTGCATCACCCATCAAAATCAGCCCAAGCCTCTAATCAAACTCTTCTGGCTTTATCATTTTTGTCTTCAATGGTATAATTTACTTCTTTTGGACTAAAACTTACCATATCTAGGTCTTTCAATAGTTGAAATTATTATCATCCAACTTGTCTATGTTAAAAATGACACTATTCATAGAAGCACTTGAAGCAAATGCCATTATGACAACAAAGTAAAGCGTAACTGGGCTACTATAATAACAAAAAATTAGCCCAAAATGGAATGCAAGAGGTGGGGTATGTATATTTGTCCACAAAATAAATACACTAAAGTGCTCAAACCAAGTGTATACTCTCAAAAAATTGAATTTTTGCATCATTATCCATAAAATTGCAATTAAAGGATATGTAATTGTAGAGAAAAGACTAAAATACAAAGCTCCCACTCCTAGGGAAGTCCGAGTAGCAAGGGGGCTAAAAGTGTAACTAATATTGCACAAGAATAAGCGTAAACCTCCAAGTATCAAATATTGTTAGAGAACCAAAGTATGTTGCGTACATAGATGCCTTCCCAAGTAGAAGAGTAGCATGTATATAAGACAATTGTGCATAAGAGAGCTTCAGAAGCAATATAGATCCACCAATCTGCAACTAAGTCACTATATATGAATAGTGAAGCTCAAGTATATAGCCAAGCATGCATCCAAAGCTAACAAACCCATCTAACAGGAGGAAGTAATAGGGGTATACAAATCAATTATAGATCAATCCACAGTGATGAAAGTTTGTAAGAACCATGTATGCATAAACAAGTGAAAAAGGTCAAGCACATTAGGTAAGTGATCTCTAATAAGCCAAGCTCTGCAATGAAAATATCAAAGTACTCTCACTAGAACAACATCTAGAATAAGAAAGAGAAATGCAAGCTCAAGTCATAAATGTCATAGCATCTAGGAACCCAAGAAGCATCCAATGTATATCTCGGAGCATATGTAGAATGTAAGTGACCAAGCCATAATTGCTAAAGCTCCAAAGCAAGTAGCCACTTCAAGTATGTAAGTGTTCGAGATCAATAGCAAAGCTCAAGGCTCAACATAAGCATATTTGCACATATGCACCAATGGTGGCAAGCATCAATACAACCATGTGGCATTTCTTAAAAGCCTATAGGCATCAAATACATAAGCCTTCATTATGTATGCTTACTACCCACAAGACATAACAATAACAAACCTTCCAAAAGTTGAGCTAAACAAGCTCCAATGGTTGAGAATATCAACCCAAAAAGGTGCCTAAAATGGTGTCCAATGAGCTAGAACGAGTCCCCAAATAGTAGGCAATGAGCAACACAAGCACTAGGAAGTAGTGGTTGAAGTAGACAGGGCAAGGGCAACTACTAAAAATATGCAATAAATTGTGAGGTTATTCCTAGGGGGGTTTCCCTAATGTGCTTGACCTTCAAGATCACTTACCAATGAGAGGAGGTACTCAAAATGCTAGGAAATAAGCAAGGAAGGAGGGGGATCTATTGTATACCTCAAATGGACTGAAGTGGGGCTCCCATGGAAGCTCACTTGTAACTCTCTTTCATGGGCTGAAGAAGAATGTGGATGAAGCTCCTCGAATGCTTGCTCTAATACCAGTTGAAAGGTGGAGAGAGAAAGAAAGCAGAAAGTTATATTAACGTCTACAACAGGCCAAGTTGGCCTATGAGACCAAAATGTTGCATACAAATTTCTGGGAGATTTCAAAAGTCCCAGTGAAGCTAACATTTATGCTATGTTGAACTAAATTGAGTAGGTAAAAAATGATATCTGGACTAGATACAATCTAGAGGTACTCCCAGTGCGGTGTGGAATTGCTCCTGGGGTGTTTATCCTAAGATGTCCCGCATGGGTCGGTCTAGCATGGAAAGGCTAAAGCGGCGGGGCAGGGCCCTCCGATGGCAGTGTACTATTCCTTGTATCTTCAACCAGTGTCTTCTGCAGGGGCGGGGGCTGGCGGGGCGTGGTCGCCAGGCTTTACCCCTCGCTGTGGCTATTTCTAAGGTGGTCCCCAGGGGCCGGGAGGCTGGTTGGGTTGGTGGGGCCTCGGTGGTGGGGAGGGTAGCTAGTATTTGGTAGAAGTCGTTGAGTGTGCGTTGGTTGGTGGCTTCTTGTCTTTGCTCCGTGGTTCATAGGAGGTGGTCTTTGTGGCGTTGTATTTCCAGTAGAAAGAGCCCCAGGCATCTGTGGTCTTTGAATTCCATTACCTTGGAGAGTGGTCCGAATCCTTCGCTGAATAGGCAGTGGAAGCGTCCTCGGATTTCGTAGTACACTGGGCATTTACAGATATAGTGTTCCTCGGTCTCTGGCTCAAGATGGCAGAGCTGACAGATTCGGTCTTCTAGGGGGAGGGGGTTGGCCCCGTATCTGCCCGTTTCGACTTGTAGTTGGTGTGAGGACGTGCGGATCTGTCCGATGGCACTTCTGACCCCGTGAGACAGGTGTGTGTCCATGTATCTTGGGCGGGTGATGAAGCCGTCCGAGGAGATATGCAGGAAGTGTTCTCGGTAGAAAGCCTTCTTGGTTCCTGGTTTCGATGTGTGGGTCACCCATGTCCTGGCGTTGTCTGTCTGGATGATATCCATTCTGGTGATGTGATTTACCTCCTCTCGGCTGAGCTCTAGGTGTGGGCAGTCTAGGCTGTATTGTAGTGGGGGGAGGTGGTCCATGTGCAGGCCATGGAGCCGTAGCCAGGTCTCTGTTCGGGCATACTAGCACTCAATGTCCCCTTGTGTTGCTAGCTGTTTGGATGACTTCAGGGCGAGTCTGGGGTACCAGTTCCGGGGCAGGTCCCATATTCGGTGCAAGAAGGTAACGGTCTGGAAGAGGGTCTCAGCCACAAGGGGCGGTGCCCCCAGCTCTGCGCGGATGATCTCGTGTGGTACGGAGGGCTTGCTTCAAATCATCCGTGAGATCATAAGTATTAGCGGTCTCTCCATCTGGTCCCATCCCTCATAGGTGGCCTCCTCCTTAAGCAGTGGCTGATCCTGTGGAGCCCTCCGCGTGTGGTAGAGATTGGACCCCCATATGGGAGCCCCGTACAGGAGGGCTGGTGTGACTAAGGTGTCAAAAAGCCAGAGAGCTTTGTCCGGTATAGGCTTGTCACCATGTTGTGACAATGTTATATCCACTCTTGATTGGTCAATGCAAGTTCTATTATCATTGATGGTAACGACTGCTTTGATTTTTCAGAGCACACGGATGTGTTTGAGGTTTCACCGCTAGTAGGAGAGGTATCAATGGGTTCATTGGTGGATGGACTCGATGCTTTATTCATCAGCTCTCCAGATCTCTTCGTCTCAATGTTCTTGGGGTCCACAACCACCTACAATTGTTGTTGTTTTCACTATTTTCTCCTCTTTTTCTTGGTCAGTGAAGGTGCATCTCTCAATGACTCAGGACCCTGGACTAGGTCAACCGTTGATGTGCTTGGTTGGGTCTCACCATTTCCTTTCTCTAGTGTGTCCTCATGGGACATAGCTGTGGCCTACTGAATAGCCTCGCCAGGTTGTGAGGGTACAACTGTCTTCCTTTTGGGAGAGTCTAGCTCTTCAGCCAATTCCCATGTGTTTAACTCCTCCAGCCTAGGCTTTAGGCACTTTGGAAGTGCTGGAGTTATCAAGGAAGTTGGTTGCGATACCTCCTTCACATGTAAACTGCTAAGGACATGTTCCGTAAGGGGCATTGTCACAGCCAAAGGCTGTGAATGCTATGATCCCTGATTGGAATTAGTGGCGGCTAGTCCAGTGGGCTGGCTACTCTTGGTGGATTGCGGTGTTAGGTTCCTAGGGCGATCGGAAGTGGTTGCCTCTTTTGTTGCCCTTTGAGCATTCATCTGTGTAGATCGAGCATGAGTTGATCTGGTCACATTGGGTTGCACAGGTATATTCTTGGGCCGAGAGCTACGGCTAGTGTCATGTCCCTCCTCTTGGATATTTGGAAGCTTTGATGGAGATAGAGATTGGGAGTGAGCAGTTGCCATTGACGATCGCTGTTGTGCTTCTTGTGTCCGTTTGGAAAAAGAGGATGTAGGAGATCTAGGACTCTTAGGCGGACTTGGCACTGGCTGAATGATTTGCTCGAGGCTATTAGACGATTGTGCCATTTGCTTTATTCAGCGATCGGCCTTGCCATGACCAATGTTGTGCCTATGATGCCTGTTATCCTCTTGGAAAATCAAAGGCTCTTTGGGCACTAATGGCTTTTGTGCATACTCAATGGCTACATATGACATCTGCTTATTAAGCATGCTAGGTCGAGGCTCTTTCTTTCGAACACTCATGTTTGGTTTCTTGCCTTGAGATCTAGAGTTTCTCTTAGATTTCCTCATGTGCTTCGTTGCTTTTGATGCAATCTTTCCTTTAGCTGATAGAGATGGTTTAGCAGGGGATTTTGGTATCCAAATCCATTGGTTACCTGCGTAATACCCTTGAGCACGTAGCAATGCTTTGGATATCCATCACGGCGTTGTGCTGACCCTCCATCGATGCCTTCGTCTATAAGGTTTGGGCTTCTTTTGGGGTCTTCTACGATATTTGTAAGTCCAAAGCCCGTCCTGGGCATTGTCTCTTCACCTTCTTGTTTCAAGCATGGCCTCACTCACTGGTTCCCGTTGTTCGACTTGTGCTTGTATCAACTCTTCCAACAAGTCCTTGCTCTTGTTAGTAGGCTTGACTGTTACGTCAGCACCTTCCTTGCCTTTCCCTCGAGGTTCGATGAGGTCACCCTTGCTAAAGGTTATGACTATCCTCACACCCGATAGTGTCAGGTGTATCCTCTGTGCTACATAGTCAGCCTCACATTTGGTCACCCTTTTAAAGGGTCTTCCGAGGAGGGTTTCCTTACCATATTTAGCACTATTTGGAGGAACATGAAATAGGATAGGCAAGTTTTCTGTTTCAATTGTTGCAAGGATATTGCACTTCCCTATGAGTGCTTGTGGAGGTCTCCCATAAGGGCTAAGAGTTGCATTAGTCGGTGTCAGCTTTGGTTGGCCTAGTAGGGTCCATGCCTCATAGGTCAAGACATTAAAATCTGCTCCTTCATCAATCAGAGCATCGATAGTATGCTCTCTTTTCGCGGTGAGTTTGACCCTAAGATAAGTAGGTGGTACTATGTCTTCATCTTCCGGGTCTTGGCTTGTAAATTTAAGCCTTCTGACAAATGCCCTTGAGTCCCCAACTGCACGACCAGATGTGGATTCTCCCCTGATGTCTTGGCTCGTCAGTGCAATGCTATTCAAGGAGCATCTATTGTCAGGATTGTCATATCTAGTCATTCTCGCTATTGTAGCTTGATGCTGTTGCTTTCTGCTTTGACTAGATGCAGTCCGAATGCAACACGTGTGTGTTTTTCAGTGTGGTCTTTTTGCCCTTGTTGGCTAGATTGGCCCATTGAGGTTCTAGGGTCTCTGTTTCTCTCGGTTCGGGTATGGGCTTTTGGGTTGCTCTTTTGCCAGTGAGAATCCATGTTCGTGTAGAGCCATTACTACACTAGGGTCTAATTTGGAGGACCTGTCACGGCGCGCGTTTTCTCTCCAACCTACTTGGGGGAGGTGCAGAGGGGGCAGCCCCCTCTGCAGGGGTCTAGGGGGGGCAGTCCCTCCCGGCCTGCAGGGCCATTACGGTAAACACCATGCGCAATTTGGAGGACCATTTAGCCAAATTTTGAACTACTTGCTCTAAGTTTCAACCCAGTGATGGATCTGTGATATGCCTTTAGCTCTACGTAGCCTTTGGGGTCAATTTCGGGGTTCAGATGCGTCAAAATTTGCGTTCTAGATACTTGTCCGATTTTGACAGTTTTTTGTCCGATTCTCAGATGTCTGATTTTTAGGAGCTCGATTATCAGAATCAGACGTTCGATTTTGGGTTGGTCTGATCTGCCCAATGGTCCAATTTTGGTCACGTCTGATTCTTGCAGTGGTCCGATTATAGGAATCGGATCGGATAGGGTGGTTCGATTCTAGTAGTCGGACGGTCTGACTCTGGGAGTCGGATCGAAAAAGTGGTCCGACTTTTACATAGGACCAATGGTTCGATTTTGACACATGGTCTGATCGTGGGTGGTCCGACTCTGGGTGGTTTATTTGAGTGAGTTTCTTCAGTTATTGAATACAATCCTCAATTTATGGTCACTCAGTGTGCGTGTCGCTTCTCGTGCACTTGTGCTCAATCAGGCTTTCAATTTCCTTAAGTGCATTCGAGTGCGGAAATTCAAAGTGAGTGCAGCAAACAATCTCGAAGCGCCTTACGCACTCTTGCTTTGTTTCGGGCCTGATAGGCTTGTTGGTCAATTTTCTGGCCGCCTTGACAGGGTTCAGGGTTTTTCTTATATGTTGTCTCGTTTACTTTTGGCCAATCAGGTTTTAACTGCTCAATGCTTTGCGTCTAGGTCTCTGGGTCTCGGTGTTGCCTACTTCAAGTTGCTAAGCAGCTGCTCCCTATGATTTCGTATATTCTGTGTGCCAGAATCAAGTTCTGAGCGTTAGAAGGACTTTCAACAGTTTGCGCTGTTGAGCTCTAGCCGGGTCAGGTCAAATTTCTGAGAATTTGATAAAAATTTACACTTGGCCCAGCTGGTCCGAATTGCAGGGTCCGAGTGGGTCACTTGGATGGGCCGAGGTACATGGGCCGAGGGCCGAATTCGTGACTCGGACAGGGTAGACTTGGACGAGCCGAGGCGTAGACTCGGACAGGTTGGCTCGGACGATCGGGCAGAGGGCCGAATTAGTCGATGGTTCGAATGGTTGACTCGGACGGGCCGAGTAGGTTTGGGTCGAGGGCCAATTAGGGTTTCGAGCCAAGTGGGCCGAACGAAAGAGGGCCGAGGGCCGATTTTGGGACTTGGCCCAGAAGCGACCGCTCGGACAGGTCGAATGCGGCACGACGACGACAGCGAGAGGTCGATTTTGCTCGATTCTTGCGATTTAATCAATCATAGCAAGCATAAATCTCCAGATCCTGTCTAGGGGGATAGGGAAAGGGATTTATATACCTGAATAGAGCGGTAGGCTCGTTGATAGTGAGATCGGATTGAATCGTGCGATGGCTCTCTCTCTCTCTCTTTCTCTCTCTCACACACACTCAAATGGTCACAAATGAGGTCTCCCTTGGCCTCTTGGCTCTTATACCTCTTTCCAGGTATGGTGTTGATGCCCCCAATCACTCACTTGCCGATCTTACGCATCACAAGCGAGCTTTTTACAAATTTTTGCATGATTTTTGCCCTATTTTACCCTGTTTTGTAACAGTAAACCCTACCCTTCTTTGATGCGATTTCCTAATCCTAACCTACGCTAAATGCAACAAGAATCGAAAGCGAAAAATTGAAATAATTTCTCCATGTTTCCCAATCATCAAACAAACAAAATATCCCAAATACTTACATGTTTTGAAGATAAAAAACACCCAAACTTCCTACCTATCTCAAGCTTCATTTCGGAGACGAATCTCTTACTTCGATGCTTGATATGAGGCACGCAAGTGCTCAAGCTTGAATCCGTTGGTCTCGGCAAACGGAACCAAAATGTAGTGGGAGCTCACGCTCAACCGCCAAGACCCACGGACTACTTATTGCTTTAAGCGTTTCAAGCCGAATGCTAATGGCTACCTCTCACATAGCCTACGCGCTCTCATGCCTACCGGGTGTAGTGAGCTTACCTTCATGTCGATCGAGTTGCCTCCTCTCCCATGCACTCCGGTAGTTCCATGATCCAAGTGCAAGCTTCAAGCAAGCTCGATCCTCCCACTCCAAGCTCCAAGCTCCATCGCCGCGAGCAAGGTAAGAGAAGAGAAGAGAAGAGAAGAAGAGAGGAGAAGATGGAGAGCTTCTCCACCCCACGGTCCCTCACCCTCACACACTCACTCCCTCACACTCTCACACTCCCTCTCTCAAGCACAAGCTCAAGCAAGCAAGAAGAAGAAGAAGATGAGAGCTACTTTTGGCCACACACAAGAATGAGCTTCTCATTCACTTTTCAAATTTATATACAAAATTCTAAATCCCTTTTGGGCGGTCATCCCCTTTTCCCCTTTTTTACATGGCCGGCCGTAGCCTAGGCCTTTTTTCCCATTGTCATTCTATCTTCTTAGCTTCCTTTCCACTGCCTGTCTACATTTACAAATTGCACGGGTGTGAGCCCAGCGCTCCTTGAATTAAACCATGATGCGCTTGCGCTCTTTTACAAAACTTTTGACTTGCGCTTTTCCTTGTGTGCCTTTCTCCCTTATTTAGGACTCTTCTCCTTGTGCGTCTTTGTCTTTCGTTTCTCTTTGCCTTGGCCTTTGTCTTTGTCTTTTGCTTTAGCTTTTCCGGATTTTCCACCTTCGTTCGTTTGAAGGTTAACATTACCTTCGTTCGTTTGAGGGTTAACACTTAGGGAACTTAAGAAAATTTATTTTCTATTTAATAAAAGAATGATTCTCAATCCTAGAAAATTTATTTTCTATTTAATAAAAGAATGATCCTCAATCCTAATTATATTTCTTAGAATTTATCAAGGTATGAAAGATAAAGAGACTAATGGAGAGCTTGGTAATGTTGAAAAGCCAGGAGGGTCATTGGATCAATAGAAAATGGGAAGTCTTGTCTCTTTGCAAGAGCTACTTTACAGGCCTATAGAGCTTTGATGTCATATGTGGAGAACAACATATTGACCTTCCTCTTGGTCAAGTTGAGAAAGTAGTGATAGAAGAGGAGAATGATAACCAAATGAATAAATTCAAGAAGGAAGAGTCTTCCATGGCTTTAAAATGGCTTGGTACTAGGAAGTATTTGAGCTTTCATGGGTTAACCACTTCAAGCATTTCTATTCAAGCGTCAAGGAGCAAGTACTCAAGATGGTTAACTGGCATTGGAATACTTGGGATCTGGCCCCATCATGGAAAACAAGTGTAATAACCTTGCTACCAAAGTAGAACCAAAGCACTCAGTTGGGGCATTGGAAA
Organism: Lygodium microphyllum; assembly: GCF_053477565.2. Taxonomy (NCBI): domain Eukaryota; kingdom Viridiplantae; phylum Streptophyta; class Polypodiopsida; order Schizaeales; family Lygodiaceae; genus Lygodium; species Lygodium microphyllum. The sequence goes on from NC_141142.1 coordinate 159,531,135, forward strand.
CCAATCTCACTCATGAATAGCTTACAAAAGTAGTTGTAAATAAGATTTTTCCCCATTCTACAAAAGCACATTAATAAAAACCAATCTAATTTTGTCAAGGGCAAATCTATTTTGGATCATGTGCTCAATGTGATCATGGTAGTATAGTTGGCGAATGTCACAAATTAAAATATAATATTTTTACAACTCGAAGTGAAAAAACATTTGATAATGTGAATTGGGTATTTAAGGAAGGTCTTGGCAAACATGGAATCCAATGACAAAATTGGCTTATCTTCCCTCTCTCTTCCCTTTATGGTCAAAGCAAATGCTGAAGCTTTTATCTCTATTAATGGTTGTAGAGGCGAGTACAAGCTCAACCGCCAAGACCCACGGACCGCTTTTATCTCTATTAATGGCTGTAGAGGCGAGCACAAGCTCAACCGCCAAGACCCATGGACCACTTATTGTTCAAGCGTTTCAAGCAAGCACTAATGGCTACCTCTCATATAGCTGACGTGCTATCCTCTCTAGGAGTGTAGTGAGCTTACCTTGATGCTCGATTGAGTTGCTTCCTCTCTCAGGCACTAAGATAGCTTCATGATTCGTGGGGCAGACTCAAGCATCCTCAAGTCTCTTCCTTCAAGCTCCATCCTCCATAGCCATGCACGAGGCGAGAGAAGAGAAGAGAAGAAGAGAGGAGATGGTGGAGAGATTCGCCTCCAAGATCTCTCACTCTCACACACTCACTCTCTCACTCACTCACACTCCCTCCCTCAAGCACTCACAAGCAAGCAAGAGAAGAGAGGAAGAGAAGAAAAAAGAAGAGTCCACTTAACCAGACACCAAATAATGAGCTCTCATTCACTTTTTGAACTTTATATACAAAACCCTCTTTCCCTTGGGTAGTCATCCCCTTTCTACATGGCCGACCATAGCCTACGCCCTTTTTTCCATTGTTCTTCTATCTTCTTAGCTTCCTTCCTACCACCCATCTACCTTTACAATTTGCATGGACTAGAGTCTGCACTCTTAAAATAAATCATGGTGCGCCTTGGGCCTTTTACAAAAGTATTGACTTGTACTTTTTTTGTGCGCCTCTCCTTGATTTAGGACTTTTTCACACTTCTTGTGTTTCCTGATTTTTCTTGGCATGCCTTCGTCCTCCATTCCACTTTTACCTTGGCCTTGTCTTTTGCTTTAGATTTTCTGGATTTTTCACCTTGTTCGTCCGAGGGTCAACATTACCCCGCTCTTAGTTGAGTGACAATTTCATGGCAGTTTTGTTGGTCGGACGGTGTTGTTGAGGTAGCCAGACGGCTTTTTGAGTTTGTATACAAGCCGTGTTGGGGGGTATGTTGGAGGGATTTATGGAATCAAAAGGCTCTTGAGTTGGAAATGAACCTTGGTGTTGGAGGGATTCATGGAATTGAAAAGCCCTTCTATTGGATATGATCCCTAGTGTTGGAGGGATTTATGGACTTGTTGGAGGGATTTATGGAACTGAAAGGCCCTTGCGTTGGATATGATCCCTGGTGCTAGTGGGATTTATGGAACTGAAAGGCCCTGGAGTTTGGAATGAGCCCTGGACTTGGAGGGATTTGTGGACTTGGAAGGCCCTTGCGTTGGATATGATCTCTGGTGTTGCAGGGATTTATGGGCCTATTGGAGGGATTTATGAAACTAAAAGGCCCTAGAGTTTGGAATGAGCCTTGGTGTTGGAGGGATTTGTGGACTTGAAAGGCCTTCTGTGAGCTGTCGTCTCTGGCGCACTCTAAATGAGCTTCTTTTTCACTTTTTGATTGGGGTTGTTGCGTCCACCCCTTGCTTTGTTGTGCCTGGATGGTGACATGTTGCATAAGATAGGGAGTATGTTGCATGGATAATGGGGTCTCTAGAGTTGGTGGTGGGAGCCTTTGTTTGTACCTGGGAAGAAAAGAAGGTGTACTACTTTGGGGTATGTCTGCCTTATAGTGGAGTGCGTAGTCCCAGTGCTTGTGGAACTGGGAGATGGGTCTACATTGGGTAAGTCCTCGGTAGTATCCCACACTTGAGGGTCCAATTGGTGCATGAGGTGTGGTGCAGGGGGCTTAGGGTGATAAGTCTAACCATAGGTGAGTATTACCTCTCTAAGTGTGTCCTGCCCTTGATGTGCCCTAAGTGTGAAGGGGGGAATTAAAATGAGGCTAGGGAGTTAGGGACAGAGCCGGCCGTCGACCAGGGCTACCGAACGCACCTAACTTGAGAACCCCTAGATGCAATGACTGTGATCGATATGCAACTTGTGGTGGCTACGTGTGATATATTTTTTATTTTTCTTGTCTTTTCTTTCTTCTTCTTCTTCTTCTTCTTCTTGAATAAATGGTTTCTTGAATTTGGTGAAGTAGTACAAGATAACAGATTCATTTTTTGGGTTCATGGACGTGGGATGGGGAGTTTGGGGGACTTTAATGATTTACAAAGGAAGTGCCTAATTAGCATATACTCTTTTTGGCCTGTTCTAACGTGGAGAGGTGTGGTGGGCAAGAATGGATGGCTACATTTGGTGAATTGGTTGTCATTCATATCCTCAAGAAGGGCCATGCAAAAGGATGGGAGTAAAGCAACATGTAGCATTAGCTGAGTCATGGCACACCCATCTAAAAAGAGCAATGAAAGATGGTACTCTGCTAGTGCAGGGGTTGCTTGAGGAGAGCCCTAAGTAATCTAATATAATTACATTGTTAAAAGATACGGATCTAGAGTACGACAAAAGCTATGGCGAATGAAAGATGAAGAGCAAACTCATGATGACATGGTCAAGTAGAGACAAACTATTACACAAGTGAATTAGGTTGCAAGATGGAAGCTTGGACTCATAAACACAATCTTGTGTGGGACTGATAGCAACAAGACACTTAATTGAAAGTACAAAGCATCATGACATTGTATGCATTCATATGAAAGTGATAGTTAAGTACAATGCTTTATAGAAGTTGGGTTGTTCCACTCTCCTCACTGTGCATATGGGATTCAATAGAGGTCTTCCTGGAGTATACATCATTTGTCTATTTCTCAACACCCCCCCTCAAATTATGAGTTCCTACCCTTGCTGGGTTTTGCCCCCCCTGCATGTAAACATGGACCAGGAGACTAGCTCTTTAGCAGCCTAGTCAAGTTAAGGCTTGAAACTTTACATCTTGGTAGGGTTTGTTACATAAGTAGATTCACTATGAGAACAAAATCTTTAGAACAATCTATCAGAGTTGTTGATAGTAGCGGAAGCATCTTCTTCTTCTCCTTCATTCATGAATTGGTTTTGGTGGTGGTCATTCTGCATGTGTTGTGCTCTTCTCTTGTGGGAACATTCACTGGCATATATGGCCAGTCTTACCACAATAATGACATGTCATCCGACTTTTGTTGTTAGTGTTAATCCTCGACCTCTTCCTTTGGGTCCAGTAGCTCCTTTGGTGTATAGGAGATTTTCCCTTGAGCTGGTCTCTTTTACATCTTTACTTTGAAATTTGCTTTCTCCATCAAGCAATGAGTGCTCAATGTCTTTGAGTGAGAGACTAGGAACATTACTTAAGGTGGACACAAGATTCTCATATGGATTCTTATTTACACTTGCAAGGAGTACGACTATTGCTTCATCTTCATCGATATTCTTCTTAAGAGTTACAAGCTGGGTTTTTAGGCTCTTGAACTTGTTAATGTGGTCATAGAAGCACTATCTTTGATATCTAGTTTATAAAATTGCATGAGTAATTTTACCTTTGAATTCTTTGCTTGGATACCAAACATCCTGTCAAGTTCCTCCCAAGCAGTTCTAGCATCTCTAATGCCAAAGAGATGATGTAGCACATCATCACTTAGTTCCTAGGCAATGATGCCTAGTGCCTTGTTATTCATCTTCTCCTATTCTTTGGTTCTTCTTCAACCAACCCATCTTCATCATCTTCCTTCTTGCTATATGCATCATTTTCAAATAGGTCCCACAAGTCCTTTCGCATAAGGTGATACATGGTCTTCTCCTTCCATGCATGAAAACCTTCACCATTGAGTTTAGCTATTTGCTCAAGCTCTACCATGTTGATAAGCTTCAATTAACTAGCAAAAGAGTTGTATTTTAATGTGTCAAGAGACACAAGAAGATGAGTGTCAAATTGACACTAGTTGAGTATTAATAGATACTAGTTGGTACTTTATCTGCTTTCTCTCATGAACTTTGTGGATGACTTCTGAGCTTCCTCATGCACTTCTAGAATTGTAATGAACTTCAAAGAGTGTTTCTCAATTATTAAAATCACCATTGATAACTTTAGGGAGAAGAAACAATGAAAAATGTCAAACTTTGAAGCTTTGGCTATGGCTGCCATAAGATCAAGTGGAGAAGGAGTGGAAGATGAGGTCCTGGACTTGTCCTAAGCTGGACTGATCTCAAGCTAAGCTAGGTGAGAGAAAAATGGAGCTGTGCCAAGCTCAGCTGCGCTCTGACACCATGTTAAAAGTTGCGGATCTAGAGCATGACAAAAGCTATGGCAGATGAAAGATGAAGACCAAACTCATGATGACATGGACAAGTTGAGACAAACTGTTACACAAGTGAATTAGGTTCCAAGATGGAAGCTTGGACTCATAAACACAATCTTGTGTGGGATTGATAGCGACAAGACACTTAATCGAAAGTACAAAGCGTCACGGCATTGTCATTCATATGAAAGTGATAGTCAAGTGCAATGCTTTATAGAAGTTGGGTTGTTCCACTCTCCTCACTGTGCATATGGGATTCAGTACAGCTCTTCCTGGAGCATACATCATTTGCCTATTTCTCAGTGTACATGTTGTTACAAAGATGAGGTTTGGGCATTAGGAGAATTCCATTAGGAAATGGGCCATGGAGTCCCATAGATCTTGTTCTGAGAAGGCAAGTGGCTCCTTTGGTTTTGTGGCATCGACGTTGTAGATCTTCGAATATTGGCAATGGACGTCGGGGTTAAAATCTACTCCTACCCTTCAAGGATATGGTAGATAGGCCAGGTCATTCCGTTCGAAGGGTAGGGAGCCACAAAACGACATCCATGCATCCACGTCGCCATTCCAGACTCTCCTCCTCCACTTAGGTTGGGATTTGTAGCCTTTCATCGTATAGGGTACCTCCTCAACGTTGTTTTCCTAGTAATCTAGGGATTTTATCCCTCAAGCTGGTGCCTTTTTCTCTCTTTCAGCGAGCCATCTTTCACCAAGCCTTCTTTCATGGTGATTACTTTCGTTACTACTTGGATAGCACTTTGCTCAAGCCTATTGGATATTGAAAGGTGAAGTCCAAGGGTTGACGGTGATTTTTCCACTGCTCCCACACCGACAGCTTTGTATTCCAGTTCATGGGTAAGCAGTCACTTTCTAGTGCGATGGGCAGCTGTGGAACTGCAAGCGGTTGTGCTTGAGCTCTTTTGTGTGCTTGATCTAACATTCTGGCCCTCTTGTTTTTCACTTCTGCCTTCCTTTCCACTGTGGCATCTTTTTCTTGAGGGGGCTCTGGTTGTGGTGAGAGGGATGCTCTCTTCTCCTCTTTTGCCCTTTCCAACTGAGCATAGAGCTCCCTGACATGCTCATCCTGGTTAGCGTGCTACCGCTTCTTGTGGTGGTAGTATTTATTCTTGGTCCCTTGGGCCCCTATTGAGATTCAGCATCTACAGTTGCTGGACTTTTCACTAGTGTCATTAGGGTCCGTGCACTGAAGGTGGACATTGGGATATATGCCTTGTTGACCAAGAATTGCACCCATGTCATGAGGTTGCTGGTGTTCACTATGGTTGGGGTGTCTAGCGTTGCTGGGATGGTCGCAGTATTGGGCAAGAGGGTAGATGGGGTTAGGTAGAGTGCGGCCTTGCCCTTTCCTTCTAGGATGGGTGGAGGTAAGTCTTAGGAGGCTTGGGCACTGGTTCCCATCCTACCTAGGCAGGCTCATTGCTGCTAGTTCCTCCTACCTGCACTTTTATTCTATGGACATGTGCACAGCTTGTGCCAAGTCCTCCTCTTCTTTCCTTCTCAACTCCTCCTTCTATTCACCAGCTTTTCTCCTCCTCTCTTCCTTGGCTCTTTTTGACTCAACCTTGGCTTTTAGTAGGTCCGCTTTCTCTTTTTTCTTTCTCTCTTCCTCCTGCTTCTTCTTTGTCGTCTTCTTTTTAGGCGTCTTCACCTTCCTCTTACTAGATTGAGCTTCTTGCTTTCCCTCTTCTTCACTAACAGTCCTCTCACTTGATTGTTCTTTGTCATGACGAGGAGGTGACCTCTCAGGCGTTTCATTTGATCCCTCTTCTCTGTCTTGCACCTCTTTTATTGCCTCTCGGATAAGGGCAGTCAAGACCCCTCCATACCCTATGAATGAGGCCTTGGTTGAGGGCTTCTTCCTGTTAGTTTCCTTTAATGTTGGGGATTCTCCACCCATTGGTCTACTTCCAAGGCTGAGTGTCTTGACTAATTGGTCTATGGTTTCTTGACATAGTCGTTCCAATCCACTTCATGCAACGAATGAGCCGCCACGCTCTCCAGCATGGGCACACTGATCCTATGCATGAGCAAATTGTATCTTACGCTGGAGAAGAGGGCGTGGATCACCTTGGTTTGCAATCTGACCGCCGTGTCAGGAATGTCATGGATACTTATGCCATAATTCATTAAGATACTTTTCTTCTTCATCCCTAGCATGGCATAGACATGTCTTTTATGCCTCTTCTCCACCTTTAATTCTAATTGTTAAGCCCAAGTCAAGATGATAGAAAAAGGAAGGAAGAACCAAAAAAAACATGGAAAAAGAGCAAAGACACGCATGCGACCTTCAAAGCTAAGCCGGGGCAAAAAGCGCAATTTTAAATGAAGGGCGCCTCAAAAAACTTGAAAAACTCTTATAAAAGAGTGCCAGGCTCCCTCCTGTGCCAATTGTAAAATATGAGACAGGTGTAGGCTAGAGGCATAAGGATAGAATAGGGAAATAGAAAAAAGACATTGCCACAAGGGCCGATCATGTAAAAAAGGGATGGGTGCCCATGGGATTTTAGGGTTTGTATATATAAAGTTCAAAAAGTGAATGAGAGCTCATTCTTTGGTGTGTGGCTAACAAGAGCTCTCTTCTTCTTCTCTTCTCCTCTTCTTCTTGCTTGTGTGTGCTATTGAGAGAGGTGTTGAGATGACAAGCTCAACACATGTGGACATTGATGATGGACTGCCTGGTTAGATGGGTCCACACGTCTACACTTAGCACGTCGGTGGTCATTATGACTCTCACATGGCCACTGACTCATTACTTATTATATTCAGGTTGTTACACCTATTTACAGCTGGCATAGTTATAGTGCCAGTCGACTAGTGTAGTCGGTTATGCATTGTTTGACTTAGTAGGCCACTTTCCTTTTATCTTGTATCTTATCTATACTTTGTGTACATTGTGAAGAGTGTGAAGAAGAAGAAAAAATCAGCAAGAAAACGTTTTGGCCTCCATCTCTCTTCTTGTCTCTTGAGTGAGCTTCTCCTTGTGCATTCTGTGTGTGTTCGGCGCAACATCTTGAGCAACCCCCTCCACCATGCGATTCTTGACATGGTATCAGAGCCGCACCACTGAGAGAGGCTGATTTCGAAGGTTGAAGCAAAGGAGAAGAAGCAAGGTTCGAGCAAGCAAGCCACGGGTAAGAAGCTCTCCCATCCTTCCACTCTTTCTCTTGGATAGTGCCTGTGGAGGCACCGGAAGCAGAGCAGAGCAAAAATCTCAGATTGCAGTGAGATTTGGTGTGCGCAAAGAGTGCTGTATATTTTGCAGAGAAGCCCTTAAAGGGCTTATCCGCAGTTGTTTTGGGCATTTGAGGCCATTTCAGAGCCCATTTTTGAGCCGCAAGGTTGCGAACAGCAGTTTCAGGGTACGCTGTGACTTCAGCTGTATCAACCGACAGTGGGTGCGCAGGTTACAGATTTCAGATCTGTAAGATTAAAGGTGTTTACCAGTGAGTAAACATGAGGTTTATGTGCAAACAGGTTGCAGATTGCATGTATTGTTGAGCAGACAGTGAAAAAGGCTGTCTAGTGTATTGTTGTGCACTACAGGTCGAGGATTGCAGAAGATTTGGTTGCTGTTTGGTATTATTCTTGTGATAATTGCAGAAAACAGTGGAAGCCCCATCATTGAGAAGCTCGACAAGAACAACTACCCTTCATGGAAGTTCCGTGTCACGAACTTTCTTATTGGAAAAGGCCTCTACGAGTTCGTTTCAGGTGAAGAAAAGGAGCCGGAGGTGAGTGACCCTCCAACTGCAGAAGAGATAAAGGCACGAAAGGAATGGAATGCAAAAGACAAGAAGGTCATGTATTGGTTGTCTGCAGTAATTGACAATAATATATTGGGACACATTAGAAATGCAGAGAATGCATATGCAGCTTGGACCATACTTGAAAGTATGTTTTCTGTAAATACAAAGGCACGGAAGATTCAACTCAAGCAAGAGTTGAATACATTAAAGAAAGGGAATATGTCTATCAATGAGTATGCACTGAAGGTAAGAAGCATTGCAGATGCATTGGCAGCGATTGATGCAATGTCCGATGATGATGATTTGGTGTCGTCTACCTTGGGTGGACTTAACAATGAAAATGCTTGGAAGTCTTTTGTAACTTCCATATATGTCAGAAAGCCATTTCCAGATTTCGATGAGTTGGTCTCCCTTATGATCACTGAAGAGATCAACATGCAGAGTGAGATATCTGAAAGAAGTGGTGAACAGGTCCAGGCTTTCTACTCCAGTTCAGGAAGGGGACGTGGCAGGTTCTCTTCAAGAGGCCGTGGTATAGGACGTGGTAGTGACAACCAACAAAACATACTGAATCAGCAATTTGGCGATATGCAGGTTTCAGGAGGTCGTGGTAACTTTAGAGGCGGGGGGAGCTTTAGAGGAAGAGGTGGATGGCAGAACAGAGGTTCTAACAACTCTGGTATTGTGTGCCACTACTGTGGCAAAACAGGTCATAAATATGAAGCCCAATGTTATGCCAAGAAAGATGATATTCGGAGTGGTAAGTTGCAGCAAGGAAACTATGCATCGTCTTCACGACAGAATGAAGACAAAAATGAACGTCTGTTTGTTATGCAACATATGCTGAATGCTGTTACAGGAAAGGGAACACATGAAGATGTTTGGTATGCCGATTCAGGTGCATCCAATCATATGACCAGCCATGCAGAATGGTTTGGAGAGATGCAGGATTTGCAGAATGCAGGTTATGTGCAGACGGGTGATGACTCATGCCACCCAATTTCACACATTGGAAAAGTTTCCTTGTCCTTGCATGATGGTAAGACAAAGAGTCTTTCAGATGTATTACATGTGCCATCTATTACAAAGAATTTGGTGTCAGTCGGTCAAATGGTAGAGCAAGGGCTGCAAGTCAGATTTAATGCAAAGGGCTGCTTTGTAGAAGATTTCAATGACAAGTGCAGGTTGGTAGCAAAGGGAAGTAGAGTTGGACGTATGTTCACTCTAGATGCTGGAATTCCTACTATGAATGCTGCTATGTATGCCAAAGGAAAAGGTGTTGTTGCAGACATTGAAATTTGGCACAAACGCATTGGACATGCAAATGTACAAAGGCTGAAACTAATGCAGTCCAAAGGGTTGGTTACAGGTTTGCCTACATTTAGAGTTGCAGAATTTCAGAAGGTATGTGAAGCATGTCAGTTTGGTAAGCATGCAAGGCAACCTTTTTCACATGATAGAGATGTAAGAAGAAATATTCTTGATGTTGTACATACAGACATTTGGGGACCTACACAAAATGTATCTCTTGGAGGCAGTTCATACTTTGTCACATTCATTGATGATTGTTCTAGAAATCTGTGGGTATATTTTATGAAGGAAAAGAGTGAAGCGTTTGAGCACTTTAGAACTTTCAAGGCTGTAGTTGAAAGAGAAACATGCTTGAAAGTAAAGTGCCTGAGGTCAGATGGAGGGGGAGAGTACCTCTCAAATGAGTTCAGTAATTTTCTGAGGTCTCATGGGATAAAGAGACAGTTCACATGCAGGTATACCCCACAACAAAATGGGGTTGCAGAAAGGAAAAACAGACATATTGCAGAAGTTGCACGCGCCTTGATGGCTGAAAAGAATATGCCTAAGCATTTTTGGTCTGAGGCTGTTCATATTGCTGTTTATATTATGAACAGAACTTCCACAGCTGCAGTTCATGGTATGACCCCCGAAGAATGTTTTACAGGTAAGAAGCCTGATGTTTCACACTTGAAAGTATTTGGCTGCATTGCGTATGTTCATATGCCAGATGAGTTACGGAAGAAACTGGATCCAAAGGCTGAAAAGTGTGTCTTTATTGGATACTCTTTAGAGCAGAAAGGGTATCGCTGTTACAACCCTGTCACATGTAAGTTCAGAGTGAGCAGGGATGTCATCTTTGATGAAATGAGCAGTAGGTATGCATCTAGTGGTGATGCATTGGATGTTGATGATGATCATGACACTCATGTGCAGGCTGAAAGGCAAGAATCACGGACTCTTAGTGGACCAGAGACATCATCTGGTAGTCCTTGGTCTGGGAGACTAAGGAGTACCTCTACATCTTCGGGTGCATCTAGTAGCACTACAGGTAAAGACAAAGGAAAGAATAAAGTGTCAGAAGGCATTGATGCAGTTCTTGATGGAGACTCCAGTGGCTCAGAGAGCTTAGATGATGAGCTTGGCATTCCTTCAGTGAGGACTCCAGGTGTGCAGAGAGCACGCGCTGATGCAAAGACTCCATTGAGTGATCCAGTGGTACGCAGGTCTAGTAGGGTGAGATACCCTGTTAAAAGATTTGGTTTTGAAGGTTATGCAGCTCACCATTATGCTTATATGGTGAAACTAGTTGAGGATGTTGAGCCTACATGTTTTGAGGAGGCTGTTGGTCATGCTCATTGGGATGCAGCAATGGATGAGGAGATGGCTGCATTAGAGGCCAATAAGACTTGGGATCTAGTACCATTGCCAAAGGGAAAGAAATCTATTGGATGTAAATGGGTTTATAAGATTAAGCACAATGCAGATGGTTCTATTAGCAGGTACAAAGCTAGGCTGGTTGCAAAAGGCTATGCTCAAACATATGGTATATATTACGATGAAACCTTTAGTCCAGTTGCTAGGATAGCAACTGTCAGATGTGTGATTGCTTTGGCAGCAGCCAAAGGTTGGAGGTTGCAGCGAATGGATGTAAAGAATGCCTTCTTGCATGGTGATTTGCAAGAATAAGTGTATATGGATCAGCCAGCAGGTTATGAAGATTTAGAGCATCCCACGTATGTGTGCAGGTTGAAGAAGGCACTCTATGGGCTCAAGCAAGCACCTAGAGCATGGTCTGACAAGATTAGAGAGTATCTTGTCAATATTGGTTTTTATGTTTCTGATGCTGATCACTCACTTTATGTGAGAAAAGGAGATGTAGGTTTGGTCATCATAGTCATCTATGTGGATGACTTGATTATTACAGGTGATAGTGATAGTGGGATTGCTGAAGTCAAGGGTTGTTTGAAGATGAAGTTTGAGATGAAGGATCTAGGAGAGCTAAGGTACTTCCTTGGCATTGAGGTGATCAGATGTGATGATGGTATATGGCTGTCCCAAAGACAGTATGGCTTGGATATGTTGTCCAAGTATGGTATGACAGCATGCAAACCACTTTCAGTCCTGTTGGAGCAGAATGTAAAGTTGAGTGCTGATGTTGGGGATGAGATAGAAGACCCTACTATGTTCAGGAGGATAGTGGGGAGTTTGATCTACATGACCATTACAAGGCCAGACTTGAGCTACGCTGTTGGTCTTGTGAGTCAATTTATGCAAGTACCTAGAAAGCCACACTTGGATGCAGTCAGACGCATATTGAGATATGTGAAGTCCACATTACATTATGGACTTTTATATGAGGCAGGTACAGATGTACATGTGTTTGGATACACAGATGCAGATTGGGCTGGTAGTATGTCTGATAGAAGATCTACCAGTGGATACATGTTCTCTCTTGGTAGTGCAGCAGTTGCTTGGAGCAGCAAAAAGCAATCTACAGTTGCTTTGTCGAGTACAGAGGCTGAGTATAGAGGTGCTGCTGTTGCAGCATGTGAGGTAGTATGGCTGCAAAAGTTATTGGCTGATTTGGATGTGCAGGTGAAAGGTCCAGTTGTCATTTATTGTGACAATATGAGCAGTATACAGTTGGCTAGGAACCCTGTGTTCCATGCCAGGACAAAACATATTGAGGTACACTACCACTTTGTGAGAGAGAAGGTACTAGCAGGTGAGATTGACTTGGTGTATGTCAGCACACAGGATCAGATAGCTGACATCTTCACGAAGGCATTGGGTACAAAGAAGCTTCAAAAGTTTCGAAGCTTACTTGGAGTTGCAGAGATACAGTTGAGCTTGAGGGGGAGTGTTGAGATGACAAGCTCAACACATGTGGACATCGATGATGGACCGCCTGGTTAGATGGGTCCACACGTCTACACTTAGCACGTCGGTGGTCATTATGACTCTCACATGGCCACTGACTCATTACTTATTATATTCAGGTTGTTACACCTATTTACAACTGGCATAGTTATAGTGCCAGTCGACTAGTGTAGTCGGTTATGCATTGTTTGACTTAGTAGGCCACTTTCCTTTTATCTTGTATCTTATCTATACTTTGTGTACATTGTGAAAAGTGTGAAGAAGAAGAAAAAATCAGCAAGAAAACGTTTTGGCCTCCATCTCTCTTCTTGTCTCTTGAGTGAGCTTCTCCTTGTGCATTCTGTGTGTGTTCGGCGCAGCATCTTGAGCAACCCCCTCCACCACGCGATTCTTGACAAGAGGGAGTGTGAGAGTGTGAGGGAGTGAGTGTGTGTGAGTGAGGGATCAAGAGGGTGAAGCTCTTCACCATCTCCTCTTCTCTTTTTCTCTTCTCTTCTCTTTTCTCGCGTGCGCGGCTATGGAGGATGGAGCTTGGAGATGGAGGAGGCTTGAGGATGCTTGAGCTCGCATCTAGGATCGTGGAGCTATTGGGGTGTGCGAGAGAGGAGGCAACTCATATCGGCATCAAGGTAAGCTCACTACACTCATAGGATCGACGACGCGTTGGCTAGGTGAGAGATAGCCATTAGAGCTCGCTTGAAACGCTTGAAGCAATAAGCGGTCCGTGGGTCTTGGTGGTTGAGCGAAAGCTCCCACATTTTGGTTCCATTGTCGGGACCAACGGATTCAAGCTTGAGCACTTGCGCGCCTCATATCAAGCATCGAAGTAAGGGATTCATCCCCGAAATGGAGCTTGAGATAGGTAGGAAGTTTGGGTATTCTTGATCTTCAAAACAAGCAAGTATTTTGGGATATTTTGTTTGTTTGATGATTGGAAAACATGGAGAAGTTATTTCAATTTTTTGCTTTCGATTCTTGTTGCATTTAGCGCAGGTTAGGATTAGGAAATCGCACTGGAGAAGGGTAGGGTCTACTGTTGCAAAGCAGTGAAAAAATTGTACAAAAAATAGTAAAAGGCTTGCTTGTGATGCCTAAGATTGGCAAGTGAGTGATCGGGGGCATCAACACCATACTCGGAAAGGGGTATAAGAGCCAAGAGGCCAAGGTAGAACTCATTTGTGACCATTTCACAGAGAGAGAGAGAGAGAGAGAGAGAGAGAGAGAGAGAGAGAGAGAGAGAGAGAGAGAGAGAGAGAGAGAGAGAGAGAGAGAGAGAGAGAGAGAGAGAGAGAGAGAGAGAGAGAGAGAGATAGATAGAGAGAGAGAGAGAGAGAGAGAGAGAGAGAGAGAGAGAGAGAGAGAGAGAGAAAGTTATATTAACATCTTCTAAAGACCAAAACTGGCCTATGAGACAAACTGTGATACAACTGATGAGGTCCAGCTATCCAAAATAAAAGTGCTGAATGAAAAGCTAAAAACTCGAAACTGAAAATACGGTACTGTGAGTGTGATAAGTGTCGTGTATGTGTATGTGCGTATGTAGCTCTGGTACTCCAGATAATGGCTACAAAAGGGGAACAAATGTCGGCTGTGATAGGGGAACAATTGTCGGCTGTGATAAAGTGGTGCGATGTGTATATGTAACAGATGCATGGAGATATACTATCCTGGGATGTAGTAGCAGTCGTCGAAGTTGCTAATAGCAGGTGATCCCTCCTGGATGCAGGATGTGGTACATCGGCGGTGGAGAAAGAGCAAACTGGAGATCTGAGATCCAATGTGTCGAGTGTCGTCGGATCTCAATCTGCTGTCGATGTAGCTCTCACTCTGTCTGTCTGAAAGAACTGTGTAATAGTTGTCTGGGTGGGCCCCTCTCTGACTGGGACCCGCTGTGTGCTCTGCTCTCTGATGTGCCATGTCTCTCCCAGAAAACGGCCAAATGATCTCTTATCCATATCAGTCATACATCCCTGAAGTGAGCTGCTCAATGTGTATCTAGATCTCAACTCTGAGTATGCCGGGCATCTGAGAACAAAATGCTCCTCACTCTCCACCTCTGATCTGCAAAGGGGGCATATTCTCTCCTCCCGTGGGATGCCACTGGCTCTGCCACTCTCAATCATAAGCTGATGTGATGATACCCTGAGCTGTTCAATAAGAACTCTCAATCGATGTGGCATATAGATCTGCATATATCTCGGAATCTCTATGAATCCCTGCTCTGATATGCTTAAGAACTGTGTATAATAATGTGCCATCTTCGATGGCAGTGGCTGTGCAGGGCTGACCCATGTCCTCTGTATATAAATATGCCATATCTCCTGTTTGATGACTCTGTTCCTCTCAGAGAGAGAGAGGGTGTAAGTGGGAGCCTGAGTATCATATGGAAGAGGTGGGAGTCTATCAATGTCCAGCCCATGTCTGTCAAACCAAGCTCTAGTCTGTGCATACCATGATGTGGTATCCCCCGCTCGAGCCATCTCCTGAGATGTCATATATGCTCTGTATGCAATGTGATCTCTGTCCATATCCTGAAATCTGTGGAGAGAGAGAGAGAGAGAGAGAGAGAGAGAGAGAGAGAGAGAGAGAGAGAGAGAGAGAGAGAGAGAGAGAGAGAGAAAGTTATATTAACGTCTTCTAAAGACCAAAACTGGCCTATGAGACAAACTGTGATACAACTGATGAGGTCCAGCTATCCAAAATAAAAGTGCTGAATGAAATGCTAAAAACTTGAAACTGAAAATACGGTGCTGTGAGTGTGATAAGTGTCGTATATGTGTATGTGCGTATGTAGCTCTGGTACTCCAGATAATGGCTACAAAAGGGGAACAAATGTCGGATGTGATAGGGGAACAACTGTCGGCTGTGATAAAGTGGTGTGATGTGTATATGTAACAGATGCAGGGAGATATACTATCCTGGGATGTAGTAGCAGTCGTCGAAGCCGCTAATAGCAGGTGATCCCTCCTGGATGCAGGATGTGGTACATCGGTGGTGGAGAAAGAGCAAACTGGAGATCTGAGATCCAATGTGTCGAGTGTCGTCGGATCTCAGTCTGCTGTCGACGGAGCTCTCACTCTGTCTGTCTGAAAGAACTATGTAATAGTCGTCTGGGTGGGCCCTCTCTGAGTGGGACCCGTTGTGTGCTTTGCTCTCTGATGTGCCATGCCTCTCCCAGAAAACGGCCAAATGATCTCTCATCCATATCAGTCATACATCCCTGAAGAGAGAGAGCCATTGCACAATTCGATCTGATCGCACCATCAACGAGCCTACCGCTCTATTCAGGTATACGAATCCCTTCCCCTATTCCCCTAGATAGGATCTAGAGGTTTATGCTTGCTACAATTGATTAAATCCCAAGAATCGAGCGAAATCAATCTCTCGCTTGTCGACGTCGCGTTGCATTCAGCCCGTCTGAGCGGTCGCTTCGGGACCGAGTCCCAGAATCGGCCCTTGGCCCTCTTTCATTTGGCCCACTCAGCCTAGACCTACTCGGCTCGTCTGAGTCGACCATTCGAACCATTCGGCCCTCGGCCCGTCCGAGCCAAACCGTCCGAGCCATAGGATTCGGCCCTCGGCCACGTGTCATATTCAACCCTCGGCCCAAGTGCCTCGGCTCGTACGAGTGCCTTCGTTCAAATTGACCACTCGGCCCGTCTGAGCCAAGCTGTTCGAGTGACTTCGTTTGAGTCTGCGCCTCGGCCTGTTCGAGTCTACACTATCCGAGTCCCGAATTCGGCTCTTGGCCCATGTACCTCGGCCCGCCGTCCGAGTGACCCACTCGGACCCTGCAATTCATATCAGCTGGACCAAGTGAAAATTTTTATCAAGTTCTCAGAAATTTGACTTGATCCAGCTAGAGCTGAGCAGCGCAACCTGTCGAAAGTCCTTCTGACACTCAGAACTTGATTCTGGCACATGGAATAGACAGAATCATAGGGAGCAGCTGCTTGGCAGCTTGAAGTAGGCAACAGTGAGACCCAGAGACCTAGACGCAAAGTGCTGAGCAATTAAAACCCGATTGGCCAAGAACAAACGAGGCAACACGCTAGAAAGACCCTGAACCCTGTCAAGGCGGCCAAAAAATTGACCAATAAGCCTATCAAGTCCGAAACAAAGCGAGAGTGCATAAGACGCTTTGAGATTGTTTGTTACACTCACCTTGAGTTTCCGCACTTGAATGCACTTAAAGAAATTGAAAGCCTGATTGAGCACAACTGCATGAGGAGCAACACGTACACTGAGTGGCCATAAATTGAGGATTGTATTCAATAACTGAAGGAACTCACTCAGATAAACCACTCAAGGAACCCACCAGTAGGAGAGGACCCAAGACATAGGCAAACCATCAATGTGCGAAGTAGGACCAAGCAGGTGGTGTCAACAACGTGGATTTGACAAATCTACTCAAGTTGATCAACAGCTTAGCAGAGCACGACAACACGACTATGGTAGAAGAAGGCTCAGACCATAGGTCTAATGAGAAACTCGACTTGAACGTCTTCCCGGAGGCTATTTAGCAGTTGGTCAGCAGCTACTACGATGCACACGCTCGGTACGAGCACTGCGGCAGGACGGCAGATGCTATCATCGCAGACCTAGAAGAAGAGAGGAAACTAGCCCGCAAGGCTTTGCAAAGCATAGTCGAGTACAATAGGGACCAGCAGGCTAGGAGCCAAAGGCAAAGCACGGAGTTGCGTGAGGTACAGTGAGTGCTGAACTTAGCAGGAAGAAACTGAACAGATCACAAGAGAGCCCTAGAAGGAGACTTGACGTTGAGCAAGCTTCTCATGAAGTGGCTGCTAGATAATACGATAGCGGAGCAAAGTGCCGCGGCACTAGCGACATTGCTGCTCGCAGGATTAGGAGCGAACCAAGGCTCAAAGAGCCAGTCTAAAATCCCTATCGTTGCCAAGCAACTCGACAAATACAAACCCCACGACGATCCATACGGCCTCAACGACCTGACTCAATGCTCTCAAGCGTTCGGGCTCTGCTTAGGTGATAAGGGAAGGACTTGGTATACAAGCCTAGATGCCGCAGAACGAGCCAACTTCAGTGGCCTCAAGGATCTCTTCATTAAGAGATTTTCTGAGCCTGGATACTCCGATAATCTACTAGTACGTTTGATGAACGTCAAGCAGAAAGAGGAGGACATTCGCGACTACGTAACCCACGTGAGGAGTCTCTTCAAGAGAATCCCTATGGGTGAGTGACGGACTGAAAGAGCAGTTTCAACTGTATTCATCAGCGGCATTTGAGATGAGGAGTTATATAAGGCTTTAGCAGGCAGTTTGAGCTTGCAGTGAGATGCGCTAGCTAGAGTGTTTGGGAAAGCCATCAGAGTCGATGATCAGCTGAAGGAATGGAGCTCCAGGAGCTCGAACCTAGAAGAGACTAACTTGTGAAGCTCAGAGAGAGCGTCAGCCTCTAGTGAGCGATCAGTCCCATCATCCCAAGATAAGGGAAAGGCCACCGAGACAGACTTGGCTGATATAAAGATGGAGTTAGCCAGGTTGCAGGAAATGTCTAGATGACCAATGCGCCCACACGTCCAATGCGTGTACTGTGGCGGAAACCATTGACCAGCTGAGTGTCAAGACCCTAGGTCAAGACCTTGTGCTAACTATGGTAGGTTCGGTCATGACATCACGCATTGTAGATTACCAAGAAGACTTCCGTACTCGCAACCCTACTTAGCGAACATGCCATAGCCATTCTTTGGAAGGGGAGCCCCATTAGCCCTTCCTGTGCCTAACGACATTAAGCCAAATGTTCCTAGGGTGGACATAAACCCTACTAGCATACCCAGACCACCTGGTCCTTACGTGACCCATCCACCGAGCGATGCTTCAGTCCACTACGTGGAAGAACCAAATGAGGAAAAAGCTTAAATATGCTCTTACGTCTCACAGGACGATGAGAGCAACGATGTCCTCATGGATTATCGCCAGTGATGGTGTTAGGAAGAGGAAGAGGTAGAGGCCTAGGAGGGCAGATGCAGGATCCAATCACCTGTTGGACTTGTGGTCACCCAGGGCATGTCTCATCATGCTTCCCTGAAAGAGAGCAGCAAAATAGAGGCAAGGCTGACCAAGGGTGTGCTGAGTGCGGAATTAGTCATCTCTTCATCGATTGCCCAAAGCGAAAGCCATCTTCTAGTTTAGCCAACGTACCATCCGTCCCATTGGGGCTGTTTGGTGTTGAGAACCTCGATGGGGAGGCCACTTCTATCTCATTGCGGGTCATGACCCGTGCCCAGACAAAGCAGGCCGGCATATCAATGCCAGGACCTAGCAACCTTGACGCAGCTTCAATAGGGAAGAAAAGTCACAGGCGGAAGAAGAAGAGGTCCGGAAGCTAAAATCGCACTAAAAACGGCGAGTGCTACAACTCTACCTGCTTGAAAGGTCTCTAACGCAAAGACAGAGACTTCAACCCCTAAGAAGGCCGAAAAGGGAAGTGCTAAGGTAGGGGAATACCCGCATCCGAAGCGGTAGTTAGAGGTCATAGAAAAAGTGAAGGAATGGGTGATATCCTATTAGGCCGACCCTGGATGCGCAATGCTAGAGTCATCGAAGATTGGGGTAACGGCTTGATCTTCCTTGGCAATAGAACAGACGCCGTGAGAATAGAGATGGACACTTGGAAGATCTCACCAGTCAACTTAGATTCCATCTCTGCTATGCTTAAGGGTAACACCCAGGTCAAGAAGTCCTATGGGCCCTTGACCAAGTATATCCCATGCCTAGAGGTCGAGCGGGACTAGATGCATGTCCTCGCTATAATCGACATGCCGTTCTCTGATCACGAGGCGTATGAGCAAGCCATCAGATCAATTGGCAAGTCTAATGACACACCCTCCGTACCAGTCCGCATGATGGCAGGAACCCTTCATGGGAAACCTAAGCCTATCAACTTCCAAGCCCCAACCAACAAAAGGGAACTCCAGGAGATACTGGAATACTTAACGGACAAGCTAGCTGGCAATCTAGCTGCAAACTTCAAACCGCTCCAAGATCTCTTAGATGAATCCAAGTGGCAATGGATCAGAGTGCATGACTTAAACCTAATGTATAACTGGGCTCTAGTTCCTAATCAACGACAAGAGATATGCCAAGCCCTAGGAGACGACGAGCAGTCTGACGGAGAGGATTCTAACAACGAATACGAAGACTGCCAATCCTTCAGTGATGAAAGTGAGGGTGAGGTAGACACCATGGAGTACGACACTGAAGGGCAAGAAATAGAGCAAATACGAGTAGACTCCAAGCCGCAGAAAAAGAGTATCTTTAGGATAGAGCGAGGATTCATGCGCATGGAATGTGATCGTGCCTGGTTGGAACACGTAGGGGCCATAGATCTTGAGCAAGCAGGCCTAGCCTAACCAGGAACGACATCAGTGCTTAGGACAGAGTCACTGTTAGAACTGTGCCCACCAGGAGAGACCACCTCTTCTAGTGACGGCGGCGAGCTCAACTTTGAGTCGAAGATTAGTTCGGATAGTGATCCAGAAATCCCTAGGTCGCCCACGACCAGACGCACCAAGGGGGACCTACCCATCCACCTGAGGCACATACGATTAAGGTAGAAAAAGGCAAAACAACCCAGGGATACACAAATGGAAGAACAACGAAAACCACAGGACCTCCCTAAACGATTTACGAAATTCAAAAAAGGGGATAGGGTAGTAGTTTTGTTAGATGCCAAGCGTCAAGGGAAAATGAGCGAACCAATCGAGGGACCGGCCAAGGTCAAGGAGATGAACCTAGCCCAGGAAGGGGAAACACCCCGACCAGTCTTCATTGTCGATGACTTGACTGAGGAAGAAGAAACAAGTCTTGTCGCTCTCTTGCGAGAGTACATAGACATGCTCGCTTGGTCCTTAGAAGAGCTTAAGGGGGTAGATCCGAGTGTCGTGACTCACAACATACCCATGATGCCAGACGCTACGTTGGTCAAGCAGCGACTGTACCCTATGAATCCAAAACACGCTCATGTTGTCAAAGAGGAGATTAATAAGCTCATGAGAGCGGGATTCATTTACGAAATTGAACACATAGACTGGGCATCGCCCATAGTCATCGTGATGAAGAAGAATGGAAAAATCGGAGTGTGCGTCAATTACAAGAAGGTGAACGCTACTACTAAGAGGGACAACTATCCATTGCCGTACACCGAGCACATGCTTGAGAGAGTGGCGGGTAAGGAAGCCTACAGTTTTCTGGATGACTTCTCAGGGTATAACCAGGTGCAAGTGCATCCTCCGGCGGACAGGTACAAGACTGCCTTCGCCACTGAGTGGGGCATCTTTGCTTACATAGTCATGCCCTTCGGGTTGACGAATGCCTCTGCCACCTTCCAACGCCTCATGTGCGCCATCTTTAAAGACATGCTTCGCAAGGAGTTGGAAATCTTTGTCGACGACCTCTGTGTTCACTCAACCTGGATCGAACACTTAGACAAACTCCACGTAGTCTTTGACGGTGTCGCTTATATCGTCTCTCCTTGAATCCCTTAAAGTGCGAGTTTTGGGTAAAGCATGGATGCATCTTAGGGTATGTGGTGTCGCAAAACGGCATTGCCACTGACTTTTTGAAAGTTAGGGTTATCGTTGACCTTCCACCCCCAATCAACTACAAGGGAGTTCAATTCTTCCTAGGCCATACGGGGTACTATCAGCGGTTTGTACTGAACTATGCTTTGATCGCCAGACCTTTGTACAAGCTGCTGATCGTCTTCGAATGGACCGAGGCATGCTAATGAGCATATGAAGAGTTGAAAAAGGCTCTAACCACAGCACCAATTCTACGAGCCCCAGATTGGGGACCATTACTTTCCACGTGTATATCGACGCTTCTAAGTTTGCTGTGGGGGCAGTGTTGTGCCAACTTGGCGAACACAACTTAGACTATCTAGTGAGCTTTGCTAGCAGACAACTCAGTGAGACAGAAATGAACTACTTGACGACAGAAAGAGAAGGATTAGCTATGGTGTTTGCTGTGAAGAAATTTCGGCACTATCTATTGGCCACACCTTTTACCTTTTTTGTGGACCATCAAACCCTGCTCTATCTAGTAAACAAACCTTGCGCTACAGGACTCATAGCTCGGTGGCTCCTTCTACTCTTGGAATTCGACTTCTCTGTGGTTGTACGAAAAGAAAAAAAGCACTACATGGCTGACCATATGTCGCGCATTCCCACGGGAGAAGCTGGTGGACAAGGCATTGTTGACGAATTACCCGACGCCCATCTCTTTAACCTGTCCAGTGAGAGAGATTTATTCAAGGCTGATCTAATGCCATATTGGGCAGATGCCATAGTCCAAGTGCTTGAACACGGACTGCCTGATCGACCGATAGAAAAAACCCCCGACTTAGGCGATTAATCCTTAAGATCCAGCCCTATTAGCTGATCGTCGCAGGCCAACTCTATAGGCTGGGGTAAAACGGATTGCTGTGCAGATGCATATGCGAACATGAGATGCACGGTGTGCTCTCAGAGGCGCACAACTGTATTGCTGGAGGACACCTTAGTGGAGACACGATAGCACAAAAAGTGTTGCAATCTCAACTGTGGTGGCCCATGCTTTTCTGCGATGCAATGCGATTCGTCAAGCATTGTGACGAGTGTCAACGGACAAAAGTCTCGATTCGCAAGGATCAGATGGAGTTGGCCCAAGTTATCGCACGACAACCCTTCGAAAAATGGGGAATTGACTTTATAGGACCCATTAGTCTTGTGGCCCAGTATTCATAGGCTGAGTACATCATTGTGGCCATAGACTACCTCATGAAATGGGCAGAGACAAGAGTGACACAAAAAAACGACGTTAGGATGACTGCCAAGTTCTTATGGGAGCAGGTGATCTCACGATTCGGCTGCCCCATTGAACTGGTCAGTGACCAAGGCACGCACTTCATCAACGAAGTGATAGTGCATCTCCTGTCCACCTTTCTCATCATCCATCGCAAATCCTCGCCATACTACCCTTAGGCAAACGGTCAGGCAGAATCCACAAACAAGATCCTTATCAATGTCCTGACCAAGGTGGTCTCAACCTCACGCAGCGACTGGGACAACAAGCTGATGGTAGCTCTATGGGCTTACCGCATAGCTTATAAAACGGCTGTTAGGTCAAACCCTCTTCAGGTTGACCTATGGAACTGAAGCGGTTCTACCATTAGAATTCTTCGTTCCTAGCATGAGAATAGCACTTCAAGAACGATGGGAAGGGAAGGAGGCATGGATGCAACGCCTGGTCGGACTCAAGTGCCTCTCAGAGACTCGCCTTCTAGCCACCCACACACTTATATGTGAGAAGGCCCGACGCAAAAGTTGGTTTGACAAGCATGTCAAGCAGTGCAACTTTGAACAGGGCGACTTAGTGCTTCTCTACTTAGTTAAGGGGCATAAGCAGAAAATGAAATTTAGAGGTCTTGGACCTTTCAAAGTTCGTGCGATCAGTCGCACAGTCAATGTCGAGCTCGAGACCTTAGACGGTGAGGGCATAGGCTTCTTCAATGGCAGTCGTGTCAAGAAGTACTACCCTCCCACCCATCCTTTGCACGAGCCCCCGATGTTAGAACCGCCTATCAAGATACGAGTGGCCACAATCACTGAGATTGATGATGAGGATGAGGAAGTCGTAGAGCCCGCGTACCTCCATATCACGGTCACTGTAAAACAAACATGCGCTTTTAACGCTTTGATCGACGAGGAGCAGACTTCAATGTCTTAACTCACGATCATTGGAGTCAACTTGGCAGACCGCCACTTCAACCCACTAATGCAAAATTAAGCCCATATGGGGCCCACACCGTTTCTATCGAGTCTGAGATTATCCCAATGATTTTTTACGTGTTGCCAAATGCTAAAAACACAGGTATGGAGTCGCTATTGGGACGAACTTTCAAAAAGTAGACTCACTGCAATGTTGATTATGAGTCGCAGCACATCCACCTTACAATAGGCAACGTTCGCATTGTCACAGCCTTCAGCAAGGGCTGCGCGACCTCATCACTGTCCGCAACGCCACCGGTAGAAATATCCGTAGCCAACTCCCAGGAGGGGCGTAGTGCACAACCGCCACCTCCTAGATTTCATGAATCACAGCCCACAATAGCAAAACCTAAGGTCCAACAGCCTAGATTTCAATGGCAGCGTAAGCAGCCGCAACCGCCGCCTAGGAATCGACACTCCTATCCTCATAAAACCAAAAACCCTAAATCTAGGCAGCCAGGACGTAGTCATAGCAAGCGCCGTGCATGCTCAAGCAAAGATGGGTCCCTAAAACCCTCTTGCATGCGCAAGGCTACTATGTGGGCAACACTTGGGTGTGGATCCCTAAGGCCTACATGGCCAAAGGCACTAATCATACACCGCCCTCAAGCTTGATCAACCCAAGTCCCATAAACCTTCCAAACCATTCGCCGCAGTGCTCTCCAAAACCACAGCCATTCGACTCATCCACGCCTAAACCCAACAAAGTCACACAAGCCTATCGGCCCAAACAACAGACTCCATCACATGAGTCATCACCTGACCAAGTCAACCCAACTCCCCAAATCCACCCTGAATGCAGTAGTCCATCCGTCATGGCTGCTCCTAATCCACCCATAATCTAAGCAACTGAACCACAGAATCAAGCACACTCTTAACTGTAACTCTTTGTTGTCATCGACTCTAGTTCTAGCAAACCTCGACTACTCGTCGGCCTTACGCCCTCCTATGAATGTAAATCCTTTTTAGCGCTGGCCGTCGACCTCGCTAAGGACACCAGGGATTACATGGTGGAATGCATTAAATGACTGGACACCACCTTCATGTCGCTAGCACTAAGCTATGACCGCTTGGACTTAGGACTATTGGAGGAACCCTTTGCAACTGAAGTTCAAGCCATGCCATGCTCTTGGGAGACCTTTGAATTCGCATTCGCAAACGCTTCTCGCTCCGCTGCTGAATTGCTCAACAGCGAGATCTCCAAGGACCAAGCCATCAAATAGCGCCTCATCATGTCATACGATCAGTGAACAACTTCTGCTATCATTGATCAAGAAATCACAGTGTTATCAAAGCTCACTGATACTGACTCCCCGTTCTTGAGGCATTGGTACACTATTAGGCTGCAATGGGAAGTCGAAGGGTGGTGCAGAATGACCAACGCTGAGCACAACGCCGCTCTATCAAAACAGTGGAATACGACCCCACATATGTCGCTCCAACCTCGTATAGAGTGTTAACCACTCTTAGGGGCCAACCCATGAAAGAACACATCAAAGGACACCCCTACCTCGACCGGTTGTTGACTGAGGAAGAGTTACACATTGCTAGCCGTGTCAACTTTGGTGACTTCCTAATAGATATTCTCACATACATCACGCAAGTGGGGATTCAACCCTCTGATCTGGACTGTGAAGCTCACTTAGAATACAAACCCTAGTTCTATGATTGGCTCCTTCAGAAGTAACTCCTATGCCACCATGCCAAATGCCCTTGCCCTTCTGACCCTAAATCCTAGGAAGGATTCTTCTCAAGCTGGAAGGGGAGGGGGTGATGTGAATCAAATCAAGCGAATCAAATCAAAATTAGTGAAACAAATAAACATATATTATGAAAAGTGGATGGGGTAGGAAAAAGGGCATGGAAACTTTGAAGTAAAGGGCAAAAAGTCAAAGGCTGAAAATGAAAATCTATAGTGGTTCTTAATGATGTCATTCAAAAAGCATAGAGTTTCTCTTTTTCAGCAATCAACAAATTACCATGTGGAAAGCACTAATGAAAATTTCGGTTTATGACAGGAACGAAAAATGTCGCAACAAGACCGTGTTCACCGGCTTCCATTCACGGAAGAGGAGAGAGCGCAGTACAGCATCACCCTGGAGAGCCACACCTACAACCAACTAAAATTCCGAACTATTCATAATATAGAAGGATTAGTGGCCAAGGAAGAGGTGGCCAGGAGAGTCATTGAAAACTGCAACTTCACCAAGTACCTCAAAAGATTTGCACAAGAACCCGACCACACAAGTTGCGTGGAATTTCTCAGGTCTTACGACCCCGACAACGAATGCGGCACCATCACAATAGGAAGGGGACAGGATGCCAAGCAAGTGTTGGTTCGCTTAACTCTCACCTTGGTGAAAAAGACACTGGGACTAGAATCAAAAATGGAAAAGAAGCAGAAGAGAGATGTGTACGCTATGTTGGGGATGAGAAAGGAGGACGTGCTGACAAACGATGGCATTAGCATCCAAGATATCCCCTATGCAGAAACCAGATTGCAGGCAAAACTAATACACACACTCTTTTCTAGCCAGTGCTACAACGCGTTGATGCACCGAATCAGTGTGCCAGTACTGGAGAATGTGGCAGCTCATACTCTGCATGAAGTCGATTGGAACGGCTATGTGCGCAAAACCATCGACCTGGCGACTAAAGCATTGGCTTTAGAAAGCATGCGTGCAGGAGGAGAGTCTCCAATGTCTAAGGCCACAGAAGGAAAGAAGGCCTCCTCCAAGGCCTTGTTCATCACCTATGGAAGCATCTTAACAGTCTCATCTAGGAGGTTGTGAAAGAGACGAAGGATGCAAAAGAGGGGGAAGGAGAAACGCTTGACAGGTCACCCCCTCATTAGTACCAAGAGAGGTCCAGCGACAAGATTGAGACCAATAAGGAAGGACAGGGGCAAGAAGGGCAATCAAGCAAAAACCAGGTCAAGGAAACCAAGAAGAAGGCAACGTAGAAGAAAAAGAAACCGGATGAAGGCCGCAGGATGGAGAATGAAGATTTGGAAAAAGCAAAAGGACAATCCCTCAGGGAGGCCAAGGAGAGAGAGAGGAAGAGGAAGCACGAAGAAAAAGAAACAACAGAGCAAGTCAAGCGGGCTAAAAAGGCATCAAAGCAAGAAGTTGAAAGGAGAAGAAGAGAGGAGCAGGAAGAAAAAGAGAAACTAGAGGAAAAATACAAAAAGGCCGAAAGAGAAAGGCAAAGAAGAGATGCGGAGGAAGAAGAGGAATTAGGAAGAAAGGAAGAGGAGGACTTGGCCGAGGCCACACGCCGGTCCATTGAGCAACAATGCAGGGCGGATGATCCAGGAGCCTGGAACCAGCTGAGGGAAGAAGGGCCTAGCTCTAGCGCGCAGGCACCAGAAGCCATGCCGTCCGCAGTCCTGGAAGGCAAAGGCAAAGCACCTCTCCATCCTATCCCCACCCTCATGGCACCCTCCACTGAATCCACTATGCTCACCCCTAGCATCCCCACCAGCATGGAAGTTTCCAACTTTGTGGCCTAGATGCAATACTTCATCATGAAAGAAATGGCCCAAGGGAAGAGCACAAAAACCATGACCACGGGGCCAAAAAGGCCACCCGGCGGATGCAGAATCGAGGCAGGACCAGAAGCGTCCTTGTGTGGAGGCCTCAACCACCCCCACCCATGCAACAATGACGCCACCAACAAGTTATGACGAATATGTCGCCGAGTTGTTCTCCCAATTGGAGAGGGCGAAGGAGGAAAAGAGAATGGCGGTGAGACTAAGTTGGTGGTAGAGAAAGAGTTAGTGGCCGCCTTCCAACTGGAGAAAACCCGCATCATAGCCATGCAGCAACGTCAAATATTTGACCTCAAGCAAGAATTGAAAGCAAAAGAAGACATGGAAGAAAGCTACAAACAACGGCTTGAGGACGAAAACCAAGAACTTGTGCAAATGTAGCGGGAATATAAGCTCCTCCTAATGCAACATGGGAAACTGGAGGCAAAAACCGCCACCATTGAGCAAATGATGGAGGAACTAAACGCCAAAGAAGAGGAGAGAAGACAAGAGAGGGAGCAACAACGAAAAGAGAAACAACGAAAAGAGATCGAGTCCATGATCGATCAACTACACCTCAGAAGAAAAGAGCACGAGAATATGAGCAAAGAACTCAGAGCCCAGGAGCAGAAGCTCGTAACCCTAGCACAAAAGCAGGGGGAGAGTATGGAAGGAATGAACAAAAGGGCCGAGGAATGGGCTATACAGAATGAGAAATGGGTGAAGGCATTGGCACGACGCCTCGCTTTGGTGGAAAAAGAAAAAATCTTGGCAGAAAGCAAAGCGGACGCCGCCCAGATAGCCTTCATTGCCCAGCAATGGGCCTTCCTCAACACATTACTGGACACAACCTGGCCGAAGGGAAAGGAGTTGTTGGAGGTGGTGCAGAAGAAACTGAGCATCGCACACAGAGCCCTGCATGCGGGGCTATAGATGCCACCCCAACTTGTGGAGGTTAGGCTGGGCTTAGAAGAACAATGAAAGTACCTACTACTGGCCAGCCTAACCCCCCAGGAGATGGATGCACTCGGCTTTGAGGAAGGAGCGCAGCTAGATGACCGGCAGGGGGAGGACATTGACATTGAATTTGTCATAAGAAGAACCAGCAAAGAAATAATCCCACAACCCCCCTCGCCGCACGATCAGGAACAACAACTCAACCCACCCTCGGACAGACAAACCATGCTCAAGGAGCAATGGAGAAAATTAGTGGAAGAAACCAGAAGGCAGTTGTAAGCCAAACCAGTCGTGCGGCCATCCGCATCTCTTCCACCATGCCCCGATGACCCCCCAATGCAATTCCACGCGGAGCTGGTAATTTGGGAACATTAGGAAAACGAAAAGGACCCTTTTACTTTCAGTTTCCTCATGCTTAACAACCTGAGAAGGGTCCTTCCAATTAAGGTAATGGAGGAGGTGATCGCGGCTGGCAACCGGCTGGGCCAAAAATGGCTGGAAGATAGGGCAAAGACCCCCACTCTGTGGGGCACGGAGGAATCAGAATTTTGGCAAGACAAGGTGTTTGAGGTACCACACACTGTAAGGGGCTACAACTGCCAACCTCTCTGGAGAAGGCGAGTATGCGATATTAACATGCTCGCCTGGATGGTGTTTTGCAACACCCTCCCCTACAAGAGGAACGACCCCACATTCATGACGTATCCTCGTAGGATAGGCATGGATTTTGTTGCTACCCTCTACGGGCGGTATGACTTCCCCATCATCTACAACTTCAATGCCACCTCCTTCGAGCATGCCCTCCTTTTTGATTCAGGAAGCCTAAGTGGCTCCATGACGTGCTTTCTCGCAGACTTCTCCTCCTGTCCAGATCTCGCCTTTATAACTACATGTAATTACCTTAGGCTTCTTAAGTTATTACTCAAGCAAGATTCGACACCACAAGAGAATGGCTTGCCCCCCCTCTTTTTTGACCCCAATGCTATTGATAGCTACGCTATGGCACACCTAATGATGAGAGCTAGCCTACTCCCTTTCTTTTTTCTAGCCCTCCTAGAAGACATGAATGATAGCTAGTTTACTAGGTGCAATCACCCTTTCCTCTTCACCACCTCTCTCCACGTACGCATGAATATGAAAGGATACATGAAAAGCTACCAATTTTTGAGCAAATCCATCCGACCCCCTTTCCCTCCTCATTCAGATGATGAAAATTAGGCCCTGGTTGTCATTCCACTACTGTAACTTCCAAAAAAAAAAAAGAAGAAGAAAAAAAAAGAGACCAGCATGAAAGGAAAAGCACGAAAAACACTCTCCACGGTTTGGACAACATAGCCCACTTGCAGCAGCACTTATCACCGCATAAAGCATGATCACTGCACCTAAGGGTTCTCAAGTTAGGCGTGCCCGGTGGCTTCGATCGGCCGGCTCCACTCCCAACCCCCTAGCCCTTTTGCTCTGCCACTTTACGCTTAGGACACATCAAGGGCATGCAGGACATACCTAGGGAGGTAACATTCGCCTATGGTTAGACCTCTCACCCTAAGCCACTTGCACCGCACCTCCCTTGGCACAAATGGGATCCTTAAGTGTGGGACATCACCCAGGCTCGCTTGCGGTTAGACCCACCTCCCCATCCCACTAGCACGAGTACAATGCACTAACACGATGAGGTAAGCACTCCCCTTAGGAACAGCACTGCACCTTCTCCTTTCAAACATCACAAAAAGCAACAAACCACCGACTTGGAGGCCTCGTCAACCACGCAATACCCATTTGGCTCCTCGGACAAAAAATTCATAGCTTCCACATGCACCTGTCTCCAAGTGGCCCTCACCAGTGCACCACTTGGCCAAATGCCTGCCAACCTACAACAACACAGAAGTGCCATGGGACTGGCATCCGTCTAGGAGAGGAGTAATGTTAACCCCAAGTCGAGATGGCGAAAAAAGAAAGGAAAAAGCAAAAAAAACATGAAAAAATAGCAAAGACACGCAGGCGACCTTCAAAGCTAAGCCAGGGCAAAAATCACAATTTTAAATGAAGGGTGCCTCAAAAAACTTGGAAATATCTTGTAAAAGAACGCCAGGCTCCCTCCTGTGCCAATTGTAAAATATTAGACGGGTGTAGGCTAGAGGCATAAGGCTAGAAGAGGGAAATTGAAAAAAGACCTTGCCACAAGGGCCGGTCATATAAAAAAGGGATGGGTGCCCATGGGATTTTAGGGTTTGTATATATAAAGTTCAAAAAGTGAATGAGAGCTCATTCTTTGGTGTGTGGCTAACAAGAGCTCTCTTCTTCTTCTCTTCTCCTCTTCTTCTTGCTTGTGTGTGCTCTTGAGAGAGGGAGTGTGAGAGTGTGAGGGAGTGTGTGTGTGTGAGTGAGGGATCAAGAGGGTGAAGCTCTTCACCATCTCCTCTTCTCTTTTTCTCTTCTCTTCTCTTTTCTCGCGTGCGCGGCTATGGAGGATGGAGCTTGGAGATGGAGGAGGCTTGAGGATGCTTGAGTTCGCATCTAGGATCTTGGAGCTATCGGGATGTGCGAGAGAGGAGACAACTCGTATCGGCATCAAGGTAAGCTCACTACACTCATAGGATCAACGGTGCATTGGCTAGGTGAGAGATAGCCATTAGAGCTCGCTTGAAACGCTTGAAGCAATAAGCGGTCCGTGGGTCTTGGCGGTTGAGCGAAAGCTCCCACACTAATCCCAACATCTTCTCCACTAAGGCCTTGTTGAGCAGGACCTGCACTTGCTTTTGATTCCTTCTCTGCTTGCCAAGGACATTGTTCCACTTTCCTTATCTGGGTCATACATCCTCAGGAATTCCATTCACCTAGTGTCTTTTTGATATATATGGCGAGGTTGCATTGATCCACGATCCTCCTGATGGCTTCCTTGCTAGTCACTACCCCTTCAATGTTGTGGATGCTCTTAAACCTCAGCTGGTTGTACGTCTAATTTTCAAGGGAGAGGATGTACTTTGCTCTTTCCTCTTCCATGAAGGGTAGGTGATGGGCTCGATCTTGCTGTGACATTTTTAGCTCCTGTCATAAGCCATGGTTTACCATTAGTGCAAATGGTTTTCCTCCAAGCAGTCTAAGTCTATTGCTTTCAAATTTTATTGCCAATTCCTCAGTCACAAGTTGCTTCATCCTACCATTGAGGTCCCTCATGTGCGATCTTTCTTTATGTTTTTTCTTATGTGTTTGGTTTGATTTACCTTACCTCCCCCCTCTTTGAATTGAGAAGAATACTTCTAGGATTAAAGAGTTAGAGGATGAAGTGCATTCAACACATAATCTTAGTGCTTTACCTTCACATGAGCCAAGCGTAGAAATTTGAATTATACTCAAAATTAGCATAGCTATCCATGTCAAAAGGGCAGATGCCTACGTGCGTAATGTAAGTAAGGACATCAAGCAAGAAGTCACCAGAGTTCACTCAACTAGTGACATGCACCTCCTAAGTGAGGTGGCAATCTAAATAAGGATGTCCCTTAATGTGTTCTTCCAGGGGTCAGTTAGGAATGGAAGTCAACACCCTATAGGAAATTGGAGCGATATAGGTTGGGATCATATTCAGATGCCTTGATTCCGGATCATTGTTTAGTGTTGGTCATTATTTGGCATCCCTCTCGCTCCCATTGCAGGCATAAAGTGTTCCATTTTCGCAAGAAGGAGGAGTCATAATCGGTAAGCTATTTCAACTTCTTGATTTCTTGGTTTGTGGCCATGATTGTATTCTTGCTATACGACAAAATGAGACACTGCTTGATTGCTTGCTCCTGGGATATCTGGGTTGCAATTAACTCTTGAGCTCCTTCTAAAGTCTTAACGAATACAAATTCCGACTCCTCCCAAGAACAAGGGAGTGTTCGTACTTCTGTTGCTATAGGTTCTTCCAAGTGGCCTAAGTCTAGTTGATCATAGCTTTTAGCAAGGTCATGAAAGTAGTGTCCAAGCATCGGAGGCTAGCAACCAAGTCGTCCCTCGTATTTTCAGCTAAGTCTGCGGCCAAGGTTAGAATTGATCGTCGCTGATAAGAGGGTCAAAGGCCGGTGGTGGGTGGTTGAGGCTTGACAGGACTAGAGAGTTCAACATCAGCTAATGCTCGCAGCTTCGTTTGCTCTTTGGGTTGGATCTTGGCCTCACGTTCTATGGGTTTGGTGGTAGTTGCAGTTGTCGTACTACTAGATGCATTTGAGATCTAAGGGGTATCATCAATGCTAGAACTTGGCATTTTGTTAGTAGCAGGCTGTGATTTTGGGCGATAGATAGGTTCAGGCCCTACTAAGCTAGGCTTTGGAGGTTCTATGGACTTAGCAGCCTGATTCTCTTGTGTTGTGAGTGTCTCTGGCATGATGTTTTGTGTGGCCAAGCTTGAGGGTGGCATTTGTGTAAGGCCTTTGGTTGCTTTGGTTTTAGTAAGCCAAATCCAGGTGCTATCGGCATAGTAGCCTTGCGCTTGCAATAAGCCTTTGGGATTGATCGTACATCGATGTTTATAGTGTCATCTTGGCATCCTATGTTTTAGGTGAGGATCATTAGCTTTGCGAGACCGTGGATTGCTATTCCTAGGCGGCGCTCCATGTTTAGGTACCCATTTGAACTGGGGATCGTGGGCTTTGGCATTGCTTCTAGTGGATTGTTGGTGTTAAGGCTTGGTGGGTTGCGACGAGCCATGACCCCCCTCCATAGTCTTGACGGTGTGTTCTTCTACCAGTGGCTTCAAGGTCTTGGAAAGAGTCACACCGCCCTTGCTAAAAGTTGTAACAATGTGAATGTTGCCCACAACTAGGTGGATACAGTGTGACTCATAGTCGACATTGTAGTGAGCTTGCTTCTTGAAATTTCGTCGTAATAGCAATTCCATGCATGCATTCTTAGTGTTGGGCAACACATAGAAGATTATTGGCATGCTTTTAGACTCAACAAAAACTACAACCTTGCACTTTCCTAATAGCATGTAGAGTTGGCCTCCATAAGGGGTGAGATTAGCATTAGTGGATTGCAATTGCGGTTTGCCAATTTGGGTCATCCAATGGTCATAAGTCAATATATTAAAATCAAATCCTTCATCAATCAATGCATTGATGGTACATGTGTATTTAGTAGTGACCATCATGCATAGGTAAGCTGGTGGTACTACTTCCTCATCCTTACCATCCACCTCAGTGTGATAGTGGTTACTCGTACGTGGATAGGGGGTGCTAGTATTGGGGGCTCATGCAATAGGTGCGTGGGAGGGAAATACTTCTTTATCAATCACGCACCATTCCATCTTTCTTGAAAGGCTATCCTGAGGCTTGGTATGAAGAATTCTAGGGGAAGGATTGCCTTTGTATCATATGTAAATCTAAAGGGGGTCTATCCTACAGTCGCGTCTTGTAAGTTGTGCGGTAGGCCCACAAGGCCGCCACATCAGCTTGTTATTCCAATCACTGCATGAAGTAGAGATGACTTGGTCACGTTTACTAGGACTTTATTTGTTGATTTGGCTTGAACGTTTGCATGTGGGTAATAAGGTGAGGATTTTCGATGGATGATTAGGAAGGAGGATAGAAGGTGAGCTATAACTTCGTTTGATGAAGTGTGTGCCTTGGTCGCTAACTAGTTCGATGGGGCAACTGAATCGTGAGATCACTTGCTCCCATACAAACTTAGTAGTAGTCCAAGCATCATTCTTTCTCATAGCTCGCGCTTCTGCCCATTTTGTCAGATAATTGGTAGCTGCAATGATGTATTTGGCTTGTCAATACTGTGCTGTAGAACTAATGGGTCCAATGAAGTCAATCCCCTATTTCTTGATGGGTTGTCATGCGATAATTGGAATTAGCTCCATGTGATCCTTACAAATCGGAACTTTAGTCCTTTGGCACTCATCATAGTGCTTCATAGATCGTGCCACATCTTAGAAGAGGATGGGCCACCACAGCTGGGACTGCAACACCTTGCGGGCTATCGCGTCTCTGTTGAAATGTCCTCTTGCAATTCTATTGTGTGCTTTGTCAGCACGTCATGTATCTCGTGCTCACACATGTATCTGCGCAGTAACCCGTCTTGCCCTAGTTTGTAAAGTTGGCCAGCTATTAACTGATATGGTTGGATTTTCAGGATGAGCCACCTGAGTCGAGCCTTTTCTATCAGTCGTTCCGAAAGTCCATGTTCAAGCACTTGAACTATGTCATCTGTCCAATATGGCATCATGTAAGCTTTGAACAAATCTTTTTCATTGGATAAATGGAATAGATGCACATCTGATAGTTCGTTCACAATGCCTTGTCCAGCCACTTCTCCCATAGGGATGTGAGACAGATGGTTAACCATGTAATGTTGTTTCCCTTTACGCACCATTATGGAGAAATCAAACTCCAAAAGCAAAAGAAGCCATCTAGCAATGTATCTTGTAGGGCTTGATTTGTTAACTAGATACAACAAGGCTTGATGGTCAACAAAGAAAGTAAAAGGCATAGTCAGAAGATAATGTCAAGATTTCTTTATGGCAAACACCATGGCCAAGCCCTCTCTCTCTGTTGTCGAGTAATTCATTTCAGTCTTAGTGAGTTGTCTGCTAACAAAGCTCATCAGAAAGTCTAGGTTGTGTTCACCAGGTTGGCACAACACAGCTCCTATGGAAAATTTCTAAGTGTCGATGTGCATGTGAAACGTGAGTGTCCAATCTAGGGCTCGTGGTATCGATGTTGTGGTTAGAGCCTTTTTTAGTTCCTCATACGTGCGTTGGCATTCCTCAGTCCATTCGAATATAATCAACAACTTGTATAGAGGTCTAGCAATCAATGCATAGTTTAACACAAACTGTCGATAATACCCTGTATGTCCTAAAAAGCACTGAACACCCTTGTAATCACTTGGGGGTGGAAGATCGACAATGACCTTGATCTTCGAGGAATTTGTGGCAATGCCATTCTTTGACACCATGTGTCCTAGGATACATCCATGCTTCACCCAAAACTGGCACTTCAAGGAGTTCAAGAGACTGTATAGCCGACATCGTTCAAAGACCCTATCTAAGTGTTCTCACCAAGTAGAGTGAACACATAAGTCATCCACAAAGGGTTCTAACTCCTTCCTCATCATGTCTTTGAATATTGTACACATTAGTCATTGGAAAATGGCTGGCACATTAGTCAATCCAAAAGGCATGACTATGTAGGCAAAGACTCCCCATTGAGTGGCGAATGCGGTCTTACCTATTGTTAGGATGCACTTGCACTTGATTGTATCCAAAGAAACCGTCCAAAAAACTGTAGGCCTCTTTGTGAGGAAAGACACAGGATCTAGAGCATGGTAGTGGCTATGGTGGATGGAAGATAAAGATTAAGCTCATGATGACATAGATGAGACTTGATTTGTTACACAAGTGAATTAGGTTCCAAGATTGAGACTTGGACTCATAAACACAAGCTTGTGTATAAGATTGACAATGACAAAGTGACTAACTGAAATGGTAATGCATCATGATATTGCATTCATCATATGTGTGTAAAAGTAGTAGTCAAGTACAATACTTTATAGTTGTTTGATGGGTAGCAATTTCCCTTTTTGTGCATATGGGATTTAGTTTGCCTGCATGTCCTAAGCCCAAAACTGCCTCATACAAGGAGGCTATAGTAGATGTGATTGCAAATATCTCAACACCCCTCCCCAATCACAACCAAAAAGTACAAAGTATATAGAGGCTTTAGTGAAAGCAACACCTGCAAAGTGTGAGCACACCATAAACATGGCAGAATACAAGAGGCTGTTGCAAAAAAGGCTAAGTGTGGGTATCACAAACATGATGGACATCCAAATGTTGTAACAGGGGCCTCACAAAGTGTACATAGGCTGTTGTACAAGGTTACATGAGGAGTTTACAAACTTATGTCAGAAGCATTAGGGGTAGGCAATACAAGGCTGAAAAAAGTCTAGTAAAAAATTGGGTCAAGGATCGGCAGGCCCTTGCATTTTTCAACATTTCTTTTGGCATTATAGATCTTCTTGTCCTTCTTGATGTATTCCAGCTTGCTCTTTTTGATCTTGTACTTGTTCTTCACTTTGCTTGTAGCTTTAGTGCCTTCATGATTGATCTTCTTCTTCTTCACCGCTTTGCTTGCATTGTTTTTTTGGTCCTTTTCTTCACGGTCCTCTTTTTCTTGGTCTTCTTTGCTTGCATTAGTCTTCATGTCCCCCTCAAGAAAGGTATCATTGTTGAGAATCTGTCAATCACACCTTGTGTATGCCCCTTTGTATGGAACAGCTAGGTTAGGAAGATGCAGTTTATTCTAGGAAGAGAGACAGAATCCCATATGCACAGTGGATGAAATGTGCTACCAAGCAATCCTATATAATGATGTACTTGACTATCACTTTCATATGAAGATAATGCAATAGTACTTGTCTCTTTCTGTCAAGTCACTGTGTCATTGTCAGTCCTACACAAGATTGTGTTTATGAGTTCAAGTCTCAATCTTGAAACCTAATTCACTTGTGTAACAGTTGTCTTCTTTGTCAATGTCAACATGAGTAGTATCTTTATCTTCCATCCTCCATAGCTTCCGTCTTTGCCATGCTACCAGTCAAGCTGAAAACCCTAACTGTGGGACTCCATAGCTATTTTGTCTCAAGCTTTCATTTCACTTGACTTTCCTCACTAGCTTGAGTCAAGCTAAACCCTGCCACTTTGATTCACTGATTTGATTAGTCTCCAACAACATTTGTCCATCAAATCAAGGAGGGGAGATCTCTGAAGCATTGAAGCACTTAAAGACCATTGAAGATTTGAAGACCTCTCATAGACTTGAGTGACAGTAGCTTTTCAATCAACTGAAGGTTTTGCTACTCTGATCTACTCCAAAACTCAGTCTTCAGCAAGAAATCAAAACATCAAAATCAACAAGAAGAAGGTTCAAGAAGATCCAACATCAACATCAGGCTCATCAAGAACAGTATCTATTGATACTTATCAAGTGTTATTTAACACTATTCTTCTTGTATCCTTTGATACACTTGAGTACAACACTCTTACTGATTTATCTCAGATTTGAAGCTGATTCTTGGTCATATCAATGAAAATCAGGAAGATTTCTATGTGGATACACTTCATGAAGAGTAACATGACTTGTGTTGCTTATTTACATGACATAGAAGATGTTCTTACTCTACTTGCAGAAGGAAATGGAGCTACCTACACCAAAGAGAAATCAATGAATCCATTTGAAGATTCTGAAGACATGTCTACCACTTTGCTTGAGGGGGACAACTGGAAGAGCAAACTCAAAAATGCTACAAGCAAAGTCAATAAAGGAGCAGACCAAGAAGATCATGAAGAAGAGAAGAAAGATAAGAAGATTTTCCATGATGCTGACAAAGAAATAGCATATGCTGAAAAAGACCACAAGGGCTTATCGGTCCTTGTCTCTCATTTTCTGTTTTAAAACCATTGTACCTGCCTTAATGTTCCTTTCATAAGCTTTGTAAACTCCTCATGTAGCCTTGTACTACAGCCTCTGTACACTTTGTGAGGCCCCTGTTACAGCCTCTGGATGTTCACCATGTTTATGGTACCCACACTTAGCCTTTTCTGCGACAGCCTCTGGTGTTTTGCCATGTTTGTGGTATGCCCACACTTTGCAGGTACTGCTCTCACTAAAGCCTCTACACACTTTGTACTTTTAGGTTGTGATTGAGGAGGGGTGTTGAGAATCTGTCAATCACACCTTGTGTATGCCCCTTTGTATGGAACAGCTAGGTTAGGAAGATGCAGTTTATTCTAGGAAGAGAGACAGAATCCCATATGCATAGTGGATGAAATGTGCTACCAAGCAATCCTATATAATGATGTACTTGACTATCACTTTCATATGAAGATAATGCAATAGTACTTGTCTCTTTCTGTCAAGTCATTGTGTCATTGTCAGTCCTACACAAGATTGTGTTTATGAGTTCAAGTCTCAATCTTGAAACCTAATTCACTTGTGTAACAGTTGTCTTCTTTGTCAATGTCAACATGAGTAGTATCTTTATCTTCCATCCTCCATAGCTTCCGTCTTTGCCATGCTCTAGATCTCGCATTTCTAACAATCATGACGTCCAAGATGGCTGGGATGTTTTCAAAATCTTCAAATAAATTCATCGATTGCTCTTTAAAACAAGTAAATCCAGCCATCCTTGCAAGTGGAATAAACAAGTCCTCCATGTAGTTGAAATAAGCAACAAGAGTAATGCTACTCTTCATGAGAAGCATCCGCTTAAAAATCTTCATGATTGTCATTGGCATCAAATGAGTGAGATGAGACCAGTAGTGAGTTGATTCTTAAATGTGCTAACAAGCACAAGTGATGGCAGTGTCAAATCCCACTATGTAGTATCAAAAGATACTAGCTTGATTCTTGATGTTGTTGTTGCTTGATGTTTGATTTCTCTTGCTGATTTGGAGTGATGCTTTTTTGGGAACTGAGTAGGAACTTAGATCAGGGTGGCAACAGCTTTGTTGAGTCAAGAGGAGTGAGAGAAATGAAGTGGGAGAAGAGCTTGAGCTTGATGTTGAATGCTTGGTCTTCCAATCTTCACAAATCTTCCAAAAATCTCCAAGAACT
The DNA here is from genome assembly GCF_053477565.2 of Lygodium microphyllum. Taxonomy (NCBI): domain Eukaryota; kingdom Viridiplantae; phylum Streptophyta; class Polypodiopsida; order Schizaeales; family Lygodiaceae; genus Lygodium; species Lygodium microphyllum. The sequence goes on from NC_141142.1 coordinate 159,569,439, forward strand.
TCCCCTCCTTGATGTGTGGCACTAACTAAATTAGTGAATCAGGATGTCAATAGGGTGATCCCAGTGGTGGGAGTGAGAAAAAGAATTGGTTTATGAGCTTGAAGCTCAAAGGCTATGGAGTCCCTATTTAGGGTTGTGACAAATGACTATTTTTTTTAAGTTTGCGCAGGTTGTAGAAGCAATCATTTAACGAGATATTGGAAGGGAAGGTGGCTTAGATAGTGGGATTTTGAAGCCTTATGGTTCCAAGATCAATCGTGGCCAATAGAATCAACACGAGATGTATGACTATAATGGGGCAGAAAACAGGCAGCAAAGTGCAATTTTTAAAATGTTGAGCCGTAGAGTGCATAATGTCGGGGTTGCTAGTGCCAGGATGAAGTTTCTTCAGGTTAGGAAGAGGTCTACAAAAGAAGGCTCAAAGAGATTTTTCCTAGAATGAGAGATTTGGGAACTCTAAGACAAGTGGGTGTAGGCTCTGGCTATGGCTGCCAAAAGCAGTGCAAGATGAAAATGAAGTTGAAAATGAAGTCCTGAGCTGGATGTGAGCTGGGCAGAGATGACTAGAGGCGAGAAGAGACCGGAGAGGTAGTGCCATGCTCAGTTAAGCTCTAATACCAAGAGAAAAGACACAAGATCTAAAGCATGGCAGTGGCTATGGTGGATTGAAGATAAAGATTAAGCTCATGATGACATAGACAAGACTTGATCTGTTACACAAGTGAATTAGGTTCTGAGATTGAGACTTGGACTCATAAACACAATCTTGTGTATAAGACTGACAATGACCAAGACACTAACTGAAATGGTAAAGCATCATGATATTGCATTCATCATATGTGTGTAAAAGTGATAGTCAAGTACAATGCTTTATAATTGTTGGATGGGTAGCAGTTTTCCTTTCTGTGCATGTGGGATTCAGTCTGCCTGCATGTCCTAAGCCCAAAACTGTCTCATACAAAAGGGCTACAATAGGTGTGATTGCAAATATCTCAACATTTTCCTGCCACTCTCTCGAGCATGTGCTTGGTGTATGGCAATGGATAATTATCTCTCTTTGTAGCTGCGTTTAGCTTCTTGTAATTGATACACACTCTAATCTTTCCATTCTTCTTTAATATGATAACTATGGGGGAAACCTAGTCCATATGCTCAATTTCGTAGATGAATCATGCTCTCATTAGCTTGTCGATTTCTTCCTTGATAGCATGGGCGTGCTTTGGATTCATGGGATATGGTCGTTGTTTGATCGGTGTTGCGTCAGGTGTCATGGGTATGTTGTGAGTCACCACACTCGGGTCTACCCCTTTGAGCTCTTCTAGGGACCAAGCAAAGATGTTTGTATACTCTCACAAGAGAGGAATGAGACTCGCTTCATCTTGCTCAGCCAAGTCATCGGCTATAAAGACAGGTCGTGGGGTCTCCCTCTCCTTTGCTAAATTGACCTCCTTAACCTTGGCAGGTCCCTCGATTGGTTCGCTTGCTTGCCCCTGTCGTTTGGCTCCCAGCAAGATCACCACCCGATCTCCCTTTTTAAACTTTGTGAATCATTTTGGCAGGTCTTGTGGGTTTCGATGTTCTTCTGTTTGCATTACTTTGCTCAGCATCGGTCGTTCCTCCCTTAATCGTCGGCGGCGTAGGTGGACCGGTAGGTCCCCCTTAGTGCATCTAACCTTGGGAGATTGAGGTATTTCAAGGTCACTATTTGAGTTGACTTCCGATTTGGAATCGAACTCTCCATCTTCGCTAGAAGAGGGGCTCTCTCTCAGTGGCCATAAGCTTAGAAGGTGAGTCCGTTCGCAGCAATGGTGCGTCACTCAACTGGGCTAGGCTTTCCTGTTCATAGTCGATTGCACCCATGTTCTCCAACCAAGTTTGATTGCAGTCCTTGCATCTGACTCCTTTCTCTACTCTAAGTGCACTCTGCTTCCGTGGTCTAGGGTCTACTCATATTTGTTTGATTATATGCCCCCCAATGTCATACTCTAGAGTATCAATTTTCCTTTCGCTCTCATCTCATTGAAGGAATATCAGTCCTTATATTCGTTCATCAAAGATGTCTTTGTCCAGTTGATCATTTTCCAAATTCTGACATATGTCTTCTTGCTGGTCAAGGATTAGAGCCCAATTGTATCTCAAGTTTAAATCGTGTATCTTGGACCATCGCCATTCAGGCTCGTCCAAGAGGTCTTGGAGTGGCTTAAGATTCGTTGTGATGGATTGCCAGCCGACTTGTCGACCAAGTACCCTAGAATCTCCAGGAGCTATTGTCTATTGTTTAGAACTCGGAATGCAACAATATTGAGTCTTCCATGTAGGCTCCCGGTCGTCATGCAGATTGGCAGTGAAGGTGTGTCCTTGAGCTTACCAGTTGCCTTGATAGCATGTTTGTACTCCTTAGTTTTTGAGAATAGCAGATTGATGGTAGCAAGAACATGCATCCAGTCTCGCTTATCCTCAAGGTATGGGATATACTTGGTAAGGACCCCATAAGATCCCCTAGTCTGCTGTCGGTCGCCCTTCAGCATGGTGGAGATGGCATCTAGGTCAAGTGGCGTAGTCTTCCAATTGTCATGCAGATTGGCAGTGAAGGTGTGTCCTTGAGCTTACCAGTTGCCTTGATAGCGTGTTCGTACTCCTTAGTTTTTGAGAACAGCAGATTGATGGTAGCAAGAACATGCATCCAGTCTCGCTTATTCTCAAGGCATGGGATATACTTGGTAAAGACCCCATAAGATCCCCTAGTCTGCTGTCCGTCGCCCTTCAGCATGGTGGAGATGGCATCTAGGTCAACTGGCATAGTCTTCCAATTGTCCATCTCTACTCTTACAGCCTCTATTCGATTGCCTAAGAAGATGCGACTGTTGCCCCAGTCTTCTATGACTCGTGTTGCGCATCCAGGGTCAGCCTAGCACGATGTTGTAGTCCACTCCCTTCATGACTATGAAGTAAACCAAGAATTGGATTCCTACAATCTTCACTGGCTAATTTTTCAACACTCCGAACGGTTTCACCTTTATTTCGTTAACCAACGTGACGTTGAACTTAGCAGTCTCGACCGATGGGTTACCCCAGGTCTAGAGTATTGCATGGCTTAGCACACTCACTCTTGCCCCTGTGTCTACAATCCCCTTTCTTGTGACACTGGCCTTTTCCTCCTTCATTTTCGACTCTTCTTTCCAACTAAGGTTGTGCCAAGGTTGCTAGGCCCTGGCAATGATATGTCGGCTTGCTTTGTCGGCACACGGGTCATGACATGCAATGGGATAGGAGTGGCCTCCCCATTGAGTATCTTGACGTTGAACAACCCCAACGAAACTGATCGTTTGTTTCCCGAACTAGACGATGGTCTCTGCCTAGGACAATTGACAAAGAGATGAGTGATTCCACATTCAACGCATCTTAGGTCAGCCTTATCTCTATTTGCTTGCTCCGTCTCGGGGGAGCGCGAAGAAATGTGTCTTGGGTGACCGCAACTCCAACACACAATTGGATCTTGGGTTTATGCTCCTATGCCTCTACCTCTCCCCCTCCTTAATGCCATCACAAGAACTGGTCGGTAGTCCATAAGGAATGCATTGCTGTCCTCATCATACGACACGTATGGGTTTAGATAAGGCTCCTCCACATAGTGGACTGGAGTATCAATCGGTGGGTGGGTCACATAGGGTCCAGGTGGTTTAGGGATACATGTAGGATTTATTTCCATCCTAGGGATGGGTGGCTTAGCATCATTAGATGCGGGGAGAGCCAATGGGACTCCCCTTCCAAAGAAATTCAGTGACCTGTTCACAAGGTAGGGTTGACCATAAGGCTGCGGTTATGGGAGTCTCCAAGGTAATCGACACTACATGGTGTCATGGTTGAACCTACCACAATTAGCGCAAGGTCATGACCTAGGGTCCTGACACTGAACTGGCAAGTGGTATCCACCACAATGCACACATTGGACATGTGGGCGCATTGGTCGTCTCATTATCTCCTGTTATTTGGTTATGTCCATCCTAATCTCTACTAGCTCGAGTTAGTGCCCTTCCCTTTGTCCTACACACTTGGGCCTACTCTCTCACTCAGCATTGAGGCCCTCTTGAAACCCTTGGTACTGGAATCTTCTCAATTCAAGCCTCTAGAGCTTCTTTCGTTGAGCGGGTCGTCCACTCTAATAGCTTCCTCTCAAAGACCCTTTCTAGCGCGTCTCACTACAGGCTCGAGTTGCCGGCCAAGGCTTCATAGAGATCTTCACTTTGTATACCGCTGATGAATACCATGGATACCACTCTCTCGGTTGGTCTCTCGCCCATTGGGATTCTCTTGAAGAGGCTCCTCACTTGGGTTACATAATCTCGAATGTCCTCTTTCTCTCTATGCTTGATGTTCATGAGTCGCACTAGCAAGTTATCAGAGTACCCAGGTTCAAAAAATCTCTTAATGAAGAGATTTTTCAAGCCATTGAAATTGGCACACTCTGCAACACCTAGACTTGTATAGCAGGTCCAACCCTTGTCGCCTAAGCACAGTCCGAAGGCTTGGGAGAGTTGAGTAGGATCAGTGAGGCTGTTGACCTTGTAAACCTGCTCAAACTACTCCACAAAGCTGTATGGTCCTCGGTTGCTTAGAATTTGTCCAACTACTTTGCTACCACGGGGATTTTTTATTAGCTCTTAGAGCCTTGGTTAACTTCCAACCCTGCCAACAGCGATGCTGCCAATGCTATAGCACTTTGTTCTGTGGTGGCCGCGTTATCTAGCAGCTGCTTTGTCAAGAGCTCGCTCAACATGAGGTCTCCTTCTAGCACTCTCTCGCTTTCTGACTGATTTCTACTTGCTAGGGCTAGCACTCTTTGAATCTCTCATATTTCTAAGCTCTAGCACAAGTTCCTAGTTTACTGATCCTAGTTGTACACAGCTAGGCCTTGCAGAGCCCTATGTGCCAGATTCCTCTCCTCCTCGAGATCTGCTATGATGTCCTCTATAGGTCTACCGTGATACTCTAGCCGGGTTTGAGCATCATATTTATTCACTAACTACTGGGCAGCCTCATGAAAGTCTCCTAGGTGAAGCTCCTCATTGCTCCTACAGCCTGAGCTACCCTCTTCCACGTCCAAGGCTTCATGTTCTGCCAAGTTGTCGATCAAGTTGATAAGGCTAAGCAGATCCACTTCCACAGTATGATCCGTCCTTGTTGCGTTTAGATTTTTGGCTGTGTTCTCCCCTTGGTCCTACTTTTGGGGATTTGATCTCCCTTCTATATCTTTAGGTCTTCTCTTAGTGGTGGGGTTCAAGTTCTTAAGTCCGGGTGTGTTCCTTGTTAATTACAACTAGTCCTCAACTTACCCTCACTCTATACATGTGTGTGTGTGTATGCTCTTTTATGTGCACTGTGTGAAATCATGCTTTTAGCTTTTCTTAATTGTGCTTTGAGGGTTGGAATTAAGAGTGAGTGAGAAGACAAGTGCCTAGATGACTCTAGCACTCTCATCGTGAGTTTAGCCTCGTGATAGGCTTGTATGTTGGTCGTTCCCGCTGGTTTATAGGGTTCTTTGCCATTCCCTCTGCTCGCTCAGTCATGATTTGTTAGTGCTTTAAGACTACAATCGATGTTGCTGCCAGGCTGGATCGCTAGATGGCCGACTAGTGTCACCTCTATGTCCGAGTCTCGCTAATCCCTTTGTTCCTTGTGTCAGAGAGGCTTCTTGAGCATCTATATAGTCTTCGAATGTTCGGACAGCTGATATGTAGGTGGTTTGGCCCAATTTTCAAGAAATATGGAAAAATCAGACTCGACCCAATAGTTTCGAATTGCAGGGACCGAGTGACTGATTCAAACGGGCCAAGTACAAGTTGGGCCGTGACTAATTTGGACGGGGGCCACAAAGGCCAAGTGACTGATTTGAACAAGCCGAGTACAAGTCACAGGCCGAGTGACTGATTCAAATGGGCCAAGTGATGGGCATCCGAGTCGAGAGGGCTGAGGGCCAAATTTCCACAAGTCCAAGTCAATTTGGCCAAATGGCCGAATGGGAGTGGACCGAGGGTGAGTTTTTGAGAGTCCAAGTCCAGTGGGCTAAGAGTCGATTCTGGGACTCCTCCCAGAATCAACGTAATTCAGAAGGGCCGAATGTGATGCATTTTGTTTTCGAGTTGATAACAAATTCATCGTGCCAAGTAATGGTGGCCTCCACACTAGCCAAGTACCTCCAGATTCTACCTATGCATGAAGAAGAAGGTGTGAGTATACCTGTAGTGGGCAACAAACTTGTCAATGATGTGATTGAAGTAGATCCTCACAATGGAGCTCACTCACTCTCACTCTCACTCTCAAACAACTAGGGTTTCAAATGAGCTCCCTCTTCGTCTCCTGGCTATTAAACCCTTGTTTCACAAGGTTCTTGTTATCCTTGCCCCTTCACTTGATGACCTCAACCCCCTTCAGCACTCCTTTCCGTTTTTTCACAGATCTGTGCTCTGTTTTGGCATGTTTTACAACAACAAACCCTACACTTTTCCAACTGATTTCCTAACCTTAACCTACTCTAAATGCAACAAGAATCGAAAGTAAAAGTACTAAACAGATTTCTCCTACTCAACTAACCATCCAAAATAAAAAATACTTACTTCTAGCATGGATTAAAGACCCAAAACCTCTTATCTATCTCAAGCTTCGGTTCGAGGATGAAATCCTTACTTCAATGCTTGATTTGAAGCATGCAAGCGCTCAAGCTTGAATCCTTTGTCACGGCCAGAACCAAAATGTAGATGCAAGTACAAGCTCAACCGCCAAGACCCACGAACTACTTATTGTTCAAGCATTTCAAGAGAGCACTAATGGCTACCTCTCACATAGCCGATGCGCTATCCCTCTCTACAAGTGTAGTGAGCTTACCTTGATACCCAATTGAGTTGCTTCCTCTCTCAAGCACTCAAATAGCTCCACAATTCGTGATGCAAGCTCAAGCATCATCAAGCCTATTTCTCCAAGCTCCATCCTCTATAGCTATGCGCAAAACGAGAGAAGAGAAGAGAAGAAGAAGAGAGGAGATGGAGGAGAGCTTCGCCTCCAAGATCTCTCACTCACACACACACTCACCACTCACTCACACTCTCTCCCTCAAGCACTCACAAGCAAGCAAGAGAAGAGAGGAAGAGATGAAAAAAGAAGAGTCCACTTTGCAAAACACCAAAGAATGAGCTCTCATTAACTTTTTGAACTTTATATACAAAACCCTCTTTCCCTTGGGCGATCATCCCCTTTTTATATGGCCGGCCTTTTTTCCATTGTCCTTCTATCTTCCTAGCTTCCTCCCTAGCACCCATTTACCTTTACAATTTACATGGGTCAGAGCCGCGCTCTTAAAATAAATCATGGTGCGCCTTGCGCTCTTTTACAAAAGTATTGACTTGCATTTTTTCTTGTGTGCCTCTCCTTGATTTAGGACTTTTTCACACTTCTTGTGTTTCTCGATTTTTCTTGGCATGCCTTCGTCATCCATTCCACTTTTCCTTAGCCTTGTTTTCTGCTTTAGATTTTATGGATTTTCCACCTTGTTCATGTGAGGGTCAATAATGGCACTCTCCTTGAGCCATTGCAAATTAAGAGAAGGGTGAGGTAGAGGGTGACCTCTAAACACTCTATTATTTGTAGTAGCTACACATACATTGTTTTGCTTAATAGATAAGCTTTCTAGGAACATGGAATTGGAAGGAGTAAAATACATGAGTAGGCACTTGGCTGAATAAGGTTTCAACGAATATTTACTTTTGATATTGAAAGTTAAAAGTGAGAACTTGAAGAAATTCTTGAAGTTCCTAGAAATAACTATATGAGCAAGCACTCGGATTCATAATCAGCCTGGAAAATTATCTTTGATTGGTGTGACTAAGGGGGATTTGTCAAATGTGCAATGGAAGGGATGGATTACTAGGAGGGATAGCATGTTCAGATATGTAGATTTTCCCATAGATATTGGAGCAAGTGAATTTGGACAAAATGGGTGCTTGAGAAACTTAGGAAAAAGCTAATAGGAAAAAGTGTATCAACCTCATACATGATTGGCCCGAACTATTGGATGATATTGATTGGGAATTACAAAATACTTTGATAGACAGAGAGGAGAATGTTTATTGGTCAACCCGCAAGACCTCCACTTGTTGTAACTTTGGGGAGAAGAGGAAGATTCCTAGTTAGAAAAGGTTTCTTCAAAGTTGGCTTTTGGATGGCCCCTACTAGAATTATGCCTTTTGAGGAATACAACAGATGCAAGAAATTCTCAAAATCGTTAAAGTTGGCTTAGGAAGGAATCAAAGGGCATGCCTTCAAACTCATTATTAGGTATATTCTACATTGTTCTTAATGCATTGAACCCTGCAACTAAAGATAGCAAGTACATTTGAGGGTCAAGATAAAACAAAGGAGCTAGGTCTTAGTACAACTCATAACATAACCCTACAGTCCCTTTGGGAAGCCAAAAATAAATGTGATTTGTAGGGCTCAAGTATAACACTCACTTGGAATCTAGTAATCCATAAGGCGAGAGAATACCTCATCCATGCTAGGCCAGTTGGATAGTAGGGATATAGTTGCACAACACGCAAGACCATTGACTTGGGCGTGTACAAATTGAATTTAAAGTATAGCAACTACACAATTGCAAACTTTATGTAGGCCTCGCCTCCACTAACTAGGAGAGAGAGACATCATGAGGAGAGAGATAGCCCTTTAGAAGAGAGAGAGGGGTGAGGGAAAGGAGACTTGAGGAGAGAGAACATAACATTTACCATTAAACGACTACCGTGTGTTTTAACTCTAGCTAGTTCATGGAGATAGTTCATGAAGAACCACTATTTTTGGAAATTGGAGGTATTCCATGAACTCTCAAAGGTGCTGACACATGGGTAGGGAGGAGTTAAATAAACCATCCATGCCTTACTAAACTCAACTACATGGACTTGTGGAAGTAGATTTTACGTAGATGTGCCCTGGTTCTTAGTCATTACTCTATCTGTTCATGTCTGTAAAATAAGACCAATGATATGATTGTCAATGTCTTGGATGATTCGGATTGGTACTCCTACGTGGGTTGAGGGGGGTTACGCCTCGTATCGCCGATACAATCTGTGACGCTCGCTACATTCTTTCATCGAGTGCTTCCAGACTCGAGTGATCGCCGCCTTCGCTAAAACAAATCAGTAAAACTGTTGCAAAGCCAACGGAAAGGCAAAAAGCGGCTAGAAAAGAAAGCAGACAAAGCGATTTTGCTTTGATAGCCTTAGTTCGGTACACAGTTCTCTTTATTAAATGACTGGAAGGGACGACAACTTACAAGGGAAGGAATTGAAAGAAGAAAAAGCTGGCGGACTTCTGAGAGAGAGAGAGAGAGAGAGAGAGAGAGAGAGAGAGAGAGAGAGAGAGCTGCACAGGCAAACAGCACTGCCACCGGCATTGAAGATGGTGGTGAACAGTATGGTGGTGCTGCTGCTGCTGGTGCTGCTGGCGCAGGGGGCGCGGGCAGGGCCGAGGGAGGAGCTTGTGAGGAAGCTGCCGGGGCAGCCGAGGGTGGGATTCAGGCAGTACGCGGGGTACGTGACGGTGGACGAGGGGAAGGGGAGAGCCCTCTTCTACTACCTGGCGGAGGCGCAGGACCTCCAAGAGGAGAAGCCGCTGGTGCTGTGGCTTAACGGGGGCCCCGGCTGCTCGTCTCTCGGCAACGGGGCCTTCCAGGAGCTGGGGCCGTTCCGTCCCAGCGCCAACGCCCGGGGCCTGGAGGCCAACCCGTTCTCATGGAACAAGGCCGCCAACATGCTGTTCCTGGAGTCGCCGGCGGGGGTGGGCTTCTCGTACAGCAACACGACGGCGGACTTGAGGACGAACGACCGCCTGACGGCGGAGGACAACCTGAGGTTTATGCTGGGGTGGTTCCGCAAGTTCCCGGAGTACGCGGCGCGGCCGTTATATTTGACGGGGGAGAGCTACGCGGGGCACTACGTGCCGCAGCTGGCAACGCTGATCCTGGCGCACAACAACCGCACAAGCCACGTGGAGAGCGAGGGTGCCGACCAGGTCATCAACCTCCAGGGCGTCGCCGTCGGCAACCCCCTCCTCGACGACTTCACCGACACCGCTGCCACCTTCTCCTTCTGGTGGTCCCACGGCCTCATCGCCGACACCACCTTCGCCGCCATCTCTGCCCGCTGCAACTTCTCGGACGACTCCTCCGCCCCGGTCAGCTTGGCCTGCATCCGCTCCCTCGAGGACGCCGCCCGCTCCGTCGGCGGCTTCGTCGACAACTACGACATCGCCCTGGACGTCTGCTACTCCGCAGCGGCCCAGCAGCAGCTCCGCCTCCACCGCCGCCTTCGCCGGCACGTCAGCCTCGGGGTCGACGTCTGCTCCGACACCGAGACGGAGTTCTACCTCAACCTACCGCAAGTGCAGCGGGCCCTCCACGCCAACGTCACACGCGTGCCCTACGCCTGGAGCCTGTGCAGCCGGTCACCCCTCAACTACACCGATGACTATCGCCCCAGCTACATGCAGCCCTACCTCCAGGAGATCCTCCGGCATGGCGTCCGCCTCTGGGTCTACAGCGGAGACCTGGACTCCGTCATCCCCCTCTCCGGCACCCGCACCAATGTGGACCGCCTCGCCCGGAGCCTGCACCTTGCGGTCACGCGTCCATACAAGGCCTGGTTCGTGGATGGTCAGGTAGGTGGCTGGGCCATCGAGTATGGCCGCAACCTCACTTTCGCCACCGTCAGAGGAGCAGGTCACATGGTGCCCATGACCCAGCCTGCTCGAGCTCTCGCCTACTTTCGAAGCTTCCTGTCAGGCACTTCCTTGCCTACCAAAGAGCCCGAATCACCTTCCACCGCACAGCCCAATTTACCTTCCAAGCATTGACATCGTTATCACGTGCTGATTTATATGGCACCACAGGCTATCGTCAATATGGACTCGGCGTGTGGACCTTCTTCTTCGAGTCTATTTAATGTCGGACAAAAATATTCAAGTACCATTTGTCCTGCGGGTGGGTGAGAGTGTCTAGCTGTGTGTACGTGATGCGTGAATGGCTTTCGACAATTCACATGCACGTAAAGAAGGATGTATGGACGCTTATGTGTGGGCGTTACCAGACACAATTAGTTCATTATCGCTCCGCGCTACTCTCACGCAGGCTCCCGAGTCCCTCCCTCCCTCCTTCTCTCTCTCTTTCTCTCTCTCTCTCTCTCAATTCATGAGTACAAAGTGATCCACACCTACTTAGATGGGTCTAACACTTGCCTTTTCAAGAGTTCATTTCCTTTATGTGACATGATATATTTTATTCAATAAACAATAAGTGTTATATTTGTGCTTGCATCCTCCTCTCTGTATTTAAATCTCATTAAAATACACTAAAGTAGATTTCTAGAATAGTTGGAAGTATAAATGGTGACATTGATCCATGTTTTAGAGGTTTATGTGTAATTTGTACCTAGTCCGAATTGATAAATTTGAAGATCTAATGTGAATGGAACTCAATAAACATTCGTCTTCTTTTTTTTAAATACTCCCTTATGAGTCTCCCTCTCTCTCTCTCGTACATGGTTGTTCCCCACGAATCACTACATCTACCCACCATGATGTGGAGAGAGAGAGAGAGAGAGAGAGAGTGTGTGTGTGTGTGTGTGTGGCCAACCTAAGGCATTGGGACCCATAGGGGCTTGAGAGAGAGAGAGAGAGAGAGAGAGAGAGAGAGAGATTATATGTAGGCGTTTGCCTCATATTTCTATTTGTTTGAAATTGGCTTTTTAATTTTTAAAATGGCATGATCATGTAATTATATGCTTAGTAGATACTATGCTAGGTTTTACACATGAGTTGTGTGTGCAGATTCATCTTACATTGATGAGAAATTTGAACTTGGAATCAATGAGATGAGTTGTGTGTACATATTCTGGTATCACATTGATGAGGAATTTGGAATTGGAATCAATGTTCATTTATAGTTGTGAAAAAGTATAACCAAAAGTACGTATTTTTCGGAATGTATTTTGAAATATCACACAATTTTGAGAGGGGCTTTTGTGAAACATAGCCAACTCTAGAACGTAGTCAAGTTCATGCTCTCACTTTTCAAGCATGTCAATGGATACACTTGTCTTTGAGTATATGTATTTTCTTTCTTTTAGATGTGAGCATTTTCTAACGTTGACCTTAGCACATACATCAATAGCTATTTTGCTCACAAAATTCATTACCAAATGCCACATGCTTAATGTTGGTAAAGCAAGATGCTTACCTCAAAGTATGCACTAATTAGCACAATGAATGGTGAATGGTATAATAAATTACTTATTCAATATGCACAATATATTTTTAAAAAGTTCATAAGAGGATCAAATAACGAGTTACATTTTAGTTTTTTATTGAGATAATTGCTTCATAATGGCATGCCAATTCCTTGTGTAATTTAGTGATGAGGATTCGGTGGATAAGATAGAAATTATGCAAGAAACTAACACATGCATGTAGCCAATAACTAAAAATAACCATAAATCACAATGCAAATATTCATAAAACAAGATGAATACTACATCAAATGTTAGAATGGTTGTGGGGTGTGTTCTTGTTACAATTATAGATGTATTTTTGGAACTTGAACATGTGTGCATAATTTCAATCCTCTAAGAGAGTTATAATAATCAGGAATAGGGCTTCTAGACATAGCTACTATTTTTAGAAAAGGCATTGTTTCACTTTTTGACTAATAAGATGTGATTTTCATGGAAATGATAAAAGATGCTCTATGATATCTTCATGTCTAATATCAAATCTAAGTCTTACTTAATACTAACCATCTTGTAACATGCCCTAATGAAAATCCCTCAATAACACGATTTTAGTGGCCCATCAAGAGATAATCCTAAGTGACACCCCATCAATAGATAATCCTACGTGACACCGTGTAGTACTCCTCACAATAACATGAAGTTTGTCACCTAGGTTTGCTTGATTCCAATTCACAACAGAACATTTTGGCCATAGTCCATAAGAATCGACCTGGGTTCCTATACTAGACTAAGGTCAACTATGAGTTCACCTAGTATCAACTCCACTCGCCATTGCAAGTCAACTTAAACAGTTGAAGCATATCAATTCTACACTTGGTTTATAGCGAGTAAAAAATGAGTGGAAGTAATGCATGTTCACCCTCTACCCATAGGGTATAAATTCAACTCTGATCCCCCCTAAAATGGTATTGATCGAGATCTAAGATGACCTTTGCCTAATTTTAGTGCCTTTCGACTCGTGGAGACAACCTATCCATAAGGTAGACTCGTCGTGAATTTCACTCTCTTGCTTTTATTATGTTAAGATAGCAAACTCAACACGTGCGAATGTTAATGATGGACCGCCTACTTAGATAAGTTTGTATGTCAAAAATTAGCACATTGATGGTCATTATGATTCTCACATGGCCATTGATTGATCACTTATTATATTTATTAGTTACACCTATCTATAGTTGACATAGTTATAACATCAGTCAATTAATATAGTCAATATGCACTGTTTGACTTAATAGGCCACTTTTCTTTATATTGTATCTTATCTTTACTTTGTGTACATTGTATTGTGTGAGGAAGGATGAAAAACCTGAAAGAATATATTTTGGTTGACATCTCTTTTCTTGTATTCTTGAGTGTATTGTGTGTATTTGATGCAATAGCTCAAGCAAGTCTCCCCACCATGCTATTTGTGACATGATATTAGAGCAATGCCACTAAGAGATGCTAGTTTTGAAGGGTAAAGTGAGATAGGAGTAAGGACTTAAGCAAATAAGCAATCGATAATAAGAAGCTCTCTCATTCTTTCTCTCTTGGATGATGCTTGTGGAGACACATGAAGCATGGCCAAAAAAAATCTCAAACTACTGTGAGATTTAGTGAGAAAGCATAATAGTATGCATTCTACGAATAAGCCCTTTAAGGCCTTCCTGTTGTGTTTTTAGCCATCAGAGGTCATTTTGGACCCCATTTTAGCTCTCTAGGGTTATAGACAACAGTTTTAGGATATACTATAATTTTGGCCATGTCAATTGTTCTCTGGTACACATGTTACAAATTTCAAATCTTTAAGTTCTTAGGTGATTGTCAAAACACAAACGTAAGGTTTATCTACAAACAAGTTACAAATTGTTATGTTTTATTGAGCATTCAGTGAAAAATGTTGCTTGGTTTATTGCTATGTACTTTTTATGAACGGTTATGGATGTTTTTCTTGCTATTTGGTACTTACTTACGTCATGGTTGAGAACAATGGAAATCCAATTATTGAGAAGCTAAATAAGAACAATTATATGTCATAGAAATTTCGTATGAGGAACTTATTGGAAAGTGCAACTTCAAGTTTGTTTTGGGTGAAGAAAATAAAAAAAAGCTAAGTGATCCTACGACTATAGAAGAATTAAAGGCATGGAAAGAATGGAATGCAAAAGACAAAAATGTGATGTATGAGCTATCTATAGTGATTGATAACACTATGCTAGGAAATAGTAGAAATACAAAAAGTTCACATACAGCTTGAATAACCTTCAAGAATATATTTGATACAAAGGCATGAAAGATTCAACTCGAGTAAGAGTTAGATACTTTGGAGAAAGAGAAGATATCTCTAAATAAGTATGTTTTAAAGTAAGTAGCATTTTAGATACCTTAGCAGCTATTGATGCAATGCCTAATGATGATAATTTGATTTAATCTACTTTGGGTGGCCTTAATAATGAGAAGACATGAAAATCCTTTGTTATTTTTATGTATGCATGGAAGTTATTTTTAAATTTTAACCATTTAGTCTCTCTCATGATCACTAAAGATGCCAATATGTAGGGTGAATTATCTAAAAGGAGTGGTGAACAAGTCCAAGTTTTCAACTTCAAGAAGACATGACAGTTCCTCTTTAAGAGATTGTGGTATGGGTAATACCAGTGGTAACTAACAAAACAGGTTCAATTAACAATTTGGTGATATGTAGATTTTGAAAAGCCATGGTAATTATAGAGGTAGAGAAAACTTTAAAGGAAGAGGTGAATGGAAGAATAGATATTCTAATAATTTTGATATTGTTTGTCATTATTATGGAAGAATAAGTCATATTGCAACTCATTGTTTTAATAAGAAGGATGACATTGGTAGTTGTAAGTTAAAGCAAGGAAATTGTGCATCATCTTCAAGAGAATGATGATAAAAATGTGTGTTTATTTATTATTTTGGCATATGATGAATGTTATTACAGAAAATGGGACATGTAATTAT
Source organism: Lygodium microphyllum (assembly GCF_053477565.2). Classification (NCBI taxonomy): domain Eukaryota; kingdom Viridiplantae; phylum Streptophyta; class Polypodiopsida; order Schizaeales; family Lygodiaceae; genus Lygodium; species Lygodium microphyllum. The sequence goes on from NC_141142.1 coordinate 159,584,732, forward strand.
ATATGGTATGTTGATTCTAGTACATCTAATCATATAATCAATCATGTTGAATGGTTTAGATAGATGCGAGATTTGCTAAGTCCATATTATATGGAGACGAGTGAAGATTTGTATTATTTGATTTTACATACTAAAATTTGTTATTTGTCCTTGCATGATGATTAGATAAAGTGTTTACTGGATGTTTTATCTGTGCCATCCATCATAAAAAATTTAGTGTCTGTTGATCAAATGGTAGAGCAAGGGGGGCTACATATTAGATTTAATACAAATGAATATTTTGTTGAAGATTTTGACAAGTACAAGTTGGTTGTGCGAGAGAAAGCAGAATTGGCTACATATTTACTTTGGATGTTAGAATTCTTGCTATAAACATTGCTATGTATATTAAAGACAAATACATGGTTGTAAATATTGAAATATAGTATAAATGCTTTAGACATATAAATCTACAAAGGCTAAAGTCGATAAAATTGAAATGATTGGTTATAGATTTATCTATATTCAAAGTTATAGAATTACATAAAGTCTGTAAAGTATATTAGTTTGGGAACCAAACAAGGCAACTGTTTTTGTATGACAGAGATATAAGCAAGAATATACTTGATATGATACATATAAATTTCTTGGGGTCTACCTATAATGTATATCTTCTTGATGTAGTAAGTATTTTGTCACTTTCATTGACGATTGCTTTCAAAAACTCTAGGTATATTTTATGGAAGGAAAAGAGAAAAGTGTTTAAGCACTTCAAAACTTTCAAGGCTATTATTGAAATAGAAATAGGCTTAAAAGTTAAGGACTTTATGTCAAATGGAGGGGGAGAATACATCTCTAATGAGTTCAATAAATTTTTGAGATCTCATGGGATAAAGCAACAATTTACATTAAGATATACTCCACAATAAATTAAGGTTGCATAAAGTAAAAATAGACATATTACAGAAGTTATATTGACATTGATGATTTAAAAAAATATACCCAATCATTTTTAATTTGAGACTATTCATACTACTATTTGCATTATAAATAGATCTTCTACAGGTGCTATAGTAGTTCATGCTATGACTCATGAGAAATATTTTAGATATAAAAAATCTAATATATCACACTTGAAAGTGTTTGAATGTATGATATATGTTCATGTGCCTAATGAGTTAAGGAAGAAATTGGGTTCCGAGGCTAAAAATATATATTTTTATTGGATATCTACTGAGTAGAAAGAGTATCGTTATTATAACCATGTTACGAGGTAGTTTCAAGTAAGTAGAGATGTTATTTTTTATGAGATGAGTAGTTGATATATATCTAGTAGAGATGCATTGGATGATAATAATCAAAATAGTCATGTGCAAACACAAAAGTAAAAATCATAGACTTTTAGTAGACTAAGACATCATCTAATAGTAGGTCTATAGTCATTGGGAGATAAGTAAACCAAAGACGTCATCTAATAGTATATCTATAGTCACTGGGAGATAAGAAACAACCATATGTCTTCAAGTGCATCTACTAGTGTTACAGGCTCGGGTAAGTTACTCATGAATATATGTGTGTGTCACATGGGTTCAAAATAAAGTATTTTTAAATGTTATTTTTATAAAATTTTTACATATAGAAGGGTTTAATATAAAGGGGCTATTTACAAATTGAATTGAAAAGAGTTACATTTTATTCAATAAAATTTCACAGATAAGGATATTTATACATAGGCCTTGAACGCACGTGATGTAGAGGATATACATATAGTAACTTCCTTGAGGTTGTAGGTAATGATAAAGAAAAGAAGAAAGTGCCAGACAGTAAAATAATGCATCTACTAGTCATGTTGTTCTTGATGGAGACTCTAATGGCTCAAAAAACTTGGATGAGGAGCATTGTATTCCTTCAATAAAGACATTAGGCTTACAGAGAGCACATGGTAATGTGAAGAATTCATTGAGTGACATTATATGCAAGTTTAGCAAGATAAGATATCCTATTAGAATATTTGAGTTTGAGGGTTATGCAGCTCGCAATTATATAAAGGTAGTTGAGGATATTGAGCCCACTTATTTTGATGAGGTTATTGGCCATGCTCATTGGGATGTAGCAATGGATGAGAAGATGGCTGCATTAAAGGCCAACAATACTTGGAATCTAGTACCATTGCCCAAAGGTAAGAAAGCTATTAGCTATAAGTGGATCTATAAAATAAAGCACAATGCAAATTGTTCTATTAGTAGGTATAAGACCAAGTTGGTTACAAAATGTTATACACAAATATATGGCATAGATATGAGGAGACATTGAGTCCATTTACTAGGATGGCAATTATAGCAAATGGATGTGAAGAATGCTTGCTTGTATGGTGATGGAGCAACCAACAGGTTATGAGGATTTAGAGCATCCCACATATATGTGTAGGCCAAAGAAGGCACTCTATGGGCTGAAATAAGCACTTAGATTTCACTAAGACTAGGAGGAGTTGGCATCCCACATTTTGATGTTTGATCTAAAACCTATGGTAGAGGACTATGAATAGAAAAGTTCCTAGACAAGACATCAAAAGTCAACTTGACTAGTTATTGAGACCAAAGGATACTTTATACCTTACAAGAGTATTGAGAGGCGATCTTAAAAGAAAAATTCAAGTCATTTTATAAGAGGCAAGAGTAGTTTTTAAAGATTTGAAGCCCAAAAATGTAGATAGAAGCCCCACATCTAGTCCATTTTGCAAGGTGCAAAGCATGTGATAACTTAAAGCCAAAGATAAAGTAAAGCACAAAGTCAAGCTTGTAGGCTGTAAGAAAGTTTCTAGCTATGATATTTGCATAAAATCTATGTATTTAGATATCAAATGCATGCAAAATATCCTTAGTTTGAGGAAAAAACAGTGAAAAACTAATATATGGTTAATAAGTTACCAATTTTGAAGGGTTGCATATCCACATATCAAAAGATATAGCCTTGAAAAGCCAAAAAAGGAAAAAGGACACACACACACACACAGAATACATGAAGATGAATGCCATCATGTGTCTCATTATGTGGATCTTCTCTCCCAAATTCTCATCCCATTGAAGTATTTGATTATAAAAATGGACCCTACTCATCATCAAGGGCTTCAATCCTATATCAATTTCACGTGGTGAGATGAAGGATTTCAAAATATAAAATTTTAATCATTCTCTCTCCTTGCAAAAAGGTAAAATGTAAATTTCACGTGGTGAGATGAGGGATTTTAAAATGTAAAAATTTAATATTTCTCTCTCCTTGCAAAAATCTAGTCTTTCTCTCTCTCTATATATATGCAAAATGCTTATTCTTATGAGAGAGAGGGAGAAGGGGCATGCAAGTGTGAGAGATAAATGGGTCATGAAGAATGATTGAAACATGTTGCTAAAGCACAAGGGAGTTTTCCAAGGGTATTAGCAACTTGCAAGAAGCCTCCCCGACCTTGATTCTCTTATGAAGCAACATGTCTGTTACAAGGTGGAAGTGGTCTATGAGTAAGTGTGTTGATTTTCATAGTAAATGATGGTGAAATGAAAAAAAAATTAGAGAGAGAAAAATGAGGATTAACTCTTAATTTTCAATGCTTGAAATTTTTTGTTTACTATTTTTTATTTTTTATTTTTTATGAATAAACATATAAAAATAAAGAGAAAATATTAAATATTATTTAAAATATTGATAAGTATAAAATACTAAAAATATCATAAAATTTTAGAATCTACAATAGTATTTCATCTACAATTTCAAAAATCACAAAAACTAAGGTTTTTATGTATAAAATAAATGTTGTAATAGCATAGGGAGCCCTAGTGCCATTCATTGCAATCTAAATGAACCAATGAGTCATACATAAATATTTCTAAGAACTAATGATTTTTATTTCATATAATGAGAAAGTCTTTCTTGTATTGTTTATATGCTTGAGGATAGTATATGTTAGGAAGACTCAATGCCCTTGAGTTTGCAAAGCAAGGCTACAACATATAGATAAAACACATGGAAAAAAATGGAAAGAATGTTTGCTCCACTTACACTTGGTTTTTCTCATTAAATATTCTTGAGCACATTTCATTTACATCATGCATTCAAGTATTCTTTTACATACAACCATGCATGTCTTTTCTTGATTGAGTGTATAAGGTATATCGAAAGTTGTTGAGATTTATGGACCATAAGGGATTTGAGGTAAGGAAGAGTGAAGTAAGTGTAATGGTTTGTGAAATAAGATGAGCGTCACTATATCAAATCCCTAATTGGTGAAATATGCTTGTATATTAGAGGCCACAACACTCAGCTGCTAGGGAGGACCTATCATATGTGGTGTACTAGACATCTTATGTTGGGCACTCTAGCTTGGAGTTTGGGCCAATTAATTAGGTAGGAAGTAGACTTAAAAAATGTAGCATTTTATTGTTAAGAGAGATATTCTAGCTTATTTCCCATTGCGCTGATGGCCACAAGGAAGTGTGAGTTGGTTGTGTTAGGGTCCTATAGTGAGCCTAGAGAGTGAGAGAGCAACTATCAAGCCTATTTTAGATCCTGATTGAAAACAAACAAGAGAGAAGAGAGGTAAAGAAACTAAGAGCACACATACAAAAGCAATGAAGGCTTGAGCACACATAGAGAGATAGGGCAAAAATCTACTATTTTTTTCTTATATTTCCACACAAAAGAACTAAGTCTACAACATGATAAAAGACTAATATGAAAGTACCACAATGTATGTATATACAGTTACTAAGTATGAATCCACTAAGAAAAGAAGAGGTAGCACAATAAATGTGCCAAAACTAAGGATGGACTATGTAGATGTAGCCCTATTATAGAATCATTGGTGTATCCTCATGTCAATCACCTAACATACCAGTGAATAATATCTTGCCACATGACCAAGGCATGTAGTAGATGGATGCCAACTCATATAGAGCTTGATATCTCAATACTCCCTCTCAACATTAGCATGAGCTCATGAACTCGAAGCATAGTCCTAAAGTGTTAATGATTCTCAGTTGTTGTTGCCAAGGCCTTGGTGAAAATGTCAGCACCTTGATCCTCTATGTTGACATAAACCAAGTCAATATCACCTATAAAATCCACTCCTAAATGAAATGATAATGGACTTCTATGTGTTTAGTGTGTGCATGATACATTGGATTCCTAGCTAATTGAATGCTACTAAGGTTAAAATAGTAGATGATAATCTTCTTATAGTGATGCATCCCCAAATCACCAAGTAGCTTGTGTAACCAAGCTACCTCACATGTTGCAATTATAGTGTCTTTGTACTCTACCTCTATACCAGACAACACAATTGTCAACTATTTCTGGCTGCTCCAAGTAACATTAGCACTACCAAAGAAAAGTATAAACCACTGATAGATCTCTTGTTTGAAATATTATGAGTCCAATCTACATCTGTGTGACCACACAAGTCCAATTGTATGCCTGCACCATAGAATAAGGCATAATCCAATGTGAACTTGACATAGTGTGATGTACACTATACTGCATCCAAGTGTGGCTTTCATGGAGACTGTATAAACTAACTCTCCAAACCAATTGTGTAGTTTAGGTCTAGTCTAGTGATCATCAAATATATAAGGCTACCCATAATCTTTCGGTCCATAGTGATATCCTCAGTCTATACAAGGCCATATGAAGCTTGTACATAATTTGAATGATTCTTATCCACATAACGAGATCCTCCACATCAACTTTTTATTGTAACTCCCCTATACATCATTAGCAACTACTTTAACCCAATAGTAATGAGACAAGTTTCTTTATGACATCAATGCACGAGCCACCTCCACAACATGGCTATTTTTTTGCTCAATAACTCTACTGTGCTATGGAGTATATCTATATGTATATTATCTCGATATACCATTTTTCTATAAAAAAACAGAAAACTCATTGCAGATTTATTCTCTTCCTCCATATGACCTTAGACATTTAATATACAATCTTGTCTCCTTCTCAACGAAAGCCTTAAAGCTTTTAAAGTGAGTGAACACCTCACTTTTCTCATGCATGAAGTAAACCATGCTTTGCGAGTATGATTATCAATTAAGGAAATCTAATACTAACAACCACTCAAGGTTGCAATCTTTATAGGATCCACATAACATAATATATCAATTCAAGTGGCTTCTTGTATACATGCTTTTTATGTGGAAATGAATGTCTTGCTTGCTTTTCAAATTAAAATACTTCACATACTTTATGTATTTCATTAACTCTATACTTGGGCAAACTATTCACAATCTATTTTGACTACATGCCTTCTAGTCATTTCACATTCACATAACCAACTCTTTAATGTCGAATTCTAATATCAACTACAATATATGAACCTTATACAAACATGGTCGCATACATTTCATGTAGACTTAATTCAAGTGTAAACAATTTGCTAGCATATTTTTCTTTTGCAATCAACTTGTTGCAATCATTTTTAAGACCTTCTACATAACAACCATCAGATGTGAATTGAACATGCAATCTCGGTTCTTTGTAATATTTAATACATGCAACACATCGGCCAAGTACTTAGTTTTATAAACCTAAATACTCAAATTAACATTTTCAACATGAGTAATGGGGTGAGCTGTATCATCCCTTGTCTCCATATAGCATGGCGACTCTAGACTGTGCATCTCTCTAAATCACTCTCCTGTGGGATTGAATGTTTAATCTTTTATATGTTCTTTAGTTGTCTCTTGGCCATCCTATCCATGGTTTGTGGGACTGAATGCTTAATATTTTCTATGTTCTCTAGTTGTCTCTTGGCCTACCAAGTGTGCTTGTATGTTTTGTATTGTTTTGGCAGATCATGTCCATGGATTTAACCAGGCTAGGTTGCCCTATCCCGTGGTCACCAATCAATGGTAATTTTAAGAGCAAAATTCAAGTTATTTTTATAAGAGGTGCGAGTAGTTTTTGAAGATTTAAAGGCCAAAAATGTTTTAAAAAAGTCTAACATATAGTCCATTTTGCAAGGTGATTGAGGTGCAAAGCATGTGACATCTTAAAGCCAAAGGTGAAGCAAAGTGCAAAGTCAAGTTTTCGAGTAGCAAGAAAGGGTCTAGCCATGATATTTGCATAAATTTTGTATGTTTGGATATCAAATGCATGTAAAATGACCTTAGTTTGAGGGGGAAAGGGGTACATATCCAAATATAAGAAAAACACTTTTGCAGGAATGAACCGTTTTGTTATGAGATGGCTGTTTTCCATAAACCATAAAGATATAGGCACTTTATATCTCATTTTTGGTGCCATGGCTGGAGTTCCTAGTTTGAAAAGGCCTCCCCAAAGCATGTCGTGGTTTACCACGCCCTTCCTTGTCTCTGGATACGAGACTTTGCTGTAAGTAGATTGTATCCAAAGGAGGCAGATAGCAAGAATCGAACCCGAGTCTTCTCCTTGACATATGTATGGGATACAAGATCATCCTATAAGCTTTGCATTCCTAGTTTTTAGGGGACTTCAGACACAATCTGGCTTGAAATAACGACTGCAAGCCATACAAAAACAAATAGCCTTTAGAAGCCAAAATAGAGAAAAAAAACATGGAGAGAGAATGCAAAAGATGAACTGCATCATGCACATCATTATGTGGGTACTCTCTCCCCGATTCTCAAACGATTGAAGCACTTGATTACATAAATGGAGCCTACTCATCAAAGGCTTTGACTTGTATGAATTTTATGCAATGAGATGAAGGATTTCAAAAGTTGAAATTTCAATCTTTCTCTCTCCTTGCAGAAATCGTGTGTGTTCATTTTCATAGTAAATGATCTTGAAATGAAATTTTACTTTAGAGGGAGAAAAAGGAGGTTAACTCTTAATTTTGAGCACATCAAATTTTCAATTCGTTAACTTTTTATTTTTAATGAATAAATAGGTTAAATTATAAAAAATATAAATATATCAAAAATACAAATAATGTGGGGAATAATAAGAGTGTCATCAAGTAAATCTACATAAACATTTCATGTACAATTTTAGAAATTTAAAAAACTAAGAATTTTATGCCTAAAATAAGCATTTCGATAGCACGGGGATGACCCTAGTACTGTTCATTAAAATTTAAATGAACCAACGAGTTACACATCTAATAAATCTTACTAAAAACTAATGACTTTTATTTCCTATCATGAGGAAGTCATTCTTGTGATATTTATATACTCGAGGATAGCATGAGTTAGAAAGACTCAATGCCCTTGAGTTTGTGGAGCAAAACTGCAACATATAAATAAAACACATCGAAAAAACTAGAAAGAATGTTTGTTGCACTTGCACATGGTTTTTCTAATCAAAGATTCTTGAGTACATTCCATTCACATCATGTATTCAAGCATTCTTTTGTACATATCGAAGCATGGAAATTGTCTTTCCTTGACTAAGTGTATGAGGTACATCCAAGATATTGAGGTTCATGGGTCATAAGGTATTTGAGGTGAGAAAGAGTGGAGTGTCATTTTTTACTATGCATATCAAAAGAAGAGATTCTTAGGGTAGGGGAGAGAGGGGTTTCAAATTTTGGGTTATCTTTTTTGATACTTAGCGGGACCCACCTGATATGGGGTGATAAAAGGGGGGGAAAGGGGACATAGGGGGACAAGCCTATAAGTGGTAGGGACAAGGGGGAAAAGGGAGTGAATAAATTATACACACCACCCCCTATCCCATTGGTCCACCTCAAATCTCTTGTCATTAGGAAAGTCATTAACTCTCAAGGTAATGGGCCCTTTTGGAATCCATACTCCTCCTAATGATGACTAGTCAATGCAAACTTACAACCATGGGACTTACTACAAGATTGCACGCATGACTAAGAACAAGACTTCTAAGAGTCTCTCCCCATGGCGGTCATTATAGAGGCCACAAAACTCAGCCACCAAGGAAGAGCTTGTGTTACGTATACATGATGTACTAGACAACTTACATTGCATACTCCAACTTGGAGTTTAGGCTAGGCAATTAGGTAGGTAGTGGACTACAAAAACATAGTGTTTTAATGTCAAAATAGGTCTTCTAGCTTATTGTTAGTAGCTTTGGCCACAAGGCCGTGGCATTTGGTTATGTGAGGTTCGATAATGAGCTTAGAGAGTGAGAGAGTCACTATCGGGCCCATTTTAGGTCCTAACAAGTGTTACCAATATTTGATGATTAAAAAACCCATTGGACATTTTACTGATTATAGTTTAAACCTAGAGGATGAGCAAGGACTAACTCCAGCAACAAATCGAGCTTCAATAAAGCTTAAGTGGAGTGTAAGCTAAACAATCCATTAAAGTAAACAAAAAAGTAACTTATACTCTCTCTCTCTCTCTCTCTCTCTCTCTCTCTCTCTCTCTCTCTCTCTCTCTCTCTCTCTCTCTCTCTCTCTCTCTCTCTCTCTCTCTCTCTCTCTCTCTCTCTCTCTCTCTCTCTCTCTCTCTCTCTCTCTCTCTCTCTCTCTCTCTCTCTCTCTCTCTCTCTCTCTCTCTCTCTCTCTCTCTCTCTCTCTCTCTCTGGAAGCAAGATGTTTGCAAGTATCTTAGAGAGAAAGAGCCATACTTTTAGTTGTGCTTTTCACTCAAACTCCTAAATATTCTCTTCCATGAGTTCCATCAACAAGGTATAGTAAGAAGTGTTGAGATCGATATACTTAGCTATGGTAGGTTTTTTCTAATCTCCAGAGTAATGGTAATCTCTTTGCTATAAATATGATCATGTCCTTTCCATGTGAGAAGGAGAAGTTTTCCAAGTTGTGAATATTTCTTCTCTAAGGCTTCCATCTCCATCAATTCATAATTTCATGTGAGCATGATATCATTGCATCAACTTGTTTAAAGCAAGGGAGTAGGTGTACTACTTGATGAGCCTTTATCAATTTAGCGATTGATCATATATCTTAGTCAAGTTTATGTCCAAAAGGAGGTTCATATTATTTAGTTGGGCATATCTATTAAAATAAATGACTTTTTGCCTAATACACTCATGATTTGGTTAATTTGTGGGTTTGATCTCATCATTCTTGGCTTCCTTCCTTGTACTAATGGCTTTGGTAGATGTTAAGAGCTATTATTGTTGTGGATCCACAATTGCATTGGAAGAAGTTGAGACGTGGTAGTTCTTGGTGCAAGGTTGAGCAATGGCTAATAGGCTACTACTATTGCAATGCTTGCTATTGAAGACATTTAACTTTGAAACCTATAGGTGTTGAACATTTAGTAATCAAGAGTTGTTACTTTTGTAACCTATAGGTGTTGAACGTGTAGTAATCGAGAGTTGCTACTATCCTGGTTTCAAATGATCAAGTGCATATTACCTATACTTTTCACATTTTCTACCCTCCTAAAAGCTTTATCAATAGACACTTTGTTACTTTGATTTGAAACTTGCATTAGCACGTGTGTTATAGAGTTTCTAGTATCTTTTTCTTATAAACAATCATTGCATTAGGGACAAAAACGCTTCAAAAAAGGCATCTGTAAGAAAATTATTAAGTTGTTAATTAGTTGAGATTTTGAAAGAATGAAGATACCAAATTTGGTTGCTCAGATGTGATTAATGAGAGAATCTTGAATTCATTAAAGAGCTCAGACATTAATTGTCCCTCATCTTTAATTTATGTTAGGGTCACCTTTTCAGCCAATTTTTTGTCTTGGAACTTGGGAGAATTTGTATTTTCGAGAAATGTCCACTATATCGCGGTTTGTACAATCCATCGTACCTAGGGAATAGGCCACCAAATTTATTTGAAAGAGGAGCCTAGCTGGCGCTCCTAGCACCAAATGACATGAAACCAACGATTCCTAGGATGGAGATCAACCTGACAGCCATATCCAGCCACCAAGACCCTACGTAACCCATCCACCGACTCCAATCCATTACGTGGAGGAGCCTAACGAAGACGAAGCCTATGTGAACCCTTACATCTCATACAAAAAAGAGGGAAATCCAGTCATGATGGACTATCGACCAGTACTGGTGATGGAGTTAGGTAGAGGTAGGGGCAGAGGATTCGCAGGGCCAACCCAAGATCTAATCTTGTGTTGGACTTGTGGTCACCCAAGCCATATCTCATCATGTTGTCCAGAGAGAAAACAAGTGAATAGGGAAAAAGCTGACCTCAAACGTGTTGAGTGTGGCATCACTCATCTCTTCACTAATTGCCCTAGAAGGAAGCCATCCTCTAGCTCATTCGGCAATCATGCTATCAGTGCCTTTGGGGCTATTCAGAGTCGAGACACTCAACAGTGAGGATACACCCATCCCGTTGGGGCTATTCAGAGTTGAGACATTCGACATTGAGGATACACCCATCCCGTTGCATGTCATGACCAAAGCACAAACAAAAAGCAACGAGGCATACCATTGGCTAGGCCTAGCAACTTAGACGTAGCCGCAATAGGAAAGAAGAGCTAAAGGAAAGGAAGAAAAATATTGATGCAAAGGTCACACTTAAGACTGAGGATGCGATAATGCTAGTGACTAGCAAGAAGGTCATGGATGTAGAGGTAGAGACCACTGCTCCAAAGACGAAAGAGAAAGGGAGTGCCAAAGTAGGGGAGTATCCTCACCCTAGGCACCAACTCAAGGCAATAGCCAAAGTCAAGGAGTAGGTAAAGGAAGCCCAAGAGGACCTCAAGGACACTGGGCCTATCTTAGAGGATGAGATCGAGGATTTCTCTAGTGTGAGCACACCAGTCTCACCTACACGACCAAGGTTGAGAGATGCACCCATGCCACATGCAGTGCCATCTAGGCCAAGTTTAGATGCTATGGGCCGGCCAGTCAGTCAAGACCAATGGCCAAGAAGCACAAACCTAGGAGAGATGTAAGCAACCAGCAACCTCCTCATGACATTAGTGACCACCCTAGTGACTCTGAGTTCAGGAGACCTGTTCAGGCAACACCCCACGCTATGGCACAAGTTGAAACATTGGGTGGAAGAACCAATGGAGCATGCTACCAACCACTGACTTGTAGGATCATGACATAGTCATGCAGGTACCTAGCTTGACGCTGCACTCAATGCCAAAGTCATTACACATCAATGTCTTCTAGGAAGGCACTGAGATGCACACAATCTTGCCTATCCTAGCCCTAGGAGACATAACATGGAAGGGAATCATAGATACTAGGGTAGGAGTAAGTTTGTTGATCCATATTGTGCTCCAGGCTTGGGGAAACCTGCTTGTCACAACTGCTAGGTTCAACATCACTCTAGCTAACGAGATGAAAGTCAAGCCATTTTGAGTCTTGAAGAATTATCCAATGAATATTGTGGGTGTCTAGTTCTCTGTGAACTTCATCGTCATGAAGGGAGTGGACTATGACATTCTGCTAGGCCGACCTAGGATACTTGACTTGTCGAAGACTGGGGCAATAGTCTAATATTCTTAAAAAATCGAATGGAAGTAGTGAGGGTCAAGATGGGGACACTTGGAAGACGACCCCCACCAACCTAGATGCCATCTCTGCTATGCTCAAGGATTATGTGCCAATAAAGAAATCCTACGAGACATTAACGAAGTGCATCCCTTGCCCTGAGGATGAGTGGGATTGGATGCATGTCCTAGCAACCATCGATCTCCCATTCTTAGATGAAGAGGAGACATACAAACAAGCTAGAAAAATTGCAAGCGTGCCAAAGAACGAGCCCACGGTGCCACTCTGCATGATGGCCAAGAGCTCAAGCAACCAACCAAGGCCTATCTCTTTCTATATCCCTAGAAATAGGTTGGAACTTCACAAGATCCTAGAATACCTAACAGGTAGATTGACCAGCAATCCCGTGCTAATCTCAAGCCCCTTAGAGATCTATTGGATGAGCCTAAGTGGAAATGAACTAAGGTGCATGATTTGAACTTACTCTACAATTGGGCCTTAGTCACCAATGAAGGACCAGAGAGTCTGGGGGATGACAAGTAGCCAAGAGGAGCCGATTTCGATGATGAGTACGATGACTTCCATTCCATTAGTGAGGAAAGCGAGGAAGAAGTAGACACCCTAGAGTATGACACTAAGGGAAAGGTGATAGAGCAAATCAGACTAGACTCCAAGCCCTAGAGAAGGAATGCTTATAGGATTGAGAGAGGAGTCATGCGGATGGAGTGCAATCGCTCTTGGTTGGAGCATGTGGGGGCACTAGATTATGAACACGTAGGGGTAGCCCAACCACCAGTAGCACCCTTACTTAGGATGGACTCACCCACTAAGATACGACCACCAGGGGAGATTGTCTCCTCTAGTGAGAATTGCGAGTTTAATTCCAAATCGGAGGTCAATACGGAGAGTGACCCAGAAATACCCTGACCTCCTAGGACCAAACGCACCAAGGGGGACCTGCCAGTCCACCTGAGGTGTAGACGATTGAAGGAAGAAAGGAGAGGATGGACAAAGGAATTGGAGGCAAAATATCAAAAGAAATAGTAGGACCTACCAAAACATTTCACGAAGTTTAAGAAAGGTGCAGGGTAGTGATCCTGTTGGGGGCAAAAAGAAAAGGACAGACAAAGGAATCGATCGAGGTACCCAACAAGGTCAAGGAAGTCAACTTGGTCAGGGGAAGGTGAGAAGCCTTGACCTGTGTTTATAGCTAACGACCTGACTGAGGGGGAAGAGGCCAATCTCATTGTGCTCTTTCAAGAGTACGTGGACAATGGACATGTTCGTCTGGTCCTTAGAAAAGCTCAAAGGAGTGGATCCTAGAGTGGTGACACATAACATACCAATGCCCCTGATGCAATGCCTGTAAAAAAACGGTTGTGAGTCCAAGGATACTATGAATGCAACACCTAGATATGGGTGCCCAAGAAGGGAAATCCTAGAAGCATAGCCCAACCACGGCCATCGCTTGCCACCCCACCCCCAAGTAGTCACACTCCATCTAAGGTAGTGACAACCCACGAAACTCAAGCTGCAAGACCCACAGAACCTAGGCGGCTTTGGTCATCAAACCCCAACCAATATATCAACCAAAACAGCAACTTGATACCCTGCAATCATCTAAGCCCAAAGAGCTTGGCACCCCAGTATGGCTGCACAAGAGAAAGGCAACACACCATCTATGCCACTAGAGCCACCCTTAGTGCCCCAAAGCAGCACTAGACACATGGATTAGACTATGGAGTTACCCTTAGATACACCACTATCTAGTTCTCTACCCCTCGAACCATCATTGTCTAGCTCAATTCCACCCCAACCACCAGTAGGTCTTAGGCCTTCCTACAAGTGACATTCATTTCTATTGGTTTCCAAGGACCTTGCTGAGAATACGGGAGATGACTTGGTGACTTGCATCAAGCTCTTGGATAACACCTTTACCACATTCACTAGGAGCTATGAAAGACTTGACCTCAGCCTGCTTGATGAACCCCTTGCCCCTGATGTTCGTTCCTTATCTTACACTTGGTGGGAAGAATACGAAATCATGACCATAAAATTCCCCAAGGTTGCAAAGGAGTTGATTGATAATGGTGAAATTTTGAAAGAGAACATGCTCATCAAACGGCTAATAACATCATACTGCAAGCCCCAAATGCATGTGTCACCTGTTGAGCTTGAGGAACTCACTCGCCTTCCTGACTCTGACTCATTGTTCTTACAAAAATGGTGTAACCTATGCCTCCAATGGGAGAAACAAGGTTGCCAAGTAATGACTAATTCTCTGAGCAACTATGTGCAATTAAAACAACCGAGTATGACCCAACTTACATAGCACCAACCTCTTTCAGGGTCTTGGCCCACCCTTATATTGATCGCATCCTTATGGAAGAGGATCTACATGTGGATAGCCGCATTAACTTGGGTGATTTTCTAACTGATATCCTAACTTACATTACCCAAGTATGTGTTAGCCCTCGTAATCTTGATCATCATGGCCACTTGGAATACAACCCTGATTTCTACAATTGCCTTATGCCAAAGTAGATAGTACCATACTGTGCTCAAATGCCCTTGCCTCTCCCATGTTCAATCCTAGGAAGGATTCTCATCATTTCCGGAGGGGGGAGGGGGTAAGATGATTAAGGAAACATAGGCAAGAAGGCAACAAAAATCCTTAATCAGAGTTAAAAGCAGGAAAGAATAAAAACAGTGTTGGAAAGAAAATGTCAAAATTGTTTTGGAGTGAATAGGTTGTTGTTAGAAAATTTCTTGTCTCTAATTCAGCTTGTTTATTCTCTTCATGGAAGGAAAATCAATTTCCTGCTGTACCAAAAAGAGGAATACTAATGTTGGACTATGGTAAATGATAGGTATCCAAAATGGCACGCCAAGGTAAAGGTGGCAAGCTCCCTTTCACAGAAGAAGAGCAAACTAGGTATCGCTTGAGTGTCGAGACAAAGGGCTTCAATCAATTCACCTTCAAGCACACGCTAAACTTGGACGAAGCTAAACTGGAAGAGTCAGTTGTAAATCAATTGGTGGACAAGTGTGCCCTCCGAAAGTACATGGAGAAAGTAGGGTAAATGGTGGACTACGGCATGTGCACAAAATTCGTGAGGAGCTTCGATGATACAAGGAACTGCGGCACAATAACTGTCGGGAAAGGAGAAGAAGAATGTCAAGTGGAGATACCACTAAGCGCTGCAATGATTGAGAAGGCCCTAGGCTTGGCCATCAAGAAAGAAAGATGCCCTCAGAGAGATGTATATGTCATGCTGGGAGTGAACAAGCATGATATGCACACGGTGGATGAGATAAGTCTGGTAGACATCCCAAATCCAGAAGTAAGAATGCAAGCAAAGATGGCCCATGCTCTCTTCTTGGGACAAAGGTACAACACATTGATGAATAGGATTGGTGTGCCACTACTAGAGAGCATAGCCGCAAGGTCCCCTGAAGAAGTGGACTAGAATGGGTAGTCTTGAAAACCATCAAGAACTCAATTGCACCAATAGGAGGGGAATTCCCAGTCTCAATGGCTAGATCAGCATGTAAGAAGCTTGCCTCTAAGGCCTCTACAATCAGATTCGACGGGGTCTTGACAGCAATCATCCAAGAAGTAATAAAGGAGGCAGAAGCAGTCAAAGAGGAGGTAGGAGAGACACCCCATCAATTGCCATGCCCTGACATAGAACAATCCACCAAGAGAACCATCAACAATGACTAGGGAGAGCAGGAAGTGCAGACTACCCAAAAGGAGGCCAGGGCATAGGGGAAGAAGAAGGCCACAAAACCCCAGCAATAAAGGAGGGAGGAGATGGGCTGAACTAAAAAGAGCCCACCAAAAGTGTCGAAGAAGAACAAAGGAGGAAAGAGGAGGAAGAAATGAAGAGGGCGAGAGAAGAATCACATAGAGCTGAGGAGGAGAGAAAAAAAAGAGCAAAAGAAGAGGCTGATGAGCTGAGAAGAAAGAAGGATGAAGGCATGGCCAAGGCCATGCACAGGTTTATAGAGGAGACCCATGATGCCAAAGAAATGGCCACCTTGAGCCAATGGCACGAAGGTGAACCAAGTGGTAGTGCTAAAGCAACCCCACAATTGTTGTAGGAAAGGGCAAAGCCCCGCTGCACCCCCTCCCTTCAACTCTCACACCTCAAATTGCCACCACCATCTCCACAACACAAGAGCCAGAGCATGCCATGGACACCATTCTTAGTCACAAAAGTACAGGAGATGGTACCAAAAGCAGGAGTCAAAAGGCCAGCTACAGCAGACATAGAGTCTAGGCAAGACCCAAAAAGGCAAAGGTTGGAAGTGTCCACCACCACAGCATCGCCTACAATGCCCCTAGTTGCGGATTATGATGCATATTTAGTTGAACTCCTAGCCCAGCTGGAGAAGGCTAAGGAAGAGAAGAAGGCCGTGGCTGTAGAACTAGAGGCCGAAAGAGAAGTGTCTACGGCACCAAGGCTAGAGATGACACGGCAAGCCGCAGAACATCAGAAAGAAATTCGAAACATGAAAGACCAACTTAGTGCCAAGGAAAAGGAGGCTCGAGAGAAGAAGGAACACTTAAGGCAGAGGCTAGAAGATGAAGCCCAAGACCTAGTCGTCGAGCAGCGGGGCCACAAGTTGCTCATTCAACAATATGTTGAGCTCTAGCAATGAATGGCACGCCTGCAGGAAATGAATGCAGAACTATGGGAGAACCATAAGGAAATCAACCAGGCATCAGAAAAACAACACTAAGAATAGGAAGATGCCATGGTATTTTGGTTGTGGTTAGCAATGGAGAAGCAAGGGAGACTAGAGAGGGAAATAGAAGTTGTGGAAAAAGAGAAGGGAGAGGCCATAAACAAAGCTACCAGAAGCCTGCAAGACAACATGGAAAGAGGTGGAGGCACTAATAGCCATGGCCATGACCGAAAGAATATAGCACCTTAGCGGAGCTAGAAAGCCACACGCAAATTACTAAAGATCTATCAAAAAGGCTCGCAGAAGCCCACCAGTAGTTCACAATGGTTGAGCAAGGTACAAGGATAGCAAAAGAGCAGCTGAACCACCGAGACAAAGAGAAAACCTAAATGCTGGAAGTGTGGAATGAGTAGCAACATGTAGTAATGATGCTATCTCAGGAGATGGAAAATGGCAAGAAAGATCTGGAAGAGAAAGCACAGCAATGGGAGAGGCACAATTTTAAAAGAGTGTGAGGATTGACAGAGTGTCTGGTAGTGGCGGAATGTGAGAGAGTGCTCACTAAATCTAGGGCAGAAGCTACAGAAGTGTGCTCATGCACTCAAAGGCAAGCCTTTTTTAGCACAATGCTTCATGTCACAAAAGTTGAAGGGGAGGATTCGGTGAAGAGAATGAAAAGGAAGTTGGAGTTGACAACCACAGCCTTAAGGTATGGCCTGCAAGAACACACACTCCCAACTGGCACAAGCATAACTAAGGAGCAGTAACACAGCTACTTATGACAAGCCGGCCTCTCCACTGATGAGCTCAACGAACTTGGATTCAAAGAACAAGAGCAGCTCCATCCACCCCCAATCAACCCATGATGGAACAAGACATCGAGAAATTTAAAGAAGAACCGCAAACCAAAGAGCCCAATCCACCCTTGCCTAACCTACCCCCAGAAGAGCCAAAGGGTGCCCAAGTCCCTGAACGCATCACTGCTGCCAGAAGAAGAATACAGGAACTTGTGGAACAAGCCCAACAAAGAGTGCAAGCATGGCCAGAGCAGCTTCCTAATGAGCCCATGCCACTACACGAGGATCACCATCCCGTCAACTGGCTGCAGGAGGAGCTAACCATCTAGCAATAGCAAGAACTCCAATCTTGACCCTTCAAGTTCTCCTTCCTCCACCTACGAGCCTTGGAACAAGTCCTACCTTTGAATGTGGTGGAAAGGATCATTAGCCTAGGCAACACCCTAGTGAACCGATGGGTCAAGGAGCAAAGTATCGTAATCATGCAATGAGAGAAAGAGCCCATGGTTTATTGGTAGGACATGGTGTATCAGTTCCCTAAGTCCGTCCGAGGCTACGAGGCACAGCCAAAGTGGCAGAGGAGGATTTGGGATACCGATTTTGATACATGGATGGCCTTCAGTGGCATGCTACCTGAGGAACGAAATGATCCTATCTACATGCCTTACCCGCGCAGATATGGAGTAGATTATGATAGGAATGTGCATGGAAGATATGACTTTCCAAAGATCTACAATGTCAACATAGAGACTGCCAAGGGATGCATGACTTTCAAAGCAGGGGACTTGCGTCCATCCATCAACTGCTTCCTTAAGGATTTCTCTTCGTGTCTAGATCTTGCATTTATAACTACCTTAGGACCATTAGGTTTTTACTTAAGAAAAAGCCAGTAGCTGAGGAAGCCCACTTTCCCCCACTCTTTGTGGACATTAACTCAGGAATAGATAGTTGAGCTATGGCTAGGCTCATGATGAGGGCAACCATGCTTCCCTGTTTTTGTATGAAGAACCTTGAGGACATGAGCAATAGCTACTTTACGAGGTGCAATCATCCTTTCTTGTCAACCACACATCTTAATGTAAAGGCTAGTATCAAGGAATACTTGCAAAGCCATGCCTTTTTGACTAAGTCCCTAAGACCACCTCGCAAATCGTCCTACAAAGATCAAGGTAGAGCCTAAGAGCACCCCTTGCATCAAAATGCCGGCTATAATCATCTACTCAAAAAAAGAGAAAAAAGAAAGAAAAAAGAAAAAGGAAAAAGAAAAAGAAAGGAAGAGAAAAAGAAAAAGACAAAGACAAAGAAAGAAAAAGTGGAATCATTGGATCCTCCAAAAACATCTTGAGTGCCACAATCACTGCACCTAGGGTTTTATACCTAGCCCCATCCCCCACAGCACATACTTAGGGCACATCAAGAGCAAGACATTTCAAAGACATGTCTCTCTAAGCGACACATTGCACTTACAACCATGCAAGAACTGGGTCCTCAAGTGTGGAACACCATTGAGGGACCCATCTACCAGTTCCACAAGCACGTGCACCATGCACTACACAGTAAGGTAGACACACCCTTTAGGAAGTGTGCAACTTTGTCTTGCAAGTTAAGATCGTGCCGCATCAAAGAGAGAGCATAATGAGGAAAATCCATCCAACAACATCTTCAACCTTGAGGACAGGTCCACCATCTTTGGCTTCTCCAAAGGGGATCCACCCAACTCCATTTTTAATCAACGGTAGATCCAACCATCCATGGCCAACCACCCATGGCCAACCTTAAGACAGGAGTTTGCCTTAATACCATCATCAATTTCAAAGGCAGACCTCCACCACAACCCAACTCCCTGGAGTGACTCGCTCTAACACCATCTTTAATTTTAGGCATGAATCTCTCCAACACATCCTCAACCAGGGCTTGTATACAAACTCAAAAAGCCACCTGGCTACCCCATCACTACTATCCAACTCACCACCCAACAGTGCCATGGGACTGGCACTCGGCTAGGAGGGGGTAATGTTTACTGTAGAGTAAAGAATATGGAAAAAGAGGCATCAAGAGAAAAAGTGCAAGGTGAAAAAAAGGAAAAGGCACCTCACAAGGGAATGGACCCGTAAAAAATCCAAAAACATGGGAACAACTAGTAGGAGTCCAAGGCGCAACCATGGAAGCTGCAAAAGATCCAAAAGCAAAAAGGCCCACCTCTAAATATAAAGGCGCAACCAAAATCTTTATAAAAGAGCGGCAAGCTCCCTCCTACGCAATTTGTAACCATGGATGGGCAGTAGGACTAAGCTAGGAAGTTAGGGCAAAGGGAAAAAGGGCCTAGCGGCCATGTAAAAAGGGGATGACTGTCCAAGGGAAAGAGGGCATGTATATAAGCCAAAAAGTTATTGAAAACTCTCATTCTTGGTGTGTGGCAAAAATCTTCTTCTTCTTCTTGCCTTCTTATGTGTGCTTGAGTGAGGGAGTGAGGGAGTGTGAGAGAGTGAGGGAGTGAGTGTGTGAGAGTGAGGGATCGAGAAGAAGAAGCTCTCCATCTCCTCTCTTCATCTTCTTCTCTTCTCTTCTCTCGCACGGCTATGGAGGATGGAGCTTGATGAAGAGGAATTGAGGTTGCTCGATCTTGCATCAAGTGTAATATTTCCACATGATAAAAGTTAGTTGGTTAGTTTGAAAGTTAGTTAGTCAATTAATAAGTTAGTAAGATTACTAACTAAAGACTAACTCAAGTAAAAAACTAACTAATGTTAATAATTAAGGATTTTTATTTAATTAAAAATATTTTGTTTAGAAAAATTGAGAGTCGTAAATCTGATATTTTCCTCGGATTAACAAGGACCATAGCCACCCTTCACAGAAGTTACAATGTGAACAAGAGTTATGAGCCATATTAATCACTAGTGTTAATATGTATAGTATGGATGGTCCAAAAATATTAGATTTTTGGGTTTTTTTTTAAGCTAGCATATTTTAGTTATTATCCTAAAAAGATAGAACTGGATGTCATTTTTTAAAAAAAGACAAGTGATCTTTTAGTTAGTTTTGGAGATTTTATAAAAAGAAAAAATATAAAGAGAGTGATTGGCAAAATCATGCACGCTGCGATCGCAGTCTACAGGCACTAGATAGCACTTCGAATAGGGAGAGAAAGAAGGAGTGATCTAAAAGCTTTCCAATCAAGTGTCTAGGAGTTTTACCCCCCTTTTGGAATCAATGGAACCATCAGATTTATGAGTTAAGCATCAAATCACTGAATTTTCCAAGAGTCCCTCCACCAAGAACTCTTGTTCTCATCCTCATCCCCTCTTCTCTCATTCATTATAAATATGAGGCATGGGGTGGCACAAGGGAACATAAGGAGACCCCGAGAGGCTATGAGAGAGAGGTAGAGAGAAGGATACCCCTCCAAGAGATTGTGTGTGTGTGTGTGTGTGTGTGTGTGTGTGTGTGACAGAGAGAAGAGTCACCTTGAGAGGCTGCAAGGAAGAGAGTTAGCTCAATTCCCTCTATTTTGATTCTCGACTTAGCCATCTTCTCCTACACTCTCCCATCTCGAATCTATTCTAACTTCTTAATCTCTTGAGTCTACTTGTGGACGATGGCCTCCAAGTGAAGAATGTCGCATGTGGATGGCAATCCTACAACCAGCAACGAAGCTTTGGGCGAAGGCATTACTCTCAATCCAACTGCAGTTCCAATCGTAATTAATGTATTTCTAAATTGATAGATGCTTGCTTTGATTCTCGTATGAGATACATAAGGCCCATGCTATGATATACGAGAATAGGTCATGGGAAGGGATAAGCCTGTTCTCACATATTTGAAAGATGGAGTTTGCAAAATGCATGTATCAAGGGAAGTTAATTGCACTTAGTTGTGTATGGCTTATTCGTTGATAGAGCAATCAGTCAGGGTTTATGAATAGCATAATCGTAAAAAGAATGACATTAAGAATTGTGCATATAAGTATTAAGAAAATTTTGCATAGAATCACTCTTTGATCCCAAGGGGGAGAGCGAATAAGTGATGGAATTATTATCACGTCTATTCTTGTATTGGTTGGGAAAAATACAATTAGTTTTGCTGGTTGATTAAACAACACCCTAAATGTTTTTCTTTCAATCAACTGATTGTTGCATTGTGATTTGGATAAATATTCCAAGGCTTGTATTGATGGCAAATGCACGGCAGGGGTCTGTAATGACAAGTTGCCATGGGAATAAAGAAATGTTTTCCTAGAATATGATATTAGGCTTGATTGCCTTGCTTATGCTTGATTCTTAATTGAATTAATTAAGGAAGGATATTTTGCACGGGTGGATCATCTCCAAGATCGCACCGCGGATTACCCCAAGAGGGCACTACTCGATTCACGAGCCAAAGGTCGAGTGGTGAAAAGGCCAACTACGAAAGTTGTGAGATGTTCACGATCACACTTGGTGACCATGATTATCCTTCCCTCCATCATGAGTTTATATGCACATTCATTCTCAAGGTCTAGTGATACCCCCCCACCTCTTGTGGTTAGGTGGCATTCATAGTGTGAGCGAAGATGGGCTCACACTTAAGAGGTTTATAGCTTATTTACCTCTCCTAGAGTGATGAGGAGCTAGACAAGGATGGAATTCTTGTGTTAGCATGCCCTCCATAATTGTGGTTACTCCCTCCATCCCGGGGATCTCCACTAGTTTCCCCAAATCACCCTCAGATACAATTAAAGTTAACTAGTCAATGCCCTCCTCATAGTAGTCTTACTTGATATTGCTTCTATCCCTCCTCTCATAGTAGCCTTACTTGTCATTCCATCTTTCACAATGGTACTCAAGGTTTGTTCTCCCAAATTCAATGGTTTAGCATGCTAGGATTGGGATGCCTTTATATGATAGTTTGAGGTGGCCTATGACATCAATTTTCCTAATCAAAATGATTTGGTCCATCAGAAAGAGGTGTTTGAATCATGCATGCAAAAGGCGGTGGATTGGCTGGCAAAGGAGCGAGGGTGGCCTACTTATGATGTGGCAAAAATCACAAAGCGATTTTAGTAGGATTGATAGAAGGTGGATCATTTATGGACTCTAAAGCAAGGGGATTTCAATGTTTAGGATTACATTGCTCAGTTTTGGGTGCTGTTGGGTAGAGTTACCACTACGAATAGTAAGACAATGGGAGAAATTCTCGATTCCATGTTTGTTCGAGGTCCAGAGTGTGATATTGTATAGCTTTGGCCATGAAATATTTGGTGGCAAGTATTTTGAATCATTATGTTTAGCAAGCCTTGGGGGGAAATTTGGTTATTCAAAGTATAAGAAAGTTAAGGGAAAAAAGTCTAGCAATTTCGCTCACAAAAGTCATAATTTGGAGGGTAGCAACTCGGATTCAATTTCGACTTTGAGGGAGAGAGTAGTAGTGATGAGGAGGGCTTTGAGGAGGAAGGAGGAAAGAAGTTCAAATAGTCCTAGAAGAAGGATAAGGATTACAAATCCTTAGAGGGCACTTACAAATCTATAATAAAAATCCTTTGGTATACTAGATGTAATAGTTTGGGTCACTTAATGGTTGATCATTGCTTAAATCAACATTGGTGTAGGATTTGCAATACTTCTACCCATACTTTGGAGATCTGTTGGTACAATCCCCGTAGTTTGATGGCACACACAAGGGGATGGCAAGCGCTGGATAAAATTTTCCTACAATTGGAGTGCTTCGAGACCATTGGTAGTGTATGCACTAGAAGTATGCTATACTTAGTAAGATTATATGTCTCCTAGCATGGATCATGGAGGATGAGGACATGGTTAAGGTTGAGATGGTTGGGGTGTTGTTTCTTGTCCCTCTAGAAGACAATGCTTCTTTTGTATGCAAGAAGGTGAATGGCAGGTGAAATGTCTTAATGCCCGAGCCTATGATGCTCACAAAAACAGAAAGAATAGGATAAAAGATCCATGTCTTCTATGAGCACAGTAGAAATTGAAGATATTTAGAGCTAGTAGTGAATGTGGTAACTTGCTCTACCAAATTGGACAAATTCATGTGTCCTTCTAGGGCAAAACATGAGGAAGTATGCCATCAAGTTGCAAGATGGTTTGCAATAGAGTTGATTGTGATGCAAGATCCACAACCCGTTCCTATTTTGAGGCTCAACTATTAGCTCGACTTGGGAAATTTTTCAATGTCCAAAAATTTGGTGACCCTGCAATCTAGAGCTAGTATGGTGTTACTTGCTTGCAGACTTGCAGTGTCTGCCATTCTCAATAATAATTCCTTTGGGTCACCTTTTAAATTTGGTTCTATCATTTAAAGATCATACTTTTAGAATGATTTAACTAGATTGCCTTGTGCAACTAGTGCAAAAGGTAGCACCTATGATTGTAGAATTTATCTCTAAGGAGAATCAGAAAGTGTAGCAGGATCTAGTTCCCCCCGGACCTCTGTCTCATCTGACCATTCTCATAATGTCTATCTAATATAAAGTCCAGGTCATTAATGATTTCCTCCTAAATAGTGTATCAAGAGTGAATATTATCACGATGGCAACCTATAAGGATTTTGGGATGATGGACTAGAAGCCAACCCCATTTTTTGTTTGAATGGATAATCACAATACAGAGTGCAGCAACTCAAAATTCTTTGGCTCATCCTTATTGAATTTACTAACATTCCTTTCTTGGTTTCCCTACTGGTTCTTAGCATGGAGTAGGTGAGAAAAGATTATTACCTCATGCCATGGCCCTCATTGCAATAGGCTACTCAGGTAAGTCATAATTGGGATCGAGATAATTAGCTATCATTTGCCATAGCCGTCATAAGCTTTAATTTTCATTAACCAAGATTTCTCCCCTATTAACAATATTCCAACTAATGGTGGCCGAGACGGTCAATATGGTAAAACGTTTGGATGATAATGAGGAGTAGCTTTCTAGGTGGCAAATGTTGATTTGGAACCTTTTTGTCTTGTGGATGTTTTGCACACAAGTCAATTGTATCTTAGTTCTCCATTTTTGGCAGATTAGGAGTTGATCTCCTTTCCAAGCAAGAGATATTTAAAGAGGACCAATAGGAGAGGGGGTGGTGTGCACAACGTACCTACCCAAGAAACCTCAAAACAGTTGATGAAGAGCTTGGAACTTTCATCTGCATTACTTCTGTCACCTTTTGTGAGTCAACAACAATTCCAACTCTTGAAATAACATGTCCTAATAGCATGCCTCCCTTCAAAGCAAACACACTTTTCATTAGGGGGATATGGATTTAAAAAGGGCTTCTTAAGAAGTTGATTAGTTGAAGGATTACTTTTTCTAATTAGTCAACATGGTGGGTTTACAAGGTATGATGAGAATAATGGTTGTTTTCTACTAAACAAGAGATTGCTTTCAACCAAAATAACATAAAAGAGATTTTTTTTAAAATATTTATGTTGTAGTCCATGTGTTCTACCACAATTGTCTCTTTACCCTAGTGATAAGAACCTAGGCCTCTAAAAGAGACGTCGTGGGTTCTATTGTTGTGCACGACATCAAGACAATTATTATCTTTAATGACTAGTGGACAAGTAAATTCTAATTCTTATAGTATATAATATTTAATGTGTCATCCTCCTTGCCATGTGGCATGTGTGTGCATTTTGGGCACCTAAAAAGTAATTTTTGATATAAAGATCCCTCCAACTCCCTTTAAAATGTCATGCCATGAGATGTTCTTGGGAAGGGACCACTTAACTTTTTAGAGAAATCACCCTTGTGATTCAAAGGTGGAAAGAGCTTTTCTCTATTAATGCCTCTCTCTGTTTCTTGCCCATCTTACAAGCTTGACATGGTTCCTTCACTTGAGCCTACAAGTAGCTAAGCAACCATACCTTGCATATGCATCTCCTTTACCATTGCAAATCCAATACGAACAAATCTTTTATGCTAAAGTTTACTTATGTCCAACAAGAGAACTTTGCTTATATATGTTATTTTTCTTTTTTCTCCTTTTCTAATAGCTTTACCAACATTGTCAAGAAGTTTGGCTCCTATCTTGGTGAATCTCACTTCATAGCCAAGATTAGTTATGGAAGCAAGTGATAACATATTTCTCTTAATCTCTCAAATATATGTCCCATCCTTAGAGTCCCTTGGACTCTTATACCATATAAAAATTACATAATGCAGCATAAAATACTAAGCAAGGAATAAAGAGTGCACAAAAAATAAGAGAAAAATAAAATTTATTAATTTTTAAAAATGATACAAATATAGCTTTTTTCACCAATGCACTTCCATTGTGAAGCTTCGAGGGTAGATAGATGATAAGAGAAGAGCTTAAGACTAGTTAGAAGAACTCTAACAAAAGGTGAAAGATAGATCACAATGGCTTTGAAGGGATATTTCTTTTATAACCTACAAAGGTGGTCAAGTTAGCCTATTTGACTTACCATATTATGAAACTTCATTAGTTAAAATGGAAAAATTCTAGGGAATTTTATATTTACTATTAGGCTAGGATATTTCCCTTTGACCCATGTTAGGGGGATGAGTCCTTCATAAATCTCACATCCCTCAACTTGATATAGTGTGCTTTAATTTTCTATCAGTTTAACTTTTTTATATAACCCCAAGGTTAGACCCACAAAAGTCATATTTTTTGTATCCAGTTACATAGGCCTCCTTTGACATACAAGTCAAGACATGGCACTCACACAATTTTGAGGGTTGGGCATTGAGCATATCTAACATTGGTATGCTTTGTATGCAATGACAATGTCAAAATGTCAAGATTCAATACACATAAACCTTAGCAAGTATTATAACTATTATAGTGATCTTTAGAGGACCACATGCTAAACCTCAATTTTTATTGAAGAACTAAATAATCTTAGAGCTTGAAGGCTTTGGAAAACATAAAGGAGATGCATTTCACAATAGATATAAAAACTTTATGATGTATTTGGAGGAATCTTAGCCTTTTTTGTTATATATGTCAACATTTCAAAGGACACCAATTCTAAGAGCACTGTATATATTGGATGTGTAATGCAATAATGCTTCCTAAAAGGAATTGAAACAAGAAACCAAATTTGTACCTGGAAAGCTCAAATTTCAAGAACATACTAGATAATCTATGCAAAATCTATGCACTAGAAAATGAATTATCTTTACACAATTGAAATGGGAAGATTGGACATGATGGAGAAGGTCAAAGGATGTCCAACATTGGATAATAATCTTAATCATCAAATAATACAATTCACTCGAAGTGGCAAATGCAACATATAGAAGTGCACTAATAAAGTGGTTCTAGACCATGAAGGAAACAATGAATTAGGATCATGTAAGTGGAAGTTTTTGGATACAAATTTTAGGTATTATGACTTAAAAGTGTGGAATAGGTATGCCAATCATGATTTCCAACTAGCACTATGAGAGTTCAAAAGGTCAATGATTAGTGCTTAGACATAGTGCTCAAAAAGATCAACACATCATGCATTACATGGTACTTTGTCTTTCATTAGGAGAAATATGGACTCTCTTTTTTTCCCCTTAAGGGGTTTCTCTCACCTCTCTCTCTCTCTCTCTCTAAAAAGAGATTCCAAAATAATATTAGAATAAGATATCTTCTACAATCAAGCAAATCTCGTATTTGTATTTTCAATAGATTTCACCTATTATTTTATTCTCAAACTGTAGGATAAGGTCACTTTTTCTCAAAATCCCCATAACTTAAAAATTACAATTCTATTTTTTGTAAAAATGGAGCCAATCATTAATATACGACTATTTAATGCCATCATGACTTTTCAACATGAAAATATATTAGAATCATTCTCATTTTTGCTTCTTAAAAGGGCGGAAGTAAAAAAACAATATAAAATGACGTACACATCATATTTTAAGATTATTTTTTACCCACAGACACCTTTCTGACTCAAGAGTTTCCTTGTAAATTTTTATTGTTTTTGGACAAGTATATGCCCATTTCTGGGAATTTCTTCATTCCCTCTCAAAGCTCTAGTTTTGTCCAAAATTTTGTGTACTCTTCTCCTTCCCTCTAGAATATGGTTTCTTGTATACGAATTCTTCTGAAGCAATACTCGGTACTACCTACAACACTCTCTACCTTGCTACAAGCAATCTTAGGAGTGGTTTTGATAGCATTTGCTGAAATCAAATAATCTCTATCTACAACACTCTCTACCCTGCTACAAGCAATCTCCCTCTTCAGTACTGTGCTATAAGATATCTTCCTCTTCAACACTCTATACTGCAAGCAATCAAGTGATAATGGAGGTATCTTTATTTTTTTAATCTCTGTGATGTTATTATTCTTCATAGTTGTTGTTTAATCCTTAAGTGTCAATTCGTAGAGAGAGAGAGAGAGAGAGAGAGAGAGAGAGAGAGAGAGAGAGAGAGAGAGAGAGAGAGAGAGAGAAGGGAGAAGGGAGAAGGGAGGGGAGAAGAGAGAGGATTGTGTGAGATGAACTAGGAAAATAAGTGATAGAGTGACAAAGAGTAAATTAGGGTAGAAGATAAGATTATGTTATTGTTCTCCACTAGCCAAGCTTCTGTATAAATGTGTTTAATATATATTTGATCAATTCTTCTTGAGAGAGAGAGAGAGAGAGAGAGAGAGAGAATATTTTGGATAGAACTAAAGATAAGATTGGATGCTGATTAGAGGTAGATTAAAAGCTAAGATTATAGGCAGATTAGGGGTTGATTAAGGTTTACCATGACTGAAATCAAGAGAAAGAGACAAGATCCAACTGGGTAAAAAAGAACATAGATATAGTGAATCAAAGAGGTGTAATTGTGTGATTTGAGCCAATCTAGAATTAGTTGTATGCTACTAGATTGATGCTGACCTGCTGCTCCCAGATATTTAGACATTCTTGCTATTGATTAGAAAATTGGCATCAACTCCTTAGCTTACTATTAATCAAAGGGGTGTAATTGTGTAATGTTATAATTGGCATATATTTTTCTTTATAGGATGCAAGTACAGGACGTACCAAGAGAAAGAGATATATTCACTTTCAATTGGAGGATGAATATGCACCAATGTTCAAAAGAACTGCAGAAAGGGATGATGCAATAAGATACAGGATGCAACAAGAAAGAAATGCAGGGGGAAAAAACGTGGACCTTTGGGTTGATGGGTGCATTTATCCACCTGATCCAATCACTCAAAGACCACCACAATTTGAAGGGCTTACATCATTTGTAAAGTTCGTTTGTGAAGGCAATGAAGGACTATATGGATACACATGCAGACTTGTCACATAAGGATTAGCAAGGGTTCATCAAGCCTTGACAAATATACAGTCTTTGATAGAAAAGGATAGATTATTGGCTGAGAAGGATAGGGAGAACCATAGCCTACAACAAGCAATGTTTGTCATTGAAGATGCTATGCAGGCTACAAACGTGCAAAATATGGAGTTACAGTCTAAAGTTGTGGACTTAGAGAAGGAGAATCGAAACATAAAGAGGAAGTTCACAAAAACTTTGGAGATTGGGCCCACTTTAAAAACCAAAGAAGCATGTCGGCGCATCCAATTAGTTAAACCAATTCACCAATTAACCAAAGAAAGTGGACAATATCATAGACGGATATATGCTCTGCTACAATGAGAAATATGTTTCCTCATGCAGAGAATGATACTATTGACAAAGTCCTAAGCAAGGATATGGTCAAAAATGCATTGGAAAATCGTAAATTCAGGGACATTGTAGATGGTGTTGCAAGTGAACATCTTAGGGATGTGAGGAACTTGTTTACTGCTACAGATGCTCAGGGGTTATGTGACAAGGTGGGAATGAGTTCTAAGTCATATAGTATCCTCTATCAAAAATTGGATACATGATTTAAGCAAGTCTTCAAAACTAAGCGAGTAATGCATCTGCCAAAACCATTTCACGTGAAGAAGGCTTGAAAACAATGAAATGAGAAAGTTTTAGAACTAATTGGTGAGCCAACGCATCTGGAAAATACACATATATTGAAGTATGGTTTCAAAAGAAGTTACATTTGTATTGAATGCATCCAACAACTTTGTATTGGATATATGTAGAGTTCAAATTGCTATGCTCAAGTTCTACAATATGTCTATGGAAGAATGTAGAGGCAAGTTTAAGTTTGTCCTCAAACTTGATGAGAGTGAGATTATTAAGGGGCAAAAACTTGAACGTGTGAGTATAACACTTATGAATTGAGCATTGGATCCCAACATCGATGAAAACCATCCTTTATACTTCAGTGTACAGTTAGAGAATGAAATATGGTGGCTTGCAGCATTTGAAGTACCAAAGGAGGACCATGAAGTACTTAAAGTTTTTTTAAACCTCACTAATATACCTAGTGTTATTCAACAGCAAAATAATGGAGCAATTTTACACATCGAGGGGTTTGGGGACTATCAAGTTGAATGGCATCTTGTAGGTGATTTAAAAACATTGAAGTGTATGTTTGGTTTATCAAGTGCAGCAAATGAAAAATTTCCGTGCATATACTGCATGCAAACTAGGAAAAAAGGGAAAGATGGAAAGAAAGAATGGCTTGCCAAGGCAGGACAACAAGGTGCTCCAACACGTGATCAAAAAGTCATGAGAAATGGAATGCTAGTTTCAGTGGATCCAAACTAGCGACCTATTTTGGAAATACCACTAAGAAGGGTTCACTTTTGCACATTGCATTGTTCGGTTAGTGAAAGGGAGCGACGGATTGAAGGTTGGACTCGAGAGCTATGGTAGGAGAGCAAGAGCAAGAAAGGGAGAGACTAGAAATGGGAACTCCAACAGTCACAATGTGTGACCGGACCTTCCTTTATTCAAACTGTCACTAAAAGAATAAAGAATAAAGTGACGGTGACGGGCACCCGCCACCTGCAGTGTGCAATGGCAGTGACTGTTAGTGTAGTAATACACGAATGTCTAGGCAGAGGCGCCTTTACCCCCAACAACCTCCCATTTAAAGGCGAATCTGCCCTAGTGAGGAGTGAAAAGAAAAAGAAAGAAGACATTACAACATGTACACATATACAACATGATGAGGAGAGACATCATCTCATCCCACGCCCATCAACCTCTTGAGGAAGGCAAAGCCCTCTGTAGAGAGGCTTTTCTTGAGCAGATCTGCAGGATTATGGTCAGTTGAGATCTTGACAAGATCAACAGACTTGTCCTCAACGACCCCACGTATGAAATGATACCTCACCTCAATGTGTTTCGTCTTTGCATGGAAGACCAAATTCTTGGCTAACTGAATAGCACTCATAGAATCCAAATGCAGTGTAGGGATAACATCAATAGCAAGATCAGCAACTAAATGACCCAACCAAATGGCCTCCTTGCAAGCCTTAGTGGTTGCAACAAACTCAGCCTCTGTAGTAGAAAGGGCCGTGCAATTATGCACCCTGGACATCCAAGAAATAGCACCTCCAGCATAGGTGAATACATATCCGGAAGTGGACTTCCTACTATCTGCATGTCCTGCATAATCAGAGTCAGTGTACCCCACGACTCCTATATCCTGGCTGCCATAGCATATGCACATATCTATAGTGCCCTTCAAGTACCTCATGATACCCTTCATCACAGCATCCCAATGCTTCTTGCCAGGTGTAGCCATATAGCGTACCACAACACCAACTGCAAAGGCAATATCTGAACGAGTGGTTATCATGGCATACATAAGACTACCCACTGCAGATGCATAGGGAATCTTGGCCATCTTGGCCCTCTGCTCATCTGTCTGCGGACAATCAGCCTGTGATACCTTCACATAAGAAGGCAATGGATAGCCAATAGGCTTTACGTCATGCATGCGGAAGCGCTCAAGGACTTTATGAATGTGCTCCCTCTGTGACAAGTATAGGAGTCCCTGATGCTTGTCGCGTCTAATGCACATACCAAGTATATGAGTGGCCTATCCCAGATCTTTCATCTCAAAGCTCTTCTTGAGCTGAGCCTTAAGAGCATCTAGCTCATCATGAGCTTTCCCTGTTACTATCACCATATCATCCACATAGAGTACCAAAATCAATAAAGAATCATCACGGGCTTTCTTTGTGTAAAGACACGGATCCATAGCACTCCGGTTGTAGCCCTGTGACTGCATAAAGGCATCAAACTTATGATACCAGTCCCTAGGTGCATGTTTCAAGCCATAAAGACTTTTCTTCAATTTGCACAATAGGTGCTGCCTGCCAGGTTCTGCAAAGCCCTTAGGCTGCTCCATATAAATCTCATAATGCAAGTCCCCATGTAAGAAATCCATCTTGACATCCATCAGGTATAAATCCAAGTCAAGCTGAGCAACCAAAGCCAAGACTAAGCGCAGGGTGGTCATCTTAACCGCAGGAGAAAGGACCTCGTCAAAGTCCACACTATGCTCCTGCTTAAAACCCTTTGCTACCAATCTAGCCTTGTATGCCGGCTTGAGGTGTCCAGGGGTCCTTTTTAGCTTGTACACCCACTTGCATGGCAAAGCCTTCTTGCCCATAGGCAAGGAAACAAAATCCCAAGTGTCATTCTTATGTAGAGAGTCTATCTCAAACTGCATAGCCCTCTCCCAGGAGTGACTATCACCCCTGCGCATAGCCTCGTCATAGGTGAAAGGCTCTCCTGCATCTGTAACCAAGACATAATGCATCGAGGGGCTGAAATCTATCAAGTGGATGTCTGTCTCTAGTAGACCGTCTCACAGCAGGCTCTGCTGCCTGCCTAGCTGCTCTGTCCAACACCTTGACCATGAGCATCTGCTGCAGCTGTAGGCTGTCCAACTGGCTATGCGGGAGCTCTCGACTCCTCCTGAAATATGACCTTGCGGATCTCAATAACTCTCTCAAGCTACCTATGCATTTTGTCTTCATGGAAGACTACATCATGACTGCGGATGACTTTCCGTGCCTGTGGATCCCAGAGATGGTAACCCATCTCGCCTGCATCCCCATAACCAAGGAAAATGCATTTGACACTCTTGGGATCCAGCTTACTTCTCTTGTCCCCGGGCACATGGAAAAATGCCTCACATCCATAGACATGGAGATGCGCATAAGAGGGAGGTTTTCCAGTCCATATCTCCTCTGCAACCTAGAAATTCAAACCACTAGAGGGTGATCTGTTTATGACATGCACAACTCTACTAATTGCCTCAACTCAAAAGCTCTGTGATAGGCCTGCATGGCTGAGCATACTGCGTACACGATCCTAGATGGTTCTATTCATCTGCTCAACCAAACCATTCTGGGGGGGATGTAGGGGGGGTCAATTGATGCTTAATACCCCTCTCATTACATAACTGCTCAAAAGCATGTGAGACATGCTCACCCCCATTATCTGTCCTTAAGAATTTTAGCCTATACCCATACTGGTTCTCAACCAATGCAAGCCATCTCTGAAACACAGCCAAGACATCGGATTTTAGCTTAATGGGATAAGCCCAAACTTTCCGTGAAAAATCATCTATGAACGTAACAAAATACTTTGCACCACCCATAGACTGACAAGGCATGGGCCCACAGACATCCAAATGTACCAATGCCAAGGGCTCACTTTTGCGTGGCCTACCAGACTTCTTATTCGTAGACCTAGTCTGTCTGCCATAAAGACAATGCTCACATGAATCAAAACATGCATAATCAAGGGGCGGTAAGTACTGCAAACCAAAAACATTTTCATTCCCTTCAAAGACATATGGCCCAAACGGGCATGCCAAAGAGATACATGTGGGATAGAACCCACAGACAAAACATGATCAAGGGAAGAAGCTGATACAATCAAGGGGTAGAGACTGCCAGCCTTGGCACCTCTCGCAATCACAAGTCTGCCACGAGTGATCTTCCATGCAAAGTCTCCAAAACATACATGATATTCTACGTCATCAAGCTGTCCAGCTGACATGAGACTGTGTGTCAAAGCAGGTACATGACGTACATCCTGCATAACAAAACTGCTGCCAGAAGGAAACTGCAGTCTAACATCACCAATTTCCACAATATCAAGAGAGTTGTCATCACCCAAGCGCATAGAACCCCAAACAGTACGGTATGAATGAAA
The DNA here is from genome assembly GCF_053477565.2 of Lygodium microphyllum. Classification (NCBI taxonomy): domain Eukaryota; kingdom Viridiplantae; phylum Streptophyta; class Polypodiopsida; order Schizaeales; family Lygodiaceae; genus Lygodium; species Lygodium microphyllum. The sequence continues at coordinate 159,618,642 of NC_141142.1, forward strand.
CCACTCTCGGCAAGGTGTCACATGAAAGGACGCACCTAAGTCCAAGAGCCAACTCTGTGCATACATAAAGTGTATCTCTGTCATCTGTGAAGCACTAGAAGAAGCTGCTAGGATGTAATCATCATCATCAATATTCTTAGCCCTAAAGGTGCCCAACAATGCTGGGAAGGTGCTCGGAAAGCCAGGGAGTGACGAGAGCTCGAAGGAGTCGGATATGGCTACTGAGAAGGAGACCCAATGCAATAGGGAGTTGATGGGATGTTGAGAATGCCACGAACCAAGCTCAAGAGTCGGAAAGCAAAGCTCTGATACCAGTTGAAAGGAAGCGATGGATCGAAGGTTGGACTCGAGAGCTATGGCGGGAGAGCAAGAGCAAGAAAGAGAGAGACTAGAAATGGGAACTCCAACAGTCACAATGTGTGACCGGGCCTTCCTTTATTCAAACTTTCACTAAAAGAATAAAAAATAAAGTGACAGCAGGCGTCCGCCGCCTGCTTTGTGCAGTGGCGGTGACTATTAGCATAGTAATACACGGGCGGCTATGCAGAGGCGCCTTTACCCTCAACAGTTAGAATAATTGAGAAGCTATTATATGAATATATATGCCTTGCATACAAGATGCAGCCTGTGTCAGAAGCTGATGCTACATGCAAGAAGGTAGAACAAGTCCTCTCTAAAGTTGGATTGCATAGGGGCCAAGTAGAAATAAAAAAGGACGAGAAAAAATCAGGAAAGAGTGGAAATATCCCTTATAAACCATGCTTTGGTGGACCCAAGGCTAGGAAATTTATATCTCCACATCGAGATGAGGACGGCAGTATACTTGTAAAACAACCAGAGAAGTATGAAGCATGGAAAAGTTGCAGCTTCTTGTTCCAGATTGGAGCAATGGGGGACGAACAAGGATTGCTAAGGGAGAAGTGTGGATACACATAGATAGATTAGCAGCTCTCTTACAAAGTTGAGGTTTAGGGATGGTGATGCCAATACATTTAAAGAGACAGTTGCTAAATTTCATAAGTCCATAGTGGAGGCATGACCTACAAATAGTATAACACACTACATGGTCAGTATTGTCACCATTACAAAAAAATATCATCATTTGATATTATTTTGTGTTTCTAATATCTCTTCTTGTGCATCATATACTTGAAGCACATGGTCCATACTTTGCAGATCAAGGAAGTTTGGTAGTATGGTCAACTCAAGGCATGGAACGATCTCATTGGTAAGCTCGTTGTGCTTTTCAAAAGGCAACTAATCATGGAGGTGGCATCAATGTTTCAAATTCTATGAGGCAATTATTACAATGGTGGTATAAAAGACTAGAGATACGATACAAGGAAAAAGAAAAGAAGTACAAAACCTCTCAAGCAAAATTTATAAGTAGGGCAATATATGAAGTGAGAAAAGCAAGATATGAAAATAGCACAGCTAGACAACGCCACGCAGAATGGTTGGCAACCCAAGAGAGAGATGGCAAGAAATGGAGACCTAGATAAAGATAATACTTTTGATGCATTTAGAGTCCATGAGAGAGCATAGGTACCCAGGATATGACACATCAATACTCCTATCTTTAACATGAGATGTCTTGCAAATTTTGTTTAAAATTTTGAAGGTTTGTCACTATGTTTTTCAAAGTCAATTTCGAACTATGTTTTTTAATTTTTTAGTTCATTTACACTACAGTAAGTTTAAAAGTTTCGTACTTAAGTCAAGTCTCTCCTTTCATTTTTTCCCATTACTCTTCACTCTACCCTCCACCTTTCTATCCTTCATTATCACAACCATGGAGGCAAGTTCCAAGCTTCCTATGAAGAAGCTGTCTACAAGAGCAAGAGCTCAACACTCTTTTGAATCTAGTGAGCGTACTGTGAGTGACAAAGGTCCCTTGGTGGCCAACAACAGTGGCCCTACTGCAACTAATAATGGTGGTGCTACTATGTCCAACAATGGTGGCCCTAGTGTGGTCAATAATGATGGTTTGCCATTGTCTAGAAATGGTGGTCCACATGCTCCAGTTGCTCTACCTCCCACTACTATTCCAACTGGTAATACACGTCCTCCAACACATAAGAAGTGAAGATGAGACCAGGCACAGCTGTGCTACATGAGATAAGGAAATTCCAGAAGAGTGCCAACTTGATTATTCCTAAGGAAATTCCAGAAGAGCGCCAACTTGATTATTCTTAAGGCACCATTCTCTAGGTTGGTGTGAGAAATACTACAAGATCTGCAATTAGGGCATCATCACAAGTTCTTTTCAAGGAACCAGGCAAGGAATGTGGGGCGATAGTCAAGCCAAGCCTTGCTTGCTCTCCAAGAAGCAGTTAAAAGTTACTTGATTGATCTAATGGGTGATTCTCAAGTTTTAGCCATTCATGCCCGACGTATCACTATTAAGCCCATAGATATGGTTCTTGTTCATAGGATCCACAACAACAAGGATGCATTTAATCTTAATGTCAACAATATGCTTTGAGAAGCTACCTTGTAATTGGATCTATGTTTTTAGCTCGGGCTTGGTTGTAGATTGTAAGGAGCTTAGTTTTGGTTTATCTTTCCAGTAGACCTTCAAGTATATGATAGTAGTGGTCTACAAAATGGAGCTAAATTTTGCCTAGCTCTAGTTGTACTTCGTGCAATGCACTATCTACCATGTATTTCATGGTTTCGTAATGCCAAATCTGATATTTGTTATTCTATTTTACCATGATTTGCATTGTGCATATTTTCAAGTTTCTAATTTTGAAAGTAGTTTTGTTAAGGATAAATTCAATGTGCAATCACGCACACATCAGTGATTAGTTGTATATGGGTCGATGCACTATATCTTTACTGTATTTAGCAATTTGGCAACACTATACCCTATATGCGATATTCCATTTGAACCATGACTTATTTTTTGTGAATTCTTAAGTTTCTAATATTTCACGTAGTTTGGTTGAGAACACATTTAGTATGCAGTTGCGTACACTCGGTGCGGTGGTGAGTTTTTCTGTTATCAGTAAAGTATAATCCAGTTAATGAATTTTCAAAAAATGATTGAACTGTCAATTTTATAAATCAAAATCTAGTGAAACTTCACCCACATGCCGGGCATCGTAAAAACTCATGGATATTTAAAAATTAGCCCCATCAAAAGTCTCTAAGACACCTGTCCGAAGGTGGGCGTCTGGGGCCCTGAATTCAGGGCCCCAAACACGAGCCTTCAGACAGGTGTCCTAGAGATTGGTAGTTGATGTACCCTAGAGGAGTCCACATGTAAAATTTCACGTCAATCGGATCACTGGTCATATTTTTCCAAAGCCTGGATACATTAATTCAGATTTAAGGGGTTTTTGAAAGTTCTGCTATAAGTTTAAAGTTTTACCTCATTTTATGCATTTCACTTTTGAGTTTTGGGTTTTCTCTCCTAGAAGACATGGCATGCACCAAGCAAGCAGCCCGAAGACACCCCCCTCGAAATCCTATGTAGAGGCCACCTCCCCCAACTCCATCACCACCACTATCACCACTCCAGCATCGCAAGTGTCGATGGAAGCCAAGCACAGTGGCTTTTCGTGAGATCTGCTATTACCAGAAGACCACACACCTCCTAATACCAAAGGCTCCATTCCAAAACCTAGTGCGTGAGATTATGGATGGCATACTCATTAATAACAGCAGGAGGCACTTCCCAGATGGAACACGCTTGCAACAACCCAATCGTTGGACTGCCCAAGCCCTCCTTGCACTACAGGAAGCTGCCGAAGCTTACGTCATCGACTTGTTCGGAGACTCGGTCTATGCAGTAGTACATGCAAGGAGAGTCACCGTCACCGATAGGGATTTGCGGATAGTGAGGTTCTTCCAGTGATGGAAGGATAGTCCTAGCAAAGATCAACAATGATCAGGGTGTACTACCAAAACATATACGGAATATAGCTTTCAAAGAGATTTTGTAAAACCTTGGTTGTAATGGATCCCATGTAAAATGTTATGAATATGAATACAATTTTTTTGGTGCATCTTATTTTTATTTATTCGCTTGTTATTTGTTTTATTTATATCTTTGAGTTATCGTTACATGCATTCGAATGAATACATATTGTGCATGCACTCGATAAAGCACTACATATTAAATTTAGGATACGAATTGTGTTGCATATAAATCTAATAAATAAACGTAATATTCAAGTAAAAAACAATAATAAATGATGCGTATGACAAACTACATTTCACACAAATCCAACAAATATCAGTTTTCATTACTTCAAGAGAAGATTACAAATTACATTACATTGGTGATGAAATATCATTTGGCACTATGTACATCTACTCTCTCCTAGGCTTCTTTGAGCTAGACTCCCCATGGTCAGAGCTATTCTTGATCATAGGCAGCAACACATTTTTCCCTAGTAGTTCCTGCCTAATGACATTGGGGTCTTCAACACCAGTAAACATGCCACGGGCCACCATGGAAAAAAGTGGCCCATACCTAGTACTAGAGAATAAGTAGAGGAGCTTCGAACGTCGAAGTAACACTACTTTCTCCAAGCTAGAGTTCGTTGGGATGGTCTTAAAGGGCCCAGCCTTTATTAGTGCCCTCAACTTCAAGAAGAACTCAAAAAAAGCCAGAGAGCATGTCTTATGGAATACAAAAATGTCACTCACAAGCTGGCCAATATACTCCTTCAATGCTAAGTCCTGCACCCTTCCTTGGCTACTAGATAGATGAAAATTCATCTATATAGACAATGTCCTGCATCACACAAGTTCAGTATCAGACTCACTATGTCAAACTCACTATGCATGGAGTGTGGTAAAGATATATACATTGGATTTGCGTCAAAATTTACCAGTAGGGCTCCTAGGACAATTGGGAGTGTGCACATCAAATTTTACCGGGATCAGGCCCCCATGGCTGCCTAGGCCTACAGATTCAGGTCCCCCATACACGAGCCTCCGGCCAAGGCAGCTCTAGGGGCTCGATCCCTACAAAATTTGATATGCACACTTCAGATGCCCTAAGGGATATGCACATCAAATTTTACCAGGATCAAGCCCCCAGATCTGCCCTGGCTAGAGGCTTCAGACCCCCAGATGCGAGCCTCCGGCCAGGGCAGCTCTGGGGGCCCGATCCTGGCAAAATTTGATGTGCATACTCTTAATGCCTTAGAGGCCCTACTAATAGATTTTGATGCAAATTTGATAACATTAACCCGATAACATTACCTTGTCTGCATCATCTATCTGTTGTTGTAATGGAGCATCCAAATCTGCTCCTACATTTGGACCACCCTCATCTCTCTCTTGGAAAGGTACTATGTAGTCAGGTCGAGGTCCAAAAATGCTTTCTTGCAACTGCTTGAAATTCTCATGTAAGATCTCATATTGTAGCGATGCATTCTCAATCTGCTCTTGGATGCTCACAATGGAAGAGATGTCATTGACACGCATGCCATCATATCGAGCCACCTCATCAACTTGTGCTAGCGTATCTTGTATATCAAAATCTATAAAATCATCAGGTGCATCACGCACCATGATACAATATAGCTCTTCTTCCCTTAGCTCCAAAATTTCTAGTACATCCTACATAAGTAAATATTCCACCCCTTCGATGATGATAGCATGGAGAGAAGCGAGGGGTTGCTCATCACTTGTCGGCATCTCAATACGGCAAGGAGGTGGGTGCACAATGGCTAAGCTTTGTGCTACCTCTACTCTCGGATCGAGTGTGATCTCTTCAAGATCCCTCTCGAAATACTCTAGCTACCGAGAGAGTGTGTTGATGTCTCCCTCACTCTCCTCTTGCACCTTAGTGCACAAAACATATATGGCAAATGCTGCATCGCACTCGATGAGATCCATCGTGGCGTGGTCCTAAGATGAGGTGGGCACTACTCTAGCATGGAGATACTGCCCCACATGCATGAGGGCTCGATTTATTACCTTTGCATGGCTTGATCCAGCACGTAAACTATATAGGAAATCTATGGGGACCCATCTGAGAGCAGAGTTCGGAATAGAGCAAGTGAGAGGGTTTGTCGCATCACAAAACGATACTAGTATACTAGAGCTAGGGTCTACGGCGGAAAGTGAGCTCTCTAGACTCAAGGTCGCACAAAACCTAGGGTATATCTGGTCTCTTATGTGTGCATAGCATGTGGAGCTAATCCATGCGGCGAAGGCGGGAGTGGTAGCCATGGCACACAAAGAGAGAAGGGAGGAGAGCACAAGTGTAGGTAAGTAGAGAATGAAAGTGAAAATGAGTTTGGAGTTATAGCCTTTATGTATCTAGGGTTTTTAAATAAATGTTTTTTTTAAACACTAAAGTTTCAAATTAAAACTCTTACCTTAGTTTCTTTATTTCAATACTTTAAAGTAACCATTAAAATTACTTATACAGACAAATGCTTCATTCTACATTATTATATCCTCGAATATACTTGGATCGCTGAGTATATGCAAGTCCAACTACATAAAATATTTAAAAATTTTAAGAAAAGAAATCTGAAAAACCTTCAAAATCCCTTAGATCCAATTTAATATTTGATTTTAAGAAATAAGTAAAAGAGATGAGCTATAATATATCATTATGCAAAGACAATATTGCATAGATTATAGAACTCCATCCTGCAATTTAATTATGATTTTAACCAACATGATTGACTAATTGTAGTATGTATTATTGCACGCTTGGATTATAGTAAACTAATATTATCTAAATTGAAAGTACTTGAAAGTTTAAAAAAAGTTTATATTCGTTCTTTATATAAAAAAATTTACAAGGATTCTACTATCTCAAGGATATGTGGAGAAGCACATTGTTTACATATCATGGATTGCTCACTACAAATCCTAACCTTTCTATTATCTAACTTGAAATAGAAGTTGCAGAGGGGCTCATTGGACATTAATTATACAAAAGTTACATATCAACGTGTGTATAATTTGTAAATGTTCTCTCCAAATGAAATGAAATTTAAATGGAGCAATTTTATAAAAAACATTGTACCTGCAATTCTTTTCATAAAGAAGCCAGAGATATTGAACAAGAAGTTGACTTATAACAAGACCATTGTTCCTTCACCGATAAATTGCTAGAGTACAAAAACAAAAGAAATATCAACTCAAAGCATATATATAGCTTACATAGACTTTGTCCAAATGAGTTGAAACTTAACCATGGAGCAACAGAAAAAAGTGATAATATACCTGTGGCTCTCTTTGCAAAGAAGCCCAAAGATGTTGAAGAAGTTGAGTTTTAAAAAATCATTGTTCTCCATCCTCAAAGATTCTAGGAGTTAAAAAACAAAGGAAAACTCCGTATGCATATAGCTTGGATACATTTTGTCCAAACTAGATAAAATTTAACCATGGAGCAGCAAAAAAACAAGACAACATACCTGTAACTTTGTTTACAGAGAAACCATAAGATGTTGAAGAAGAAGTTGAGTGTTCAAAAGATCATTGTTCTTGACTATAAGAGACTCCTAGAGTACCAAAACAAAGGAAATTACATGTTAGAGAATGCACATAACTGTTGAGATATCGAGCTCCACTCGTGATATGCCAGGGTGACCGTTGTGCATTTATGTCACCGACTTGTCAGTTGCAGATGCGGTTGGTACACCGTCCATGAATAATAGCTACATGATAGCTATCCTTATCTACTCTAGTTCGTGGCTCAGTTAGTATGCCACCTTAGTTAGTTGAGTTTGGTTTGAGACCCATATATAGGGTTCTTCTATTTCCTTGTACTAGAGTTCTTTTGGCTTACACAAACTAAGAAGAGGAAAACTGTTTTCAGCCTCCACCTTTGTGTGTATTCCCCCATTGTGCAAGCAAGAAAGCTACAAGTGAGACTCCTTCCTTCTCTCCCACAATCTTGACATGGTATCAGAGCCTTGTTCATGGTAAGGAGCTCAAGAAAGCAAGCCAAGCTCGCGGTGTTCTGGTAAGAGGAGCAGTGTTGCTTTCATTTTCTGTTTTGGGAGCAGATCTCTGCAGGTAGCACAGCCGAAAATTGCAAGAGTGCATTGTCTCAGGTTGAGACGCCCTTCGCGGTGAAGCAAGAGGGCAGTATATGCTGCGGGAGAGGCCTTTATCCCTTGGCGACCCTGTTTTTTTTATTTGAGGCCATTTCGGGGCCTGTTTTGGAGGCGGAAGTTTTCTGCACGCACTCAGGAAAAGGCCCAGTTTTATGCTGTGCGACCACTGTTCTACAAGTCGATGAAAAGTTACCACAGAAATTGCATCGTATGCTTGTGTGCAAAGACATTGGGAGTTACAGAATCATCCTTGTTGCCTGTTGATGCAAAATCGTCACTAGAAAGTGACTGTGTGGTCAAATACCACTTTCGTCAGTTTTGCAGATTAGCCCTTGTGAGGCTGAAGTTGTATTCTTTGCAGTGACAGAATTTTTTGCAGTGTTCTGTAATGGCGTCTGATTCTCTCTCACAGATTGTCACTGAAAAGCTTGACAAGAACAACTTCCAAGCATGAAAGTTTAGAATGACAAATTTCCTTATGGGAAAAGGATATTGGGAATTTATTGCAAGAAATGAAGAAGAACCAATTCTTCCTGATGTTCCCAATCAACAGCAAATGCATGCATTTAAAACATGGCATGAGAGAGCCAAGAAAGTTATGTACTGGCTGTCTATCAGCATTTCAAACTCTATGACTGTGCATATTCAAGATGCAAGTACGGCAAAGGAGCATTGGGATACTTTGTCAAAAATGTATAGCACAAATACGCAAGCCAGGAAAATGCAGCTCAAAGAGAAGGTATGAGCATCAATGACTACCACATGAAGGTGAAGAAGATTGCAGATGCACTTGCTTCCATTGGGTCGCCAGTGGAAGATGATGATTTAGTTTCTGTGACCTTGAATGGTCTAGGAAAGGATTATGCACAGTTTCGAACATCCATTTCAGTTCGTGAAAGATTTCCTGATTTTAAGGAGTTGATTGCTCTTCTAATTTCTGAGGAGCAAAGAAATGGTGGTGCATCTTCTTCAGGAGGAACTTCAAAAGAAACTGTCTTCTACTCAAATGCTGGAAGAGGTAGAGGTAGAGGTAGAGGAGGCCGATTTGGAGGCCGTGGTAGAAATCAGAATATGCAGCAAACTCAAGAAAACCAGTCCTATGGAGGAGGACGTGGTAACTCTAGAGGCAGAGGGAGCCAAAGAGGTTGTGGTAGATGGCAAAGAGGCCAAAATGCAAACAGCAATGTTGAATGCTACTACTGTGGTAAAATGGGTCATATGGCTAAAGACTGCTATAAAAAGCAGAATGACATCATGAATGGGAAATTGCAACAAGGGAATTATGCATCTTCTAGTAGACAGGGTGATGACGGAAATGAGCATTTGTTTATGGTGCAGCACATGAACAATTCTGTGACAAGTGCAGAAGAAAGCAACGATGTGTGGTATGTTGACTCAGGTGTATCAAACCACATGACAGGTCATGCAGAATGGATGGAGGATGCAAGGAAAATGGAAAAACCAAGATTTGTGGAGATTGGTGATGATACTGCACATCCTATTGTGCAGATTGGAAAATTTCCTTTGTCTATGCAGGATGGGAAAAAGAAATACATGTCCGATGTATTTCATGTCCCGAATATCACAAAGAATCTAGTTTCTGTTGGTCAAATGGTTGAGCAGGGCTTGCAGGTCAGATTTAATCCTCATGGATGCTTTGTTGAGGATATGAAAAATAAAGGTCGCTTGATAGCAAAAGGAAAGAAGAAGGGCAGAATGTTTACGTTGGATGCAGACATGTCTGAATTGAGTGCAGCAATGTTTGCACATGGGACCAGTGTAGTTGCAGATGTTGATATCTGGCATAAACACATTGGTCATGTTAATGTACAGTGACTTAAATCAATGCAGGCCCAAAATATTGTTGCAGGATTGCCTAAATTCAAGGTTGCAAAAATGCATAAGGTATGTGAAGCCTGCCAATTTGGAAAACAGGCAAGGAAACCATTTCCTAGACATGTTCAAGAGAGTGAGAAGCCATTGGAATTAATCCACTCTGATGTGTGGACTACTAAAGCTACATCTCTTGGAGGCTGTCATTATTTTGTCACTTTTATTGATGACTATAGCAGAAAAGTTTGGGTGTATTTTATGAAAAAGAAAAGTGAAATTTTTGGGCATTTCAAAACTCTTAAAGCTATGGTTGAAAAAGAAACATGCCTGCAAATAAAATGCCTAAGGTCAGATGGAGGGGGAGAGTACCTCTCAAATGAGTTTGCAAGGTTCTTGCAGGAGCATGGCATAAAGCAACAACATTCATGTAGTCATACCCCACAACAAAATGGAATTACAGAAAGGAAAAACATGCATATTGGAGAGGTATCTCGTGCCATGCTCAACGAAAAAGACCTGCCAGATTTTTATTGGGCTGAAGTAGTTGCTACAGCAGTCTATATAATGAACAGGACTCCCACTGCAGCAATACATGGGATGACTCCAGAGGAGAGGTATACTGGTAGAAAACCAGATATTTCTCATTTGAAAATTTTTTGTTGCATTGCCTATGTACATGTGCCAGATGAGTTGAGATCCAAGTTGGATCCAAAAGCTGAGAAGTGCATCTTTATTGGTTACTCTCTGCAGCAAAAAGGGTATAGATGCTATAACCCTTCTACTCATAAGTTTACAGTGAGCAGAGATGTTGTTTTTAATGAGATGAGTAGCTGGTATAAACCAGTAAATGTGATTGATAATGTAGATGCACAAAATGGTAATGCTGCACAGAATTCACAGCAGCAGTCACACGATATCAGTGGACCTGGAGCGTCCTCTAGCAGTGGTTCATATTCTTCACCATGGACATGCAGATTGAGATCAGGAGAATCTTCTCAAAGCAATGCAGATAGTGGTATGCATGTATCACGAAAAGGAAAAGAGAAGGTAGATCAGCCCATGTTTGATGTGAATGCAGGTCACTCGTATGTGGATGGTGAATCCAGTGGCTCAGAACAGAGCATTGATGATGAGTTGGGTATTCCTTCTATTGTTACACCTGAAGTAAGGAAAACCAAGGATGTTTTGAGAGCAACTGGGAGTGAACCTACTTTGCGCAGGTCTACCAGAGCTAGGTATCCTGTGGATAGGTTGAAATATGATGGATTTACAGCCATTCACTATGCATATATGGTCAAAGTGATACAGGAACCAGAACCCACTTCTTTTGAGCAAGCCATGGGAAAAGAAAAATGGAAGAAAGTCATGGATGAAGAAATAGATGCCTTGGAAGCAAATGCTACATGGGAGTTGGTATCTTTGCCTAAAGGTAAAAATGCAATTGGCTGTAAGTGGGTTTATAAGGTGAAGCACAATGCAGATGGTTCTGTGAACAGATACAAGGCAAGATTAGTAGTCAAGGGATATGCACAAACATATGGCATTGACTATGAAGAAACATTCAGTCCGGTTGCAAGGATGGCAACCGTAAGAGCAGTCATTGCTATGGCTGCATCAAAGGAATGGTCTTTACATCAGATAGATGTAAAGAATGACTTCTTGCATGGTGATTTGCAAGAAGAGGTCTATATGGAGCAGCCACCAGGTTATGTGCATGCTGTTCATCCTGAGTTTGTTTGCAGGTTGAAGAAAGCCTTGTATGGCTTGAAGCAAGCACCTAGAGCATGGTCTGACAAGATAGGATAGTATCTTGTCACTATTGGCTTTCAGATTTCCAAGGCAGATTTCTCACTTTATGTGAGAAAAACAGAGAAAGGTATTATACTACTTGTCATTTATGTTGATGATTTGATTATGACAGGTGACAGTGATGAAGATATCCTTCATGTGAAAATGCTATTGAAGCAGAAGTTTGAGATGAAGGATTTGGGAGAGCTGTGTTATTTCTTGGGCATTAAGGTGATTAGATCGCCAAGTGGGGTACAGCTCTTGCAGAGGCAGTATGGATTGGACATGCTGTCCAAATATGGGATGACAGGCTGTAAGCCTATTTCAGTTCCTTTGGAGCAGAATGTAAAGCTGAGCATAGATGCAGGTGAGCTTCTGGAAGACCCTACTATGTACAGACGTATAGTAGGAAGCTTGATTTATATGACTATTACCAGGCCAGATTTGAGCTATGCTGTTGGATTGGTAAGTCAATTTATGCAGGCTCCAAGGAAACCGCATTTGGATGCGGCTAGACGCATACTCAAGTATGTGAAGTCCACATTGCAGTATGAACTATTTTATGAGACTGGGGTTCAGATATAGTTGCATGGATACACTAATGCTGATTGGGCTGGTAGCATTTCTGATAGACGATCTACCAGTGGATATGTGTTCTCTTTTGGGAGTGCTGCAGTCACTTGGAGCAGCAAGAAACAGCCTACAGTTGCCTTGTCGAGCATAGAGGCTGAGTACAGGGGCGCAGCAATGGCTGCATGTGAGGTAGCATGGTTGCATAAGCTACTTTATGATATGCATCAGTCTACAGATGGGCCAGTTGTCATTTATTGTGACAACATGAGCAGTATACACTTGGCAAATAACCCAGTATATCATGCTAGAACAAAGCACATTGAGGTGCATTATCACTATGTGCGGGAGAGGGTTTTACTAGGTCTTATTGATCTAGCTTATATCAGCACAGAGGATCAGGTAGCTGACATATTCACGAAGGCATTGGGCGCAGAGAAGCTGGGCAAGTTCAGAGACCTACTTGGTGTGCAGGAATTGGGATTGAGCTCGAGGGGGAGTGTTGAGATATCGAGCTCCACTCGTGATATGCCAGGGTGACCGTTGTGCATTTATGTCACCGACTTGTCAATTGCAGATGTGGTTGGTACATCGTCCATGAATAATAACTACATGATAGCTATCCTTGTCTACTCTAGTTCGTGGCTCAGTTAGTATGCCACCTTAGTTAGTTGAGTTTGGTTTGAGACCCATATATAGGGTTCTTCTATTTCCTTGTACTAGAGTTCTTTTGGCTTACACAAACTAAGAAGAGGAAAACTGTTTTCAGCCTCCACCTTTGTGTGTATTCCCCCATTATGCAAGCAAGAAAGCTATAAGTGAGACTCCTTCCTTCTCTCCCACAATCTTGACAATAACTTGCACAAGTTTTATCCAAATGAGATAAAACTTTACCATAGAACATCCATGGCAGAGAACAATATACTTATAAAGTTTTGTGAAGAAAATCTTAGGGCTTTGGTAGAACAAGCTCGGCTCTCATAAAACATGTGAAACTCACTCTGTGTTTGTATAGAGGAAATGAAATTTCACAGGGTTACAAATAGGGCAAGCAACATTGAGGCTATAAGATTTCGTCATGAAAGAAGAAGCGGGGAAAGAGATATGATAAATTTGAGATCCGCCTAAGAAAGAGGTGGAAATTGAAAAGGGGAGAAATGAAAAGTCAAACATTAAAAAAATAAGAAAATAAAAATTCGAGTCACAAACTTCCAGGAAGTGTCAACATTGTATTCCCCACATTTTCCCTTATTTTATTGCTAAGGGAAGATTTGGGCCAAGATATAGCTAGAAGATTCATGTTACATGAATCTGGAATCCCAGCTCTCTCATTGGTTAGGCCTATATTTCTTTATTCACTCCTTAAGGGGGGAAAAAGAGAGTCCATATTTCTCCTAATGTTCAACTTAACTAGTTCAATCATATGCTTATAGTACTTTCATAAGTACTATTTTATAATGCATTATATACAGTTGCATCCATTACAAAGAATATGATAGTGTATCATTTTGGAAAGCTTTGAAAATTGAGAAATTTGATTATTGAGCTCTTTTATGTCATTTCCATCATACAAGACATTATAGAGGAGTTGAGAAAGCTAACAATCCAAAAAATTTGCTTCAATGGACAATCAATGGGGAATTTAGAGAGATAAAGGAGAGAATAATGGAAAATAACTAATGCAATTAAACATGCTCTATGGCTTTAAATAAAATGATTTGACTACATAATGAAAATGATGGACAATTATCTAGAATCTACCAAAGCATTACAAGTATGATAAGAAGATAACCTCCATTCATGGACTCTTTGATGACAACATGGCTTCATCTTGAAACTTTGACTTCCTTCCATGTTCCAGTTGCAAACTTTTCTCTATTAGCATTGTTTATTTCCAAGAAATTGTATATCATTTTCCATACTCAATAAAAATTTTGGGGTCCTAAATATTTCAAATTAAACCATAGGAGGCATATGGTAAACGACAATTACATTATACTGTGTACATCTTATACCCTTATTCAAAGATTCACATTGCTTCTTGCTTTTCCAAAAACATGATCTTCTTTGCATTCATCTCATAGGGTATCCTCCAAGATACCTTGATAAATGTTCTTACAATGTCTTTAGTCCAAACATTTAAAAATCTAAATTATTCCTAGAGAACTTGTACGTAAATATGAGAAAATAAAGAAAAGTGAGATGCTTAATGTATTACCCCACTATAAAGTCATTGTCTTAACCTCCCTCACTCACCCACCAATAAATTTTCTACCAGTTGAATAATAACAATATATTTAATCACAAAAAAAAAATCATCGTAAAGTTAGATGTTGACTACATAAACCCATGTTGAAGTAAACCTTTTCATTTTTGTACAATACAAGAAACTCAATGCTCCATATTTAAATACTTGATTCCTTAACCTTCATAGATATAGGAGTCAAATGCTCTTGTGCTCTTTCGATGCAAGAAGTAATGAAACAAAGAAGTGTGGGGCCCAATGCTCCCTTGGAGTATCACGAGGTTTGCCACTTAGGCCCTACTCAATCTACATCTCAATGGAAGAGTTTCGGCCGAACCCACTAGGAGCGACTTGAATTTTTAGGTTCCTAAAATCAAATGGATCTCCTATAAGATTACTCGAACTAAAGTGGACTTGCCATTGCACTTGGTTTAGAGAGAGTGGGAGACGAAGGGGAGTGCAAAACGTCAACCCTCTTGCCCATAAGGCAAAATCCCATTCTGGCTCCCTAAAACAATGCAAGTCGGTTCTACCTAATGATTAGTTGGTCGATTTATCGTCTTTCTATTTCTATCACCGATTTAGAAAATCCCATTTTGGCTCCCTAAAACAATGCAAGTTGGTTCTACCTAATGATTAGTTGGTCGATTTATCGTCTTCCTATTTCTATCGCCGATTTAGAAAATCTCCCAACTAACCGAGACCGCCCTATCGTTAGGCAAACCCATCGAGGGCCATGCCATCCCGCTTTCCTTTGATGATGATATCATCTTTAGTTTTTTAATTACCCACATCACATTTATTGAAACATATACAACCACCTTTCTTAATTAGTTCGTTAAATCACAGGTTCCTTCACGTAATTTATTTCACGGACACGCATACAATTCAAACAACCCTTGAATAAAAAACAAATTACTTTATCATATTTGAAGTTTATTACAATTTCCATCTTCCAGATCCTGCGAAAGGTATACAGAATTCCACAAGGGTATTTTGTCCACCAAGATTCCTTCCTTGTAACTAGTAATAGGGTTCCATGATCCCATCCTAGGTCATAGAGGGGCTCGTCAAATTCTAGGAGTAATGTGAAATTTACGGCCACATCCCCCCTTGGCATCCACATTTTCTACTACTCGAGACTATCCCTACGGACAGACCTTTTAGCTACAGAGCTAGTCTAAGCCTCTCGAAGTGATAATCATGACCCCCTTGGAGTAGGGTCTTGTATAGCTAGCTTGGGGGTAGCCTAGTGTGATCTTTCCTTTTATCATGTTTGTCAATGTTTTTAATCAGAGATCTAGATTCTAGCAAATACAAACAATCCTTTCAAACAATGGCAATCACACCATCGTTCAGTTCATACCTTCATGTAGCCAAGGTCGATCCTTAACCCAAGGTAACCTTATATTCTAACGAGGATTCTTCTTCCCATAAATAAGTGTTGAGTACAAATCTTCAAGGTTGTTAAGCAAGACATGAATTTCCCATTTAGGGCTAACTTACCCAACATAAGCGAATTTCCTTAGATTTGGTACTTAGAAAAATATTGCGCCAATAATTTAACGAGATGATTTACAAGATTCTTTAAATAAACTTTCACTTTTTAAGCATTAATCAACTCCTAACCATTAATCAAATCCTAATCAACTTTCACTTTTTAAGCATTAATCAACTCCTAACCATTGTCGCATTTGACAATAAATATTATGAGTTATTTTACTAATCTCTAGTGCGCATAACGTCCTTTACTCATTTTGTGCAATAACCTCTTATAACTATTTCCATCATGATTCTATGAATTATAATCTCGATTAATCTATCTACAAATCATAAGTAGTAGTTAACAATTTTTGTGCATGTATTAATATACTCTCTAGATGAAACTGACATCTCATGTAAGTGTAAATGCAAAAGCTAATATTTTATGTACTTAATTTTGGAAAAACCTTATTATTTTGTGGCAATATGAAAATAATAGCCTATTTCTCAATTGTGAAAAACCTAGTTTGGCATGATATCATTGGAAATTTCTTCTTTGCTTGTGCTTGCGTTTTGCCATACTTGATGTTTTGTTGTTGGTAGTGGCAATTCTGGCAACTTAGGGCATTCTCATATCTCTGACAATACGCATTCTTTGACCGGTTGCGATGGATTTCATGGTCTTTTTGCCTCGTTACTTTCGAGCCATTGTTCGTAAGTGGGTTCGAGAGATAGAGAAGGTGGAATGAATTCAGGATGTGAGAGTGTGGAAGCAGCTTGCCGAGTTGAAAACCGAGACAGGGGGAGGTTGAGTTAATTCGTTTCGTCTCTAGCCTCCTCTTTAATTCCCTCTCTCGTAACCTCTCGGTATCTTCTTTTTCTCTCTCTCTCTCTTTTCAATTCTCTCCCTCTCTAGCTCCCTCTCGTAGCCTCTCGAGGGCAGAGGGGCGGGGAGGGGTATCCTTCTACATCCCTCTCTTTTCCTTTCTCTTGCTCTATACTCCTGATAAGGGCCTCTCCCCTCTTGCTCGAACCTCTCTCATCTACTCCTCATGCCTCTTATTTATAGCTAAATTAGAGAAGAAGGGTTGTGGCTAAGAAGAAGAGCTCTTTATGGAGGGGATCTTGGCAAAATCAGCAATAATCTGAAGCTTCCAAGATGCAATTTGATACTCAAATCACAAATCTGATGGTTTCGTTGACTCTGAAAGGGAGGTAAAACCCCAGAACACCTAACTAGAAATCTTCTAGATCTCTCCTTCTTCTCGCCTTTCAGAGTATTGTTTGCTACTTGTAAACTACGATCATGATGCGGGCGATTTTGCCAATCCTTGTTTTTACATAAAATCTCCAAAACTTGCTAAAATTTTTACTTTATTTTTTTACATGACACCTTGTTCTATAATTTTTCATAGCTTTTTAGATTATTTATAATAAATAATATCTAAAATATAAAAAAGATGCTAGTTTTGTCCAAAAATCTAGTATTTTTGGACCATCCATACTATGGACACTAACACTAATGACTAATATGGCTCATAACTCTCGTTCACGCAGTAAATTCCGTGACGCAAGTGGTTATAGTCCTTGTCAATTCAGGAAAATATCGAGTTATGATCCTCGGGTCTTTTTGCTCGAGATCTTCTCTATTTAATGATTTTAGAGTTCTTCATGTCCATTTTGTGAGAAGTCGTAAAGATTTTAAATCAAAGTCAAGATGTCACAATCTAGGCTATGAGTGGACCAATGAGACTGACACACTAAGCCCAGAATTACC
The DNA here is from genome assembly GCF_053477565.2 of Lygodium microphyllum. Lineage (NCBI taxonomy): Eukaryota > Viridiplantae > Streptophyta > Polypodiopsida > Schizaeales > Lygodiaceae > Lygodium > Lygodium microphyllum. The sequence continues at coordinate 159,636,379 of NC_141142.1, forward strand.
TCATACAAAGAGACTACAATAGGTGTGATTGCAAATATCTCAACAACTGTTGATAGTAGTCCTATCGGCATTGGATGGGCTGTTGGCGAGGACGATGTAGATGGGAATAGATACACCATTCGATTTGGGGCGAAAGTCCTAAAGCTAAAAGATCCACCCTCAGTTGGTTAGTGTTCTGCACATGAGTAAAGGCTGTATTCTATCATTGGTTCAGGACTATAGAATCAATCATTGAATGCCATAAAGTTTCAGGGCAAGTAGCCACTTTAAAATAATAGTACTGGAATATTTCATCTATCCTCAACTCCAAATGGTTGACATATAAGGTAGCTTGCAAGACCACATCCCCTACATACCAAGCCAGATCTACATCATCTGGAATTAACAAATCATCTCGTAGATACATATGAGATAGCAACATGGTATCCAAAGTCACAGAATCTTCAAAGACCATACAAACAACTTCTGTCAACAAATCAGAAGACCAGAATCCACTCCAACCATCCTCTAGAAGAGGGAGATCCATCGTTGAGAGCTTAATATAGAAGGCCAACTTCTGCAAACTGATAGTGGACAAAAAAGGAATGGTTGCGAGGAACATACTCCTGAAATTACTCAAATGTAGACCATAATAAATCCATCTTGGACTACAATCTTTCCACTTTAGCTTGAAACAACGAACATAATGTGGCCTATCTGCAAAGAGCTGCCAAGTCCTGTTGAGATATAGAAGGAATCATAGAGACACTGGGACTTGGAGGGATGGACCGTGACTCCGCCAGTTGGTCCTTTAATTGTTTAATCTGGGAAGCTTGGGATTCCACTATATTGTGAGCAGTCTACAAAGCTTACAGTTTCGTATCCAGAAGAGTTTTAAACTCTCGAGATTCTTTGGACATTTTCTCTTTCCGTCCGAAACTCTAGTGACCTCTGACTGAGCTTCTACTAACTAAGTTTTCAAAGAAGATATTTCTTCTCTCTGGGTCTCAATCATTTGTGTATGCTGCTCCATCTTCTTAAATAGATCGGAAAGAGTGTCTTTAATAGAGGCTAACTCTGTGGTTGCCTTATGCATCTGGTCTTTAGATTGCATCAATTCTTCATAGAAAGAAGGATATAAATATTGAACACAAGCTGTCACTAAGAGTTCAATAGAACTCTGGATGTTGTTACAAAGGAAATGAATGGCATCCCCTGTCACTAAGCTGTTCAGCGAAGGAACTAATATATCCAAAGAACCCTCTCGATGTGCCCTAAATAAGTTGTTGCATGTGAGGTAGATAGGGAGGTCACTTCTAGAGGTAGCAAGAACTGACACTAAAGGAATGACTGGTGGAATTGTCTCTGCTACACGCTTCAAGCGCTTCCATTGAATGACCAACAAAGGAGGGGAGTCAATATCCTCTATGTCAATGGGTTCTGAATCTTCTAAAGGTGGAGGGGGAGGATTGGATCAGATGAAGGAGAAGGTAAAACACCCTTCTTAAGGCCTGAATATGTCAAGAAAGCATATAAATATGAACCATAGGTTACATTGGTAACATTCCCTCTAGTCACCTTGACAAAATGCTGGTCCATCTTCCTATGAAGGTAAGTACTCTAGTCAATGGCAACCCCTTTTAAAACCATCCTGGAGGCTGTGAAGAGCTCCTTGGACAAATAGTGAGATGGTGTCTTAGCAGGCATGAACCTGTCCTGGAGAAATTGGCAGACTAGCTTCCAGAGAGGATCAGTTATCATTGAGAAAGACACTCCTAAAGTGTTAATCACCTTCTTGACATCGAGGACCTCTTTAGTCTGCTTCTCTAACAGCTTGAGGATCTCTTCATTTGAGAATAACTGTCTAGCTGTGACAAAGGGTTCTCCTTTGTAAGGAAGAGACAAAGCCTTCCCTAACCCTCTAGATGTCAGGACCATAGAAGTACCACAAACCAAGCCCGATTTCTTACTGTATGACATGAGAAACTCATCACAAAGGGCTGGATTATCTAGAATCAGAGGGAGTGGAGCAGCCACAAAAGATGCAACGCCAACTTTCGCAATAGGCTCAAAAGTCAGTAGGGAAGAATAATCCCTATTGATTAATGGGACATACTGAACAAGAGGAGGAGCTTGAGGCGCAAATTAGATGGAATATACACATACACAGACAATCACAGTGAATGCCTGCAAAACAACAGAATATCTATCAAAAAGAAATCGACCAGAATAAGCACACACATACATGAATAACTGACTAACCATCCCAGACAATCCACATCTTAGAAAAAATTTGGCTTGACCCCTACACATATGCAACCGAAAGCTTTATGCGATGCAACAAACATGCACCCGAGACCGCGTATCAGGAAGAAAAGAAAACTACAGACCGCACCCGTAATCGTATCATACAATCAAACCATAATACCTCAATAACCCTCTCAAGACATAACCAGAACTTCGTTAAGCAATGATAGCTTGAAAATTTGCACGTGCCAAAACCACGAAGTGCATTTATTAAAAAGAGAAAAAAGTGCAGTGAGGAGAATGATTTTAGTGAAGGGTTAATAAATTATTAACAATGGTTGAAATTTTATTAGGTTATAAACCTTAATAAGAAAACGATGGTTCATTTTTTAATTGTTAGTTACAATTTATTAATATGAAACAATGCTTTTAACGAATCCTTGACTTCGATACCCAGACTCGGGTCTCTAAATGCATATTCATTGATATAAGTTAGCAATCCAAAGATGCAAGTCTCAATCCAAAGATGCAAGTCAGCAGTCCAAAAATGAAAACCCACGAACTGAAAATGATGTGACACGTCAAGGCAAGGTTAGTGGATGTATATTTGTTTGATGTGCACAATTTGTTTTGTTGATTGTGTTGTTAGGTTTTTTATATATTTTAGAGGTGATATCCGATGTTTTTTTTTTTAATATGATTAAAATGGGATAAATGAGACACATGAATATATTATAAATTTTTATCGTGAGATTTCAGCAGTCCACCACGAGTGAAAACTAGACCATCAAGTTTCAACAATGTTTTCAAATTTATCCGATAATTCTCAATTTATTTTTGAAATTGAAAATGATTTTTCTATTAACTTAAGTATTGAATTTAGCATTTTTATCTTAAAATAATAGTTGGACCATTTGACAAAGCATTTTCAGCATATGGAACATTCTAGAAATATTCAGATGAGTTGGTGGAATTTTTTGAAATTATTTTTATTTTTATTAATTTTTTAATGAATTTTATTCAATTTTCAATGGATTTTGAAGGATTTTTAATATTTTTAGCTATTTTTTTAATTGAATTTTTATGCTTTTTTTAGAAGTTTTTAGGTTTTTAAGTGTTTTCTCAGGTTTTTAATAGAGTTTTGAAATTAAAAATAGGTACTCGAGGCTGCATGTGAATAGCTGCATGAAACCGGCTGAGCACGCACCACCGCACGGACAAGGCCGAACGCATGTCCTCGCGCGTGAACGCTCGCGAAGTAGCACACGAACACTCGATAACGCCTCTGCGCCCACAAGCGACGACCCGGTGGTGCGCGCGTAAGGCCCCTTGAACAGAGCGGGGTGGGAACGGGGACTATGAGCCCACTAGGGGAGAAGGGGAGTTGGGGGGGGCTAAGGAGGGGTACATGATGGGGGCTTAGAAGGGGGGTAGGAGGGGGGGCTTAGAAGGGGGTGGAGAAGGTGGAGACGGTGGGGGGGAGGAAGCGGAGATGAGGAGGGGAGGAGGTGCGAAGGGAAGGCGGCGATGGGCAGGCGACGCAAGGAGGAGGGGAGGAGGCACGAAGAGAGGGAGGGCGGTCACAGAGAAAGCGCGACGAGGAGGGGGCGGGAGGGCAGTCGCAAGCGAGGAGGGAGGAGGAGGGCGCAACATGACGAGGAGGGGGTGGGGTGCAGGCGAGAAGGGAGGAGAAGGCGAGAAGGGAGAAGGAGGGCGCGATGCGACGAGGAGGGGGCGCGGTGCAGAGAAAGAAGAAGAAGAAGAAGAAGGCCAACTTTTTTTTTTTCAAATTTTTTTATGGATTAAATGTTAGTGTTAATGTTGTGAAGGTGGGGTGGTGGTGTGGTGTGTTTTGATTTTTATTTTTATTTGTGGGTATTTTTGTTGGTTTTCTTTTGTTAATTTGTTAGATGATTATTTTTTTGTTTTTGTTTTTTTATAGTTGTGAAAGGTGTTGGTTTTTTTTTTCGTTGATGCGTTGTTTTTGTTTGTGTTTGTGTGTTTTTGGTTTTGTTTTCGTGTGGATTGGGTTTTTTTTAAAATTTTGATTGTTATTATTTGGTGTTATGTTGTTTTTTTTTTTTAATTGGGTTTTGGTTGTTTTGTGGTTTTGTTAATTGTGTTGGTTGTTTTTTTTTATTGTTTTATTTGTTTTTGTGGTTTTTTTAAATTATCGTAGTTTTGGCATGGTGTTGTTTTTTTCTTCTTTTTCTTCTTCTTTTTATTTGTTGATTTTTTTAAAAAGAAATGATAATAAAAGAAAAGCCCGAAAACGGGGGAGTGCACCCCCGTCCTATGCATATACACATATGCACGGGGGTAAAAAAAATTTGCAGTGACAGGACTGAAAACAGCCAAGACGTCCGAACGAAAGGGCGCAAAGAGAACGAGGCGTCACAAGGCGCGTAAATTCAAAAACACGTGCAAAGCACTCGAAAACATGGCAAAACAAAGAAAAATTAATAACACACAAACCATTCTTCAGAATGCAAGGTCATAAAAAGGAAAATTGGACCAGAAGGTGAGGGGGAGACTGTGAAAAAGTACAACGAGGTGTCCGAGATCAAATCAAGGTGTTCCCATGGAAAAAATGCAAAAAATAGGTGCAAAAACCCATACGACAATTAATATCAAAGAATCCATTCGCCGAAATGAAACATGGGAAAAAGGAAAATTGCGAGAAAATTAATATCGCATAGGCCTATCATGTCAGAACACAGTTTTGACTGTGGAAAAAACCCAAAAATCGATCCCAATATGAGATACAAAAATTAATAGAAAAAGATCTAGTCATCAAAACGAAAGGTAGTAAAAAGAAAAAATGTCCGAGGGAAGGGGATTCATGGGGCTGGCATAATAAAATGCATGCCCAAGGGAATAAGGAGGGGTTTGCATACGAGAAATGTGAAAATCAAACTCCAAAACGCATACAGGAATGAATAGCGAAAAATCCAGTAGCCGGAACGAAGTGAGGGAACAATGAAAAATGTGCAAAAATTTGTGCCTGACAAGCCTATCACATCATAACATAATGCCAAGCAAAAGAAACCCCATTCGTATGGAAAAAACCCAAAAATTATATCCGAAACGGAATTCAAAAATTAATAGCAAATGATCCGTGCACCGGAAGGGAGGGCGAAAAAAAGAAAAAATGTTAGGAATACAGAAGCTTCAAGGCTGGCATATCAAATTGCAATTCGGATGGGGTTAAGAGGCGTTCACATGGAAAAAACAATAAAATGGAGCTCGATAACACCAATAAAAATTAATAACAAAAAATTGAGAGGTCAAAATAGGGCGGAGGAAAAAAGAGAATGGTGCAAAAAAGGCGGTCGGACAAGGCAATCCAATCAGAATTACATTCTGATGAGAATAGGATAGGTTCACATGGAAAAATGTCAAAAATATACGCAAAAAATGCACGAAATCAAACAAAAATTAATTACGAACAAACCGTACGTTGAGATGACAGGTGATTAAAAGCAAAAAAATATCCCAAGGAAAGCATAGTACAGGGATGGTATGTTAGATCACTGTTCTGAAGCGATAACGACGCGTTCGCATAGAAATACATCCAATTGTGAGGGAAAAGCTTCAAAAAGAATAACACAAAAACGGAAAACCGGAACAGGGGGATGTAAAAAGGAAAAGTGTGTCATTCAAAGGGACGAACTGGTCTATAAGGTTGGATCAAAAGCTTGGTGAACGTAAGGGATATTCATGTAGAAAATGAAAAAATTGCACAATAAAAGTAACCACAAGGGAAATGGCCTCGACGACAAGGGGTAGGAGGGTGGGTGGGTGAGGAAGGGACCCCATCAGAACAGAACTAGTACGGGGTAGACACGCATTATTGGGTCATGACATATGTAGGGGGTATGCACATCAGACGCATAGGGACGTGTCCCCACACTAAGACTTACCGGTTAGGGTAGATTGATCGACACGGTCATGGACTTGTCAACCGACTGGACGCTAACGTCCCCACACTTAAGACATAACATACACTTGCAAACAAAAAATTAGGGTTAGGAACACTTGGCCCATTTCGTAGATAGTTAAAGGGAACCGTCATTGTTAATGTTAAGACACACCACAGAACACGTCCAACATGGCAGAGACCATGCAACACCACCCAGGGAGGTAGCTTTGTCAATAAAGTCCATAGATTCAAGTGTCGATGACAAAGAATAAAACTCTCAGCTCACGGGCACTCAAGAGGATGATAGAACAGTCGTTCACCCCATGACGCACATCGCTCAATGAATAAGCATAAAATCCCATAACTCACGGCCAGTTTAGAATTGAACAAGAGGAAAGTGATTGGGAGGGAGTATGCTAGTGTGCACAATTGATAGTGCATTCGTGTGTTCCACCCATCTGGCATAGGTGCAAGCAAAAAGACCATGGAGCCTTGTAGTGCAATGCACAGAACAGGGTGACATGTCCTATGCTGATGGCACAAACCCGTCTCGTGTGTGCATAGGGAAATAGAAACGTACCTCTCTCCAATTGTCGTAACGTCCCTCAATCTCACCTCTCAGAATTGATTGAGGAGAAACACTAGTCACACTCAGCCCACCCTCTGTCTCACACTCTATTGAAAGATACAGAGAGCAGCCCATTCTTGAAACCCATTGATGTAATCCTCACATTCACTTATGAAGAGGTTGTATGCCTTGTGCACATTTGATGGTGCAACAGTGCATCCCACCCTATGCCAGCATACAGTGCAAGAAGGAAGGCCAAGAAGCCTTATGGTGCAGTGCACATGAACAGATCATGTGTTGTGCGTTGAGAGGCCCAACCCATGCGTACAACACTCCATTCACACATCTCGCCTCTCATTTGATTTGAATGGAAAGACTCGTCACTCACCCCACCCTTTGTCTCACACTCTTTTGATAGATACAGAGGGCAGTCCATACTCACGTCCCCATCCTGTTAGGATGAAAGCTCGCATCACTCAAGGGGTTGGTGATGAAGATCATGTTGGCTGTTGTTGTCACTAGAGTGTTAAAGATGATGCATACCCAAGGAGGTAGCTGACACGTCTAGTACTTCAATGATCTGTATGAAAGGTCATCTATTAAGGAGGGCAGATGGACTGATATTGCAGAGAGACAGCGCACCAAAGGAGGTGGCTTCAAATTGCTTGCAGAAAGGTTCTGCTGATGAATCAACTATCCTAAACTGTGGGGTGTTACCACCTTTTCCATAGTTAGCATCCCACCCAAGGGTGTTTCCACCTTTTCTTGGAATGAGGCCTGCTATGACAGGGAATTTCTTCCTTTTTCTTTTTTTCTTTTTTCTTTCTTTTAGAAGAAAAATGGTAGAAACACCATTTGTCAGACCATCCTCTCCACCGCAGCTGATTAAAAATAGAGGATAAGAGATCAGGGGCAAGAGGTGGGCCAGAGGAGATAGAGGGTTGCATGCACCTCTTCAGGAGTGGCAAAATAATGACTATCAGAAGTAGCATCAGAAGAATTGCAGTGCCACACCAATGGGGAAAAGGATGGGCTGACTGTGATTGTCAAGATCCCCGAGGAGAGAAGTACTTCTTCAGGCGATAGCCATTAATCAAGAAGGGATCATTAGAGGCATCAACGGTCTGCACTTGGACAGAGCCATTAGGATTGACAGCAAGTACCTTGTATGGGCCCATCCACCGTTGTTGAAGCTTGCCAGGAAACTTGCCAAATCGCGAATCATAGGCCATGACAAGATCACCTTCTTTGAACTCCTTGTGCTTGATGAAGCTGTCATAGTAAGCCTTACATCGGGCTTGAGTGGTTTCCATACACTGCAGAGCCAACCACCAAATCTCATCTAAACATTCCAAGTGCAGGAGGCAGCATTGCCATGACTCATCATCTCCCAAGCGTTCTTTAACTACCACTCGCAAAGAGTGCAATTCCAGTTCAGTAGGGAAGACGGCTTCTGTACCATACACTAGCTAGAAAGGGGTCTGTCCTGTAGCTGCCTTATAGGAGGTTTTGTATGCCTAGAGGGCCTCTGCAAGTCGATCGTCCCAGTCATGATGACGTGCGGCAACCGTTCTTGTCAAGATCAAGCAGAGGATGCGGTTGGTGACTTCAACTTGGCCGTTGGCTCCAGGGTAGTAAGGAGTGGACTTGCAATGGCGGATCTTATACAGCTCTATAAGCTCTTCCAAGATTTTGTTAAGAAAATAAGTACCTCTGTCACTTATCAACTCGAGGGGACTGCCAAAACGGGTGATAATATTCTCGTACATGAACAGGGCTACATTGTTACCATCGTTCCGCTTCAGAGCGTTAGCTTCACCCCACTTTGTGACATAATCCGTGCATACCATGATGTATCTATTCTGCTTCCGTTTGGTAGGTGGATCAATGGGACCCACAAAATCAATCCCCCACTTCTCGAACGGCTTTAGGAGAAGAATAGGTTGCAGTGGCATGGCACTTGGTTTGGTGGGTTCTCCCATTCGTTGGCAAGCATCCCATCTCTTACAGTAATCATATGCATCCTTGTGGATGGTCGACCACCAGTATCCCGCTAATAGATCCTTCCTGGCTGTTGCTTCTCCTGGGAAGTGTCCACCACATGGTTCGTCATGGCACGCTTTCAATACTATGCTGATTTTGACTCCTACAATACATCTTCGCAACACTTCATCTTTGCCTTTCTTGTACAGTGCACCGCCTAGCAAGGTGTAGGGGGCTAATTCTAACAGAAGCTTCTTCTTCTCATGGCTTGAGATGCCAAGAGGATACTGTTGAGTTGCCAGGAGGTTGGCTATGTCTGCATACCATGGATTAACTGTGTCGACTAGAAATAAGGAAGCATCAGGAAGGTCTGGATCATCCTATTCCTCTTCTATAATTTGAGGGATTCATGATAGATGATCGGCTAGGACATGGGAACGGCCAGGCTTAGTGACCACTTCAAAATCAAACTCCTCAAACAAGAGCAACCATCGCATCAGTCTTCCTTTGACATCTGCTTTGTTCATCAGGAAGGACAGGGCTTCATGATCCACGTAGAACTTGAATTGTGTTGATAGTAGATAGTGTCGAAACTTCTCTAGTGCAAACACCATTGCTAAACACTCAAGCTCTGTCACTGTGTAGTTCCGCTCTCGATCAGTTACTTTTCGACTTGCATAATAGATTGGTTGATCTAATTTAGAGGGGCTCTTTTGACATAGGACAGAACCTAGCCCTTCAACTAATGAATATGTGTGCACATGGAACTCCTTCCTCCTGTCAGGAGGCTGCAAGATAGTGCTTGGATGAGGCACTATTTTAGGGTATCAAAGGCTTCTTCTCAATCATCATCCCAAAGGAAATCCACATCTTTCCTTAGGATCTTGTGCAGAGGGGATGCGTTGGCTGCAAAATGTACAATAAATCTTCTATAGTAGCCCACATGACCAAGAAACCCTCTCAATTGTTTGAGGTTTGTTGGTGCTATCAAGGCGGCAATCTTCACCGGGTCTATTGCAATCCCGTGTGCAAAGACAATATGGCCCAAAAGAAATCCTAATGAGATGCCAAAGACACATTTGTCGAGGTTGAGAGAAATCCCATACTCTCAAAAGCATTGCTCTAGTTGTCCCCAATGCTCACGTATTAAGCTATAGACACAGAAGTCATCAAGATACGCCTCAATGCAGATGATTCTGAAAGGCATTCATCATTACTCATTGGAAGGTGGTAGGAGTATTACAAAGCCCAAATAGTATCACTCTATAGGCATAGGTCCCCCATTCTGTGGTGAAGGTTGTTTTGGATTGGTCCTCTTCTGCAATTTGGACTTGGTTATATCCACTGAATCCATCCAAGAGGGAATAGAGCTCATGGCTTGCCACTGTGTCCAACAGTTGTTCTGTGAAAGGGATAGGGAAATGATCCTTCTTCATCTTCGAGTTCAACTTATGAAAGTCCACACATATTTGAAGTTTCATGTTCTTCTTGGGTACTAGCACAATGGGCGAAACCCATTTTCTGTTAGGCATGGGATAAATGAACTCGACTTCAAGAAGCTTCAATAATGCAGCCTTCACTAGAGCAGAATAATAGGATTCATACGCCATTGTCTTTGCCTTACAGGTTTGGCATCAGGCTCTAGGTCAATGTGATGTTGGCATACTATGGGATCAATCCCCTTTAGATCTTTATACGACCAAGCAAACACGTCTAAGTTCTCCTTCAGTAGATCTCCCAGGACCACTAGTTCATCTTCTTGAAGATTGAGACCCACTTTTAGGTGGCATTCGGTACCGTCAGTATCCAAGAACGTCACTTGCCTTTCACCTTCCACTTTGCGGATAAATGTCCCACGGATTGCTCCTAGATAAAGGTCTGACTCCTTCAAGGGAGTAGTATCATCGTCTGATGTTCCACTAGAACTAGTGTCCTCCTTCTGAATAGATGACTCATTTGTTTCTTGAGATTGCTGGAAGGGTATCAGAGCTTTGTTTGTTTTTGTGTGAGTGGTGATTTCTTCTGGACTTAGGGATTCATCTTTAGAGGATGCGTCCAGGAATGTCACATAGTACGGACCTTCTATAAGTCGTGGCTCTAATGGCTTTGGCTTCTGTTGACAAGGGGCATCATCATCCTCTTTTCTTGAGAATGACTGGTCAGCGCGACAAGAACCACTCGTGAACTTAATTTTTATACCTTTGATCCATTGCTTATGCAGATTCTGCATACTTTGTGGTCCATTAGTCAACCCAAATGGAACCATGGTCATTCCATTCAACACCCTGATATCTTTGGCCTCTGAGGTCTCTGTAGGGACATTGACAAGATCGTCCGCTATCAGAGGAACTTCTTCAACTGCACTTTCATAACCTGCTTCATTTTCTTCCTCATCATTTTCATCCTCTTCATATGGAGGCTCTGTCTCTGCTTCTGTAGAGGCTCTGTAAGAGAAGAACAGATCCTCCGCCTCTATGTCTGCTTCTATTTCTGCCTCTGTCTCTAGCTCTATCTCTGCAGCTGCCATGTAACAGGGAGAACAATACATCGATGCTTTTGTCTCGTTGTCAGAGGTGATTTCAAAATTCAATTCAAGTTGAGGCAGGAGATATTCTCCCATGGAAAAAGACTTTGCTTCCTTCAGTAGTTGGCTTACAATGCCCACTGTTAGGGACTGTGCCTCTGTCTTCTCAGGAAAGATCTATTTAACGGCCTCTTCGTCTCCTGATGTACCATTTGTTACTTCATTGGAGGAGTCAGTTATGACTTCAATGGATATGGATCCATTTCTTTTTTGCAATCCATACAATTTCAACACCACTTTATGGGGTCCTTTCCCTAGGGTTAGGGTTCCTTTGAACTAGTCCATCGTGGCTCTTACTTCAAAAAGTCAAGGTCTTCCCAACAACAGAGGGTATGAGGTCCCATAGGAATTTGATTTGACCATCAAATATGTCAGCCAATAGTCTCTTCTTGCAAGGGTTATTTTTACGTATAGGAGGATGCCCAACAGTTTAATTCTGCTTTGGTCTGCCAATCTGATAAGCCACTGTATAGGTTGATTTCCTTGCAAACCTAGATCCTTCATTGTCACAACCGTCATTATGTTTACTGATGAGCCTCCATCAATCAATGCATTTGAAATAAAGTATCCTTCTATCAATACACTAATCTCTGGAGTTCCAAGATCTAGGAAGGTGTTAGCCACATCCACTTCCTTCGCAGGTTCTGAGGCTCTGTTGGACTTTGTTGTTGTTGGGGGAGCAATCCTTAGGCCACGTCTTGTCAAGTTGCTTTTGAATCTCTTTCGGCAACTGGGAGATCGCATCAGCAACTGTTGGAAGGTTAGGTTTGATTCAAAGGTGTCTAGGTCTTTAACCAAATCATACTCTTTGATAGGATCCACAGACTTCTCCAGCCTGCTAGGGAATGGGGCTACACCCATTTTCATCTTTAATTTTTCTTCTAGCAATGGTAGCATTGACACTTCCTCTGTTTCTGGAGGTGCTTCTGTATCGTCTATCTCCTGGACCTCTGGTCATGTTTCTGGGACTGTCTCTGTGACTCTCTGTGGCACTGCAGTGCTTTGTACTGCACTGTTCTGTCATGTACTGCTCTGTCTCTCTATTGGCAGGTTGAACTTCATAGTCTTGGCAAGGGAGATGTTCTCTTTCTGGACAACTGGTTCCTCTTCTTAGCGCGTGTGATAGCGGCAACTTCCAACTCTACCAAATTAGAGGCAGGCTCTTGTGCCTTCTACTGGCTATCAGTGGCATTGGCCTTGGACTTGGACAATCCTTTGCAGTGTGGCTTTCTCCTTTGCATCGACTGCATAAGGGCTTGTAATCCACATATTTTCTAAGGTTTGGATAATTTGGTGAGATATAACCCTTTTCTCCACATCTGTAACATTCCACCTCTGATCTCTGACCTCGCTAGATTGTCGTCCTCTATAACTTTGAGAGGAAACCTCCTTGGACCAAAATTAGGACCAAACTCTCTTGGCTTTGGTCCAATGTCCTGCGTTGTCATTTTGGATTCTAGCAAGTTGAATCTTGCATTTTCATCTTTCTATCTTTGTTCATGCATCTCTTTCAAAGAGCAGATATCCTCTGTATGGTTCTTCCTCAAACAATAGAAACAGAAGGCTCCATGAATGGTTGGTTTTCGGGTACATTCAATGCCTAAATGTCCCACTTGATGGCACTTTTCGCACCATGTATTAGAATGCATCACATCTCTCCCAGCTCCCACATGAGTGGATGTATTATTAGTATCCACCATCAACGTCTGCAGCTGCTCTGTAATCACATCCATAAGCTCTTTCTTGATACTTGCGACTGAGTTGGATAAGTAGTCCTTCAGATTTTCACCTCTTGAAAGTAGGGTTTTGGGAAGCTTCTGTAATTATTGCATATACAAGTTGAGTTGATCCAGAGAGTCTTCTATTCTGGTTCTGATTCAAAGCTCCTGTTGAGACTTGGGGTTGTTGATTCTAGTTGGTAGGGTTTCATTCTTGTTGAATCACCACTAGAGGAACTATTTGAGGCCACTGTTGTTGTGATTGAACCATCATTTGAGACACTATCGTCTACAGTGACCATTGTGGATTAGGTGCACTGTACTACAGCACTATTTACATCTGGAGATAGGGGTAGGGAATTGTCCTTGGGACTACATTTGGTGGGTATACCATTCCTAGCATGAGAGGAGGTAAGACTCCTCTTCCTGGAGTCACTGACAGCCTTGCTTCAACTTCATCATATAGTCTTGCACCTTCTACTGCAGCTTGCAGATTGGATGGTCTTCTCAATTCCACAAACTTGCGAACTTTTGGTTGTAGGCCTCTAAGAAACACTCCTTTCTGGATGCCTTCATCCAAATGATGATTGATCCATCTCTTTTGAATGGATTCCATTGGCGAGACATAAGCTTCTACTCTTTCTCTAAAGGATTGACTTAGGTTCATGAACTCCTCTAGCATCCGCTCTTCAAAACCTTTATGCCTGAATTTAGTGAGGAAGGCCAACTTCAAGTCGTCCGATATGCCAAAAGTTCCTACTGCTTGTCTCTCATACCATTGAAATGACACGCCCTTGAAAGTGGAGGGGAAGATTACTAACTAATGCTCGGGGGTTCTGGCATTGTTAGCCACATATGCTACCATAAACTCTCCTACATGAAGATCGGGGTCTTCATTGTACTCTCCCTTAAAAGTTGGCAATGGGACTATATTTGTTGGCTTGTCATCAATATTTCCAGGGCAAATCTGACTAGGAAGGGGACTTTGAGTTGCCATGGGGACTTCTTTAAAGAGTGTTTTTAAGGCATCAAAGGAAGTTTCTACTGCAAGCTCATTCTCAGCCTTGATTCTTGCCTTCTATCTTCTCACGTATCTCTCGACTTGTTTTAGTGCTTGTCTCTTGATTGCGTCATTCATCAGGGGGTTGGCTCAAGTCAGTTGGTCTATACTCAACATAATAGAATCAGAGGGGCTTCAATCTCTCTCTGGCCAATGTTTCTTCTACTTCCTTCTTTTCAACATCTCTGAATTCAGCTTTCAAACCACTACATAGGGGGAGATATTCCGTTCTGAAAGTATCAAAACTTATTCTTCTTAGGATCATTGTTGTGCTATCATTATAAAAATGCAAGCTTCTGAGTGTTTCAATGGTGTATGTTGTAAAGAACACTCTATCCACCAACTTCCAGTGGGTTGCTAATTGGACAAACAGTCAGAACACCAAGCATCCCACGTATCTTGCTGTTGAGCATCCATAAACAAATTCCAACTTTTTTATTTCTTGTTTTCGTGAATCTCCACTAACCACGACTCCTGAAGCTTCTTCATGATCTCCCACTTGATGATGTCTGGAAACTTCTCAATGAATGCCAAATCTTCCATGGATAGTCATTCTCTCTATTTCTACCCTTCAGTTTGTTCCCAAATTGCCACCAAGATGCATGTCTCTGTTACTTCAACAGGAATAGGAAATAGTCCACCACATAGAGCTTGCATCATGATGGTAATTTGTTTCCATCATTGTGGGATGAAATTCTTGTAGAAAGTGGCTTTGGCAATAAGAATCTCCAACTCTTCAATGGAAGAAGGAACTTTGCAAGGATTATTAAATTCTCCTCTTCTTGGTAATGCCATTTCCTTCATTTTCAGCCTCTTCTGATGCTTGTTGATGGCAAGATTGCCCGACTACTCACCAAAAACATGGAGCCTCGAGAGGAACACCAAGAAAAATGGATTTCTACTGCAATAAAATCTATATTGTAACATCAACAAGCTTTTATTTCATTCTTTTGATGACCAAAACAAGGAAAACAACAAATCTTCATGCAACATCATAGTAGATATCTCCCACGAATTTGATAGGATCAACCATAATCTTCAACATCTTCACAGAATCCATCATAACAAACAAGAAACACAAAGGAATACACCAATTTTGAATGGAATCAATCACATAGTATTCGTCTTCATTGTCTTCATATTTTTCTCTCTCAATCTCTCATAGTAAGATACATTGTTTTGATAGAATCGGCTCTCTCTCTCTCTCTCTCTCTCTCTCTCTCTCTCTCTCTCTCTCTCTCTCTCTCTCTCTCTCTCTCTCTCTCTCTCTCTCTCTCTCTCTCTCTCTCTCTCTCTCTCTCTCTCTCTCAATAGTACATCATCTCTTCTCTACAATACTCAATAATGGCACTTAATAATCCTTCTTAGGTCGTGGATGCACCTCCCAAGAGGTATGGGATGTATGAAAGGGTACTAAAGCCACTATAGTGTCTCTTCATAGCTCACTATTGCCACTATCACTCCAGTTTGCTCTTCAGTCTTCACCAGTTGCTTTTTTCGTTTGTTTTAGCTCTTTTTAACTTAGATTCATCCTTTTCAAAAGTTAGAAAAAATTCCCAAATTCACACATACATTCTATAGAACACTTACAGAAGATCTACAGAACAGAAGAGGACACGAACAGAGTAGAGACAAAGTAGAGACAGAGGCTCTACAGAAGGTCTACAGAGGGTTATATAAGGTCATCAGAGAACAGTAGATTCTCATAACTCATACTAAAATCATTCCAAACTATCAAAAACTATTCAATAAGCTTTCAAAATACCTCAACCTTCATCAATCATCAATCCAGGCTTCATATAGAGAATACAATCTGAACAAAACAGAAGCTAAACAGAAGGTATCAGAACCAATCGGAACCTCAACAGAAACTATCAGAACATCACAGAGCTTCATATTTCCACTAAGAATCATCATAAGCTTCCAAAACATAATCAATATCATCCAAATTACTCTCAAACACTTCCAAAAACAACCAAACATCACTCAAAATCCATCAAAAATCAACCACTCAGACCTCAAAAACAACAAAAATCAATCAAAAATTCAGTCTTTTTTCACTCTCAACATTGGTTGTATTGTATATGTTCATATGCTAGATGAGTTGCAAAAGAAGCTTGATTCAAAGGTTGAAAAATGTATTTTTATTAGATAGTCTTTAGAGCAAAGAGGGTATCATTGTTATAACCCTATCACATGTGAGTTGAGAGTGAGTTTATGATATGAGCATTTTGGTAAGTATCTAGTGGTGATGCGATTGATGATGATGATGATCTTGATAGTTATGTGTAGAAAGAAAAGCAAGAATCACGGAGCCTTAGTGAACTAGAAACATCATTTGGTACTACATCTATAGTTAGCCCTTGGTTTGGGAGACTAAGGAGCAGTCCCACATCTTCAGCAGGGTGATATCCCGACTTTGATTTAAAATCTTCTTGAGTTCTCGTAAAATAGACTTGAAGAACTCTAAAATCATTAAATAGAGAAGATCTCCAGCAAAAAGACCCAAGGATCTTAACCCGACATTTTTTCGGATTGACCAAGGACTATAGCAACTCATCATCACGGAATTTACCGCGTGAGTGAGAGTTATGAGCCATATTAGTCATTAATGTCAGTGTCGATAGTATGCATAGTCCAAAAATACTAGATTTTTGGACAAAACTAGCATATTTTTTATATTAGATATTATTTATTGTAAATATTCTAAAAAGCTATGAAAACTTCTAGAACAGGGTGTCATGCAAAAAAGGCAAGTTGCTTTTTTAGCCAGTTTTAAAGATTTTATGCAAAAAGAAGGATTGGCAAAATTGTGCGCGTCGTAATCGTAGTTTACATGTAGCAAACATCACTCCGAACAGGGAGAAGAAGGAGTGATCTACAAGAATTCTAATCAGGCATCCTCGCATTTTACCTCCCTTTCGGAGCCAATGGAACCATCAGATTTGTGGTCTGAGCATCATATTGCATCTTGGAAGCTTCAAATTGTTGATTTTGCCAAGATCCCCTCCATAAAGAGCTCTTCTTCTTAGCTACAACTCTTCTTCTCGAATTTAGCTATAAATAAGATGCATGGGGAGCCATTGAGAGTAGTCTGAGAAAGAGGGGAGAGGTCCTTCTCAGGAGTATAGAGCAAGAGGGAGTAGGACAAGAAAAGCATGAGCATAGGAATTCCTTGTCAAGAAGACAAGGAGGATACTCCACAAGCTCTCGAATTTAATTCCTCCATCCCTTCTATCCTATTCCCCCTGTGGAATCAAGACTCCTCAATTTCTCAAAATTCCTGGTGATTGCTTCTCCCTCCCTAGTCAATCAAAATTTTATCTAATTATCCCCAAGCTCCTTCTCCGAATTCCCCTTTTTTTTGCAATCTCATGATTAAGGACCATGGCCCTGAAGAAGAAGGCTATGAAGGTCGTGGAGACAAGAGCTGCCAATAACACTATAGACACAATTACTACAAATGAAATGGAGTACGAAATTTACAAATGAAGCCACAAATACCATCAACCAAGCACCCATCATGGATCCCTAGGTACTATTTTTCTTAAATAAAAATAGCTAGTAGGCCTTTATCCATTCGATTCATACATATAATTTCTTTAAGGAATTCTTAACTGCGAATTCCAAGGGATAACTTGAGTCTGTACTACAAGATGAACCTAAGTGAGTAGAAGGAAGGTACTGTGTCCCTAAAAGATTTAATATTTCTGATTTTTGTGTTGATAAAATGAAATCTCTCAATCATGAACGCTAATCCTCGGTATATAAGAGACCTTAAGATGCAATTGCCAAATGATACTATTCGTAATTAAACTAATCAAGATTTACTTTTATTGATGGCAAAGACCCACAAAAATCCAAGTTAGTTATCCTCAAGTATGAAATTATTGCTTAAAATCAATCCAAACTAGTCCCTAAGGAAAAGGAAGTCTAAGAAGAGTATTGGAAGATATTGCCACTTATCTTGAATTGTCTCGAAGTTGTTTTGCCACTTATGCTAAATTGTCTCGAAGTTATATTGTCACTTATGCTGAATTGCCTTGAAATCATTTTTCCACTTACGTTCTTTTGCCTCAATGTTATTATTTTTGGAAAGAAAAGATTTGTCTTGGAAATAAACTTGTTAAAAAAAGTTTATGTGTAATGCATTGGACATAAGATGTTTATGATTGTAAGCTAGGTATCGATCTTTCCTAAAATCATGAGGCTAAAAGATGGATGACTGAGTATAGATCGCTGACTAATGCAGTATTCGAATGAACACAGAATGCCGACTGAGGCATTGTTCTTGATAGCGCTAGACCCAGTGTGAATAAAACCTACTCCAAGGGGATTTTCTTTTTTTATTTTGCATTAGTGAGTTTAGACCAATCATGATGTGAAAGGTCTTGTCATAAGGAGCTCTAGTCGACAAGAGAAGATGAGGATACCAAGGGGGTTTGGTCATAAACTCCTTAGGCTCTTATGAACTGCCAACTACCCTTCGATTTCCAGACTGTGTTTGGAAGTTCCAATACTAGTTGGGAAACGAAACTTGGAGAGAATAATACCTTGGAACAATAAAATATTTGTAAAAGGTTTTTTTTTAAGAAACTATTAAGAAGGAATTGCTTAACGTTGTTTTTATGTCGTCAATTAAAGGTGTGTAACAAATCTATATCATGAGATAACTCAAAGAAGCTATTTTTATATGTTGAACCTAAAGTGGTAGGTAATTAGGTAACTAAAACTACTCTCTCGAGGGAAGCAGGAGGATGGACCCCGAC
Organism: Lygodium microphyllum; assembly: GCF_053477565.2. NCBI lineage: Eukaryota > Viridiplantae > Streptophyta > Polypodiopsida > Schizaeales > Lygodiaceae > Lygodium > Lygodium microphyllum. Next base: position 159,655,209 of record NC_141142.1, read on the forward strand.
AAATCAGACCTATGGCTGGGTGGTCTTGGTAAACTGAGAGATTTCCTAAGAAGGAATAAAAATCGCATTTGATGGACCATTAGAAACTAGAAAGTGTGACTCGCATCACTTTAGAATTTGCTAATACTAAATAGCTGCTAGTAATTGATTTGACCGAAAAAACTCAAGTCGATCCTTGTGGGAGCAGCCAAAACTTCCACTGCAGGATAGACTCAAGTGAGCCTAGTTAGAAAACTCCGAGGGTTTTATCAAAATCCCGGATGGTGCTTCCTAGGACATCTCTTGATGGGCTACTAAGAACATACTGCCAAGGAAAGCTTGGGCAACACGTTACAGTTGGTATCAGAGCATGCACATTTATGGTAAAGGAAGGGACATTCCAACTAAAGCAAAAACATGGATAGAATCTATGGAAGACTATTTTACTATTGCAGAGACTGCACCGTCAAATCAAGCCATGATCGCCAAACTAAAACTCACAGGAGATGCCCCATCTTTGGTGGAAACAATGGTGCAAGGACCAAAGAACTGAAAGGGAGCGATGGATCGAAGGTTGGACTCGAGAGCTATGGCGGGAGAGCAAGAGCAAGAAAGGGAGAGACTAGAAATGGAAACTCCAACAGTCACAATGTGTGACTGGGCCTTCCTTTATTCAAACTGTCACTAAAAGAATAAAGAATAAAGTAACGGTGACGGGCGCTCGCCACCTGTAGTGTGCAGTGGCGGTGATTGTCAGTGTAGTAATACACGGGCGGCTAGGCAGAGGCGCCTTTACCCCCAACAACCTCCCACTTAAAGGCGAATCTGCCCTAGTGAGGAGTGAAAAAAAAAAAGGCAGTACAGCATGTACACATGTACAACAGGATGAGGAAAGACGTCATCTCATCCCACGCCCATCAACCTCCTAAGAAAGGCAAAGCGCTCTGTAGAGAGGCTTTTCATGAGCAGATCTGCAGGATTCTAGTTAATTGAGATCTTAACAAGATCAACAAACTTGTCCTCAACGACCCCACATATGAAATGATACCTCACCTTAATGTGTTTCGTCTTCGCATGGAAGACCGGATTCTTGGCTAATTGAATAGCACTCATAGAATCCGAATGCAGTGTAGGGGTAGCATCAATACCAAGGTCAGCAACTAAACGACCCAACCAAATGGCCTCCTTTCAAGCCTCAGTGGTGGCTGCAACATACTCGGCCTCTGTAGTAGAAAGGGTCGTGCATTTCTACACCCTGGACATCCAAGAAACAGCACCTCCAACATAGGTGAATACATAGCCGGAAGTGGACTTTCTACTATCTGCATGTCCTGCATAATCAGAGTCAGTGTACCCCACGACTCCTATATCCTGGCTACCATAGCATATGCACATATCTGCAGTGCCCTTCAGGTACCTCATGATACCATTCACGGCATCCCAATGCTTCTTGCCAGGTGTAGCCATGTAGCGTATCACAACACCAACTTCAAAGGTAATATCTGGACGAGTGGCTATCATGGAATACATAAGACTGCCCACTACGGATGCATAGGGAATCTTGGCCATCTCGGCCCTTTGCTCATCTGTCTATGGACAATCAGCCTGTGATACCTTCACATAAGAAGGCAATGGACAGCCAATGGGCTTTATGTCTTGCATGCGGAAGCGCTCAAGGACTTTATGAATGTACTTCCTCTGTGACAAGTAGAGGAGTCCCTGATGCCTGTCGAGTCTAATGCGCATACCAAGTATGTGAGCGGCCTATCCCAGATCTTTCATCTCAAAGCTCTTCTAAAGCTGAGCCTTAAGAGCATCTAGCTCATCATGAGCTTTCCCTACTTTCAGCATATCATACACATAGAGTACCAAAATCAATAAAGAACTATCACGGGCTTTCTTCGTGTAAAGACACAGATCCATAGCACTCTAACTATAGCCCTGTGACTACATAAAGGAATCAAACTTATGATACCACTCCCTAGGCATCGTTTCAAGCCATAAAGACTTTTCTTCAATTTGCACACTAGGTACTGCCTGCCAGGTTCTTAAAGCCCTTAGGCTACTCCATATAAATCTCATCATGCAAGTCCCCATGTAAGAAATCCATCTTGACATCCATTTGGTATAAATAAGTCAAGCTGAGCAACCAAAGCCAAGACTAAGCGTAGGGTGGTCATCTTAACCACAAGAGAAAAGACCTCGTCAAAGTCCACACCATGCTCCTGCTTAAAACCCTTTACTAGCAATCTAGCCTTGTATGCTGGCTTGGGGTGTCCAGGGGTACTTTTTAGCTTGTACACCCACTTGCATGGCAAAGCCTTCTTGCCCGTAGGCAAGGAAACAAAATCCCAAGTGTCATTCTTATGTAGGGAGTTTATCTCAGACTGCATAGCCCTCTCCCAGGAGTGACTGTCACCCCTGCGCATAGCCTCATCATAGGTGAAAGGCTCTCATGCATCTGTAACCAAGACATAATGCATCGAGGGATGAAATCTATCAGGTGGACGTCTGTCTCTAGTAGACCGTCTCAGGCTCTGCTGCCTGCCCAGCTACTCTGTCCAACACCTTGACCATGAGCATCTGCTGCAGCTATAGGCTGTCCAATTGGCTGTGCGGGAGCTCCCAACTCCTCCTGAAATATGACCCTGCGAATCTCAATAACTCTCTCAGGCTACCTATGCATTTTGTCTTCATGTAAGACTACATCATGACTGCGGATGACTTTCCGCGCTTGCGGATCCCAAAGATGGTAACCCATCTCGCTTGCATCCCCATAACCAAGGAAAATGCATTTGACACTCTTGGGATCCAGCTTACTTCTCTTGTCCCTAGGCACATGGCAAAATGCCTCACATCCAAAGACATGGAGATGCGCATAAGAGGGAGGTTTTCCAGTCCATATCTCCTCTGCAACCTAGAAATTCAAACCACTAGAGGGTGATCTGTTTATGACATGCCCAGCTATACTAATTGCCTCAACCCAAAAGCTCTGTGGTAGGCCTGCATGGTTGAGCATACTGCATACACACTCCTGGATGGTTCTATTCATCTGCTCAGCCAAACCATTCTAGGGGGGGGGGGGGGGGGGGGGGGGGATAGGGGGGGTCAATTGACGCTTCTTCCAACGAGGAGCTTGACCAGTTACAGCAGAAGGTAAAGTTGTATAATGGTTTTTTTGCTAAGGTAGAACACCTTCAACAACGTATGAATTGTGTGCAGGATGATTTTACTAGTTATGTTGACTAGTGTCACCCCCACCATCTTTTTGGATCAAGTATAATCAGCAGCGTTTTGCCTTGTATATCTCTTTGAGCAATGTGGATTTAGAACCTCCAAAGGATGGTGGCAAAATTTGTGGTCTGTAGATTTGCTAAAGTCTATCTTTGACAGATTTGTTGATGAGCTGATTTCGCATGAAGTACAGTTGTTGTCTTTCATGTATCTTACGAGGCATTTGCAGATCCCTGATGAGAAGGATTTGATTTTGTATGTGGGAGATGTCATTTTACAGGCTGTGATGTATGTACATTCAGTGGAGCTTCTTTAGCTGAAGGGTTACAAACTTATCATGAGTAGACATCTTGGTGCAGTCCAGCAGTGCAGCATCAAGCAAAACATCATTTTCCAATAGCCCCTCTCAAATGATCTTAGCATGTATAACTTTCCCCTTGTCAGCAGCTCCTATACTACCACAGGTTTTCAGAACACAAGCAAAGGTGACAACATCAGGAGAGAGACCCTCTCCTTACATCCGTTCAAAACAGTTCAGTGCTTCCTTGCCGTGTCCATGTTGGATGTATCCTGTAATAAGTGCAGTCCATGAGACTATGTTCTGAACTGGCAGCCCATCAAACACTTGGATTGCTTCTGTAAGAGAGTAGCATTTCCCATACATGTCCACCATTGTACTCCCCATGTATAGCTCTTTCTCAAGTCCTCTCCTAGTTATCTCAGAATGTATGTTATGCCCTGTTTCTAAATCTCTTTCTGTGCCACAAGCTTTTAAGGTGCATAGAAAAGTAGCTCTAGTTGGAACCCTCCTGTTGCATGTCCCTAAAGAGATCCAAGGCAGTGAGACTGAACCCATTTTGAATATATCCTGTCATTAAAGCATTCCATGACACTTAATTTCTTTCCAGCAAGCCCTTGAAGATTTTATGCGCTTCGTTTAAACTTCCACATTTGACATACATGTCAACCAGAGCATTATTGATTAATTCTTCTTACTCCAAACCCTCTTCCACGTAGAACAAAAGTATAAACACAACAACTAAATATGTACAAAGTATCAAATCCCACACACAACTTTTGGGTGGTTTTCACACCTCGAATGCGCAGCAATACGACAACGTGATCCTCGATCTAGGCCCTCTAGTCCATCTCCACACAATGGTAAGCTAGCTAAGAATGAGAAATCAATTGACTCCAAAAGCACCAAATCCATAGAACCTCAATGCGTCTATCGTCCAAAACCAATACCAACAACTTCCCCTAGACCAACTCAACCTAACACTCCAAGTATCATGACTGCTCCATGAGTAGAAGGTAGCACATCATTTGAGCCACAAGACCAATCCATCACACTCACGAAGTTTCATTGCAATTGGAGACTGCATCCTTGCCAACCTTAAGAGCCTCCTTTGGGTATAACTCAAGGCAAGTCAATCAAGATGGAAGAGCTTCTTGCCCCTTGCTTGCTTTTGTGCTCCAACATCTTCACCTCAACCTTCAATCCAGCTTCATCAACCGTGTGGGACAATTGTGATACCATGAAAACAAACAAGAGGGAAGAGAGATGAAGAGACCAAGAGCATACACAGAAAAGCAATGGAGACTTGAGCACACAGAGAGATAGGGCTAAAATCTCCTTCTTCTTCTTCTTTCTTTTTCTTCCACACAAAAGAACTAAGTCTATAACATGATAAAAGACTAATACAAAAGTGCCACAATGTATGTACATGCAATCACTAATAAGTGTAAGCCTACTAAGGAAAGAAGAGGTGGCACAATAAACATGCCATAAGCAAGGGTGCACTACTTGGTTATAGTCAAGCTATAGAATCATTGGTGTATCCTCATGTTGGTCACCTAACATGCCATTGAGTAAGATCCTACCACATCACTAAGGCGCATACTGGATGTCAGCTCACATAGAGTTCTACATCTCAACATTGATGTGCCCTGAGATTATGATGTGTGGGAGTGGAATAAGGGGTTATCCTAGGTGCCATGAATGTGCAACACACTTTTTTATTTGCCTTTTTCTTTTATTAGATACAATAAATAATCTAAATACATGTGATGACATGAGTGTAGACACATTATTTTATTAGGAAGTGCCTTGAGTTTACATTGAAGGCATCCTTTGCTGAGAAGATACTCCTTGATTGATTTGTCTAGTTGTAATGATGACTTTAGATACAAGGAGTGCCTGCACACAATGAACTTACTATCCACCATTTCCAATCAATTGTACGTAGTATGTGGGAAGTAGTATAGCTTGAAGATGAAGTTGAACCATCACCACACTTGATTGATACCTACATTTATATCAAATAATAGTGATAGGAGCCTGTCTTTATAGGGTGTCACTAGTTGTTTTGTAATAGCTTGACAAGGAGCTAAAGATAGTTATAGGTGGTGATGGAGGGTTCAAGGTAATGTTGGTGAACTCTTTTATAAAATGGCCAAAAGAGAGCACTAGGATTGTGGATCGAAACATATAAGTTTTGTAAGTGTCGATAGCTCTTATGCTATGAATCTTCAAAAATTTGTATATATCATGTTCATTCTCTTGGTACTCCTTGCCATGCCATCATAGGTAAAGGTAATACAATAAATCTGCATGTGCTTCTTCTCGCAAGTAACAAAAGGATTCCCACATCCTCTTATTATTCTCCAAGATAGGATATCACCACTCTTGTAGACCTCACCATGCTTCTCCAGGCTTCAACTTCCTTCTGCTTTGGTAGGAATTCCAATAGATTGTGATATCCAAGGGGTCTAACCATCTCATTGTGATGTTTTCAACTACTTGCATAAGTAGTCATACTATGGGTATGGGAAGCAATGTCCTGAATGTGATTTCTTTATTCACTTTAAAATAAAAAACTATTGTAGTACTAAATTCTTTCTTCTCTTAGTACCTCTACACAGTTTCCTCTAGATTCTCTTCATCTTTGTCTGATAGGAGCTCAAGAGGGACAGGATGCTTTGTCACCTTCTACAAACTGAACTCTTAAGGTTTGTATCATAACTATGTATGCCTCCTTCTACTCTGGGTCTTTCTCTTCTTCCATTGAGTGCTCTTTTGATTCCCTTGTGTCAAATTTGGCATATCAATAGGGGGTATCATGACTATGGGTGTGGCTTGAAGGTGATGGGAGAGATTGACAGGGATGTGTTGGGTTGCAAAAGATGTACAACCTTCAATTCATGCTCCTCATATCCCTTCAACCTCATGTGGTGAGTAAGTATTCCTTAGTTTCTCCTACATTAGGTTGATCTCTTTGATCTGCTCCATTTTTTTCAAGGTATTTGAGATCAATTCTAATTGGGCCTTAAGGTCTTCAAGATCATTTACATGTGGAGTGCGACCCAACAATGTTGCTTCCCTAAGTTTCTATTGCTTGGCCATGACAAATTTATAGATTTCTAAGTGTACCCTATGCTCGTTCTCACAATGTAGTGATTTGTCTAGATCATTGGAGAGCTTCATCAGTGCCATTTTATATAATCTCTATGCTTCACTTTCTACTTGGCCAACAACCCTTGTTAAGCTAGCAATAATCATTTCTTGCAACCTTGCATATATTGTTTCCCACCAGTCGTGTGCATGCAAATGCTTTGTTTGGTTATCTTTCGTCTGACCTTGAGTGCTACACCTTTCTCTCAAAGCTTAAAGTTGTTTTCTTGAAGGTTTGAATCCTTTTCCTTAATTTGAGTTTTGAGTTCTTACACTTGGTTTTTAAACTCAACTAAGAATTCCATGTATGTTGTTGAAGATCTTGCATTGCTACTATGGCTTCAGCTTTGTCTCTCTTAAGCTCCTCACACATAGCCACTCTAGAAGCTCATACTCTACTTGTTGCACTTTAGCATCCTATAGGTGGCTCATGGTACCCTTGGATGATTCCTTCAAACACTGCCTATTTTCCCAATTCATTATTGTAGTCTCTTTTACCTTTCTGAGATCACTAATTTGCACTTTCATGCTTGCGAATTGAGCCTCAAAATGCCTCCACTCGATCCCAATATCCAAATGAAGAACTTTCCTCGACCACTAAGTGGAAATTGTTGCTACTACCTCCAAATCCAACATGGGACCCAAATAGTTATGTCCCCCTCCCCCCATGGCTAAAACACTCAACTCTCCCAAGCAACCAACTCCTAATGCCTCAACAAAATAGGATACAAATGCTAATAACCATAAAACTTTCTCTTGCTACTAAGAAGTACTCTTCTTGTCCAAAACCTCTAGCGAATTTGCAAGAACACATCTGTGTGTGTTAGTCACAAACAATTGTTGTGAATAATGTTTATCTAAAGCCAGTGTAGAAGAGCGTCCCTTGATTTCTTCATTCCATATTGAAATTTGTGAAAAAAGCATGGAGGGTTTGTTGAGAGATAGGCATGTGAACCCAATGTACGTAAGGGTGGATAAGGGTAGCTAGGTGTGAATGAACTGGAGGGCAGGGGGAAACCCTAACCCTAGCCATCCAGAGGCTATTTAAATAGCCTAAAGGTCACTCTCAAAGGGAGGAGAGTGTACCAATTGTACTTGTGAACAACTCATTAAGCAATATCTTCTTCTCATACTTGAGATCTCTCTCTCTCCCTCTTATGCACACTCTCATGCTCTCACTCTAATATTTCAACATGGTATGAGAGCCAACAAGCTTCCCTCAACTTCATTTCTCACTAAGTGCACATGAGCCTTCATGTTCTTCATCTTATCCCTTGACCTCCAAAGCCACAGCTTGACCCCCTGACCTTGGAGGAGCTGGTGTGAGCAAAGGAGGCTATGTTAGCTCATGATTTCTTCTGGAGACTTCATCCCCAGCCCAAGGTCCTTCAACACAATGCATTAAACACTAACATTGGTCAACAAGAAAGATAGCATTGCGTGTTTCCCAAAAATGACATAGATTTCTGAACGACCTATTTAGCCCAGTAGCACAACCAACAGAGGGCACAATCCCTTGAGCCACCATAGGGCTTTGTTAGCCCCCCAAGTGAGCTACCTCCACCTAAGAGGGTTTGGCAAAATTCCATCCCTACTTCTCACACATGGCAAAACCCTAATTGGGTATCTTGCTAGAGGCCATAGCCACAAGCTTGAAAGCTCGACTTTCTTACTTTTTTCACCTTTTGCTATCATTAACAGTGATTTTAATCAATGAGTCACTACCTCTATAGTCAGTTAATGATCAGTGATCTTCATTTCAATGATTATTCTTCATTTGGTGGGCATAACTAAGCTTGTCAAGATGGATACTTATCATCTCAAGTGGTCTCAACCTTGAGGTGAGTGAGATTATTTACTATTATTTTATGATAAAGCAGAAATATGAATGTAATTCAAAGTTCCTTGGACTCTTCTACAAGTATGGAAGTTCTTGATCGACCTTGTTCAACAAAATACTCATCTACAAGACCACAAGATTGGGAGGAGCCAGAAGTTCAATCAAAGTTCTCTTCATTAAAGCCCAAGAAGACAATCAAACCTAAACAAGGGGTTGTCCAAAAGAAAGGACCACCAAAGTTTTATTTTGAAGCACTCCATATGTACAACTTTCAACCTTTCTCATCCTTGTAGTTTTAAATCTACATAATTGTGAGACTATGTGGCATCTATGAACACATTGATCATTTCCGTCATTTGGTTTGCACTTATTGCCCTTTGTGTAAAGGACTAGACATTATCATTGCCTAGATTAATCGGCAAGACCTTCCTATCATGGCCATGGCTTATGCCGATGTTAGACCTCAAATCCATAAGTTTGATGGAAAAGACTTTCATCCATGGCACGTACTAATAAAGTATAAAATTGTAGAGGGAGCTCACACTCAACCGTCAAGACCCATGGACCGCTTATTCCTTCAAGCATTTCAAGTTGGCACATATGGCTATCTCTCACCTATCCGATGTGCCTTCAATCCTACCGAGGTGTAGTGAGCTTACCATGATGCCAAATGAGTTGCCTCCTCCCTCAAGCACTCCGGTAGCTCCACAATTCGTGATGGAAGCTCAAGTATCCTCAAGCCTCCACCTCCAAGCTCCATCCTCCATAGCCACACACGAGAAGAGAGAAGAGAAGAAGAAGAGAGGAGATGATGGAGAGCTTCACCTCCAAGATCCCTCACCCTCACACACTTACTCCCTCACTCAATCACACTCCCTCCCTCAGCATGCATGAGCAAGCAAAGAGAATGGAAGAAGAGAAGAAGATCAGTCCACTTTTGCCACATACCAAAGAATGAGCTCTTCATTCACTTTTCAACTTCATATACAAAACCTTAAATCCTTTTTGGGCGGTTATCCCCTTATCCCATTTTTTACATGATCAGCCCCACTGTCCTCCTATCTTCCTAGCTTCCTTTCTACCGCCCATCTACCTTTCCAATTTGCACAAGAGGGGGCTTAGCGCTCTTTTACAAAAAGTTTTAGGGGTGCCTTGCATTTAAGAATGTGATTTTTCCTTTGACTTACCTTTTGGGGTCGCCCTCGCACTTTCGACCATTTTAGTTCTTGCTTCTTCGTTGTATTTGATTTTCTCCTGTGCCACCTCTTTTAGATCTCGACTTGTGCTTTTCTACTTTTTTCACTTTCTTCTTGTGTTGGGTTAACATTACTTTACTTTCTTTTAATGCTGAGTTTAACATTACCCCCCTCCTAGCCTAGTGTCAATCTCATGGCACTAATGGTGGCTAGTAGTTGGAAGGTGGGATGGGTATAGCTAGATGGCTTTTTCGAGTTTGTATACAAGTCCCTACAAGGGATAGTATTGGATGGACAGGCCCTTGAAATTGAAGATGTAGTTGGGGTGGCTAACACTGACCTTGAGTGGATCTATCCTTTGAAATTGAATATCGTGTTGGACAAATCCTCCTCTCGCCATCTAAGGTCGTAATGACACAAGCAGAACATGGCTTTTCCCTATTCTTTTCAAGTTGCATTATCCCTTCACTTATGTCCATTTAGAGTTCACCACCTGCACAGGAGGAAACATGCATTCCTCATCAAATGAATTACATTGCACCTCACACTTTCCTTGCGAGAGCCTTCGGAAGTTCTCCCTCATCCTTGAGAGAGCCTTGCCAGAATATCTATTACTTTCCTTAATCCTTGAGAGCACCTCATTAGAATATCAAGTTCCCTCCATCGTTCCTTCTGAGCTTTTCTCTTCCATTATTCCTACCTGAGCAGAATGAGCTTCTTCATTCACTTTTTGATAGGGGCTTCCTTGGTTTTTCTCTGCATCATATGTGTTGCATGGTGATATATCATGTAACATTACCCCCCTCCTAGGCATTTGCAAGTTCCATGACACTAGCAGTTTTGAGTTGATGAAGATTCTGTGATTAAAAAGGACAGTCATGCAAGTCAATGATCATAGGTCTCATGGGGATTGGTTTTAGGGGAAAGTTGATTAACTAGTTGAGATAGTGGGGGCCAAGAATGTCCTGCATGGATGATGGGGCCTCCAAAAGTTGATGGGTTGCAGCCTTTGTTTGTGCTTGAAAAGAAAAGAAGGTGCACTACCTAGGGGTGTTTCTACCTTATCATGTGGTGCATTGTGCTCGTACTAGTGAAACTAGGAGTTAGGTTGAAACCACAGGCAAGCCTGGGGCGTTGTCCCACACTTGAGGACCTAGTTTGTGTAGAAGGGAGGTGCGGTGGGTGCAGCTTACGAGACAAGTCTAGAGTGTAACCTCCCTAGGTGTGTCCTACCCTTGATGTGCCCTAAGTGAGCATGTGGGGAATTAGAAGGGGCTAGGGGGTAAGGGACAGATCCAGCTGATTAAAGTCACCAAATGCGCCTAGCTTGGGAACCCCTAAGTGCAATGCTTGTGGCTAGGGAAGCGGGGTGACCTAACTACTTGCTCGTGAGGTGCCCTTTTTTTTTTTGGATTACACGGTCATGACAATAGTACAAAATAGAGCATCTATTCCTCTGGCTCTTGACTGTGAGATGGGGAGGTAGGGGGCTTCAATGATTTACTGAGAAAGTTTCTACTTAGCATGTACCATTTTTGGCCTATCTAAACATGCAGAGGAGTGGTGAACAAAAATGAATGGCTACAAATAATAAAATGGTTGTCGTTCATGTCCTCAAGGAGGGCCATGCAAATGACAGGAGCAAAGCAGCACGCAGCATCAGCCGAGTCATGGTGCAACTATCTATTCCTGTATTAATGTCAAAAAAGAACAGCGGAAGATGGTACTCTGCTGGTGTGGGGGGTTTTCAGAGGAGTGTCCTAAGTAATCTAATATTGTAACATGTTGTTACAAAGGCAGGGTCCAGGGGCAAGAGGAGAATTCCATCAAGAAGTGAGCCATGGAGTCCCATAGATCTTGTTCTGAGAAAGTGAGTGCTTCCTTAAGCTTTGTGGAGTTGATGTTGTAGATCTTCGGGAACTCGTATCGACCATGGATGTTAGGGTCAAAATCTACTCCTACACTTTGAGGATATGGTAGATAGGTTGGATCATTTCACTTAAAGGGAAGGGAGCCACACAACGATATCCATGCATCCATTTTGCCATTCCAGACTCTTCTCCTCCATTTAGGTTGGGATTCATAGCCTTTCACCATGTGGGGTACCTCCTCAACCTTGTTTTCCTAATAATCTAGAGATTCCATCCCCCAAGTCATTGGATTCTTCTCTCTTTTGGCAAGCCATTGATCACCAATCCTTTTTCCCATGGCGATTGCTTCCATTACCACTTCAATGGATAGCACTTTTCTCTAGTCTACCGGTGGGTATCGGAAGGTGAAATCAAAGGGCTGGCAGCAATTCTCCCATTGCTCCCATACTGATAGCTCCGTGTTCTAGTTCATGGGTGAGTAGTCTTTCTTTGGTGGGATGGGGGCTCTGGGACTACAGGCGCTTGCGCTTTTGCCCTTTTGCGTGCTTGGTCAAGCATTCTAACAGTTTTCTTTTTAGCCTCTGCTTTCCTTTCTATCGTGGCATCTTGCTCTTGAGAGGGTTTTGGCCGTGGTGAGGGAGGTGGTGGAACCCACTCCTCATCTTGTTGTGCCCTGTCCTACTACTGCTTCCTATTGTTGTTCTTCTTGGAGTCCCAATGTGTCAACCTCCTCCAACGTCAAGCCCGCTCTCAACATATTTTCTCACTGATCTTGCTAAGTCAGATAGATTGAGGCTTGTGCCCTGGATTTGGGAGCACGATCCTTGTTTTATCATCTTGCGAGCTATTTCCAATTTTCTTTTAAGTGCATCGACTACCTCCTTCTCTTCAGAAAGTGTGATGTCCAAGATTGTGCTAAGGAAGGCATGTTGCTGGGCCTCTAGAATGGCATGCCCTGCTTTCTGCTAGTATTCTGCTTCCTTCCACAAGGGCCAAATGACTTGCTAGGTCCTTCACTTTCTTCTCACTTTTGGCCTCCCATTTTTTTGCCCTTTTTTTCATCTCTTCCAAGCCCTCACTTTGCCTTTGTGACAGGGCTACTATCATCAACTCCTGTCCCTTCCATTTCTGTGCAATTTCTTCTTTCTCCTTTGTTAGTCACTCGATTTCTCTTTCTAGTCCCCCTTGTTCCTCTCTTTCCCTTTGCACCCTATACTCCGATTCTTCCCTCTCTCTTTCTCATTCCTCTTGTTCATGTGCTCTCTCTGTCTCTAGTGCCACAAGCTCTTCCATGCCCTCTTGGACCTTTCTAATCTACGTTTCGAGCTCTGCGCCTATTGTACAACCAAAAGCTTGTACTCCCTTTGCATTCCAACTAGCTCCTGGTTCTCTTCTTCTAGTTTTTTTTGCCATTGTTCCTCCTCATCTTCCTTGGCCCTTAGTTTTTCTTTTAGCTCCTTGATCTCTTTTTTTTGCATGGCCACTTAGCGTGTTTTTTCTAGTTGGAAGGTAGCCGACATTTCTCTTTCAGCTTCTAGCTTTTCCACTACGGCTCTCTTCTCCTCCTTGGCCGTTTCCAATTGAGCATAAAGCTCCTAATATGCTCGTCCTGATCAGTGGGCTCTACAGCCCCATGGTGGTGGTGGCCTCAACCCTTTGTTGCTTGGGACCCTATCGGGATTTGGCATCCACCACTTTCGGTCTTTTTATTCCTATCATTGGAGTCCCTACACTAGAGTTGGGCATTGGGGCATGTGCTTTATCGACCAAGAACTACACCCATGCCATGAGGTTGCTGGCGTCAATCGTGGTTGGGGTGGCCGGCAAGATGGTGTGTGGGATCAAGTGGAGTGTGGCCTTGCCTTTTCCCTTTGGAATGGGTGGAGGCAAGTTGTTTGGTACTTGGCCTGGTCCTCGGCCATGTTCTACCTTGGCAGGCTCATCGTTGTGCCAACTCCTCATACCTACATTGCTGCTCAATGGACATGTGCACAACTTGTGCCAAGTCTTCTTCTTCCACCTTTCTTCGCCTTTCCTCCTCTGTGCTTTTCGATTCTTCTATTTTTATTGGGCATTTTTGTTTTTCTTTTGTTGGACTGGCCTTTTGGTGCTCCCTCCTCATCACTAAGTGTTCTCTCACTTGACTGTTCTCGTTCTCGATGGGGAGGTGACCTTCCAGTGTTTGATCGGCTCCTTCCTCTGCATTTTGTGCCTCCTTTACTGCTTTCTGGATGAGGGTGGTCAAGATTCCCCCATACCCAATGAATGGTTTCTTCCTCTCAACTCCCTTTGATGCCAGGGATTCCCAAGCAATCAGCTGCTTCCCATGGCTACTGCCTTAGTGGATTGATCAATGGTTTTCTGTAGAGTAGCCATTCCAGCCTATTTCATCTAGTGCATGATCTGCTAAGCTCTCCAACATGGGCAAACAAATTCTATGCATGAGGGAGTTGAATCATTGGTTGGAGAAGAGGGAATGGATGACTTTTGCCTGCATTCTAATTTCAGGGTCAGGGATGTCCCAAATGCTTATGTTGTCCTTTGTCTCAAGACTTGCTCCTTCCTCATGTTTAGCATGGCATATACATCCTACTTCTATCTCCTTTCCACCGTGGGTTCTAGACCCATAGCACCTTCTCCACCAAGGTCTTACTAAGCGCTGAATTTGAATCTGCTTCGATCCTTCTCCCCTCCTCACAGTCAACCATTCCACATTCCCTATCTAGGGTTGTAGGTCCTCAAGAAGTCCACAAACTTGGCATGGTCCGGATCCTATTCGAACTTCTCGATGTACTTGTCTAGGTTGCATTGCTCCATTACCCTTTTTGCAACCTCCTTCTTAGCCACCACCTCTGCAATGTTATGGATGCTTCGGAACTTCAGCTAGTTGTAAGCGTGATTTTCGAGGAAGAGGCCATACTTTGCTCTTTCCTCATCCGTGAATGGAAGACGGTGGGCGCAATCCTATTGTACTGTCATCTTCAGCTCCTATCATAAAACCATGGTTCACCATTAGCATTTTTAAGACACTTTCTTGCCAAAAGATAAACAGGAGTTGATCATGCTTTTATGGAAAGAAGACATGCTTAAGCATAAAATGAGAATTTTCCTTCGAGCTATTCTATTCATTTCCCAAAATTTTACGACACTCTTCCTTAATCACAAGTTGATTTTCATCTATTTCGGGCATTGATTGGGACTTTAATTTTTCCTTGCGTGTTTCATTCCCCCTTATATGTTTGACTTCAGCTCTTCATTCCACCTGTTGATTTCACCTTACTTTTACTTCACCTTTCCCCCTCCCCCTTTGGAATGAGAAGAATCCTTCCTAAGATTCAGAGGTCGAGAGGTCAAGGGCCTTCAATGCATGTGTTTGGGGATTTACTTCCACATGAGCCAAGTATAGAAATTCGAATTATATTCTAATTAAGCATAGTGGTCCATGTCAAAAGGATAGATGCTGACTTGAGTGATGTAGGTGAGAACATTTGTGAGAACGTCACCGGAGTTTACTCGACTGGAGATTTGTAACTTCTTCTCAATGAGAACTCGATCTAGATATTGCTGGGTTAGGAGGTGCTCTTTTAGGGGTCGGCTACGAATGGTGGTCAACACACTATAGGAGGTTGGAGCTACATAGTGAGGTCATACTCCGAAGGTTTGATGGCACATCATTGCTCAGCATTAGTCATGATTTGGTAGCCCTCTAGCTCCCATTGAAGTCAAAAAGCATACCATTCCCTCAAGAAAGAGAAGTCGGTGCTAGCAAGTTGTTTTTAACTCCTCTACTTCTCTATCCATGGCAAGGAAAATGCTCTCGTGATAGGATGTGATGAGGCATTGGTTTCATGCTCCTTCTCTGCTTTGGAAGCCTTAATGAATACAAATTTTGATTCTTTCCAAGAACAGGGGAGTGTATGCACTTCTGTCACTATAAGCTCATCCAAAAGACCTAAATCTAGCCTGTCATAGCTTTTAGTAGCAAGTACCATAAAGGTACCATCCATGGGTCTAAGGCAAGCAACCAAGTCATCCCTTGTATTCTCCACCAAGCCTATGGCCAAGGTTAGAATGGATCTCCGCTCATAAGAGCATTTAAGGCTGACCGAACTAGATAGTTCAGCAGGTGATTCTTGTAGCTTGGGTTGCTCTTGAGATTGTGGCTTGGGCCTCTTGTTTAGTAGGCTTGGTTCGAGCCACGGGTGTCGCACTACTAGTTGCATCGTCTAAGGCCTTAAGGGTGCAAGTGGGATTAGGTTGAGGCAGCTTGTGAGCAGCGGGCTACAGTTTTTTGTTGATAACTTCAGATTAGGCTCTGGTGGCCTAGGCTTTTGAGGTGCTATGGGTTTCGTAGCCTGAGTCTCGTGTGGTATGTGTGCCTCGTTTGCCTTGATGCTTTGGGTGGTCAAGTCTGAGGGTAATTTTCAAGTAGTGTCCCTAGGCATCTTGGCCTTAGGTACCCATATCCACGCATTACCCTTGTAATAGCCTTGAGATTGCAATAAGATTTTGGAGACCCATCGTCGTGACTCGACCATTTTGTGAGGTTGGTAGCGTCGTCTTGGCCTTCTAGGTTTCGAGTGTGAGTTCTTAGTCTTGCGGGGTTGTGGGAGCCTGCTTGGCGGGCCTTAACATTTAGGGATCCATTGAAGCTTTGGTCTGTAGGCCTCAGCTTTGACTCCCGTGATTTACCATCTTGAGGTTTGGCAGGTTGTGATGGGCTATGACCACCCTCCTTGGACTTGACAATGGATTTCTCTACCGGTGGCTTTGTAGACTTTGAAGGAGTCACACAGCCCTTGTTGAAAGCAGTGACTATATGCACGTTACCTATGGCAAGGTGAATACACCGAGACTCGTAGTCGACATTGCAATGAGTTTGCCTCTTAAACTTGCATCCTAACAATACTATTGTACCTACATCTCTAGTGTTTGGCAACACATTAAGATCATTGGTATACTCATAGACTCGATAGAGATTGCTACTTTGCACTTTCCTAAGAGTGCATATGAATGGCCCCCAAATGGGCTAAGTTTGGCATTAATGGGCTATAACTGCAGTTTGCCAATTTGGGTCCAATGCTCATGAGTTATGACATTAAAGTCAGCTCCCTCATCGATCAGTGCATTGAGGGTGGTCGTGTGCTTGGCAGTGATAGTTATGCTAGGTAAGTTGGTTCTATTGTTTCATCATCCTCATCTTCAATCTCCATAATCATGGCCACTCGTATGTTGATAGGAGACTGTAACATCGGAGATTCATGTAATGGGTGGGTGGGTGTGTGTGTGTTGGGGGGGGGGGGGGGGGGGGTTAGTACTTCTTGATGCAACTGCCATTGAAGAAGTCTATGCCTTCTCCCTCTAGGGCTTCGAGTTCCATGTTACTGATTCTACTAATGGTGCGGACTTCGAAAGGCCCTAGCCCTCTAAACTTCATCTTTTGTTTATCTCCTTTGGCTGAGTACAAGAGCACAGTGCATGGGTGGCTAGGAGTTGAGTTTTTGATAGGCGTTCGAGCTCAATTAAGCACTCTGCCCGTGCCTTCTTCCCATCTCATCTTTCTTGAAGAGTTACTCTAGCTAGGAATGAAGAACTATGTACATGCCTTCTTCCCATCTCATCTTTCTTGAAGAGCGACTCTGGCTAGGAATGAAGAACTCTACGGGTAGAATTGCTTTAGTCCCATAGGTCAACTTAAAGGGACTCTATCCTACAGCCATTTTATAGGCTATGAGGTAGGCCCACAAGGTTGCCATCGACTTATTATCCCAGTCACTGCGTGAAGTAGAGACTACTTGGGTCAAGATGTTCACTAGGATTTTATTTGTAGACTCGGCATGGCCATTCACCTAAGGATAGTAAGGTGAAGGCTTTTGATGGATGATTAGGAAGGCACACATGAGGTGAGCGATCACTTCATTAATGAAGTGCGTGCCTTGGTCACTCACTAGTTTGATGGGCATGAGATCACCTGCTCCCATAAGAACTTGGCAGTGGTCCTAGCATCATTCTTGCAAGTTGCTCATGCTTCAGTCCACTTCATGAGATAATCCATGGCAATGATGATGTATTTGTCTTGTGAATATTGTGTCGTAGGACTAATTGGCCCAATGAAGTCAATTCCCCATTTCTTGAAATGTTGTCTTGCAATTATAGGGGCTAGCTCCATTTGATCCTTATGGATCGGGACTTGGTTTGTTGGCACTCATCGTAGTGTTTTACAAATCGTATTGCATCGCGGAAGAGGATAGATCACCACACTTGAGACTATAGCTCCTTGCTAGCTGTCGTGTCTCCGCTGAAGTGTCCTCCTGCAATCCCACCGTGTGCCTCTCTGCCAATACATCATGCATTTCATGTTCATGCACGCATCTTCATAGCAACCTGTCTTGCCCCAATCTATAAAGTTGGCCTACTATCAACTAGTATGGTTGGATTTTAAGGATGAGTCACCCAAGTCAGACCTTCTTGATGAGTCGATCAAGGAGTTTGTGCCATGCTCGAGCACTTGGGCTATGTCATCTACCCAATATGGTGTCAAATCAACTCTAAATAAATCTCTCGCACTAGACATGTGAAACATATGCGCATTTGGCAATTCTTCCAGGATGCCCTGTCCAGTGGCCCCTCCTATGGGTATGCAGGACATATGATCAGCCATATAGTGTTGCTTACCCTTGCATACCACCACGGAGAAGTCAAATTCTAAAAGCAAAAGTAACCATCGAGTAATGCATTCTGTAGCGCAAGGTTTATTAACAAGATAAAGCAATGTTGGATAGTCAACAAAGAAGGTAAAAGGCATGGCCAGAAGATAATATCAAATTTTCTTTACAGTAAATACCATGGCTAAGCCCTCTCTTTCCATTGTTGAGTAATTCATTTCTGTATCTATGAGTTGTCTACTAGCAAAGCTCACTAGATAGTCTAGATTGTGTTCACTAGGCTCACACAACACAGCTCCCACAGCAAATTTTAAAGCGTCAATGTGGACATGGAAGGTGATCGTCCAATCTAGGGCTTGTAGAATTGGTGCAATGTGGTTAGAGCCTTTTTCAATTCCTCATATGCACATTGGCATTCCTCCATCCACTTGAATATAATCAGCAATTTGTATAGAGGCCT
This sequence comes from Lygodium microphyllum, assembly GCF_053477565.2. Taxonomy (NCBI): domain Eukaryota; kingdom Viridiplantae; phylum Streptophyta; class Polypodiopsida; order Schizaeales; family Lygodiaceae; genus Lygodium; species Lygodium microphyllum. The sequence continues at coordinate 159,673,908 of NC_141142.1, forward strand.
AGCAATCAATGCATAGTTCAACACCAAAGTGTCAATAGTATCCCGTGTGGCCTAGGAAGCATCAAACTCCTTTGTAATCAGATGGGGGTGGAAGATCGATAATAACCCTAACTTTTGAGAAGTCTATGGCAATGCCATTCTTTGAAACCACATGCCCTAGGATGCATCCATACTTTATCCAGAACTGGCACTTCAAGGGGTTCAGTGAGAGACTATATGACTGATATCGTTCAAAAACTGCTCTAAGCTTATCTAAGTGTTATTGCCATGCAGAGTGAACACACAAATCATCTACGAAAACCTCTAACTCCTTCCTAAGCATGTCTTTGAAGATGGTACACATGAGCCTTTGGAAAGTAGCTAGTGCATAAGTCAACCCAAAGGGCATGACTATGTAAGCAAAGATGCCCCACTCCGTTGCGAATGCAATCTTATGCCTATCATCAAGATCCACTTGCACCTAATTGTATCCTGAGAAGCCATCCAAGAAACTGTAGGCTTCTTTACCGGCCACTCTTTTGAGCATGTGCTCAATGTATGGCAATGGATAATTGTCTCTCTTCGTGGCAGCATTTACCTTCTTCTAATTGATGCACACTTTGATTTTTCCATTCTTTTTCAGCATGATCACTATGCATGAGACCCAATTTGTGCGCTCAATCTCACTGGCCCTTCATCAAAGGGACCAAGGCTATTGATCCATCAAACCCACTTTTTGTAGAAGATGATGAAAGAGCCTAAGCCATGATAATGCTTCATCTAGAAGAATCACTAATCCATCACATTGACCAACTCTCCACTGCCAAGGAGAAATGGGATGAGCTTGAAAAGCTTTATGGCGCTAAAGGAAAGAACTCTAAAATTTTCCTTCATATAGAATTTTTTAGCTTGGAGTATAAACAAGGAGAAGACCTGGGTAAGTTCATTTCTCACATGAAGGGGCTCATGGCATAGCTATCCTTAGTTCAAGCTCCAATTCATGATGAAGATGCCATTGCAATTCTCTTAAAGTTTGTAAAGAAGGTATTTCCAACACTTGTAACTACTCTTACAAATATCCCTAATCCAACTGTGGAAAGAACCATCCAATCTTGTTTAGATGAGGAGAAAAGAAATAAGAAAAAAGGTAGCACTAGTCAAGCATTCACTTCAACAGCGCGTGACCAAGTCTTGGTTCATACTGTATCCACTCAATGCTCCTTCTACAAACAAAAAGGGGCATCTTGTCAGCAACCATTGGAAAAAATATCATGACAAAATGAAGTGCAACAAATGCAAGAAGACAAGGCATATTACTAGTAAATGTCCTACCATCCCTAAAGTACCAAAAGCATTGGATGCCAACTTTGTCTCCAACCTACCTGATGATCGAATTTTTTAAATCTATAAATCCTCTACCTATGAGCACTCTTGTAGCCTAATTTATAAAGGCATCTTACTTTGTTTGAGGGCATTAACATGTCTTGTAGTCCAATGCCACTCTGGCATTGGGGGGGTGTTGAGAGATGTGAACCCGATGTATGCAAGGGTGGATAAGGGTAGCTCGATGTGAATGAACTAGAGGGTAGGGGAAAAAGCCCTAACCCTAGCCATCTAGAGGCTATTTAAATAGCCTAAAGGTCACTCTCAAAGAGAGCGAGAGGAGAGTGTACTAATTGTACTTGTGAACAACTCATTAAGCAAGATCTTCTTCTTGTACTTGAGCTCTCTCTCTCCCTCTTGTGCACACTCTCATGCTCTCACTCTGATATTTCAATACAGTTATGAGTGCTAGAACTAAAAGTGCTAGGACAAAGCGAGCTTGACAAAGAATGGTTTACCTTGCGAGCTTTCGTAGCAAAAATGTGAATCTCAACTAATGCCACTTGCTAAGGAAAGATGGGCCATATGGGATTCTAAGAATGATCTAATGTATGTAGCTTCCACTTCCCTCTGGAAGCTCAACAAATCTATGTAATATTGAACTACTTGAACTAGTCCAAGTTTTACCCTCTATTAAATAAACTCCTCACGGGAGGAAGAATTGCATGTTGCAAGTTGATTAGGCCATGGAAATGTAGTAGTTTTGACACTATTGCTTTTATAATATTCTTCGAAAATGTCCACAATTGCTTGATGCTTACATTAAATTCCAATATAATCTTGACTTTTTGAAATGGTTTTTTCCATAGCTAAGTGATAGTGTACTATAACATGTTAGTTTTACATAAATAACTAATTACCTATAAACTCTTGTATATAAATAAATATTCTATATAGAATCCCATGTACACAATAAGAATATCACTTGAATTTTACAAATGGGATTTTCCATAGCTAAGTGACGGTGTACTATAACCCATCAATTATACTAACCAATTAGCTTGCAAAGTATTGTATATAAATAAAAATTCTATATAGAGCCCATGCACACAATAAGAACCCTATCATGCAACACTCGAAGGCATTGCAACGATTTTTATATAGGGGGAGCAATCCATAAAATAAGCCATTAACAAGCTATTATGGTATTAGTGAGTCATTTTTAAAAATCTAATTTTCAATTTTAATTTTTTAATGTAAGGATCATTTGCACGTGCTCTCAAAATCTATAAAGTGAATGAATGATAAAAACAAGTGAAACACAATAAAAGCTCGAGCTTAAGAAGATCACAACAAACAACAAATCATAAGAAAGGCTCGACACACAACAATATTGAAGATACAAGGGCACATAAGAGCCTTAAGGGCATACAAGGAACAAGGAACCATCAACATTGAGGCCCTAACTTTGTTAATCAAAATGTAATTTTACCTCTATCTCAAAGTTCTCTACTTCCTTTGGGGGATGCTTGAACTACTCCTCCACAACTCCAACATTCATCAATCATTATGGTTGTTCAATAGTAGTGTTTGCCCTAGCATCAAGGCTTGTGCTTCAATCATCCTATGTCACACTCAATAGATGCACTTCAATACATAAACAACATGTAGAGCTAGAATCACCACCACAATCAGTCTCCTAATCTGTAATGTTTTCATTCACTTTTGTAAGTGTTAGAGTCATGTTGCATGTCACTTATATAATTATTCCAAAAGAAAAAGAAAAAAAAATAAATCAGCACCCATGACCAAGGCATCACATATAGGGGTCCTCAAGTTGGGTATGCTTGATGGCCTTGGCCAACTAGCTTTATCCCTAAACTCCGAGCCCTCTCTCAATTTCCCCATATTTACTGAAGGCTTGTCAATTCAAGACATACCTAGGGAGTTCAAACTTGCCTAAAGTTAGACATGTCTCTTAAAGTCAGTTGCACATTTTCTCTCTACCTCTTTCCACTTCCCATTGACCTTAGTGCCATCAAAATTAACAATGAAAGCAACGTAGGAAAGGCACCTAAAAAAGAAACCAATCATCATGATTACAATGTAGTGGTGACCACTAGAGTCCTCACCCCCAATCACAATTAATGGTGTTTCCTAGTAATATTCATCAAGCACCCTTTTCCTATAAGCAGCAACAATTCGTCCCATCTTTATCCAACAAGCTTCCTTGCTTCAATGACTACATTCACACAAAGAACCAATGGACTTGTCTTCTAACTAAGTAAATACCTAAAAGCATCATGTGCACTCACAATAATATTTGCACAACCACCTCGACATAGTTTGGGTCATCAAGTGACGGACAACACTCCAAGCTTCATAGGAGTTTGATCCATATCCCAAACTAATAAAATATGTTCCATGCACCAAAATAAGACTAGCACTTCTCCTAGGGAGAGAATGCACAAGAGGTTTTCTATTCCAAGTATTGAAGATTTTTAAGAATTTTGCTCCATCACCAACCCATCTACAACGACTCCTCCACCTTCTACAACCTACAATCCCATCCTATGCAAGTTTGATCCAATCCAAAGATATTGTCAATTAAGGGTACCACCCACAATCAAAATCTCTTTAGTGACTTCATCACCAACCACAATCTCAGGCCTCCACCACTAAGTACTGTAAAGGCGAACTGCCAAGACCCTAGACACTTATTCCTTTAAGCGTTTCAAGAGAGCACTAATGGCTACCTCTCACATAGTTGACGTGCTATCCCTCTCTATGAGTGTAGTGAGCTTACATTGATGCCTGATTGAATTGCTACCTCTCTCAAGCACTCCGATAGCTCCACGATTCATGATGGAAGCTCAAGCATCATCAAACCTCTTCCTCTACGCTCCATCCTCCATAGCCACGTGCAAGACAAGAGAAGAGAAGAGAAGAAGAAGAGAGGACACGATGGAGGGCTTCACCCTCACACACTCACTCCCTTACTCACTCACACTCCCTCCCTTAAGCACTCACAAGCAAGCAAGCAAAAGAAGAGAAGAAGAAGAAGAGTCCACTTTGTCACACACCAAAGAATGAGCTCTTGTTCACTTTTTGAACTATATATACATAACCCTAAATCCCTTTTGGGCGACCATCCCCTTATCCCTTTTTGTACATGACCGGCCATTGTGGCAATATCCTTTTTCCCAATCCCTTCTACTTGATCTATTTTATGCCCATCTACTCTTTTACAATTTGCATAGGAGGGAGCATGGCGCTCCTTTTCAAAAATTGTGGGGCACCTTCCACTTGTTCTCTATCCTGCTTCTTCCATTGCCTCCTTATTTCACTTCTTTTTCTTCCATCTCAAGATGGGGTTAACATTACCCCCTCCTAGTATAATGCCAGCCCCATGGCACTGATGCAGAGTGGTTGGAAGATGTGATGGGTGTAGCCAGATGGCTTTTTTGAGTTTGTATACAAGCCCTTGCGAGGGATGGTGTTGGATGGACCAGTCCTTGAAATTGAAGATGTAGTTGGGGCATGTCCTTTTTTTGTTGCTGATGTTGAGGGGATTCGTCCTTTGAAATTGAAGATAAAGTTGGACAGATCCATCATTTGGCCCTCCGTGGGCTGCCTTCTCCTGCACTATTCCAAATGAGCTTCTTCATTCACTTTTTGACTGGGGGCTGCCTCAATCTGCCGATGTCTTGGTCTGCTGCCTTCATGGGAACATTGTCACATAAAATGGCCCCTCTATTTGGTGGTTGCTAGTTCCGAGACATTGTGGTTTTGAGTTAATGAGGGTTCGATGAGAAAGGGCGAACCTGTGAGTAGATGATGAGGGGGCTGCAGAGGAATTGAGCTTGGGAAGAAACAAATCACCCAGTTAAGGTGGTCAGGGCCAGGGGCGTATTGCATGGATGATGGGGCCACCGAAGTCAGTGGTTGAGGCCCTTTGTTTGTACCTATAAAGAAAATAAGGTGCACTACCTGGGGGTGTCTCTGCCTTACCGTGGACTACTTGGTGCACGTGCTTGTGGACTAGGAGATGGTTATAACCCTCGGTGGTGTCCCACATTCGAGGACCCAATTTGTGCATAAGGGAGGTGCGGTGCAAGGAGCTTAGGGTGACAGGTCTAACCATAGGCAAGAGTTACCTTTGTAGGTATGTCCTACCCTTGATGTACCCTACGCATATGTGGTGGGGAATCAAAAGAGCTAGGGGGCCAGACACGGAGCCAATTGGCTAAGTTCTTGAACGCATCTAACTTGAGAACCCCTAGGTGTACTGCTGTGACCTATGTTTAGCTTGTTGTGTCTACTATTGAGTTGGAGCTTTTGTGTAGAGATGTAGGTTGAGAGAGAGAGAAGAGATAGAGACACACAATTTGTGGTACTGAAGAGTTTACCTCAATAATGATTTTAGATAGGTATATGTACTGTGTATGCTTGGCCCTTACGAGTGGACACGGGCATTACCCTTTATCCCAACAACCTCCCCCCTAAAGGCAATGTGCCCAAAGGTAGAGGAAAAGAATCAGCTAAGTCTAAGTATGTACAAAGCTAAAGAGACTATACCTATCCAATACCCATCATCTGCCCACAATGAGCAAACCTTTCTGCTAGAAGACCCTTCGTGACAAGGTTTGCAGGGTTATCATCAGTGTTGACCTTGACTAGCTCAATGCTCTTGCTGTCAAGTACCTCTCTAATGAAATGATACTTCACCTGCATGTGTTTTGTCTTTGCATAAAAGATAAGGTTCCATTCTAACATGATAGCACTCTAACTATCATAGTGAAGAATAGGAACCTCAGTAATCCCAAGCTCAACAACCAAACGTGACAGCCATAATGCCTCTTTTCATGCCTCAGTGGTAGTCACATACTTTGTCTCCATAGTAGATAGTGCAACACACTTCTGCAGCCTGGATATCCAAGAAACAAATCCCCCTCTAAAGTTAAACACTTATCTTGAAGTGGACTTCCTGCAGTCTGCATGTCTAGCATAGTCTGTATCAGTAAAGCCAACAACAGATGCCTTCTGCTTACCAAAGCAAATCCACAAATCCTTTATGCCTTTGAGGTAACTCATAATACATTTCACTTCTTCCCAATGCTTCTTGGCAGGGTTTGCCATGTGCATGCTAACCACTCCCACTGCTTTGCAAAGGCAATGTCAGGATGTGTAGCAACTATAGCATACATAAAACTGCCAATAGCTAAAGCGTACGGAATCTTGGACATTTTAGTCTTCTCATTATCAAATGTAGGGTTGTCCTCTGCACTGAGTTTCACATATGGAGGTAATGAAACTCCGATTGCTTTCCCCCCCTCCATATTGAAATGCTGCAAAATCTTGGATACATACTCCAGCTGAGATAGATAGAGTAACCCCTTCAATCTATCTCTGAGCATCCATATCCCAAGAATGTTATTCGCATCACTAAGATCCTTCATGTCAAAGCTGCCTTGAAGACTTTGCTTCAATGAATCCAAGGCATGAGTATCCTAGCCATCAATCATCATGTCATCAACATACAGAACCAAGATAATCAAGTTGCCATCTGCTGCCTTTTTGGTGTACAAGCAGTGATCAACTTGACTTTTGTGAAAGCCTTGAGACTGCATGAAAGTATCAAACTTATGATACCATTCCCTCGGTGCCTATTTCAGCCCATACAAACTCCATTTTAATTTATAGATCATCTTCTATTTGCTTTTAGCAACAAAACCCTCAGGTTGCTGCATATATATGTCCTCATGCAGATCACCATGTAAAAATGCAATCTTTACATTTATCTATATAAGCTCCATATCCTCAGTTGCAACCAAGCCCAAAATGGTTCTCAAGGTAGTCATCTTGACTACAGGAGAGAAGATCTCATCAAATTCAATTCCATGTTCCTGCTTGTGCCCCTTTGCAACCAACCGTGCTTTGTACTTTGGTGAAGAACCGAAAGTGACCTTCATCTTATAAATCCACTTGCATGGAAGAGTTTTCTACCCTTTAGGTAGCTACACCAAGTCCCAACAAGTACCATTCTTATCAAGTGATTCCATTTTCAACAACATGGCCTTAAACCACTTCTCGTTGTCTGGTCTGGTCATTGCTTCCTTGAAGCATGACGGCTCACCACAATCTGTCAACATGACATAATCAGTAGCATACTATGCACCATGAACAAACTTGTCACGTGGTCTCGATGGTCGAGTCAACCTACGGAGTGAAGGCTCAGCATTTGCTGGCTACTAGGCCTGCAAATCTACATTTACAGGTTGTTGTTGAAGCATCAATGTGCGCATGGAATATGAGTTTCCAATCTAGAGCTCGTAGAATTGGTGTCATGGTCAGAGCCTTTTTTAGTTCCTCATACGCACGTTGGCATTCCTTAGTCCATTCGAATATGATCAATAGCTTGTATAGAGGTCTAGTAATCAATGCATAGTTTAACATGAACTGTCGATAGTACCTTGTATGGCCTAAGAAGCACTGAACGCCCTTGTAACCAATTGGGGGCGGAAGATCGACAATGATCTTCGAGAAATCTATGGGAATGCCATTCTTTGACACTACATGTCCTAGGATGCATCCATGCTTCACCCAAAACTGGCACTTCAAGGGGTTCAATGAGAGACGATATAGTTGACACCATTCAAAGACTGCTTGGAGTCTGTCTAAGTGTTCTCTCCACGTAGAGTGAACACACAAGTCATCCATAAAGACATCAAACTCCTTCCTCAGCATGTCCTTGAATATTGTGCATATCAGTCATTAGAAGGTGGTTGGTGCGTTAGTCAACCCATAAGGCATGACTATGTAGGCAAAAACTCCCCATTCAGTGGCGAATGCGGTTTTATGCCTATCATTAGGATGCACTTGCACTTGATTGTATCCAAAGAAGCCATCCAAAAAACTATAGGCCTCTTTGCCAGTCACTCTCTCAAGCATGTGCTCGGTGTATGGCACTGGGTAATTATCTCTCTTTGTAGCTACGTTTACCTTATTGTAATTGACACACACACTCTAATCTTTTCATTCTTCTTTAATACGATGACTATGGGGGAAATTTAGTCTAGTGTGTTCAATTTTGTAGATGAATCCTACTCTCATTAGCTTGTCAAATTTTTCCTTGAAGGTGTGGGTGTGCTTTGGATTCATGGGATATGGTCGATGCTTGATCGGTGTTGCGTCATGTCTCATGGATGAAAGGTAAGAAGGATCGAAGCTTGCTTGGAAGAGCTGTGGCAGGAGAGCAAGAGCAAGAAAGAGAGAGAGCGAGAGAGAGAGAGAGAGAGAGAGAGAGAGAGAGAGTAAATGGGAACTCCAATAGTCACAATGTGTGACCAGGCCTTCCTTTATTCAAATTGTTACTAAAAGAATAAAGAATAAAGTGACAGTGACAAGTGCCAGCCACTTGCAGTGTGCAGTGGTAGGTACTGTCAGTGTAGTAATACACAGGCGCCTAAGCAAAGGCGCCTTTACCCCCAACAACCTCCCACTTAAAGGCGAATCTGCCCTAGTGAGGAGTGAAAAGAAAAAGAAAAAGATAGTACAATGTATACATGTACAACAGGATATGAGAAAAAACGTCATCTCATCCAATGTCCTTCAATATGCTGAGGAAGGCAAAGCGCTCAGTAGTGAGGTTTTTTGTGAGTAGATCTGTAGGATTTTCATTAGTGGAGATCTTGACAAGGTCAACAGACTTGTCCTCCACCACCCCACGCATGAAGTGATACCTCACCTCAATGTGTTCGATCGCATGCAAGACTAGATTCTTGGCTACTTGAATAGCACTCATAGAATCCGAATGCAGCGTAGGTATAAAATCAATCCCAAGGTCATGAACCAAATAGCCCAACATATGCCCTCTTGCAAGCCTTAGTGGCTGCAACATACTTAGCCTCAGTGGTAGAGAGAGCCATACACTTCTGAACCCTAGACATCCAAGAGACAGCACCTCTAGAAAATGTGAATACATAGCCAGAAGTGGACTTCCTACTATCTGCATGTCCTGCATAATGGGAGTCTGTGTACCCCATAGCTCTTGTATCCTGACTGCCATAGCAAATACACATATCTACTCTGCCCTTTAGGTATCTTGTGATACCCTTCACAGCATCCCCAATGTTTCTTGCTAGGTGTAGCCATATAGCATGCCACAACACCAACTGCAAAAGCAATATCTGGACGAGTGGCTATCATGGTGTACATCAAACTGCCCACAGTTGATGCATAAGGGATCTTGGCCATCTTGGCCTTCTGCTCATTTGTTTGTGGACAAGTCTGTGAATAATCGGCTTGTGAAACCTTCACATAAGATGTTAATGGATAGCCAATAGGATTCATGTCCTATATGCAGAAATGCTCAAGGACTTTATGAATATACTCCCTCTATGAGAGGTAGAGTAATCCCTGATGCATGTCACACTTAATGTGCATACCAAGAATGTGAGAGGCATGTCCCAAATCCTTCATCTCAAAGCTCTTCTTCAACTAAGATTTAAGAGCATCTAGCTCATCATGAGCTCTCCCTGCTATGAGCATATCATCCACATAAAGTACCAAAATAAGCAATAAGCCAGCACTGGATGTCTTCATGTAAAGACACAAATCCAAAGCATTCCTTTGTAGCCTTGTGACTGCATAAAGGCATCAAACTTATGACACCACTCCTAGGTGTCTGCTTCCAGCCATAAAGACTTTTCTTCAACTTACACACTAGGTGCTGCCTGCTAGGTTTTGCAAAGCCCTTAGGCTACTCCATGTAAATCTCATCATGCAAATCCCCATGCAAGAATGTAGTCTTGGCATCCATCTAATACATGTCCAAGTCAAGCTACGCAACTAAGGCTAAAACCAAGCGTAGGGTGGTCATCTTGACCATAGGAGAAAAGACTTCATCAAAGTCAACTCCATGCTCCTACTTAAAACCCTTAGCAACAAGTCTTGCCTTATAAGCTAGCTTGGGGTGCCCATGGATACTTTTCAGCTTATACACCCATTTGCATGGCAAATCCTTCTTGCCGTTAGGCAATGCGGCCAAATCCCAAGTCATATTCTTATGCAAGGAGTCCATCTCAGACTGCATAGCCCTCTCCCAAGAGTGACTGTCACCCCTATGCATAGCCTCATCATAGGTGAGAGGCTCTCCTACATCTGTAACTAATACATAATGCATCAAGGGCTCAAATCGATCAAGTGGTTGTCTAGCTCTAGTAGACCATCTCACTGCAGGCTCTACTGCATGTCTAGCATCCTATCCAACACCCTAGCCATGTGGACCAATTGGTGCTACAGGCTGTCCAACTTGCTGTGCAAGAGCATGTGGCTCCTCCTAGAATATAACCCTGTGTATCTCTACCACCTTCTCAGGCTGCCTATGCATCTTGTCTTCATGGAAGACTACATCATGGCTACAGATGACTTTCCACGCCTACGAATCCTAAAGGTAGTAACCCATCTCACATGCATATCCATAGCTAAGGAAAATGCATTTGACACTCTTAGGATCCAACTTAGTCCGCTTGTCCTTGGGCACATGGCAGAATGCCTCACATTCAAAGACACGTAGATGCGCATAAGATGAAGGTTTCCTAGTCCATACCTCCTTTGCAACCTGGAAATCCAAACCATTGAAAGGTGATCTATTGATGGCATGCATAGTTTTACTAATTGCCTCAACCCAAAAGCTTTGTGGTAGGCCTACATGGCTAAGCATACTGCGTATACGCTCCTGGATGGTTCTACTCATCCGCTCAGCCAAACCATTCTAGGGTGGGGTGTAGGGGGCGGTCAACTGACGCTTAATATCCCTCTCATCACATAGCTGCTCAAAGGCATATGACATATATTCTCCCCCATTGTTAGTCCTAAGGCATTTCAGTCTATGCCCAGTTGGCTCTCAACCAATGCAAGCCATCTCTGAAACACAACCACGATATTTGACTTAAGCTTAATGGGGTAAGCCCAGACTTTATGTGAAAAATCATCAATGAATGTCACAAATACTTTGCACCACTGATAGACTGATAGAGCATGGGCCCACAGACGTCCAAACGTACCAATGCCAAGGACTCACTCATGCATGTCCTATCGGACTTCTTATACATATTCCTAGTCTGTTGTCTACCAAAAAGACAATGCTCACATGAATTAAAACATGCATAGTCAAAGGGCGGTAAGTACTGCAAGAAGCCAGAAAGAATTTTCATTCCCTTCAAGGACATATGGCCCAAACAGACATGCCAAAGAGATACATGTGGGATGGAATTGACTGACAAAACATGGTCAACAGAGGATCCATTAACTACAAGAGGATAGAGGTTGCCAGCCTTGGCACCTCTAGCAAGCATATGTTTTCCACGAGTGATTTTCCAGGAAAAAACCCCAAATGAAACATGAAATCCAGCATCATCAAGCTTCCCTGCAGACATAAGACTGCGTGTAAGTGCAGGTACATGACGTACATCCTATAACAAAAAAGTACTGCTAGTAGAGAACTGCAGTTGTACATTCCTAAGGCCAACAATAGCAAGTGACCTATCATCACCCAAGCGAACTGAACAAGAGAGTGCAGTAGGAATGAAACCATTCACATCATGGTGTACCATGAAATGAAGCACTAGAATCCAAAAGCCAGCACGAGAACTAATTGCGAGTATGTACTCCCCGTCGGAGTCAGTTTGCATGACATTTATCTCCTCGATTTTTACATTGGATTTCGCAGGCATAATGTTGCGATCAAATGACTTTTCATGTACTTTGTCTTTCCTGTTCTCTTTGCACTTCTCATTGCCCAACTTGACAATGTGGACGTATGTGACCCTTCTTGCCGCAATGATGACATGTCACATTAGTATTTCTTCCACGAGACTTCCTGTGCGACTTACCACACGACTTAGACCTAGACTTTTGTGAGTCTCTGCCATGGCCATTCCCATGGTCATTCTTTCCATTACCATCTCTACCTCTAACAGTCAAAGCATGCGACACACAAGAGACATCCAAGTTCTTACGGTTGATCTCTTCCTGCAAAAGAGTACTCTCTACATCATGCAAGTTCAAAATAGTAGCAAGAGCACATAAGGCAATGCAGAATACATCCCATGACTCACTCAGAGTCCCAAGTAAAAACAATGGAGTAACCTCATCATTAAAGGTAATACCCTACGAAGTCAAGTTCTCAAGAATAGCATGGAACTGGCTCAAATGAGTAGACATTGTAATATTCTCCTTCATGCACACGTCCATAAGCTACTTCAGCCAATACATTTGACTTGCTGGACTTTTCTTGTCATATAGGTTCTTAATTTTATCCCAAAGGTGCCAAGCACTCTGTGCTTCCTCAACCACATTGTAAGATGAGGGTGGACTTGCATAACTCATCAAGCTCATCCCATTCGTCATCAGTCATAGTTTCAGGCTACTCACCATGCATCCTTAGTGACTTTATCTGCGATTTTTGCACCAATACCTGCCAAACTTGCTTCCAGTAGGCATAATTTGTACCATCAAGCTTAGTGATGTTGAAGATAGCACTATCAGTAGAAAAAGATGCCATACTACAGTCCAAAACGGTGCAGACAATTCAAAACTGCTTGCTATTTTCTGCTATAAACAGCCAAAATACCACCAAAACCAAGGCAAAATGACCATGAGCTGATAGCTAATGATGTTACCCACCAAGTATCATCAAAAGTACATAAAATCGGGATGATTCACCATGAAATTTCCACATCAATCCATGCATAACTGCTTGATGTAATGAATTACAGCCAGGTACAATGAGAGCAAAATATAGGCAAAATGAATGCACCAAGTCAACCACTGACTATCAAAGCATAACCAGTATCAAGAGGGCATAAATCAACATGTGACAATCATACGGACATCGAGCAAACACCCAAGCATGTCAAATGAATCCGTCAGTAAGCCAACACACCTATTGTGTAATAGGGCAAAGTGTACACAAAATTGGTAGGACCTGACACAAATAGGTGTATGCTCAGGAAGCGAAAGCCCAAATCAACCCAAACCAGCCCAAATACATCTATGAGGACGATTGTATATCAACCATGCAAGATCTAGGTGAAGATCCTAGTCTCAAGTATCCGAATGCTCAAGTAGCATAAATCGCCTAAAGCGTATCAAGATGCTCCCACATGTACAAAAGCTGTAAATATCAATCAAAGAAGCTCAACAAGGGCATATGATAGTACTAGTGCCAGAAGATCCAAGATCAAGCATCAATAAGACCTCATGAGTATATAGGCTGTGTAGCATCCGTACATAGTATCCATAGACATCAAGTACATCCAAACTGTAACTTTGGCAAGCTAAGAAATAGCCAAAGTAAGCTCTAGGCAATTAAATGTCAAGCCAAAGCAAGGCTCAGTAGCATCCAACTCCAAACAATGTAACGGGCATGTAGTAGTAGCATAGGCCAAGCATGTCAAAATCGGTTAGACATAAGCAAAGTACATGCCATAAGTACATCAGAGATGAAGATCCCAATTCTATGTGAAGGGAGCTCAAGCTCAACCAATGATTCGAGAGCAAATCCAAGCTCTATGTCAATCCCAAAGACTCACTACATCAATGTATACATCCGAGATATAGCCCGAATGCAATAGGCATATCCAAACATAAGCAAAAGAGCTTTAGCCCTAAATATTCCAGCAGCAAATAAATATCCAAAATTGAGGAAAAAATAGCTCAATTCAAACTCAAGTCCAGAGACAAGCCATAGGCATACTTTCCCATATGTATAGGCACCGACCGGGCAAGGCATCGAATGACTAAGTAGCATGAGCATAAAGTTAATGATAGAGGGTTGCCCTATTTTGGGCTGCCAGTGGACTTTGTAAAAAATTCAATGACTGAGCAAATTCAGCCCCAAAGGCATCTCACATCATAGGTATACATTTCCCTAGCATTCGGGGCGCATTCGGGAACCGAGCAACCAATGTCAATGCCAACCAAGCATAAGCATAAAGTGCTAATGTAACACTATTTATGGCTACCTATGGACTATGAAAAATAGTCCTGGACTGAGGTAAATCATTCCACAAATCAATGCCAATGATAAACACCAATGTTGAGCATCAAGGGGGTGTTCCCAAGTGCAAATGAAGTGTTTTCAAGTTGCCAATGAGTGCCATGGGAGTGCTAAAGTTTGCAGGTCTTCAAGCTAGCCCAAACTGATCTGGGGCCTATGGAAGGGCTGGGCAAGGTTAAGGCAAGGTTGGGGGAGTAGTCAAGGACCCCCAGCAGCTCCCTCTTGAAGGGCAAAGTCACCGGTAGAGAGTAGGCATCACAAGAAGCAGGAGAATGTGGCTGCCTTGCTTCACAAAACATGTGGACCGAAGTAAAATAACAAAAGAGAACTCCAATACCTTTGAAGGAATGCCTTGAGGGTGCCCAAATGGGCCGAGTAGGTCCTCGGGAAGTCGAGGAGTGATGCGAGCTTGGGAGAGTCGGCTATGGCTGTCGGGAGAAGGAGACCCAATGAGTGTAAGTAATCAATAGGAAGCTAAAGATGCCACAAACCAAGCTCGAGTAGTCATGAATCCATGCTTTGATACTAGTTAACAGGTGAGAAGGATCAAAGCTTGCTTGGAAGAGCTATGGCGGGAGAGCAAGAGCAAGAAAGAGAGAGAGAGAGACCAAATGGAAACTCTAGCAATCACAATGTGTGACCGGGCCTTCCTTTATTCAAACTGTCACCAAAAGAATAAAGAATAAAGTGATGGTGATGGGTGCCTGCCACCTGCAGTGTGCAGTGGTGGCAGGTACTGTCAATGTAGTAATACACTGGTGGCTAGGCAAAGGCACCTTTACCCACAACAATGGGTATGTTATGAGTCACTACAATCGGGCCCTTTGAGCTCTTCTAGGGACCAAGCAAAGATGTCAATATACTCTCACAAGAGAGCAGCCAAATGATAGGGTCATATCTCCTTTTTTGAATTTCGTAAATCGCTTTGGTAGGTCTTGTAGTTTTCGTTGCTCTTTTGTCTGCGTTTCCCGAGGCAACTTTCGTTGTTCCTCCCTTAACCATCGGCGTCTTAGGTGGACGGGTAGGTTCCCCTTGGTGCGTATAGTCTTGAAAGGTCGATGTATCTCAAGATCTATCTGAGCTGACTTCTAACTTTCAGAATCAAACTCTTCGTCTTCGCTAGAAGAGGCAATCTCTCCTGGTGGTCGCAGCTCAAAAGGTGAGTTGATCCTTAGCAGTGGTGCATCACTCAATTGTGCTAGACCTGTCTGCTCCTAATCAATTGCGCCTATGTGCTCCAACCAGGTTTGATCGCAGTCCCTACGCACGACTCCTCTCTCCATCCTAAAGGTATTCTACTTGCGTGGTCTGGAGTCAACTCATATTTGTTCCATTACACGTCCCCCAATAGTGTTGTATTCTATAGTATCGATTTCCCTTTTGCTCTCATCACTGAAGAAACAACAGTCTTCATATTCATCATCAAAGCTGTCTCTATCCGATTGCTTCTCATTTCCCAAGTCCTGATACGTCTCTCTTGGTAGGTCGAGGATTAAAGCCCAATTGTACCTCAAGTTTAAATCATGCACCTTGGCCCATCGCCAATGATGCTTGTCCAAGAGATCTTGAAGTGGCTCCTGGTAGGTTAGGGACTAAAGCCCAATTGTACCTCAAGTATAAATCATGCACCTTGGACCATCGCCATTCAGGCTCATCCAAGAGATCTTGGAGTGGCTTGAGGTTAGTTGTTAGATTGCCAGCCAACTTGTCGGTCAAGTACCCTAGGATCTCTAGAAGCTCGCATCTATTGATTGGGACTTGGAATGTGACAGGATTAGGTCTTCTGCGTAGGCCTCCAACCATCATGTAGGCTGGTACTAAGGGTGTGTCCTTGGTCTTGCTAATCGTTTTGATGGCTTGTGCGTACTCCTCATTGTCCAAGAACGGTAGTTTGATGGTAGCAAGAACATGCATCTAGTTTCCCTCATCCTCAAGACACTGGATATACTTGGTTAAGGCCCCATAGGATTTCCTAATCTCACCATCGAGGTTGCTAGCTGCTTGTCTCTCTCTCAAGTCAGCAGTTCTTGGGCAATGGCCTTGACTAGTTTACTAGCCCATAGCCTTTAGACTTTGTCTAGGCGACACTGCTTGTGGTGCCATCGCATCCCTTGATTTTGGTCGTGGGGGAGAGACTAGCACGCTTGTGCTTGAGAGATCATCGATCTTGTCTTCTAGTATGGGCTCAGGATCTTTTAGGTGCTCTTGGGCCTCCTTCACCCATACCTTCACTTTCTCGATGGCTTTGAGCTGGCACTTTAGGTTGGGTACTCCCCGACCTTAGCACTTCCCTTTTCAACAATCCATGGAGTCAATGTTTCTACCTCTGCATCAATGGCTTTCTTTCCAACAGGCAATGTTGTTGCACTTTTGATTTTGAGAGTGACCTTAGCATTTGGCCTTTTCTTCCGTCTATGACTCTTCTTTTCAACTAAGGTTGCGTCAAGCTTGCTAGGCCCTGGCAATGATATGATGGCTTGCTTTGTTTGCACGCGGGTCATGATATGCAATGTTATAGGCATGGCCTTCCCATTGAGTGTCTCGACACCAAACAACCCCAATGGAACCAATGGCTCATTTGTCGAACTAGAGGATGGTCTCCGTCTAGGGAAATCGACAAAGAGATGAGTGATTCCACACTCAGCACATCTTAGGTCAGTCTTATCTCTATTCGCTTGCTCCCTCTCGGGGCAGCGTGAAGAAACGTGTCCTCGATGATTGCAAGTCCAACACAGGATTGACTCTTGGGTCTGCCCTCCTAGGCCTTTGTCTCCCCCTCTACCTAATGCCATCACCGGTACTAATCAACAGTCCATAAGGACTGTGTTGTCTTCTTCATCATACAATACATAAGGGTTTACATAAGGCTCATTGTCATTCAGCTCCTCCACGTAGTGGACTAGAGTGCCACTCAATGGATGGGTTACGTAGGGTCCAGGTGGTCTAGGGATACCTCTAGGATTTATCTCCATCTTAGGGATGGTCTGCCTAGCATCATTATGGGGCTCCCCTTCCAAAGAGGTTCGGTGGCTTGTTCACAAGGTAGGGTTGATTGTAAGGCTGAGGGAATGGGAGTCTTCGGGGTAGTCGACAATGCATGGCATCATGGCCGAACCTACCGCAATTAGTGCAAGGTCATGACCTAGGGTCATGACAATCGGATGGAGGGTGGTTTCCGCCACAATGCGCGCATTGGATGTGTGGACGTATTGGCCATCTCATCATCTCCTGCAATTTGTCTATTTTCATCTTCATCTCTACTAGCTCTTGTCCTGAATCAGTACCCTTCCCTTTATCCTGAGCACTTGGGCCTTGTCTTTCACTCAGCGTTGAGGTCCTCTCAGAATTCCTAGTGCTAGACTCTTCTCAATTCGAAACTTTGGAGCTTCTCTCCTTAAGCTAGTCATCCACTCTAATGGCTTCTTCAAAGACCCTTGCCAGTGCATATCACTGCAAGCTTGAGTTACGGCCAAGGCTTTGTAGAGCTCTTTAGTTCGTATTCCATTAATGAATACCATAGACACCGCTTTTTCAGTTGGTCTCTCGCCCATAGGGATTCTCTTGAAGAGGCTCCTCACATGGGTCACATAATCTCGAATGTCCTCTTTCTCTCTCTGCTTAATGTTCATAAGTCACACTAGCAGGTTATCGGAGTACCCAGGTTTGGAAAATCTCTTGATGAAGAGATTTTTCAAGCCATTGAAATTGGCACACTCCGTAGCATCCAAACTCGTGTACTAGGTTTGTGGCCCTTGTCACCTAAGCACAATTTGAAAGCTTGGAAGCGTTGAGTAGGATTAATGAGGCCATTGGTCTCGCAAACATGCTCGAACTGCTCCACAAAGTTGTATAGGTCATTGTTTGCTTGGTATTTGTCCAGCTACTTTGCTACCACATGAATTTTCAATTGGCTCTTAGAGCCTTGGTTGACTCCTAGCCCCGCTAGTAGCAATGTTGCTAATGCAACAACGCTCTACTCTGCTGACGTGTTATCTAGCAACCGCTTCGTCAGAAGCTCGCTTAGTGTGAGGTCTCCTTTTAGCACTCTCTCGCTCTCTGATTGATTTCTACCTGCTAGGGCTAGCACTCTCTAGATCTCTCAAATTTCCATGCTCTGGCATAAGCTCCTAGTTTGCTGATCTTGGTTATGCTCGGTTAGGCCTTGCAAAGTGCTATGTGCTAGCTTACTCTCCTCCTCAAGGTCTGCTATGATGTCCTCTACAGGTTCATCACGGTGTTCTAGTTAGGTTTGAGCATCATATTTGTTCACTAACTATTGGATAGCCTCAGGAAAATCTCCTAGGTCAAGTTCTTCGTTGCTTCTACAGCCTGAGCTTCTCCCTTCCATGTTCAAGACTTGATGTTCTACCAAGTTGTCGATCAGGTTGATGAGGCTAGGTAGATCCACTTCCACGATAGTGTTGGTGGTCCTTGTTGCGTCTAGCTTTTTAGCTGTGTTCTTCGCTTGGTCCTACTTTTAGGGATTCAATCACCCGTCTATATCTTGGGATCTTCTCTTACTAGGGGGTTCCTTCAAGGTTTTATGTTTGAGTGAGTTCCTTATTAATTACAACGAGTCCTCAAGCTCTGTGCATGTGTATGCGAGTGTATTCTTTTTCGTGCACCATGTGCAATCAGGCTTTTAGCTCGTCTCAAGTGTGTTTCGAGTATTGGAAATCAGAGTGAGTGAGAAAGCAAAGTGTCTACATAGCTCTAGCGCTCTTGTTTATAAGTTGGCCGAATAGGGTTGTATATTCAGTTTCTAGCTGTCCTCACCGACTTATAGGGTTTTTTGCTACGCTATGCCGTTCAACTTGCTTAGGGTCAATTTGGGATATTACAACCAGTCCACAACACCAGACACATTAAGCTTGTGGAAACGTGCTAATATGCGATTCCTGGCTATTCAGCCACGATTTCTAGGTCTGTAACTACATGTGAGGCATTTGTTGGGTTCTTCCAGCGCGGGTCACACTCTTTGTTGGTCAAGGTTTGTCAAATTTCTAGGTTTTCTCTCTCAAGCTGCGTCTAATTTACCAGTGTCCGATTTTGAAAATTAGATGTCTGATTTACCAATGTTTGATTTTAGGAATCAGACAGGGTTAGGTCGTCTGATTGTTACAATCGGACAAGGTGTGTTCGATCGGACATCGTGGGTTGGTCCAATTTGGCTATTGTCTTGACTCCCGAAATCGGACAGGGGCGCTTGTTGGTTCGATTCGAATAGGTGTCCGATCGGACAAGTCACTGGGTCCGATTCCATGGTCTAATTGTTGTGATTGGATGGCGATCAGACGAGGTGGTGTGTCCGTCTGATTCTCGAAATCAGAAAGAAGTGGATTGTTCGATTGGACAAGTCAGATTTTCATGCGTCCGATTCTGTGTGTCCAATCTTCTGGATCGGACAAGGTCTTTGGTCCGAGCATCCGATTCCACGAAATCAGACATTGGGAAGAGTGTTCGATTTTGCCGACCGAAACACCTATCGACTACAATTTGCTCAAAATCTTTGCTCTAAAGCCACCACTACCTACAAGACCTTCTAGAATTCAAGCAAGGGTGTAGATCAAGGGTATCTTGTCTCTGAATCTAGCCAAAAACTTCGACACGCTCCGATCAATTCAACATGGATTCATGACCTACAAGTTCTCTCTCTCTCTCTCTCTCTCTCTCTCTCTCTCTCTCTCTCTCTCTCTCTCTCTCTCTCTCTCTCTCTCTCTCTCTCTCTCTCTCTCTCTCTCTCTCTCTCTCTCTCTCTCTCTCTCTCTCTCTCTCTCTCACTCAAAGCCAGGACTGCAAATGAGGCTTTTCCTAGTCACCCAGGACCTTAAACCCTTGCCGAGCACCACCTTAGACTTCTCGATCACTCTCCTTGCGACTCTGACACATCTGAGCACTCATTTTTTCCATTTTTTCCTTGTTTGTGCCTTGTTTGAGTCTATTTTACAGCAGCAAATCCTAAGCTTTCCACTCTGATTTCTCCATCCTATCCTACTCTAAATGCAACAAAAATCAAAAGCAAAGTATTGAAATGATTTCTCCTACTCAACCAATCATCGAATACCAAAAATACTTGTAGTACGGATTAAAAACCCAAAACCTCCGATCTATCTCAAGCTCCGGTTTGGGGATGAAACCCTTACTTCAACGCTCGATTTAAGCGTGCAAGCACTCAAGCTTAAATCTGTGTCCTGGCAAAGAAATCAAAATGTAGAGGTGAACCGCCAAGACCCACAGACCACTTATTCCTTCAAGCGTTTCAAGCGAGCACTAATGGCTACCTCTCACATAGCCGACGCGATATTCCTCTCTATGAGTGTAGTGAGCTTACCTTGATGCTCGATTGAGTTGCTTCCTCTTTCAAGCACTCCGATAGCTCCACGATTTGTGGTGCAAGCTCAAGCATCCTCAAGCCTCTTCCTCCACGCTCCATCCTCCATCCTCACACACTCGCTCCCTTACTCACCACACTCCCTCCCTCAAGCACTCACAAGCAAGCAAGCAAGAGAAGAGAAGAAGAAGAAGAGTCCACTTTGCCACACACCAAAGAATGAACTCTCATTCACTTTTTGAACTTTATACACAAAACCCTAAAATCCCTTTTGGGCGGTTATCCCCTTATCCCTTTTTTTACATGACCGACCATTGTAGCAAGGTCCTTTTTCCCATTCCCTTCTACTTGGTCTATTTTATGCATGTCTACCCTTTTACAATTTGCATAGGAGGGAGCTTGGAACTCCTTTTCAAAAATTGTGGGGCGCCTTCCACTTAAAAATGTGTTTTTGCCTTTAGCTTGATTTGAGAGGCCATCCTTGCGCCTTCACTTGTTCTCCATCATTCTACTTCTTCCATTGTCTCCTTATTTTACTTCTTTTTCTTCCGTCTTGAGCTAGGGTTAACAAGTACCAAGCAACATCCCTCATCAATAAATATTGCCACTTCTCCAAGCACAACATCCTAACATCTCAAGCATTCCATGTCTTTAGTGCAACCTAAAGGAGGCTATCTATGATGATGAGTGCCATGGGACTAGCACTTACCTAGGAGAGGAGTTAATATAAACTAGAAATAGCAAATAAGGATGAAAGTCAAGTGGAAGTATAATGTGCTAGATTTTGGAAGGGATTATTTCTTTTGGGCTGCATTGCATTCATTTAAACACTCTTATTCACAATCTACAACTATTTTGGTCATTTTAATGTTATATAATACGAGAGCTATGATTGCTCCAATGCAAAGTGTAAAATATCCTAAAATAAATAGGGAGACTCTTAGCCATGTGAGGTTGTGGGCATTAAGCTTCTATTCACTTTGAGTAGGATCAATCTAATCAATACGAAGTGTTTGCATATGTTAAAAAGGGAACTTTCAAGAGCCTAAAAAGTGGATAAGGTGTGACTTATGGATAGAACCTTGTATTCCAAATTTATGCAAAAAATAAATAAAGGAGTTCATTCTTGTGTGTGCAACTTTGAGAGTTACCTTCTTCTTACTTCCATTGTAGCGTCTTGTGCACCACATTGAGTGTGTGAGAGATTGAGAGTACGACAATGAGAGTGCAAGTGAGGGACTTGGAGAGTGAAGCTTCTCTCGTGACTTGTGCTCTTCTCTTCCTCTCCTTTGTCTTCCATAGCTTGGAGGGTGAGAGTTGAGGTTGGGATATCTCCATCTTTCCTACGTTTCCTCTCTTCGTTGGTTTGCTTGAGGATTGAATCGATTACAATAGAGTAGTAAGGAAATTTGAAGGAGTACCACTTTAATCATGAGGCCATCGATGAGCTTTCAAATGAAATTGGATTGCAATCAAACGAGCTTGCAAAGGCAATTGGACTACAATGCATGAAGGCAATTCTACTATGAAGTATCGATTATATGCTTTTTTTCTTACTTGGGATAGTGAGGAGAGAGTAGATGGTTGTAAGATCGGATTGTGAACTGACCACGTGGAGTTGGTTGAGTCAAAGAGCATTGAAGCTCATGAAACAATAGGAGTTCCATCCAATGTTCCACTAGTTGCATGTGTAGTTCAACAAACATGGCTAACCATGAAATAAGAAAAAACTTCATTTGTAAACACTAATCTATATTCACAACATATACTAATCTACATATAGATACTAATCAAACCTTTGCACCTTACATACAATTTGATCATAATAAGTAACTCTATAACTCTAATGCTAGGGAGGGTGAAGAAAGAAACTAGAGTAAATTCTAAAATATAAAAGTAGATAAGAGAAGAAAATGTTCTATGAGGGCAAAGAAATAAAGGCATCAACCAAACTCAAGAACAAGGCTCTCTCCAAAAACAAATAAGTCTCAAGGTTCATAAATGGTAAGGCTTGCTCCTAATTATCTTCTCATTTCCTCATGCGAAGGATGTCTCCTCTCCATGGTCGTCATTGAAACTAGAATAAGCCATTTACTTGAATTAGCTCTTGGAATAGGTAAAAATAGCTCTAGGATCAAGGGAAAAAATAAGCACCCTTGAGGTAAAGTTATCTTAATTGTGTAAAAGTTTATGCAAGCTCCATACATTCCATACTTCTCGAGCACGAGTAAAGGATGAGTTCCATATGCCTTGCAAAGCACCACTTACCTTGTCAAATAGGTAAGGAAAGCTTTCAATGTTTAGACTCTATGTGAAATTACTCACAACTCGAGATAATGACTTCCGTTGCCTCAAAACACAAGGCAAAGCAAAACCAAGGCCTCTAAGTCTAGCCAACTAGTTCTCAAGTATGGTAACTAGGTACAATGTATCAATGGTGCAAGTGCTAAACTTTATAGTCTCAAGAAGCCCTAGAATGTGTCAAGACCATTCCCTTGAGATAATGTTACATGTTGGTTCAATATCATAGTCTACCTTGAGTCTGGCGATGAGTCTAGATCATGAAGAATTATGATAGGGCTCCAGCTATGTGCCAAAAGAGAGGGATATGGAATTTGTAGATAAAAGTAAAAAAACTTTACTTGCCGCTACTGTTGTTCATGCTAACAACATTGTGCTTATTTTTCTCATTTAGGAGGTGGATGTTATTGGTTGTGGAGGAGCAAAATAGAGCAAAATATATCAAGATGAAGATCAAGGGAAATCGGTTGCTAGAAGGAGATGTAATGATCACTACTTTCTTCAAATCTTTGCAATCAAAGTAAATAAGGGAGATGATCAAGGCTAGAGAAGATCCTAATAGAGTAATGCACACACGTGATGTATCTATTGCCAAGGTTTTGGTTAATCATCTATTTGCGATAGTTGGAAATGCAACAACAATAGATCCTAGATATAAGGAGATCACGGAAGCATTCTTGTCCCTGATGAAGCAATTTGGCAAGAGAGTACAACACTCCTTGCCCAACCTTTTTTTAGATGAAGAGCTATTATTTATTATGCGAAAAATGAAGGGGAGGACCCTTGGACTTAAAGGCTTTCAAATGGAAGCCTTCAAGTCTTTGTGGGAAGTATATAGCAAATACATTTGCTCATTTACTAATGCATGTATGAGGCAAGGAACCTCTTCCCAAATCTTCAAAGAGACTCGAGCTTGGCCAATGGAGGCCCCTCATGATGTTGTAATCTATAAGTTTTTGGCCAAGGCTTTGGCTATGAGGATCAATTTCATATTGCCCAAGGTACTTCACAAATCCCAATATGGGTTCTTACACCTGACAATTTCAATGGAGTATGCATTGCAAAGAGAGGGCAATCTGTTCTACTTAATCTGGATATGGAAAAGGCTTATGATAAGCTTAGATGGGACTTCTTGCTAGAAGTAATGGCAATAATGGGTTTTGAGACACAATTAGCATGGTTAAAGTCCTATTCCTTGATGGCAATGCTAAAGTTGGGATAGCAGGCTCAATCTCTCATCTTTTCCAAATAATTAGATGATTAGTGCATGAAGGTTGGTTGTTGGCCCTCCTGATTAACTCATAGCCTTGGGCTTAACGATTTTCATAACTTGAACACTCACAACAATTGAAAGGGCAAATGTCAATGCACTACTGCAGGTCCATGATGAGTTTGCAAAGGCATCATGCTCACTAATAAGAAAATGCAAAACTAAAATTTTGCACAAAGGATTGAACGATCCTTCCTATTAGATTCGATAACTTGGATTAAAGGTGTTGTATATATAGGTGAACTGTTTACATATATTGGGGACCCACTAGCTCTAGGCATAAGTGCAAACAAAAAGCACAATGGTTTCTAGAATAAATAGAGATCAAGATCGAGAGTTACTCAACTTTGCCAATTAGCTTGATGGGTAGGCTGGTCATCATTGATAAAATTCTTAATTTCACCACATATATGTGTGCGTTTTGCACCTCTCAACAAAACTCAATGGGCTAGAATGGAGAGGGTGCTAAGAGATTTTTTGTGGAAGCATGGGGACACAAATGGATGGCACTTGATTACTTGGGGAATTATAAATACACCTAGAAAGAGTGGAGGGTTGGGGTTGGAGGCTCTATATCTGAAAGCCCACTAAAAATTCCTATAATGAGGATGGATTCTAATGAACCATGGACAAGTGTTGGTAAAACATCCTTTTGTTAAGCTACCCCCTAAAGGTAGAAGTGGCAGGATCTAGCTTGGGTTGATAACAAATGTGGTTACAACATTGAAGATCTAACTAAGAGGAAATGCAAGTATGCAATGATTGGTGGATGCATGGCAAACCATCATCAAAGATTTATGGTTGATAGAAAATCCTAGCATGAAAGGAGATTAGGCCGTTTCAAGTAATATGGAGATATGCAGACACATTCAAGGATGGATTCTCAAAGGTCAACTTAAAGCTTTCAAAGGCCATGGCCTATGAAGGCATCACCATATAGATTGACATTTGGGATTTAACAAGAAGAGAGCTTTTGACCATCAAGCAAAAAGATTGGCTACCCTCCTAGTTTGTTAGATAAGACATTATATGGAAAACCATAGTGAGCCACAAATGAAACAAACATGCAAGTTGAAGAATAAAGATTATCATTATCCTCCAACTAATGACCTATATGTGAAGGTCCAACTTGCTTGGAAGAATGAGTTCCCATTGACTCAATCACATGTTGAGAAGAAGAGGATTAAGAGCACTTGGTATGCTATACCCAACACAAGACTTAACTTCATGCTTTGGAAGATTGTTATGAGGAAGTTACCCACCAAGATAAAATGGCCAAGATCTTTGAGGTGTCTCCTTCTTGACCCCTATATTGGTGTCAGAGTGAGTCAATTCCTTATTTATTTTGGCATTAATGGGATGCTAAAATGTCGTGGAACAAAATACAACATTGGCTCTATAAGACCAAGCTTTACTCAATTGTCAAGATGAAGGCAACATTGTTTGGTATTAAAGCTGATGCTGATGAAGAGAGTCGCAAACTTTGGAACATAGCTAGGTTAGATTTGTGCAAACATATATGGTGGAATAAGAATAGAGTGGTCCTATGGAAGAAAGAGAAACTTCCTCATAGCCATGGCCTCTAGGTGTGAGCCAGAGATTTTGATACTGCTTAATGTACAAAGTAAGAAGTCCTAGACTTGTAAGGCAACTTCTAAACTTTTGTCTCGAGTCTAGAAGGATTTGTGGCATTGTGTGTGCAACTATAGTTGCGGTGATAAATGCAGTAAATATTCTTGATTTTGCAATCATTTAATAAAAAGAGACACGGAGAATATGGCAAAGGAACGTTTTGATTGGTATGTTCATTTTGATCGAACTATGAACATGGAAAAGAATTACAGCTCCAATGAAATGAACATAGAATGGAAGCGCGGAGCACCTAGTTCTACATTATTGGTTTGGGAGGGGCCTCACAAGTGGTGGTATGGTACTTTGCCCAACATAGTTAGAAGGTTTTAAATAATTGAGCCATAGTTTGGCCAACATTAGGCTGTAGAAGGTTCTAAGTTGTAACGGATGGCCTTTGCAAGCCGTGAATCTGTTGGGGCAAGTGCCGTCAGATGCGGGAACAAGGTCTTTTGGATAGAGATAGATCATAGATTGTTGCCTTCTGCAACACGTCCTGGAATCTAGTTGGCTTCAGGGTTTGGAGTCTTCCCCGCTCTCATGGTAAAACAAACGATTTTGTTGTGAAAGTGGGGAGGCAACTCAAGAGAGGAGAGAGTGTATTTTGTGTGTGATCATTCTGTTTGGCTTTCACTTTCGGAGCGCCTTCTTACTCCTTCTCTTCACCGCCTGCAGCACAGAATGCCTCCCCCTCCCCTGCTGCCCCATTCCAAACCCTCTCATTTCCCTAGGGTTCGGCAGTCATTTTGATTTGATCGTTTTTATCAGGGATCAATTTTTAATTCTCTCAAACAGGATCCTAATTGGAAGAAGAAGAAGAGGAACAAGAAGAAGTAGGTTGCTCTGCATCCTATGGATGGCTTCCATGCTCAGAGGAAAGAATTTTGTGGAGAATCTGATGAGGGAGAACTCCTTCAAGGGCCTCTTTTCACCCAGGAGGGACGACAATGGGGCTGATGAGCCAGACGATGGAGCAGAGGGTAGCCCATCTGGCAGAAGAAAATGGGCAAAGGAGCTCTCATCACTTGCCAATGTTGTTGCGAGTCGTTGCGCAAAGTAAGTTGTCCATCTGCAAGTTTTGCATTCATGACTGTGCTGACTTTTATTTACAGTAGCAAAGCAAATGGGGGAAGAGGTAATTGTGCATTTGTTAGTAATTTCTAAGCTTGACCTAACTCTGCATCCGTAGTGTCCAATTCAGTTGAAACAAAGGAAAAAAATTGACTGTAGCAACACTGTCAGTGCAGATGCATGTAGTTTTCAATGAATTGCCACAGTATTGATCCTGGAGTGGCGGCTTTTCATTTGTTTGAGAATGTATTTTTTAGAGCCATTTTATTTCGAGTGATCAAGCAATAGATAGCCTAAGCATGCATGATTTTGCTTGTTTTATGCTGTTCGGTGTCTTTGTGTCTTACAGTCCTTGAGTCCTTTTGTATATCAAGTTGATTTTATAAATCATGACGTGTTCATGAATGCAAAATGGCCAAGCAGAACGCATGCCTTTCCTTGTAAATGTTGGGTGGGTTGTGATCGATCCTACCTGTTACATGCTGGCAAGTCATGAAGGCGCACATATAGAAGGTGACTTTGATTGGGCATGTGGCACACCTTATGATTTGATAAATTTTCATTCTGATCTGGCTTCACCTGTGTGGGGGTTGTCAGAAACCTGACTAAATGTCAGGGTTGAACATACCAACATGATCCTTTCTATGCAGTTGCCCATGAGTCAGGTCGATGTCCTCGGTTGCCACTTCACATCAATACAAACCAGGGTTAGCAGTCTGTGGTCAGCTCTTAACAAGGATGTGAAATTAGTGGCAATTGTGGCCACTGTTCCTGTGATAGTGGAGTGTATATTAGGCTGACTGTGTTATCATATAGTTTATAACTGTTGTTTTTGGTCTGTTCAGTTGAAAAAGTGGTTGTTTTAATATTTAGTTATCAAAGCTTTGCCAGGGACTTGTTTCTTTCTTTAGAAGAGTTACAAGAGCAGTTTGAACATGAAGCGTCTGAATCTGCAAAGGCCCCATCAAAATATGCACGAAATTTACTGGAGTACTGCTGCTTCAGAGCCCTGGCAGTGTCAACCCAGGTGACAGATTACCTGTCTGATAAGGATTTTCGTCGCAGCACTTTTGACATGATGCTTGCATGGGACACTCCTGGTGCAGCAGACAAGCCAATTATAAAGGTGCAAGTTTTTATACTAATAGTGAAAGATACAAATTTGTTCATCATGTAGTTACTGGCATAGCAAGAAACGTATACGCTTGCATTCTCGTTTGCTCATTTCAACTCTCTCAAGTGCTTACAATCTCGTGCCAAAGATCTGAAAATAATTATCGAGAGTGGTATCTGTCTCTGCTGGGAGTGAGGGCCATGCTCTATACTTTGCTTGGTTCTTGAAGTGTTGCTAGAGTAGCTGAATTACATGGGCTAGAATGTAGGTCTAGTCAACCCAGTGCTTTTTGTATGGAGTAGCTGGATGGAGTTGTCAAAATGAAAAATTGCTGTGATCATTATTATTGACAGTTTGATAAAAGCAATTGGAGAGGGAGAGAACTGGAGTAGACATTACCTGTGCCTGTTCTGTACCAATATAGTCTTTTGAAGCACAGATAATTTGAGGGGATTCCAACCTAGTGGATGCAAAATGGACGATGGATGTGGCAGACGTGACTGGTGATTAATTCATTTAGTCAACCTCTCTGGTAGCTTGGTTTTAACTATAGATTCTAACGTCGGGCTTGAAGTTTAATTGTGTTGTCTTGTAATGCAGTTCAGGCCCATGTTCTCTTTTCAGGTTTAATCTCTGTTAATTGCTTGAGCATTCATTTGATATTTCTTTTCATTATGTGGTAACTGAAGCAACTATTTATATGATGCTAGATTGATTCAGAAAGGGCTATTGGCAAGGAGGCATTTGTACGATTGGGGCCTGCCATTTCTGGTATTGCTGATATTATAACTGTACATAGTCAGTTTGATGCATTGACCTCTTCAACTGGAGGAAGGCTACCATTTTCAATTTATGATAAGTATCTGGGTGAATTGGACAAGTAAGACTAATCATTACATTCTTTCTAGCTGTCGATACTGTGTTATTCCCTCAAGCTTGCCTTGTTATATTATTCATGTTGTCTGAGTTTGCATTGGCATGAAACCACCGCTTCAAAATTGTGTGTCTGGATATTTTCCTCCTGTTTCTGCTTTAGCATTTGTTCAACTGCATTGTGTTTATTTGCTTTATACCGTTGTTCCTTTTGCTTGGTACAGGACAATCAAAGCAATGAAGAACCAGTCATCGTCACCTCACTTGACCAAACTACAGGTTGTTAAGGGTGAAGGTGTTATTGAACTTGAGGGAACTGTAACCACACAGCCAGTTCTCCAGCATGCTGGAGTTTCAACGTGGCCTGGTAAATACTTTGGCCCTTAGAGTTTGTCAATTTTAAGCAGGTGCTAGTACTTCTGACACAAACTAGGCATGAATATTTTCAGGAAGATTGACCCTTACAGACCGTGCTCTGTATTTTGAGCCCATTGGAGTTGTATCTTATGACAAACCCAAGAAGTTTGACATGGCAGCCAATCTACGCCCATCAGTCAAACCAGAATTGACTGGCCCTTGGGGTGCACGGCTGTTTGATAAGGCAATCCTCTGCAAGTCAACTGCTCTGTGAGTGGCTTGCCATATGTGTTTGATCTATACTTCACATTTCAAAGCTTATGGAGCACAGTTTCCTGTTATTTTACCTTTTCCTTGTCTGACAGTGGGCTGTATTGCAGTCCCGAACCACTTATAATTGAGTTCCCAGAATTCACAGGTCATGCACGCCGTGACTACTGGTTGGCTATCATTCGAGAGCTTATTTGTTGCCATCAGTTCATCAAAAAGTATCAGATTGAAGGTGCTGGTATGTCGGATGCATTATCCAGAGCGGTTTTTGGAATTGCCCGCTTGCGAGCTACACGTGAAGTTAACCATGGCCTCCCTCCCAAAGCAGAGTCACTTCTCACCTACCTGACAGGCGAGGAGCTACCAGGTGGAGACCTTATAATGGAAGCTTTGGCGCGTTCTCTCCCTTCAAGGGCACGGGAGTCCGCACTGGACAATGGTGTGAATGGGAGTAGTGAAAAGAGCCGCACAAGAACATCTACTTTTAATAGTTTGGGTTCTACATCAAAAAGAACCTTGAATATTGAGGAAGCTGCAGTTGCAGTTGGGGAGTTCTTGATTGGAGACTTGAATCCTGTGGAAAAAGCAGTCATGCAGTCTCGAGACAGCTCGAAGAGGGTGGAGCTTGCACAGTCAACAATTGATGAAGTGAAAGTTGATGGCATAGAAACGAACATGGCAGTGATGAAGGTTTCGAGCTCACATTTTCTAGGCACTATTTGAACCTAGCCTTCTTATTAAAGTGTCCCTAGTTTGGCAATGGACTAAATGATACATTTTGCAGGAGCTCTTGTTACCACTCAGTGCTGTTATGGAGTGGATCAAAACATTACAGTCCTGGAATGAACCATTCAAGACAACAACTTTTCTCATCATGTTCTCATACATTGTGTTGAAGTAAGTAATTCAAACTTTGGTGCAGATAGATCTCTGTGTCTCGTTATTTTTGGTAATAGCATCTCGGTGGATGAGAAGCTGATGCGCTAACATAGTTGGCCACAAAGTGTTGTTTATTCTGAGTGGTTAGACTTTGTTTGTTTTGTTTTTTTTTTTTGGTTCTTTTTTTCCCAGCATGCTCACAGTCTATTCATTTGCAGGGATCTTCTGGTCTATGTTATTCCAGCATGCCTTCTATGCTTGGCTGGGTTTATGCTTTGGTTCAGGCAGGGTCAAGATGTTAGCTCTGGTGAGCTGAAAGTCACGTCTCCTGCAAGTCAGAGCACTGTTGAGCAGTTGCTTGCACTTCAACAAGGAATAACTGAGCTGAAAGAGCTTCTGCAGGCTGGCAACATATTTTTCTTGAAAATTCGTGCTATCTTGTTTTCAACACTGCCTCAGGTATGACAAGCTGAAGTCATTCTCCCCTCCCATGAGAGTCGGGGGCTATTGGACAGCCCTCCTGTCCTTGATCATCCATTGTATCGCACATACTTGGTTTTTTTAATTAACTTTCCTTTATGGCATCATATTGATATACAGTCATACAAAAGACACACACACCTTAAAAAAAGTGAAGATCATAAAATAAGGCTGGGGGATGGAGGAGTGTGATGTACTCTGATGGATCCCAAGTGCAGCAAACCATTAATGCTTGATACTTGATGATGAGGACAAGAGGCCAGGCAGCTATGATGGCAGTGGGAGAACCAAACCACAGTAGTTCCTGATGAAGAAAGGGCCATTGAGGCTGAGTAGATGCTGGGCAGCAGCCAAAATACAACCACCTCTGATGTTCGGTCCAGCACAGCATCACAGCCACAGATGATGATGTTAAGTTGTGGAGATGGCAGCTGAAGCCAAAACGCAGCAGTCTGGGCACAGGCCATGGCTGTCACAATGATGGCAACGATACTACAAGAGGTTGGTGATGGAGAGATGGACCTGAACCAGCAGGGCCAGTGGCACATGGACCCAAACGCAAGAGTGGAGAGGGTATGTGGCAGCAGAGTGATGTCCAGCTCATAGAAATATGCTTATCCTAGCAATTGTTTACCACATCAAACATAAATTGCATCCAACACTTGTTGACCATTACCATATAATTTAACGAGGAATTCTTTTTGGGGTTGCATCTGGGAAATTTAGCCAACAACATGACATCATATTTTTGGCTAATTTTGAGGTATAGTTTAACATGCCTTCTTAGGCCCAAAATGGGTTCCTAAGGGAGATGAGACCCCAAAAGATCTCAACTCAAAGAGACCAAGGCATTAGACCATGGATGCCATAAAGTGTTACCCAAGGGTCTACTAGGATTGGAAGGGTGGCAGATATCTTCTTTTGAGTTTCATGAGAGGTCCAACCAAATGAAACCAAGATATCAAACCAAGGGTGCCATGGAATGCCCAATGGCTTGCCATGATTGCAAAGGCGATTATGGCTTTTATTCTGTTTTGGGCTTTTTAAAAAATATGTGACTTGGCTCTTTAGATCATACAAAAGTGAAACCATAGTGCATGACCATTATGAAGGGTGTCGGTGATGAGGATATGTTGCAATCAATGGGGTAGCTGCTTGAGATCTAGGGCAAGCAAGAACCCCATGATTTTGCACTTGATGAGGTCAAAGAGCAATATGCTATACAATGTATGGTTTTTGCTTGAAACAATATTCAAAAATGTGGGTTTTTCAAATTGTAAAGCACAATGCTATGCAAAGGGAATGTAATAAGGAACATGCTTATGCATCATGGTTTTACTTGGATATTGCCCTCGTGTAGGGAAATTATTCACTTGCCAAAGGCTCTTTTACAATGTAAGAATGCATGACTATGAATAGAAAGGGTCTTAATGTTGGAAATAATGAAGATGAGGCAAAACTTGAATACACCATGAAAGGAAGGCAACACTTGCTCAAATCATGAATGAAGTTGATGAGGAAGAAGTAGTTGGAGTCAGCCAATGCCCAGAACTAGATGCCGAAGGAGGAACATCCTATTTGGAAGAGTTGCGAGGAGAAACAACTGCCATGGTAGTATGTAAGGGATGTGAAACTCAGCTTCAAGAGGAGAAGTCTCCATACAAGTCAATGAAGTAGGGCTCAATCAGGAGAGAACATAAGAGGCACCAAAGGTAGGCCTAAAAATCATTGTGAAACTGGTTTTCAATAAAAGTCTAAAGGGTAGTTAACATAAACTATCTTGGACATATGAAATAATCGATAAAGAAGTAAAAAGATTTTGAACATGAGAGCTAGAATGCTCTTACATGGTAGGCCCCAAAGTTCGGTGTTCTTTATGGTGTTTCATTATCATTACTCAAAGCTTATAGAAATCTTAAGTGTCTTCTTGTAACAAACCAACACTCTCTCAATGCTAATGATTCCCATGTGCCTTGCTCTTGAATTAGTCAGAGTTGTCTGAAACCAGCCTTCCTCCTTGCATAGGGTGGTATAAACTTGATTTAACACTAATTACAAGTAATTAATTCACATAAATTGAAACACACACTTTATCACTTTAATATTGGACAATGGATAGCCTGTTGGCCCCAAAACTAGTGCCTCTTGTGGTATTTCTCTAGCTTTTATTGCAAATGGATGGAGTGTAATTGAGATTCTTTGATCTCCTCTACTAATGTAAGTGCCTTTTGCTGTTAAAATTGACCTGCAAGCCTTCAAACTAATTTGCCACTTGGTTTGCTTGGGATTAGCCTTCGCCTTGCTTCTTGTGAGACAAATTCAGTCTCAAATCTGATAATGGTTGGCTGGCCTCTTGAATCTCCCCGAAATTCTCAAATTTCAGTTGTTGGAATTCCAGTCTTAGGTCCTCAATTGTGAGCACACATCCTGAGGTGGCTGTCAAATCTTAATTTTTACTGTAAATTAGGATTTATAGCAGAGATTTTTCAATATCATTACCTTTGATGACACAAATGACTGGTTGAGATATGGTTGTAGGATGAGAGAGAATGTTGTAGAGAGAGAAATTTTAGAGTTTCATTGTGACAAAGGCTGAAAAACTGGTGTTGCCTTGCTCAAATAGCCATGAAAGCTATCATCTATAGCTTGTGACCATAGAAAGGCTGCTGCCTACTCTTGTATGTTGTCATTTGCACTTGGAGGGCTCCTAAGCTGTCACTTGTTATAGGACTGGTCCTTGGTGGCTACAGATTACATTAGCAACATCTCCTTGCTCTCTAACAGCCTCCTTCTCTCTCACAATGGTTGGAATAGCCTTTTTACCAAGTGGCAGCCTTGTTATTCATTTTTCAGCATTATCTAGCTTATAAAAATACTTTTAGAATATTAATTTTAAAAATTAATCTAATAATTATTCTAATGCTCATAAAATTAATTTCACCAGCCAATAAATCAATTGGCTAGGAAATTTGTCTTTTAATTATCCTTGAGCAGTTAATGACTTGTAGATTGACATTAATCAAATAATTAATGCCTAGTGTCTAATGTTACCACTGACAAAATGCCACCATTGACATTAGTGGCCTATAAATTAGTTTGAGCCTAAATTTGATACCAACTACCACCTAGTGTTAGCAATCTAGATAGCTCATGTGTCAGTCGTACATGGCTAGGTTACTTAGGCGTTTTATTATGGTTATCATGATACTTATTTGGGGCATTTTATGTTGGCCAATCAGCATTAAATGCTAGCTGACTTGCCCCTATTTTGGCATTATTTTCTTCTTTATATATCCGGCTCCCTCCTCATTGAGACACATTATCATTACCTACAGGTTTTGTGGAGAGAGGGAGCTGGTGCCAATGCCTTGGAGCCAAAGACACAATATTGTGTACATCATTCTTGTGTTTGGTATATGGATTCTATTGTTGAGAAATAACAAATGATGTATGCTCCAAGAAGAGGTGTCCCGAATTCCATATGCACAGCGAGGAGAGTGGAGAAATTGAAAAGCTATAAAAGCATGTACTTGGTTCATCTTTCAATACAATATTATGATGCTTTGTATTTTCACTTGTATCTTGTCAGTGTCAGTTCATTACACAAGATTGTCTTTATGAGTCCAAGCTAATCTATCTTGGAACCTAATTCACTTGTGTAACGGCTGGTCTCTCTTTGTCTATGACAACATGAACATAGTCTTCATCTTCCAACCTCCATAGCTTCCATGCTCTAGATCCGTGATCTTCAACATGGTATCAGAGCCCAATCAGGCATGGCTTAGCTCATCTCCATTTCTTCTCAACTCAGGTTGAGTGCTAGATCTCATCTCCAACTTCATTTACATCCCTACCTTCAATAAAGCTTCCATAGTAGCCATAGTCAATAGTACCCTGCCAGCTTGAAGCTTCAAAATCTATCTCCATAGGCCAAATTTCTCTAGACTTCCTTCTGGAGAAGTGTTCTGTGTTTCTAGAGCTCCTCCCTTGCACCTCAATCAGTGACATTGGGCAACTATAGCCTTAGCATTGCTTGTTTTCAAAGTTTTTGCCATATTTGTGTTTGTGGACAGCAGTACCTACCTTACTTGGAGGAGCTAGATCTCCACATACAGGCTATATCCCCCCAAGCTCTCTTCTGAAGAAACATCTCTGAACTCCCTGCGCTCCTGCCTGGTACATCACAATGGGACATTGTTGCTTCTGGGCTTCAACATTGATAAAATTTGCTGCACTGTCCTGAAATGCACATGCTGATCGTTCGTACGTTGGTACTCTTTGCACGCAACACGATGCTTACCAAGACCATAGGGCTTTGAAAGCTTGGGTCATAAGCTTCTTCGTCATTAGAGGATTTGTGATATGAATGCGCCTACAAGCTGCATGAGCTGAAAGAACAGTCGACTGTCTGAAACCCTTGAGGAAGCCATAGCCAAAAACTTGAAAAAGCTTGGCAACCTTGATTTTTTCTCATTGTTCCTCCTCATTGAAGCCTTTGCCACTCAAACCTACTCAGATTCCAGCAAGGGCAATCTTCAAGAAGATTTGGAAGAATCAAATCAACAATCAAGCTCATCATAACTAGTATCTATTGATACTCAAATAGTGCTTCTTGGGACTTAAAGTTCTTTCTTTGGCTTACTCAAGAGTAACTCATTTTTAGTTGCTTCAAAGCTTACTCTTAGCTTGTAATGATTTGAATTTTTTTCCTTGTAAGTCTCAATCTTACTGTAAAAGGACGGACACTGCTCGAGTGTTCTCATGGTAAGACCTCCTTCTAAGATGTTGAAGTGAAACAGATAGCAAAATTTAATGGTGAAGGCTTTCACGCCTGGAAGGAGAAAACCATGTACCATCTCATGAGAAAAGACCTCTGGGATCTCTTTGAGGAAGATGATGCAGATGACAATGCTAAAGAGGAAGATGCTGTAGAAGACCAGCCTAAAACAAAGGCATGAAGGCGTGGGAAAAACTTGACAAGATCTTTGGTACACAAGCAAAGAACTCGAAGGTAAAATTACTTATGCAGTTTTATAAATTGGATATAAAAGACAGTTCATCTATGAATGTACACATCAATAAGTTCAAGAGCCTTAAAACTCAGCTAGCAACTCTGATAAAGAACATTGATGAGGATGAGGCAATAGCAATGCTACTTGCCAGTGTTAATCATGAACCATATGAAAACCTTGTTTCAACACTAAGTAATGTTCCCAGTCTCTCACTGCTTAATGGAGAAAGTAAATTTAAAAGCAAAGATGTAAAAGAAACCAGCTCAATGGAAAATCTCTTATACACCAAAGGAGCTGTTAGACCCAAAGGAAGAGGTCGAGGATTCAACACCGACAACAAAAGTTGGATGACATGTCATTATTATGGTAAGACTGGCCATATTGCAAGTGAATATTTCCACAAGAAAAGAGCACATCAGATGCAGAATGAATACCACCAAAGCCAATTCATGAATGAAGAAGAAGAAGAAGATGCTTCCGCTACCATCAACAACTCTGATAGATTGTTCTAAGGAATTTGTTCCCATAGTGGATCTCTATGTTTCCCTTAGTGGATTTGCCTTGTAAAAACCCTTGCCAAAGATGTAAAGTCTCAAGCTTTAACTTAACTAGGCTGTCTATGAGCTAGTCTCTCGGGCCATGTTATCATGTAGGGGGGGGGGGGGGGGGCAAAAGCTAACAAATGTAGGGACTCATCATTTGAGGGGGGGTGTTGAGAAATAACAAATGATGTTTGCTCCAGGAAGAGGTGTCCTGAATCCCATATGCATAGTGAGGAGAGTGGAGAAACTGAAAAAAGCTATAAAAGCATATACTTGGTTTATCTTTCAATACAATATTATGATGCTTTATACTTTCACTCAATATCTTGTCAGTGTCAGTTCATTACACAAGATTGTCTTTATGAGTCCAAGCTAATCTAACTTGGAACCTAATTCACTTGTGTAAGGGCCGGTCTCTCTGTCTATGACAACATGAATATAGTCTTCATCTTCCAAACTCCATAGCTGCCATGCTCTAGATCTATGATCTTCAACATCCATTTCTTGAGCATATCTTTGAGTTCTATTCTTTTGCAACGTTCTTCTGTTTTCTTTTTTTTCTGTCTCGTGTCGAGGAGTTTATTTCAGCACTTGTCTATGCTTCCATTGCTGCACCACTTTTGACATGGTATTAGATTGCAAGATGTAGGTTCTTGTTGTGATTGTTTTGTTGATTACAGGTCTTTCTTCCCCCTGTTGATCATGCTTGCGTTTTTTAGACCAGCAACGTACGTTTTCGGCTTGCGCTTAAATTCCAGCCTACAATCGTTAGTTTGTTGCATTAAATGCTCAACCAGCTTGCGTTTTCGTTGTCTGCCTCTAATTGTGTTGGACGACTGTTTGTATAGTTCGTTTTTTGCTGTTTTGGGTAGTTTTTGATTGGTTTTTCTTCATTTTATAACAGTTGGCCTTCACTTTTGATTAGATTTTTGGTTACACTACATGTGGATTCTTAAGTCTTTACTGGTGGTTTGGCTGTATTCTCTCTCTATATACCTTTTATTCTCTATATTCTCTTCTTCTCCTCGTCAGATGGTTTCTCGGTGCATTTCTACAGATGATAAGTTACATGGACTTGACTAACTGACTTGGAGTGTTGTGACGAAAGCCTAGTTTGTGTAGAAGCGGATTTGGTACATTGTGAGTGGAGCTATTTCTCAATTTCAACGTCTTTTATCTCTTTTCGATGATTTTGATGAGGATAATCATGAGGAAGTTATGCTTACATGGGATTCAGATGATGCACTGCGTATTTTGCATTGCTTCGGTGTATTTCTAAAGAAGTTCTCCCAGCAGTTATGCCCTATAGGACATCTGCAGAAATATGGTCAAAGCTTTAGATGATGTATGAGGCATCTTCCTCCATGTGTGCTGTGACCTTTTATGGACAGCTTGAGTAGATGAAGTTTTAGTCGAAGGATACCATTCAGGCATTTTGTTTGTTACACAGGTACATGATCAACTTTGACACATGCAGTCTGTTCTCGAGGCACATCTAGTGGAAACTATACTCTACAAGCACTCCCTGGAGTTTGATGGAGTGGCAAATGCTTTGAGAGCGCAGACATTATCTACACTTGTGAGCTTTACACATATGTCCTCGATGGTGCTTGCGTATGAGGCATCTTTGCGTATATAGGGGAGACTTTCGTCTCATTATGGAGGTTCCAATGAGGCCTTTACAGCATTTGAGAGGGGTGCTAGGAAGAAGAGGTTGAAGGCCCATTGTTATCATTGTGGAAAGAAGGGCCACTTGCGAAAGGACTACATGGAGTTGGCAGTATCATGGAAGAAGAAGAAGAAGTAGGATGTGGACTTCTCTGACGTGTCAATTTCTTCCTCGGACTCTTACTTTGATCCTTGTGCTCCGGCCAAGGGGAAGTCCAAGGTGCGGTAGGGATCCACTTCTTTAGATCGAGGGATGGGCTTGACTGCCTCTTCCTCTATTGCTTTCTAGTCCAGGTGATGTGATCATCCCTCGTGACTCTCCAATGTTAGAGAGGGTGGTGAGATGGGGCAGCCGAGTCTCATCTAAATAGGTATATAGGTGCATAGGTTTCAGAGAGGGACTTCCTCGATGCATTGATCGAAGTTTGGCAGGTTGAAATCTTGGAGGTGGGATTAACATCGAGGTTTATGATGGGCTGTTATTTGATAGAGAGAGGGATTGGCTCCTAGTTCGAGCTCACATGAGGAGAGACTTTGGCGGTCTTGGCTAAAGGCGGGGAATCCATGGCCACGTATGTTTAGAGGTATTTTTGACAGGTTGGTCTTGTATGCTACCACGCGACATTGTTGATGGACACAAAGATTTGTTGGGACTCTTCTATTTTTGGGAGTTGGTACGATCGACATTGCCATCGAGTCCTCTTTGAGGCACCTTGGTGGTGGGTGGCTTGATCACCCATTGCTTGGGTATCCATGGTTCTACTCTAGTGGTTATATGTTGTATTGGTTGTAATTAGCTTTTGTCATTGTATCATTGCATTGCATTAGATCACCCATGGTCTGAGAGAGGGTGTTAGCAGTCCAGACAGCTCGTGTGAGGGCATGGCTAGGTTATATAAGCATTTTACTATGGTTATTATGATGCTTATTTGGGGCATTTTATGCTGGTCGACCAACATTAAATGCTGGCCAACTTGCCCCTATTTTAGTATTATTTTCTTCTTTATATACTTGGCTCCCTCCTCATTCAAACACATCATCATCACCTGTAGGTTGTGTGGAGAGAGGGAGTTGGTGCCGGTGCCGGTGAGCCAGAGACTCATTGTTGTACGCGTCATTCTCATGTTTGGTATATGGATTCCATTTCTCGAGCACATCTCTGAGTTCTCTTCTTTTGCAGTGTTCTTCTGTTTTTTTTCTTTTTTGTCTTGTGTTGAGCAGTTTATTTTAGCACTTGTTTATGCTTCCATTGCTATACTACTTCTGACACCTAGTATTTATCAGGCATAATCTTGCACCTCACATGTGCAAGTTACATTAGCATATGTGATTTTTTTTTTGTTGGATAAAGCATAAAATAGTGTCTACAGTTTCCAGTATTTCTTGATAGATTTCTTCAAATTCCTCTTTGAACTTAGCATATTTTTCTCCTTGGTCTTGTCCCTGTTTTGAGCTTGCGTGTTCTTCCTAGAATCTTCAGCTTGCTCCATTCCTCCTTGCTTCTTTCCTTCTCTCTTCATTCTTTCCTTTTGAAACTTTACGTATTCCTTTGCGGTTCTATGTTGGGATAAAGGTCTGATATAACCCCTCGTGTATAGTATATGCACATTGTACATGTGAATGCACCCTTACGTGCCCTATGTATAAATACATTTTACTTTTGTTAATCGTACTTGACTCTGCTCTCTTGCTCTCCAACCGTCACACTCTCACGTTTACTCCTCCTCGAACTTCTGCTGCATCCAGTTGAGCTCCAACAATTGGTATTAGAGCTGTAGATTCTATACGTTTCCCGAAACCAAGGGCTGTTGACAGGGTAGACAGCTCGTGAAAAGACTGTCGTGGCCTATGCAGCACAAGTCGTGTTGACCAAACGGCAGGCAAGAGTGGGCGCTATCGACAACAACTGACCATGTGAACAATTCAAGCAACAGGTGGCGTGTCGGGCTGAGGTAGAAGACCACGCGTGTAGGGAGCGACCAAGCGTGTTGGTCTTGGGCTGGCGACGACCTGCAGGCGACGACGGGCTGAAGATGAGTCTAGCGCGTGGCGAGGAGACGCCAGTTGCACGGTTGCGACTCAGGCCGGCGGGTCAACAGACCTCCCCTCCCCGTCATATTTTTTCAAAAAATCAGGTTTTTCTTTAAAAAATCCATTTTATCCCCTTTCCTTTGACGGGGTTTCATGCGTGGAAGCAAAGTTTTTAGATCTATGCAAATCTGGCGTAGTGACCTCAATTAATTTGGGGATTTTGCCAAATTAGTCAGAATTTTGCCCCTTTGAGCAAAATTTCTTGACATTGGATTGCAGAAATTTGGGGCTTTTCATGTATTGGCAAAGTTTTGCTCAACTAGGCCTGATTGGCTGACATTTATGCAATTTTGGACTTGAAATTTTGGGGATTTGCGCAGAATTTGATAAATTTCTACATTTTTTCCCGTGTGGTGGTTGGTTCAAGTACAAACAACAAAGATTTATTCCTGGTTGAGAAAGAACGGCAGTGTATTTTGCTGGTTCAGCTTGTGCTTCTGCAGTTTAGTGCATTTAATCTTGTGTTCGTGATAAAATGGTTGCAACTTCTTCCAGTTTAGACATCAAGAGTTTGATGGAGATCAAACGGTTTGATAGTCATGGCGTTGACCTTTGGAAAGACCGTATGCAAGGCATCTTGTTCCTAAAGGATTGTGAGGATGCTTTGCAGGAAGATAAACCTGCACTAATGTCTGATGTAGATTGGGCGAGAGTAATTAAAAAGACAGTGGCTTATATAAAGATGGGTGTCACTGATGACATCTTGACAGACATTAAGGGTTTAGATACAGGTTATGCAATATGGGAAAAACTGAAAACTATATATGAGATCACCACGCTTGTTAATCAGGTGCATTTAATGCGCAAGTTGGTGAATATGCGACTGGATGAGTCAAAGCATGCAGCTGAGCACTTGAGTGCATTTACAGGGATTCTAAATCAGCTCAAAGATGCAAATTTGGACTTTGATGATAAGTTGAGGGCGATCTTTTTGATCATGACACTACTTGACTCTTGGGAGACCTTGGTGGTTTCGCTCAGCAATAACCCCGGTGAGTTCACATCGATTGAATTCAAGTCCTTTTGTGACTTGCATGGTATTAATAGGGAGCTTACAGCCCCTTGCAGCCCTTCTTCAAATGGGGTGGCCGAAAGATATAATAGGACTTTATGTGAAAGCGCGGTGCATGCTATCCACTTCTAATCTCCCTCATGCATTTTGGGGAGAGGCACTCAAAACCGTGGTTCACATTTGCAACTGCTCTCCAAACAGGTCCTTAAATAATGGTATCCCTGAGGAGGTTTGGTTTGGCAAATTGGCGTCATATGACGCATATTTGGCTGTGATGCTTTTGTGCATGTTAGGGATGAATTGAGGAACAAACTTGACTCAAAATCCACCAAAGGCATTTTCATGGGCTATGGTGATGAGGGTGAATTTGGCTACAGAGTGTGGTTACCTCAGTCCAAGAAAATTATTCGCAGTCGTAATGTTGTGGTTAATGAGGTAAAATTGTCGAAAGGCACTTTAGCGTCTAATGAAGATTTGAAAAAGGTGAAGTTTCAGAGTTTACAGCCACCTATTACTTCAGAAAATGATCCTCATGGTGCTATACCACAAGCTGAAACTGATGATCAGTTGGTTATTTTTGAGCTAGATGATGATGGACAGCAAATAGGAGCACAAGGAGGTCATGGACAACAAGATAGGCTTGCTGGCTATGAAAATGCAGGTGCTGGTAATGAAAATGAAGGTGCTGTATAGCATGAACAACAGCATGCTGAAAATGGCTTACAGCAGCCAATAAATGCTGAAAATAATATACCTCCAGATGTAGACCCAATTCTTGCAAATGTTGATCATTGGGTACGCAGGTCTACATGTGCAAGAAGGCAACCACATAGGTTTGATCCCTCCTTGCATTATGTGATGCTTACAGATGAGGGTGAGCCTCTTACATATAAAGAGGTCAAGTCATGTGAATTCAGCAGTAAGTGGGAGCTTGCTATGTAGGAAGAGATTAAATCTCTATATGCAAATGATACTTCGGATCTTGTGTCATTGCCCAAGGGAAGGAAGCCACTTCCAAACAAATGGGTGTACAAAGGAAAGACAGTTGATGGGAAACCCAAGTACAAGGCAAGGCTAGTTGCCAAAGGGTATGCACAAAAGGAAGGAATTGACTTCCAAGAGGTCTTTTCACCTGTTGTGAAGATGACCACTCTACGTGTGCTTTTTGCTCTTACTATTGTTTTAGATTTAGAGTTGTATTGAATGGATGTAAAAACAACTTTCTTGCATGGTGACATTGATGAGGAAATCTACATGAAACAGCGTGAGGGCTTTGTAGTTCAGCAAATGGTGTGTAAACTAAAACGCAGCTTGTATGGGCTGAAGCAAGCACCACGGTAGTGGTACAAAAAGTTTGACACCTTTATGCTATCTCATGAGTTTACACATAGCCATGGAGATCATTGCTTGTACATGAAAAGAGATATAGATGGCAGCCCCATTATACTTGTTTTGTATGTGGATGATATGTTGCTAGCTGGGAAAAGAAAGACTAGCTTGGATGCTCTCAAAAATCAGATGAAATCAGGCTTCTCCATGAAAGATTTGGGGAATGCAGAGCATATTTTGGGCATGAGGATTCGTAGAGATAGAATGCAGAAACTGCTGTTTTTATCTCAAGAAAAGTACATTGAAAAGATACTGGACAGATTTAACATGGCTGAAGGTAAGCCTTTTGGGGTATCCTTACCTCCTTATCTCAAGCTTAGAAAAGCCAACAGCCCAAAAGATGAGGTGGAAGCAAATGCTATGAAGGGAGTCCCTTATGCAGCAGCTTGTGGCTCTCTTATATATGCTATGGTTGCTACTCGTTCGGACATTGCTAATGCAGTGGGAGTTGTTAGCAGGTTTATGTCAAATACCTGGCAAAATACATTGAGAGGTAGTGGATATTCAAGTAGCGGGTGCGCAAGCCCCCATCAAGGTGTCTTGGAGAGAATGTGATGTTGATGTTGATTGTATTAGCTCCTGAAAATAGAGAAGAATCATAGCAGCTCTCAATATTTGTCAACAATGTCTCGTAGTAGCATACAAGACCATCCTATCAAACATGCCTCTGAACATATGTGACCATGGATTCCCCGCCTTTGGCCATACCTGTAAACGCCCCGAACAGCGTAGTATGCTTAACAATTATGATATTTGCTTGTTTTCGAGATTTAATATAAAAGAGAATGAACACTCAAAGCTGAAAATGAAAATTACTCACAAAATTACAGCCATGAAAATGTAAAAGTAATGGAGACAAGATTGAGGGTTGAAGATGGGCAACAACCCCCCCCCCCCCGAAGGAATGTATTTCTGCTCAACCCAAGTCCCTTAGGGAAGAGCTCAGTTACAATCAACCTGAGAGTGATGAGAAGTAATTCTCACTCTCACAAGATCATGCAAAGATGTACAAACACACATGCATTATCTATTATGCAATGATAAGAACTGATTTCTTTACAGTATGAGAGAAGAAAGAGGGGAAATCAGCCTTTCTCCATCGTTGAACAGTAGTACATGGATAGGGCTTGCTTCTTGTTGCTAAAATGAAAGAAAGAGCTTGAGAAGGAGGTGCTGTAATGAATTTACAGGCTTGCTGTTCTGTAAAACAGTAGTGATAGAAGAGGGAATATGGAGGAATTTGATAATGGAGAAGTGGGGGATGATGATGGGGATGGATGGGGCTAGTTTCTGGCTATCTGTGGGTGCTGTACATGAGTTTACAGCAAAGAAAAATGATGCTGAATGAAGAAAAACGAGCTCTTATTTGATAATGGAGGAATTTGATAATAGAGAAGTGGGGGATGATGATGGGGATGGATGGGGCTAGTTTTTGGCTATCTGTGGGTGCTGTATATGAGTTTACAGCAAAGAAAAATGATGCTGAATGAAGAAAAACGAGCTCTTATTTATAGGAGAGGGAAAAGCTAGTACAAAAGGGGAAAGTGAAGTAGCACAAGACAAGTGTCCAGCCACATGTCATGAGATGTCTCTTCTCTATGGCCTTCCTTTTTGGGCTGAATACTGTCAAGAATAGAAACAACCAAATTTAGTAAGCACAGTCAAAGTACAGAACTTACTATTTTTAGAATGACATCCCTATTTTTTAAGACTAGCATTTTTAGGCTAATTCGAGGCTCCCAAAATTTAGGGACCTCCTAAAATTTAGGGATCTCCTAAAATTTAGGGACCCCCCAATATAGGTGTCATATGAAAGCTTTTTCCGTGTACATTGCAAAAACGGTATTAGAATTTTCATGTGACTTTTCTATGCAAAGAAATGTGCATTTCAAGCTTTCAGCCCACACATGCACAT
Source organism: Lygodium microphyllum (assembly GCF_053477565.2). Classification (NCBI taxonomy): domain Eukaryota; kingdom Viridiplantae; phylum Streptophyta; class Polypodiopsida; order Schizaeales; family Lygodiaceae; genus Lygodium; species Lygodium microphyllum. The sequence goes on from NC_141142.1 coordinate 159,718,477, forward strand.
TATACAAGCATTTCATGATCATGCTATCTTGTTGATTGTAATTGTCTGTTTTGGTGGATCTAGCCTACACTTCAAGGCATCAATCTTTTCTGTGTGCGAGTCTAACCCTGATATGCGTGAGTTCTGGTCACAGGCATCCAATCGGGCCATATAGGTGGAAGTGTGAACTATCTTTTCTCTAACCCACCGCGTGGGTCCACCATAACCTGTGACCACTCATTAGTGGCCAGCTCCAATGCACTTTTCTTTATATCTAATTAGTGCAAAGGAAATAAATTTAATAAATCATTATATAGACAAATTAATGAAAAAGGATACAAATTCTGTTTCTATAGAGTTGTGACAGCCCTCTGGCTTTTATTCAGCTGTCCTCAGCTGAAAAGCTTCTTGATATGGCTGAAGAATATTTGGGTAATCCTTCATGAATTTTTCATCTACCCATTGTGCATCTGTTGTGGGTAGATTCTTGAATTTTAGTAAGAATTTTCGTGTCACAAGCCCACTTCTCGTGGTTCGATCCTTGTGAAACAACATCTGTTCAGGTTCCAAGAGTTGCTCTGTTTCTTCAACTTCTGGGGGATCTTCAGTAATGGGTTCCTTTGGTTCTGGTTCTATGTAAGGTTTTAGCAAACTTACATGAAAAGCATTGTGTATTTCCCAATGAGCAGGAAGCTCAAGTCGATAAGAAACTTCATTTATTTTCTCAATCACTTTGAAGGGTCCAAAGTATCTACTAGAGAGCTTTGGAAAAGATGAATTTTGACCGGAACCTTGTTTGAGCTTGCTTTTATCAAACTTTAGCAAGACATATTGACCTTTTTCAAAAGCCAAAGGTTTTCTTCGTTTATCTGCTTGCTTCTTTTGTCACTCTTGGGCAACTTTGATAGTGGCTCGAACTTGATCCATTGCGGTTTTTAAATTTGAAGCAAACTCATCAGCAGCAAAAATCTTATCTTTAGTGCGAATAATTGGAGGAGGAATCACTTTACCATGTACTATTTCATTTGGAGCTTTCCCTGTGGATGAGTGCACTGTATTGTTGTAAGCAAACTCCAATAATGGAAGATATTTCTCCCATTGTGACTTATGTTTACTAACATAAGCTTTCAACATATCCAAAAGAGTGAGATTCATCACCTCTGTTTGGCCGTCAGTTTAAGGATGAAAAGCTGAGGAGAACTTTAAAGTGGTTCTCAAATTCTCAAAAGCATGCCAAAAGTTACTTGTGAATTTGGAGTCTCTATCTGAAATGATCTCAGAAGGCATACCATGTAATCTGAAGATATGTTGAATGAAAAGTCTTGCAGCTTGTGCGGATTTCAATGTTTTATGACATGGAGTAAAATGTGATTGTTTGCTGAATCTATCAATTATGACCCAAATCATATCATGACCTTGAGGTGTTCTTGGAATACCTGAGATGAAATCCATTGTAATAGATTCCCATGGATCTTTGGGCCCTGGAAGAGGTTGCAACAATCCTGGAATCTTCTGCCTATCATACTTGGATTTTTGGCATACCAGACAAGCCTCAATTAAGTTATGTGTATCTCTTCGTAATGTTGGCCAATAAAAGTAGCGCTCAATTGCACTTAGAGTGGCTGCCCTCCCTCTATGCCCTGCATAAGGGGGTTCATGACTTTCTTTAAGCACCTTTTGTTGAACAAGAAGAGTGACACAAAGGCGATTGTTCATGAGAAGGTAACCGTCTTTGATGGAATAATCTGGATGAGAACCTCCTTGCTGTAAATTTGACCAAATTGTTGCAAAATCAGTATCTTCATCATAAGTATTCTTCATCGTTTGAAAATCTTCATGATGAGCCACTGTAATAGTTGCAATGCGAGGCACTCTAGAAAGTGCATCAGCAACTACATTTTGTTTCCCTGGAGTGTACATAATTTGAAAATGAAACATAGACAAGAAATTTTCCCATCTTGCATGTTTCTCCTGCAAATGCTTTAGAGTCTTGAAATACTTCAAGCTTTGATGATCAGTTTTAATAAGGAATTCATTGCCTAAAAGATAATGTTTCTATATCTTTAAAGCATGAACCATTGCTAAGAGCTTCTTTTCATAAATGTCATATCTTTTCTCCACATCATTTAGACGGCGGCTTTCAAAGGCTACGGCATAGCCTTCTTGATTTAGCACTGCACCAATACAATCACCGCAAGCATCTGCTTCCACCACAAATGGTTTTTCCAGATCTAGAATGATAAGAACAGGTCCAGAAGTAAGAGCTGTTTTCAGCCTTGTGAAGGCTGCCTTTTCTTTTTCCTTCCATTGGAAAGAGATATTTTTTCTTTGTAAGGTCATGAAGTGGAGAAGCCATATGTGCAAAATGCTTGATGAAGCGGTGGTAATAAGAGCATAAGCTAATAAACGATCGCACCTCATGTACATCATGAAGATGAGGCCATTCTTGGATTATCCTGATCTTTTCAGGATCCATTTGAATCCCTTCAGAAGAGATGACATGCCCAAGGTAATTTATTTTATGTATGAAAAATTCACTCTTTTTACCATTTACCAAGAGTTGATTTTGTTGAAGTAATTGTAGAACAATTTCCAAGTGTTGATGATGCTCCTCTTCATTCTTGCTAAAGACAAGAATATCATCAAAGAAAGTACCGACATATTGTCGACGCTCTCTAAAGATGCGCTCCATCATTCGATTAAAGGTGGCTGGTACATTGGTTAATCCGAAAGGAAACACCAAGAATTCATAAAGACCGTATGAAGTGCGGAAAGCAATTTTGTATACATCTTGTGGTATTACTCTAATTTGATGATAACCACTCTTTAGATCAATACGGCTGAAAACCTTTGAGCCTCTTAGACGATCCAAAATGTCGTCAATTCTGGGAATAGGAAACCGATTCTTCACAGTGATTTTGTTGAGGGCTCGATAATCAATGCACATCCTGAATGTGCCATCTTTCTTTTGAACAACAAGAACCGGTGAACAAAATGGTGAGCTACTTGGCCTAATTAGCCCACGGTTGAGTAGGTCTTTGACTTGCTTTCTGATTTCTTCTTGTTGAGGACGGTTCACACGGTATGGTGCTATATTAGGAGGAGAACTGCCCGGGATAATATCAATATGATAGTCTTCTGGCCTTTCTGGAGGAAGCTGATAAGGAAGATCTTCCGAAAAACAATCTTTATATTTTTCCAAGAGTCGAAGTCGCTCTTGGTTTTCAGCATTCATATTATCTTTTACATCAGTGACATAAAGCAAACAACATTGAACACAATCCTTAATTGCTCTAGAGACTTGCATATGGCTTACCATAGGTATGGTGTCTCCAGAAACTCCAACTTGGATCTCATACTTCTTGCCTTTGTTGGTGAGTTCTACCTTTTTTTTCTGAGAGAAGATGGTTGAATCTACTCTATGATTCCAGGGCATGCTAAGAATCACATCGCAACCATCAAGGTCTCCGATACAGAAGGTATCAATCACATCGCAACCATCAAGGTCTCCGATACAGAAGGTATCTTCGTCACTGTAGCCTTGAATTTGAAACTTGAGCTTGCCAATGTAGGGTGTCACAGTCTTCACTGTGTCACCTTCATCAGCATTTAAAGCTTGGCGAACTTCTGTCGGAGTGTCCATCTCTTCATTCTTTAATCCAAGCTCTTTAGCTAATTGCAAAGAAATGATATTTTCATTCGCCCCAAGATCTATTAAGAATAGTGCTTGCTTACCTTGCAACTGTCCCCAAGCTTTTAATAATTTGTGCGTCTCTGGAGTGTGAGTTGTGTTTGCAACTACATCACTAATAGCATTGATTTTCACTGGTGACTTAGGCTTGTTGTCAGAAACCTTGCTTTGTCCCTTGTTTGGACATTACTTCGCTATGTGGTGTGTTTGTCCACATTTAAAGCACTTTCCTTCTTCCATGAAGCGTTGCTTTTCTTCTTCGGAAAGTTGCTTTGCTTGTGGGTATAGATTGGAGTGAAATTGAGGAGTATTAGGAGGTGCATAGGGCTTCATCTTCTTTTGATTTGATGGCTGCTTTTGCTGCTGTTTTTGTCCTTCATTTGGGGTTGAATACTCCTCATCATCAGCTACTCTCTTCTTATCATTCTTTTGGAATGATTTGTTGCCATTGTGCTCCATTTCCCATGTCTTAGCATGGTCAATGAGTTCCCTGAGACTAGAACAATGATAATGATTAAGAGCAGTACGAAGTTTAAAATGCAAACCTCCTTGAAACTTCCTAAGCTTTTCCGAATTGCTGATCTTCTTGAAATGTTGGACCTTCAAAAGTAGCTCCCAAAATCTCTTGGTATAGTCACCAAGTGACTCATTTTTTCTTTGCCAAAGCCGATCCCATTCCATTTTTACATCTCTTTTGAAATGAACAGGAAGAAATTGGCTTTGTATCATGTGAACAAAGGACCGCCATGATTTTGGGGCAGCATGATCATATTCCAACCCCATCCACCAAGTATGGGCTAAGTCGGTTAAATGTAAAGCCGCAAACTTAATCTTTTCTTTTTCTTTATACTTGTCACGACCATACAAAATTTGAAATTGACGAATAAACTTCAGAAGAAGATCAGGATTTCGGGAACCATCATACATACTGAACTTGATCTTCTTTTCAAGTTGAGATAGTAACTTAGTCTTCTTCTTCTTCTTATGCCTTCGTCCATGCCCGGATCTTGAGGTTGAAGATAATGAAGTGCTTGATGGGGATGAAGATGGAGACGAGGGTGAAGAATGTCGACACCTTTGACGATGATGAGGTCTTCCACGAGAAGGGTGTGACTCTTCGTCACTAGAAGAGGGTCCATCAGAGTAGGCGCAAAATGACTTTGAAGAAGAGGATGAGCTTCGACGCGATCTCTTTCTTTGTCTTGAAGTAAAATGGGATTGCCTCTTAGAAGTAGTTAGACTTCTTGATGGGCTCCTTTCATTGGTATGGCATTGTCTCCTTGAAGCAGATGGGCTTCTTTCCTTGAATTCTTTGGGATTCTCAACTTTTTCTAGTTTGAGAAGTTGGTCACGAATTTGCTGATTCTCCTCTCTAAGACTTTGAATGGCTTGAAGGATAGCACTCGACTGATCCATTGAGACTCTTAAGAAAAAAAATATGCTCAAGCACTCAATGCAAGGGTTGAAAACAAACAAACTTATAATTGTAAGCACTACCACTGTTGGGGTGAGGACCGAGCCAGAGCTCTGATACCACTGTAAACGCCCCGAACAGCATAGTATGCTTAACAATTATGATATTTACTTGTTTTCGAGATTTAATATAAAAGAGAATGAACACTTAAAGCTGAAAATGAAAATTACTCACAAAATTACAGCCATGAAAATGTAAAAGTAATGGAGACAAGATTGAGGGTTGAAGATGCGCAAACCCCCCCCCCCCCCCCCGAAGAAATGTATTTCTGCTCAACCCAAGTCCCTTAGGGAAGAGCTCAGTTACAATCAACCTGAGAGTGAGGAGAAGTAATTCTCACTCTCACAAGATCATGCAAAGATGTACAAACACACATGCATTATCTATTATGCAATGATAAAAACTGATTTCTTTACAGTATGAGAGAAGAAAGAGGGGAAATCAGCCTTTCTCCATCGTTGAACAGTAGTACATGGATAGGGCTTGCTTCTTGTTGCTAAAATGAAAGAAAGAGCTTGAGAAGGAGGTGCTGTAATGAATTTACAGGCTTGCTGTTCTGTAAAACAGTAGTGATAGAAGAGGGAATATGGAGGAATTTGATAATGGAGAAGTGGGGGATGATGATGGGGATGGATGGGGCCAGTTTCTGGCTATCTGTGGGTGCTATACATGAGTTTACAGCAAAGAAAAATGATGTTGAATGAAGAAAAACGAGCTCTTATTTATAGGAGAGGGAAGAGCTAGTACAAAATGGGAAAGTGGAGTAGCACAAGACAAGTGTCCAGCCACATGTCATGAGATGTCTCTTCTCTATGGCCTTCCTTTTTGGGCTGAATACTGTCAAGAATAGAGACAACCAAATTTAGTAAGCACAGTCAGAGTACAAAACTTACTATTTTTAGAATGACATTCCTATTTTTTAGGACTAGCATTTTTAGGCTAATTCGAGGCTCTTAAAATTTAGGGACCTCCTAAAATTTAGGGACCCCCCCAATATGGGTGTCATATGAAAGCTTTTTCTGTGTACATCACAAAAACGGTATCAGAATCTTCATGTGACTTTCCTATGCAAAGAAATGTGCATTTCAAGCTTTCAGCCCACACATGCACATTATACAAGCATTTCATGATCATGCCATCTTGTTGATTGTAACTGTCTGTTCTGGTGGATCTAGCCCACACTTCAAGGCATCAATCTTTTCTGTGTGCGAGGTCTGTGGGTCTTGGCGGTTGAGCGAGAGCTCCCACATTTATAAAATGCATCCATCATGTGTGATAAAGTGGATGCTTGTGATGTTCATAGCTTTCAAAAGTTCTACTACTCATTGCATTAATATCTCTATAAATCTAATTAATTATCAAGAATACTAGCTTAATGATTTTAACCCTGATATGCGTGAGTTCTGGTCACAGGCACCCAATCGGGCCATATAGGTAGAAGTGTGAACTATCTTTTCTCTAACCCACTGCGTGGGTCCACCATAACCTGTGACCACTCATCAGTGGCCAGCTCCAATGCACTTTTCTTTATATCTAATTAGTGCAAAGGAAATAAATTTAATAAATCATTATATAGACAAATTAATGAAAAAGGATACAAATTCTGTTTCTATAGAGTTCTGACAATACCGCCAAAGTGTCCTCTCGTGTGAGCCCAAGACGATGAGTCAAACCCACTCTTTGTCAAATAACCAGCTCATCATGAACTTGGATATCAATCCCAACTCCAAGATTTGATCCTGCCAGATTTCAGGTAGTTTGCGGTAGAGAAACCCCTCTTTGGAACTTGTGCACTTGCATACATATATAGATCAGGTTCATCTACCCCACCTCATCACCCTCTCACACCCCCTCTCTAGCACTGGAGAGTTGTGAGGGATGATCCCATCACTTGTACTAGTAGCCAAGAAGGGAGGTCCTTGTAGCCATCGCCGAGGCCACATAGATGGAGCCTAAACCTAGACCTAGAGAAGAGGAAGACTTGCCAAGAGAGTCCTCACGTGTCATCACCGTCTGCACGTGCTCTTGTCGTAAAGTTGCTAATGTCATGCAATCCTTGTGGAGGTGTCCCTTCTTGCCACAATAATAGCACTGAGACAACTTCTTTCGTTGGATGACACCCCTCTCTGAAATTGGAACATTTGAAGTACCAAGAGATAGCATCCTCATAGAAACTTGAAGTTGAACACAACAAGTCTCCAACATAACACTTGTAGATGAAGAAATAATGTCGGCATTTAGACCATTAGGAGGAGATGCCAAAGGAGCCATGAGGAGGGAGATACAAAGAAAGATGAAGAAAGGTAAGGGATCTTCAGGGAGAAAAGTATGCCAAAAATACAGACTCACAAGGATTGCATGAGTTCCAAGCAGTAAAGAAAGCACATAGAGAAAAGATCATCAGTAACCAGTGTAGTGATGAAAACATGACAACTGGACGCACATGAACCCTCTTTAAAGCTGAGGTGTGTACCACACAGTGAGAAGACAGACCAAAAATAGCCAGAACCAGCTTGAAAATGCTGTCACCCAGCCCTACATAGGAGCAAGCAGCCAAAATGCAGCTGCTGTTCAGTAAAACGCAGGCAGCAGACACCAAAACACAGATTTGGAATTGTCAGTAACGGGTCTCCAGCATTGAAACAGACCCAAAAACTTGGAAACGAAAATGGCAGTCTACAAAACGTTGAGGAGACAGGCCGAAAATGATTAGAAGATGGTCATTGAGGTTGTAAATCAGTCGCAGCAGTCAGAACAGGTCCAATCAGCAGATGAAAAGTCTAAATTCAAACCTAAAACAGTGTAAAACAGCAGGAACAAGGATCTTGAAATCTGATACCATACCGAAAGTGGATGCAATGATGGAAGTGTGTGGAAAACGGTTGTACACAAGAGACAAAGAAAAGAGAGAGACACTGCAAAAGAAAAGAACACTGCACAAGGAACTCAGAAGCAAAGAGATACTCGGGAAATGGAATCCATATACCAAGATGTGAGATAGTACAGAACCAATGTGAGTCATTGGTTGTGAAGGCAATGGCACTTGCTTCTCTGCCTCCACTAAAACCAATCAGGTGATGAATGATCATAATAATGAATGTGGAGGAGAAGCTTGAATAAATGGGCAAAAATAATGGCATAAATCATGTCAGACCGACCAGCAATAAATGCTAAAATAGGTATCCTAAAATGCCAGGAAAAATGCCTAAATAATTAGGATAATATCTTGGTGTCCTAGTCCACTGACATGCACAGACTCAACCATGACATATCTGCTAATAAGTTCATCAAGCAAAATCATCCACATGGAAATCTAATAGACCAAGTTTCTACAGAGGGTGATGCATAATATGTATTCTATGGGCTGGCCCAGTACTAATTAGTCCATATTGCACTTTTTAGCACCAATCACACACACCTGATGGCCTGACTGGTAAATAAGGCTGAATGTGAGTTTTGAATACTCATTTCTGGTAAGGCAATGATATATTTATGTTTATTAACTACTGTGCCTTTTTTAGGATATGAAAAACCTGTGTTTACCTGGAGTATTGCTATTGATTTTGTCTTATTTTAGAGGTCTCAAGATAGTAGTGCACAACAGTGTTATTGAAGGGCCTGTTTGACCGGTCTATAAATTTGCAGGCAACCGATCAAGTTGTTATTGTCCTTGTTGTCATGGCAATTTTCCTGGCAGTTCTTCCATTCAAGTTACTTGTATTGTTGGTTTTCTGGGAAGCATTCACAAGACAAACACGATTACGTCAGGAGAGCACGGAGCGCATGTTGAGAAGAATAAGGGAGTGGTGGTATAGTGTCCCTGTTGTTCCAGTTCGCCTCCTGAAAGTTGAGGATGAAAAGAAGAAAAGCTGAAGTAAATGATGCTCTCAGGCTCAAGTTGCAAAGTTCCATCAGTTGTAAGATTTACTTGCTTGCAGGAGATTATAAAAGCCCATGGTGATGCTTGGCAAAGAGGTATAACTCTGCAGTATGCTGCACTTTGCAGAGCCAAGTGTGATTCGGGCTGCAGTTGTAAATTCTGTCCCCTTCAAGTTTTCCAAGGTCCACTGTCTATATTGCTATGGACTTGTGCTCGTGTTTCTCGTGAGTACTGTTCTGTTTGAACCTGAGGTTCTCTACATATATAAATCTCTCGAAGATAGGTTATTGAGCGGTTTCACGATTTTAGATGAAGAAGTTTGTTCTTCACTGTTAATAAGAGTTCTGTACTGTTATGGCTTCTATATTCTGCCAAAATGTCAGAATATCCCCTCTTGGATCACAATTGTAAATCTGGAGGTTGATATTATCCTGTGTGTAACACAATTTATTTATTGCAAGAGGTTTCAAAGAACATTAGCCAAAATACCGAGTTTCTGTATTAAATGAGTCCCGTGTGTTCAGTTTCTAGTTAACCATAGTCCTGTGAGGGCAAAGCTCACATGTGCATCTCTGGACCCTTTGATGTATGCTGTTAGTCTTGTTTTACATTCTCTGAGTTCTAGTTTAAAGAAGGTTTGTCTGAATGAGTTAAAAATTGGGAATATTATCCCTACTATAATACTTGTACCAAAAGTTAAAAGTTTATACTTGTACATATCAAAAGCACCTTAATATACGTTGTGGTTGAAATAAGTTTGAAAATGCACATGATCTGAATGTGATTTTTCACATATATATGCGCAGGTAAATACTGAGCCCTTGATAGATTCGATGTGTTTCTATTGCACTCTTGAATACTGAAAGTTACATTGCTCGTCTTATGTTGATGCCATATACTACTCGGGCTTAATGAGAAACAGCCTTGGGTTTAAAGTCGCATTAAGTGCATGCTTGTGTGAGACAGAGACAGGCAATTGAAGCAAAACAGTGCGACTGCTGAACACACAATGAACTGAACAAAACAAGAACAGATGAACTCAAGAGTCTGAAGAATTAGGCCATGGAATCCATTCAGAAGAGCTTGGGAAATGGATATAAATGACTTGGGCTGTAGCAATCTCACTCTCTCCAACAAGAATGCAGGTGTGCTGAATCTGAATAATAGGAGGTGGAACACAATAATTAGGCTGAGAATGGGCAATGGAAGGGGTGGCTGAGCAAGCTCGGAAGTGCACAGAAATAGCAGGCTAGTTATGTACACAGGTTGCCTAATGATGGCAAATACTGCACCCAACGTTGGTCACTTAAATGCCCATAGAACGCTTGATATGTACAATGCCAACACCGTTTCTTAGATCATAGGTGACAATACATAAATATGACACCCTGAAAAAACCATATGAACTTCATCATATACAATGAAGCATCCACTATATAACTACCACAATTCAAAAATAACCATGGATACCCATGCAATGGGTGATCATGCAACCACCAAGGTCCCTATTACAAAAATCGTTGATGTCAATTATACCAATTCTTGGCCATAGGAAGTAGATATAATTGGATCTTGATGCTTTTACAAGCGAGGTCAAGGAAAACATATCATGACCATGGATTCCTTGCCATTGGCCATGGGAAGTAGATATAATTGAATCTTGATGCTTTTACAAACGAGGTCAAGCAAAGCATATCATGACCATGGATGCTTTGCCATTGGCCGAATTGCCAAAGTGCCCTCTCATGTTGGAGCAGAGTAGGGGCAATGGTCACTCTTATCTTTACCTTCCATCATGGATTTGAAAGACTTGCTCTAGGGTTTGAATTTGCGAGGCCCACATTGGTGCTCCAGGGTTTGAATTTGCGAGGCTCCCATTGGTGCATCTAGTAAGCTATGCTCAAGGTCCATTGCACTTGCATATGCATGAGATCGGAACTACCCACCTACATCACTCCTATGAATCAAAATACACCACCTCCACCATCCATCCATCCATCCTTCCATCCAATATTGGAGCATCGTGAGGGATGACAATAGCATAAGGGCTAGAAGATTAATTCGGTGGTCACCATGACTTGGATTGGACCATTGGATTTTTTACTAGAATTTGAGGATGTTGTCCTTGTCCTTTGTCTCCTACTTCTAGACTCGATGATTGGATCCCCTTGTCCTTTGTCTCTTGCTTCCTTAATCTTGCTAGTTTCTTGTAGTCCTTGTATGAGTGTCCCTTCTTTCAATAGAAGTAGCACTATTCCTTCTCAATGTAGATTCATGCTTTAGTACTCTAAAAGTCGTGTGTTGAAATTGACTAAAATGGTAAGTCATTTGAGCTTGTAAGGTATATGTCATGCTATCAAAGTGTAGAGGCAATTTGTAGATAATAGCACCCACTAAGTGAGCTTCGGGTAGGGTTGATTGCATGTTACTAAGTTGATCTTGGATTTGCAATACTATGAGGATGAAGTATTGAATCATATTAGTAGAACTGAAATGATAGTCTACAACTAGTTGTGTGTAACCATGTGGATAGTTGATGGAGCCTTGTAAATAATTGTTAGTAGAGCTTTACTTTGTAATATAGTGAAGGAGCACGGAGAACGCTTTGGCATAATTAAAATTGCAATCTAGAATAGCTTTCTTAAAGTTTTGTTCTATGGAATGGAAAAAACAATTCCCAGAATGAGAGTTTGAATAATACATTGAAATTGCTTTTGCATAAACGAGCCTTTCATCACCACACTCCAAGTTAGATAGTCAAGACATTTAAGCTTGTCATCAGTGTTACAGCAACATGGAGGAGCGATGAGCCATTGATAGACAAAATGAAGAGAAGATAAGCAAGGGTTTTAGAGATAATGCCTAGGGTAGTTATGGTTGATAAGTCCACAAATAATTCAAGCAAATCAACAATTCAAAAAATAAAGCACGAGAAGAACAATAACTAAAGTGAGTTGTGGTGACCTTGAGTGTGGTCACATTAGGCACAACAAACAATACACACAAACTTGCTCTTAGAATGTAAATCACGTTGAAATACCACCAACAATGAAAACATTGATTAGAAGCGGTTCTAAGTCTAGTTAATGGCTGTATGAACAGCTAAAACACATCCATGGTTGGAATCAAAACAAAGGGAGGGTTGATCAAAATGTAGGGTGAGAAGCATAAATCTAAGGAAAATGAAGTTGGCCAACAAATAGATAAAGCGCCTAATAAGAGGAGAAGTTGTCGAGATAGGTTGAGTTGATATAGCAACAAAATGCAATATTTCATGGCCTTTGTAGTAGTTGGGCATGGTATATTAAATCGGGTTGTAGAAATCACAACAAGTACACAAATCACTTGGACCAAGGAACTTGGTCTTTTGATACCATGTAACATAGATATGGGAAACAAAATCAAAACATAGCAATTATTAAACAAAATGAATTGAATACCAAACTTATGGAGTGTGAATATCTTAAGATCCTTAACAATGGATCCATTGTTGCCGGCTTTTCTCAAGTATGATTAAAAGAAAAAACCATGTATTCCACTACTACGGACTTTTGAAAACTTTGAAAAATGGAGTATAATAATTGTTTTAGCCAGGTAGGTCAACCAGGAGTCAAAATCAATATTGTAAATGCATGATTCCATCCTCATAATCCTTAACACGATCCTCGATTTTCCTCGCTTAAAAATCCTTTGTATCCACACAATCACTTCTTGTTTAGTGACCAAATGTGCAATTAATTTAGGCTATCTACGATGCTTCCATTTCAGGTCAAGTTAATTTGAAGGAAATCAATTAAGAACCTTAGAGGAAAGATGCCTTGTTAGTTTATTCAAATCCTTAGAAGTCATATGGAAGGAACCAAGTCATGTAGATTTAAGGTTTAACATAAACTTAACTTTTATGAATAGCTAGTTGTGTTGTTTACTAAATATTTTCCCCCCTCTTATATAGGTTGGTTTTCATTCGACAAACAAAGTGATATCAAGTGACCAAAATAGTAAGAATACTATGCATTTAAAAAACACTTATGTACCATTTCATCAACCAATATGCATGACCCAAACTTGTGGACTTACCGCACCACCATGCATTAGTCCATTATGTTGTGAAATGAGCACATTGATTTACTGGGGTTTGAACAACACCAATACAACATAGAAGCACTACACCATAAGCTTACCAGAAACTGTGCTTTCACCATCACAACCCATACTTCACTCTTCATGCTCTCTATATCTTGAGAAGCCAAAGCATCTTTTAGGTTTTATGTATTGGAAATATCTTGATAAATACAATTATTAAAAGCTTGAGTGTCTTTAAGAAACACAAATATCAAGCAAGAATGTTTATCTAGAAATTTTAGCAAATAACAACCATGGATAAGTATGCTTCTTTAGGGGGATATTTTTCTCTAGAGACCTTAGATAGATGTTGCCATTAAAGGGAACATCTAGATCCAACAAGAAAATAACATCCTTGCAAAATGACACTAGGATGTATGTTTGGAAGTGCGATTGATATACATAACTTAGATTGCCTTTATTTACAAGATTGTGATTAATAAAATATCATCTAAGCAAGTTGACTGGCTAGAGAACATTCCACAATGAAAAAACTAAGTGAACTAGGATACACATGCATATTGGGTTATGTAGCATATTGGTTAGTATGCATGCAATATGACATACAACATTACATAACAACCATCTAGTGCTATCTCAACGACAATATTAATTAGATTGGTGCTTATTCAAAAAAATAACTACATATGGCTATATGCTACCTTGTCATGCACATATTGTCACTTCAAATTCTAAGATTCAGACAAAAAAAGAACACATTTTCCCTCCAATGCTAACACAAAAAGACATTTGAGCTTGCTAGAACAAGAAGACTAGGTATGGCGACCACTTTGAGGTTTAAGTATTACCCATAGATTAGCAATTTAAATACATGATCCCTAAAGGAGGTGCATAAATTATGCTTGCCAAGGCACATTGGTTAACCAAAAATACTTAACATGAACTACCAAACTCTTGCCTTTGATTTGAATAATTATTAAGCATGGATTAATAAACTCTAAAAGTTAGGGGTTGAAGATGTAGATGCTAACCCAAGGTCAACATGTATAGACTCGCAACTCCTTTCCTAGTCATTATTCACATATTCATAAAGTAGGAATCTTTTCCTTACAATGACATGTATATCTAATGATTATTGATTCTCCAATTTCACAATGATTTTCCATACGGATGGAATTTCAAGATTCTCATGCAATTTTTCTAATATGTAATCTTCATGGCTCATGAGTGATTCAATCATTTTTAATGCTATATTAATTCGAACTCATTTGCAACTTGCTCAACTAGCCTTTGATGAAATCTATATTTGATCTATTCAACCTTGTAAATCCAAAACTTGAGTGGGCATCAATGTGCCCAACATAGTTAATGTGTTTGCATCACAAGTGTTGTAAGCAAATAGGGAATCCAATGTAGTCAAATCAAAACATTGCATATTTAGGCACTCATTAGTGCATTAGGATTTTGCACACTTATGTGCAATCTCAAGCTAGCTAAATCATCCTATATGTATGAAATGCCAAGCCAAATCTTCCTATTCATCTTAATTATCCTTTCCATCCTCAAAAAGTTCATGCAATGGGTTTAACTTAGCATCTCCAAAGAGAACTTCCATGTTGTATGCTTTTCTATACATGCCAATCATATTGATATACAGATGGCAATACCAACTTTCCACATGAATGTGAGTCATGTGAGTGTCTTATAGCCTTGATTTTATGAGGTCGATGCTAATTAACTTTTCTTAGACTTTGTCATGTAATATGATATAGAGTGCATGTTATAGGCAAAGAAGTCCATTTGGCCAACCTATCCCAAGGTGGGAAGCTTATTGATGCAAACCTTCCATAGTAAGAAATTGACTCGAGGGATAACATAGATTTTCACATTGGAGTTTTTTTTCTTCCAGCTAGTTATTGGTCTTAGCGCTCAAAGAGAGATATTTTCTTCCGTTAATAGTCTCATTAAACATATGAAGCAATATATCTTGTACAAAATTGAGAATCCCAATTTTGTGATTGGTGAAAATTCAAGAATAAATTGGCCAACCATCCCTTTCTCTAGCTATAGCTATAAGATAACCAATCTCTTATAAATTAGGAAAACATTTAAGACTTTTTGTATGCATATTGCGTGCTTTACTAGGACAAAGCAATATGATCAACCAATTTTTAGATAAAAATCTTGAGCTAAGTCAGATGGATAATGATTTACCTTTCAATGTAGATCCTGCCCATTTGCAACATATTTGAGGGAGTTCATTAGGGCATTGAATATTAGACTAATTGTTTTAAATTGCTCAATGATCAGTTCATTAGGTTTAATAACAAGCATATCCCATCAATTGATCTAGGCTACAATGTCTTGAATATTTAAGAATCACTTATCCAAAACTTCAAAGCACAACCCATGCCTAACTTTCTTCATGGTGTCATTGACACATAGACTTTCTCTCTTGAAATTAAAGTGATTATGTAGACTAGCCTTTCTCACAACAACAAATATCATTATCCAAAATAGCATACTTTTGGCCTATTCTCTGCACTGATAGAAAATGGACAATGAGAATATGTCTTTGACTTAGTGGCCTTGGCCTTGTTTGCAACTTTTTTCCAAGATCCCTCCACAACAACATATCAAGTTTGGTTGAAGGGGTTGAATTCTAGATGCTTATAACCTTTTTTTTCCTAGGATTCGAAGGAAGCAAAAGGTGAAACGGTCTCCTACTTGTCACATATTAATAATAACCACCTTACTTGAACCTCAACAAAATCCCTATGTTGTTTTGCTTTGATCAAAGTTATGCCCTACCCTTTTCACCATTCCATACATGGGCTTGATTCCTTAGGGGCTGTAGAGGGCAACCAATTGTGCTTACACATGCCAATAGTTTCTTTCAACCCATCGTCCTCTTGAATGTTTAAAGCAAAATATTCTTGAGCAAGCCATGGCCTCTTGAAGGTGAGCTCTCTTAGATCCTAGATATCAATCCATCTTTCAATCCCTTTTCTCTACATTCTTACAAACAACTTCACATTGAGCTTAATGGGTTGTACACCATCACTAAAGGCAACCATGCAAGACCTAACAGAGTTGTAGTAGGGCTGCCACCTATTGAACTATTGGTTTCTTTTAGTGCCAATCTATAGCTTATCGATTTCCACGCATATCTTAGAGCCTAGGCCAAGGACGAAGTCACCTTGAATTTGCCAAACAATCTATTATTTTTCCCAACCGAGGGCTTCCAAACTTGCTGGCAACAATCAATCTACTAGAGAGACCAACTTGCTAATTTCCATCTAGCTAATTTCCCTTGTAATTCTTTCCAAGAAGCAATTAAAAAAATCTCTAATTGTGATAGTAATCGCTGATGGGCATCCAAGGTATTAAAAAGTCATGACAGGGCCAATAAGCTTAAAGCCTAGATCTAGCAACCTTCTTGGGGTTCATCAAGGTCAAGATAAATGAGCTAGGCTTTAGAAGGGATAATTCTAGACCTTGATACCTTGGCAAACCAACCATACACCTACAAGAGAGCCTTCGTAGCCCTCCCATATATGATGAGCTCACTATACGATGATTTCCAAAAGCATCAATCACCATAATCCATCTCTCTTTTAGGTTGAGAGCATACTCCATGAACACAGCAAGGTTCATGATTGCAACTCGGAATGAAAACAAACTAAAATCTACTCATGCATTTGGTAGGAGAATAATTAGACTGTTTTAGCTAATCTCTTGGTTAGCAATTTGTAAATTACATTTGGCAGCATTGTAATTTGTACACGACCACTACTGGAATGTTGTGCTTCTTTCTACACCATGAGGGATATCAACTCCACAAAGCCTTGATTAATGAGGTGAGTAATCTCCCCATTGCTTTGCATACGATCGAGTATGTCATACATAACATTCAGTCAGCATGCATTATGTAAAACCCATTTTCATCAATAATTAGTGCAATAATATCCCTTTGTTGGCGCCTTGTCCTCAAAGCTTGGAGGTAGAAGAAGATTGAAGTCTCTCCACATGTAAGGATCCGTTTGGCATAGGTTAAACCTAGGATGCTTCTAATCGTCGTTATTGTGCCCATTTAAGCATATGATGATGGGGGCAACTTGGCTAGTTTCTGTGCATATATTCATTCCCCTTGGAAGAAGAGGAGCTGGCAGCACTCCTTCCAAAGGCCTTAGTAGCAAGGAAGGCGCCAGCCACCAACCTTGATCCATCTCTTCCTCGAGACTTGTTGTACCTCGTGATCATATCACATCTCACTTGCCCTAGAAAGGAGCAGCTAAGCTCGAATAGCAAGGGACTCAATGGTGAGTGCAAACCAACACTCAGAACTCTCTCTGAGAGGGAGGGAGCCGTGGCCATGGCGGCGGCTATGGCCATGGAGGACTAGAGAGACACGCCAACAGAAGAAAAAGAGAGAGGCGTACCTCCCGAGGCTTTTAGTTTGCCTCCTCTTTGAAGGGTGCATTACCCAACTCTCGTATGTCGACTTGGCTGCTGGAGACGGCTCAACCCAATCAACCTCCATCGTCCCTTTGATTGTCCTTTGGGTTTTCCTGTTTTCGCACCCACTTCCTCCACCTACCTACCCAGGCGGCGCATCATGTGATCCACTCACATGTCACAGCAAGCGAGCAGTAAGAGTAGTAGGAAGTTGCAGTTACTGGCAGTTAATGGACTGTCCACCACCTTCACCACTCGCTCCAGTACGTGGGCTCTATTCTAATAAACTTCACCCATCTCGTGCACTGGCAGATGAAACGTGTTGAATGAATGACATGACCTGACTGCCATTCATTCAAATGTGTTGAAAATATCTCATAACTTCCCAATGCCTGTGCCGCCTCGCTCGCTTCCCATTTTTTGTGAGCAAAGGGAAGTAATAGTGCTATCTTAAAAAAATAAAAGAAAAACACAAAAAAAGCAGGCTTTGCATATAATAAATAGTGCCCTCTATATGTAATGATGCATTTTTAGACCCATACAAGAAAGAGATCTATGAAATAGGAGCAATTTGTGAATAACACTAACTATAAGCAAGTGAAATGAAACAGCACAACATGATAAGGAAACAGAAAAAGACCATATTTGGTCATAGAAATTTACCTACAACAAACACATCTCTAGGTCTTCATTCAACCTTCGAAAATTCATCACTCACAAGAATCATTCTTAAGAACAACATGCATCTTTAACACCAAGTGCATAGGTGACGTAGTCATAGATACTATAGCAATATTATACACACATATTCTCTCCTTGTGCATGTGTGTGTGTGGGATATTGTGAGTCTAAACATCCATTAGTGTAATGCCCTAAACTAATCCTTACATCTTTTTGACTAAATACAATATGTCAAATAGTAACTATGTACTTCCCTATCTTCCCATAAATCCTAGAGTCTTCATCATTTATGCTTTTACCTTAAAACTTCCATGCTTCTTAGTATTGGATTTCCTTTTTGCTTGAAATTTAGAGATATAACAATGGCATTGCAAACTGAAATTTTTGCATAATCAAACATGAGGAAACTACAACCAATGCATAAATTTAGTCAAGAATCACTTAAGTGAGAAGATTGACCCATCCCTAATCAATAGGAGTGATTAGAGAGAAAAGAGGATAATTTGGTTGCTTAGATACCACAACAAAAGAAAGAGGAAATGATGATACTTGTGTAATATGAATAAAGGCTTTGCTTTCACTCATGTAGCATGCTTGCCTTGTCAAAGCCTCTTGAAATATATCCATGATAAGTAACCGTATATACTCAAGCTAAGTAGAACCAAACAACTTGATGTCAAAGAAGCCCATAGGCTTTGGTTTTTTAGTAAGACCACTACAATTTGTTAATAGTTGTGTTAGTCAAAAACCAATGGAGCCCTTGAAAATGGTTATCTCAAAAGAGATGTCCATTTCTCACGAATGACGTTATAATGCATTGTGACATAACATAATTTTGACGAGCATTGTTTGTAAATAGGTATCATCTTAGGGAGCTTTTGTTGTACAAGTACATACCATGGGCAAGGAGTGCTAGGTTGACTTTATCATTATATTTGTTTTTATTTAGTAGTTCTTGAGATGCCATATGCATTGTTAACATCACCAACACATCATTTGTCTTATCTAGTTTACCAATGCTTAAACATCATGATTAAATTACCAAAGTTGACTTTACTTCCGATGGGAGCCTCTTGGTATATTCGGAGGTACACAGAGTCTTACTTACACTTGAGCTTGAGACCTCGAAGGATGATCATTAAAAAGTGGAATTTTGCTAGATAGTTGTGAGAAATCTACATCTGAAATATAAAGTTAGTAATCATGCATGCAATTACTTGCATCAACTACCTCCTTTTCCCCAATGTAAGGTACTATGCTTAATCTTTCAAGCAATATTCATCAACATATATTTCCCCTAGCAACATCAATAATCATATGACTGACATATCTATATGGATTTGGACTTTCAAACATTCATATGCATCATGATGCATATGAATATGCGCAATACTTTAAGCCTCTTGCCTTTGGAGGTTGCTTATTATTGGCGAGCATATTCTTGTGGAAGCCCTAGTTGCAATTGGCAAGTCCATAGCCAAAAGCATAACCCAAGCCGTATAAAGCGAGTTAGCTTCACAACATTCCACCCTACCGACCACCATGCTCCAAGAACATGACCCAAGGAATATCCAACTAGCCACCACCCTTTGAAAAAAAAAATAAAATCAAGTTTATGCTTGATACACCCAACTTAATTACACTTAAATCCATGAAAGGCTCTCTCAATTTGAAACATCATCATGATCTTGGGGAATATCCACACAATTAATTCTTAAATCCACAAATGACCCATTGTTATATAATTTTGCATGGCGTCTATTTTTATACAAAAACATGGTACACATGGAGATATAGTAAAGCCTATGAAGAGGTTCTTAAAAGTGACTCAATGCGATACATGCATATTTTGTATGAGCTATGGTTTGAGAACATTGGAGAAGACTCCCATTGTTCAAGATGAAGTCCACATTTTCATGACGACTTGGAGACTCTATAGTTGACATAAGTCAATAACCAACTATTCCTACACTTTTCCTTGAACCAATTCTAGTGAAGGTGGCCTTGACGTTGGGATGGTACACGATGGCTACATCGATGGCTAGGAAGGTGGAAGGTTCCTCCCAAAATACAACCCATTGATCTCCTATATCTATTATTGCTATTCATGCTACTATGAGAGGGGGTCATCGATAGTACCAAAATAGGTTCTTGGAAATGCAACTAGATCTTCCTCACTACTATCGTATAACAAAGGAGCAAGTGCAACCTAAGATGTAGTTATTGTTGTGCATGCATTATAATCATCCTTGTGTCCTTAAATTTCTATCTACTTGTATGTCCATTTCTTTGCAAATCACTTCAAGCTGCGATTTTTTCAAAGTGCTCATAGACCACCCCATATGGCTTTAGTGCAACATTGCAATATCAGAAGCATATCAGCTTAGGAAAAATTAGGAAGGTTGCAAAATAACTACGCCTACAACAACATTGACAAATATGATTAGATTTCTTACCTAGGGTAGCCATCATGCAAGATAGTTGGTAAGCTCATATGAAAGATAATAGCAAAGAGAGAGAGAGAGAGAGAGAGAGAGAGAGAGAGAGAGAGAGAGCATGACCCAAGGAATATCCAACTAGCCATCACCCTTTGTAAGCAAAATTTCACCAAGTTTATGCTTGATATACCCAACTTAATTATACTTAAATCCATGAAAGGCTCTCTTAATCTGAATCATCATCATGAGCTTGGGGAATACCCACATAGTCATCTCTTACATGTACAAAAGACCCATTATTATATTAATTTGCACAACAACTATTTTTATACAAAAACATGGTACACATGGAGATATAGTAAAGCCTATGAAGACAATCCTAAAAGTGACTCAATGTGATACTTGCATATTTTGTACGAGCTATGGTTTGAGAAAATTGGAGAAGATCCCATTGTTCAAGATCAAGTCCACATTTTCATGACTTGGAGAACAAAAGTCAATAAGCAACTATCCCTACACATTTCCTTCAATCAACTCTAGTTAAGGTGACCTTGATGTTGGGATAGTACATGATGAATACATTGATGGGTAGGAAGGTTTCTCCCAAACTACAACCCATTGATCTCCCATATCTATTGTTGCTATTTGTATAGTTGTGAGGGGGGTCACCGTTGATAGTACCATAATAGGTCACATGGAATGCAACTAGATCTCCCTTGCTTCTATTATATAGCAAAGGATAAAGTCTAGCTTGAGATGTAGTTATTGTTGTACATGCATTGTAGTCATCCTCATCTTCTTCTTTTTGTTTCTACTTGTATGTCCATTGCTTTGCAGCTTCAATGGAGCCTTGATGTTGGATTTTTCTTTCTCAGCTATATTGGCATTGCCATTTGCAAACATTCAAGGACTAAATATGCTTCCATCAAATTGAAGGTATCCCTTTATTACTTTTTGAGCCACCAAAAAGTCAATATTTTGTATTGACCTCTTCAAGCTAAATGGAGTTTCAAACAACCATGGCAACACAAAGCTATTGTAGCTTTAGAAAAAAGAGGATTAAGCATATTACAAAGAACAAGTCTAAATCTAGGCTTAGGACAAGCTAGATGATATCCCATTTTTCACAATCATAGGCCTTGTCAAGTTGATCATGGTAACCTTATTGCCTTATATCAAAGCTTACTCTAAAACCTGGGGAGGTTAGTCATAAATATATGTATATCACGTGGGTTCAGCATAATGGATTTTTAAAATACAATTTTTACACATTTTTTACATACAGAAAGGTTCCATATAAAGGGGTTATTTATAGATTGAATAGAAAAGGGTTATGTTTTATTAAGAAAAAATTCATAGATGAGGATATTTATAAATAGGCCTTGAATGCACGTGATATAGAGGGTATACATATAGTGAATTCCTTGAGCTCTCAAAGAGCATATAATAAGGTTTAAAATACTTTCCCAAGAGCTTTATTCCTCTTTATCATGAAGACTATTTATTTCAATTCCTCCTCAACAAATCACTGATTCAAAATTGCATCCTTCTCCATCAAGATAAGAAAATATATAAAAATTTCCTTATAATCCATTACTTTTGAATATAAATAAACTATAGGACACCAATAAAAATAAAATGCAATGGAATTTCCATCATTATAGAAAAGTTGTGTTTATGCCATAGTTGGTAATCCCATGTGGATTAGTAGTCTTCCCTTGCATGGGGAGAGACAAGGAAATTGTGCCTTAGGCTACTAAAAGGCAAATTTGTTTTTCTCTAGTATTGCTTATGGCCATTGAAACCAACCTTGCTCAAGGGAAAGGGCAGTAGTGACCTAATTAAAGACTAATTACAACAAATACTAAATTCACATAAGTTGAAATCAAAACATTACTGATGATGAATTCTTGGATGTTGAACACCCTAATGGCCCCAAAATTGGCACCCCTCTTAGGACTTTCTTTAGCTTATATTGTAATTTCCTGGAGTATAGTAAGATTCCTTCAATTCCTTCATTAATCCACATGTCTCTTGCTATCATAAATGACTAGAAAGCCTTCAATTTGATTTGCACCTTGATTTAATGGATGTTTGGCCTTCACCTTGCTCCTTAAATGACAAATTGAACCACAAATTCGATGTTGGTTGGTTGGCTTCTTGGAATTACTTGAAATTCCAAATTTTAGCATGTAGTTGGTTGAGTTCAAAGTCATAGGCCTTGAAATTTGAGCACACTTTTTGAGGTGGCTCCAAAACCCTAATTTTTGCTCTATGAAGTTAGGATTTACATCAAAACTTTTAAATTTCACCCTCTTAGGACTAAATTTGGTTGAGATTGGTTTAATGAAAATCTGATGATCATAAAAAAATGCAAATGTATAGTTTTAGAGCTACAGTGAGAACTATATCCATACACATATCAATAGTAGTGACCATGACATTGAATTATAACCTCATGGTAGAAATATTGTAATTATCTAGTACCCTGGATGCAAACTCTATACATTTGAGGTCCACTTTATAATTGAGCCATCCATCACCAGGGGATTAGAAGTGCTACTTCCCCCTTGAGCATCGTGCAAAACTCCTACTTAAGCAACACCACTACTTTACTAAACCTAATTGAGTTGGCTATGAGTAAAAATCATTGAGGTAAAGCTGCTACAATTGAGGATGGTATGCCAAGTCATCCTCTTCCATCCATTTGGCATCCATTCTGAATTCACCAAGTTTCTCTTGGAAACTTTACCTTTTATCTTTCTCTCTTTATGTTCCAAAATTTATTTGAGCATCAACATCTCATTTAGATCCTCAACCTCTAGTTGAATTTTTGCATATACATCCATTGACATATCACCATGAAAAGACATCAATAAGCTCACATGAAATGCATAATGTGTCCACTAGTGTGGAGGAAATCTCAACTTATATGCAGCATCATTGATCTTCTCCAACACCTGGAAGAAGGGCCAATAATAACACATACTCATCTTTGGATACAATATCCCTCTACCGTTCATATTTTTGAGCCTTGCCTCTTCAAAATGTAGTAAAACATAATTGCCCTTTGCAAATTGCAAAGCATATCTATAGTGACAATCTACCCTCTTGTGCTTCTCTTGCAATCTCTATAATGCATACATAACCTTCTTGTAGGTTGCATCCATGTTCTCTATAGAACAATTAGCCTTAAACATCTTATCCTTGGTGTGAAAAATAGGGGAATTTTTTTGCCACCCTCCACAACTTCAAATGGAGCCTTACCAATTAAACTATGCAATGTATTATTGTATGTGAACTCTACCAAAGGCAAGCATTGCTCCCACTATCTTATTCTCAGAGACACAATACCTCAAGACATCTAACGTTGTGGAATTTGCCTCTTTGGAATTGACCATTTGTCTATGCATGGAAGGACAAAGAAAAAAACTTAAAGACATGTTGTAAAAGTAATCATACCATATGATCAACCTTTACATTAGTAAAATCTGAGTCAGCAGCATCGTGATCCTTCATGGCATCCAACTCAATGTGGTAAAAAATAATGATAGCTAATATTTGAGGCTTACAAGACAAACAATGCACCATCCACTACATTATTTTTTCCATCTATATGCACAATCTCAAAGTGAAAAATAGATATGTTTCTCAAACATCTTAGTCTACACGTAAGAAAATAGCATAATGCTTGATGCTATAATTGCACTATAAAATCAACCCCTAAAAGATAGCATTTCCATGTGGAAAATTCATTGATTATAGTGAGTAGTTCCTTCCCATAGACTTGCAAGTTTTTCTCTACAACCATGGAGAACACAATTCTCATATGTAACCACTTAGTTGTCCTCAATTAGAACAATTCCAATGCTATTTTCACATGCATTAGAAATGACTTACTTATCTCGAAGCTTAGGAGGAGAAGTTTCTCCTCAAGCATTTGAAGCCACTTGAGTTTCATAGAAAAGAAAGAAATGTAGAAATGGATGTAGAAGTCTAGATAGAGACAATGGAAGACTACTTCCTTATTAGGGGACTAGTCCTACAAACCAAGTCGCGATTGGTAAGCTTAAGTTGTTAGGAAAAACTTGATTTTGGTGAAAATAGTGGTGTAGGGATAATGAATATTTGAACTAGCTCCCACTTTGGAATAACTAAAGGAAGTAGTGACGAGAGATACCTTTTGCTAGTCTATTGCACCATGAAGATGAATGAGTTTTATACCTTCCACTAGCAGGGTTTGAGCTTCTCTAAATTTATTGCACTTCGGAAAAATGCACCATCCATGGACAATTCTCCACATGTGGCCAAGTTTTGTCATGGGTTGAACGTGCCCTTGGATGCAGTACTTGAAGCGATGAGACATATTGACCTTTAGGATGTGTTGCCTTGTGCCAAGTGTCTATAGAGATCTAATCCAAACCAAATGGTGGAAGATATTGAAGGAAAAATTTCCCAAACAAAGAGCCACATGCCTTCATTAAGTGAACTCAAGATCAACAACAATGCGGCCCAAGGAAAAGGGCCAAGGTAAGTGTAGTAGGAAATTTTGTTCCCAGAGTGAGAAATAATGATGTACAATAGTGCTACCACTATAATGAACCTAGACATTTCAAAAGGTAGTGCACATAATTGAATCAAAAGATTTGCCAAGGTCAGTGTCACAACCAACAAAAGGGAACTATGGTCAAATGAAAATGAAAGATTGTGTTAGTTACCTCCAAGGGACAAGAAGAAGAGGGATCCAATGTGGAGGTCAAAATTGAGAAAGGAACTCTACATGCTTCTCTCAACAAGAGAGGATTGAATTTCCAATTTTTGGTGATTCACACCCTTGCCAACTATCAATGTAAAAGTTTCAGAACTCTCATTAATTGTGGAAGCATTGATTCCTTCGTCTCACCTAAACGTGCAAAAAGATTAGGAATAGATTGCACATGTAGTCAAGCTTTTGATCAAATTAAATGATGGAAAAGAAGTCATCTTTGCACAAAAATCTAGAGAAGTGGGATTTGATCTAGGTAGCGAGCCTACCAATATGAGGTTCTCTGTCATGAATTTGGGTGCTTATGAGTGCTTCTTATAATGGATTGGCTAATCCCAATGATGCCCACATCAATTGTGGAAAAGGCCAATTCACATTCCAAAATGTAAAAGGAATCCAAGTAACTACACAAGGCGAAGTTGGAAGACTAAAGATCCAATTAGCAAAAGCTTCTTATATTATCCAAGGTTTAAGAAAAAGGAGACTAGTTTACCTAATCAAGTTGCATAAGGCGGATCAAGGTAAAGAAGTAGAAGAAGAACCTTCTTGAATGAAGGATTATACTAATGTCTTTCCAATAAAATTGAGAGAGCTTCCTCCAAAAAGGGAAGTTGGTCATGAGATCAAAGTTGGGCCAATGGGAAAGCGGCCTTATCAAAATTCAGTTTCAAAGCCTTCAAAATTAAAAGAATAGATCAAATAGGTACTAGATCGAGGATATATTAGATCAAGTAATTCACCACGGGGAGCCCTAGTTCTATTTTAAAAGAAGAAAGACACTACTCTTTGTGTTTGCATAGACTTCCATGGGTTGAATTAGGTAATGATCAGGAACAAATATCCAAATCCTTAGATTGACGAGCTTCTTGAAAGACTTCAATGAGCAAGGATCTTCTAAAAAATTGATTTAAGATTGGGCTATTGCTATATTAGAATCAAAGAAGAAGACATCCCAAAGATTGGCTTCAACACAAGGTATGGACATTATGAATTCATTCTAATGTCTTTTGGGTTAACTAATATCCCAACCACTTTCAATAGGATGGTGCAATATATTTTCAAACCCAACTTTGATGAGTTTGTTTCAATCTTCTTTGATGATATCTTAACTTACTCTAAAGAAGAAAAAGACCATGAGGCATAACTTAGGATTGTGTTAAGACCTTAAGAATGCATAAGCTCTATGATAAAAAGGGCGAGTACACATTCTTCAAAAGGTAGATAGAATACCTTGAATTTATTGTGTCTAAGAAGGCGATTGTAGTGGATCTAGCTAAAGCCAAGGATGTGCAAGAGCCCCTTATTGGGCGAAAATTAAAGCCACATGTCTAGGCTTGATAAGGGGATCCCAATGACTCATTCTTGGCAAGAGTAAATTGCACATATCACATGCTCTCTCTCTCTCTCTCATCACTCTTTCTCTCTCCCCCCATTTTCTCTCTCCTTTGCCTAATAAAAGGACCCACCCCCTCTCCTTATTCACATTGTGAATCATTTCCATGGCTCTCGCTATGTGGCTCTCTCTCTATCTCCCCCTCACTCTCTCCCTTTTCTCTCTCCTTTGTCTATAAAATGATCCCCTCCCTTGCAATTCAACTTCGTGATTTTTGTCCCCTACCCTTGGTATGGTTCTTGAAAGGTGAGAAGGATCGAAGCTTGCACGCGAGCTATGGCGGGAGAGCAAGAGCAAGAAAGAGAGAGACAATAAATGGGAACTCCAACAATCACAATGTGTGACTGGGCCTTCCTTTATTTACTAGTTACTAAAATGAATGTAAAGAATAAACTGACGTGACGGGCGCCCGCCACCTGCAGTGTGCAATGGTGGGTACTGTCAGTGTAGTAATACACGGGGCGGCACGGCGGAGGCGCCTTTACCCAAAGGTGAGAAGGATCGAAGCTTGCACGCGAGCTATGGTAGGAGAGCAAGAGCAAGAAAGAGAGAGACAAGAAATGGGAACTCCAACAGTCACAATGTGTGACCGGGCCTTCCTTTATTTACTAGTCACTAAAATGAATGTAAAGAATAAAGTGACGTGACAGGCGCCCGCCACCTGCAGTGTGCAGTGGTGGCGGGTACTGTCAGTGTAGTAATACATAGGGCGGCACGGCGGAGGCACCTTTACCCCAACAACCTCCCACTTAAAGGTGAATCTGCCCCAGTGATAGAGAAAAGAAAAGAAAGAAAATAGTACAACTGTACATAGGTACAAGGGATGAGGAAAGGCAACATCTCATCCAATGCCCATCAATCTCCTGAGGAAGGCAAAGTGCTCAGTAGTGAGGCTTTTCATGAGCAGATCTGCAGGATTCTCGTCAGTGGAGATCTTGACAAGGTCAATAGACTTGTCCTCCACGACACCACATATGAAGTGATACCTCACCTCAATGTGTTTCGTCTTCGCATGGAAGACCGGATTCTTAGCCAACTGAATGACACTCATAGAATCCGAATGCAGTGTAGGTATAGCATCAATCCCAAGGTCAGCAACTAGACGGCCTAGCCATATGGCCTCCTTGTAAGCCTCAGTGGCTGCAACATACTCGGCCTCAGTAGTAGACAAAGCCATACACTTCTGAACCCTGGACATCCAAGAGACAGCACCTCCAGCATAGGTGAATACATAGCCAGAAGTGGACTTCCTACTATCTGCATGTCCTGTATAATTGGAGTCAGTGTACCCCACGACCCCTGTATCCTGGCTGCCATAGCAAATACACATATCTGTTGTGCCCTTCAGGTACCTCATGATACCCTTCATGGCATCCCAATGTTTCCTGCCAGGTGTAGCCATATAGCGTGCCACAACACCAACTGCCCACGGCTGAAGCATAAGGGATCTGGGCCATCTGCTCATCTGTCTGCGGACAATCGGCTTGTGATACTTTCACATAAGAAGGCAATGGACAGCCAATAGACTTTACGTCCTGCATGCGGAAGCGCTCAAGGACTTTATGAATATACTCCTTCTGTGACAAGTAGAGGAGTCTCTGATGCCTGTCACGTCTAATGCGCATATCAAATATGTGAGAGGCCTTTCCCAAATCCTTCATCTCAAAGCTCTTCTTCAGCTGAGATTTAAGAGCATCTAGCTCATCATGAGCTTTCCCTGCTATCAGCATATCATCCACATAGAGTACCAAAATAAGCAATGAACCATCACCGGCTTTCTTCGTGTAAAGACACGTATCCATAGCACTCCTGCTGTAGCCGTTTATAATGTATTAATGTTAATAATATATTAATTTAACTAGTTCATTAATAATGTAATTCTTAATTATTGGTAATTGTGGGAGAGGGGGGTCAAACCCCCCTCTTTCCCTAAAAGGGGGCGTCGATGCCCCCTTACAAAGGGAAACAATTTGGATCCCCCTTCCCCCTTCCCCCCCCCACCCACACACACACACACACACACACACACTCTCTCTCTCTCTCTCTCTCTCTCTCTCTCTCTCTCTCTCTCTAATTAAATAGAATGTTTACTTTTTTACTTTTTAGTTAATTAATATTAATTTGTTAATCGATTAATAAGTTTAGTAATTAGTATTTAATTTAGTTTATTAATACTAGTATAGATTTATTAATATTTGAATAATCAAAATCAATTAGTTTTTTTATTAACATTAACTTATTACGTACTTAATTTGTTAATATCACTTACTTTATATTGATAGTATTTTTAAAAGTTAAATAATTAGTTATTTTAATTATTATTTAAATTAGTTTATTAATAACATTGACTTTATATTCATGAGTATTAATTATAGAGGATATAATTAACAATTAACAATAATTATTATAAATTAATACTAGTATAAACTAATTAATATGTAGATAGTCAATATCAATTAGTTTATTTATTGATATTAGCTTTCTAATTAACTTATTAATTAAAAAAATGTATAAATCAGCTAATATTTAGTTAATCAACATTAACTAGTTAATTAAACAATATTAATTGGATAATTAATTAATTAGTTAATTAATATTAATTAACTTGTCATTTAGTTAATGTATATCAATTAGTTTATTAAGTAATTTATTATTATTTATAAATATTAATAGTTCATGAATATCAATTAGTTTATTATAATTAATTTTTTCCTTGATCACTTAATTTATATTGATAGTATTTTATTTAGTTAATCAAGTAGTTATATTAATTAGTTTATTGATAGCACTTACTTTATACAAATTAGTATTAAATATTAATGATATTAATAATATTTAATAATAACTATTATATATTAATACTAATATTAAATAATAAATATCAATTAGTTTATTGATTAATATTAACTTATTAATTAATATTAAAATTAATAATTACTTATTATTACTTAGTTAATTAAAATATCCATTAAAAAATATAAAATGGATTATTAATTAATTAGTTAATTGATATTAATTAGCTTGTTAATTAGTTAATTTTTAAAAATTAGTTATTAAATATTTTATTATTATCTATATATATTAATATTTCATGAATATCAATTAGTTTATTATAATTAGTTTATTCCTTAATATCACATACTTTATATTGATAGTATTTTATTTAGTTAATTAATTAGTTACATTAATTAATATTTTAATTAGTTTATTAATAGCATTTACTTTATATTAAGTAATATAAATATTAATAATAATTAGTATATAATAATATATTAACCCATTAGTATATTAAATACCATGTTAGTATAGTAATCAATTAGTATGGAGTGATATCTTAGTATATTAATAGTAATTAATTAATATATCAGTATTAATCATTTTATATAAATGAATATGTTAGTATAGTAATATATATCAATCAATCTAATAATTTATATGATAGCATATTAATATGTTAGTTATATGGGGCTTTTTTAAAGTAGATGAAGAGAGAGTGCGAGTACATGTGGGTTAGGATCATTTTGCCGTCGAGAAAGGGGTCACCAACCCTCACATCTATGTTAGTTATTTGGGTTTAGGGTCTAGGGTATATGAGAGAGAGTGTGTGTGGGCCAGGATGGTTGAAGAGAGAGAGTGCATGTGGGTTGGGATAATTCTGTCACCAAAGAGGGGATCGCCAACACCCCCCACATATTTGGTGATAAAAATATGTCAATCACCCCCCTTATGGCACTCTCTTCATACGACACATGTCTCTTAGTCTCCATTTCCCCATCTTTATCTTTGTCTCTGTCTCTCTCTATGTTTGACATGCATTTAATGCTCCACTATCTCAAAGTGGTTATATAAGGCCACCACACCCCTTATGACACAATGCTCTCCTTCCCTCCCCCCCAAGTTGTGGAAAATTTACTTAATCCTGCAAGTACATACATCTTTGTTCCTCACTCACTCACTCACTCACTCTCCCCATCTCCCCTCCCCTCCCTCCTCACTCTATCCGTCTCCCCCACCCTCCCTCTCTCTTTAGCTCTCTCTTTTTGCCTTACACACCCCCCTCTCTCTCCCTCTTATATCTGGCACCCATATCCCCCCCCCCCCACACACACACATACACATCCGGCACCTATATCCACACACACACATGCTCTCTATCTTTCTCTCTCTCACACATATCCGACACCCATATTCACACACACACATGCTCTCTATCTTTATCTCTATCGCTATATATATATATATATATCTCTCTCTCTCTCTCTCATGCACACACTCTTTATATATCCTCTCTCTCTCTCTCTCTCTCTCTCTCTCTCTCATATGACATACTTCCCTACACTAAGTCTTTCACCATCAACAATATCTAACATGCGTATCTGTACATGTGTAGATAGCTTTGGAAATGGATTCATCGCCAAGTGCTACGCCAAATACCGAGGTCCACATATATGTATCCTCCCTCTCTGTCATAACCTATTATGCATTACACAAGCAGTCGGTTCTTAATGTTAAAGAAGGAAGACATTTGCAATGGCAATGGCTACCATGTTCTTGCTATCACCTATGCAAATGGCCGAATACAAAGCATGTCTATTCATTGCAACAATGACCATGAGGCTAGCCACACATATATTCTAGACGCCTTGGTTTCACAAGGAAATGGGTCTATGATGTAGCCTTTCCCCATAGTAGACCTCACCTAGAGCCCTTACAACATTGAGAAAACGCGAATAATTGTGGAAGCCTCACCACCCCCCTGGACATTGTGAAAAATAAGACCATCCCAATCACGGTTGATGTGGAAGAGGAGGGGATATGGCTATCCTCTTACACTGCAAGTGTGGTTGAGTACATAATGTCTTCGGGGGGCCAACACCGAGTGTTATGTTATTAGCTTTAGAATATGAACATTATAGAGAGAGTAGAGGAGATCCTAGTTTTGTATGATGGTAATGTGGCATATGAGCTTCCATCGAGCAGAAAATATGCATCATAGTGCCCAATGGAGTGTATGAAGCAAAAGTACGATGGCCATTGTTGGATAAAGCCCACGTCAACACCGATGGCATTCCTTGGTACTACTTGTTGAATCAAATGCATCGGAGCAATAGCATGTCCAAATAGAAATTGTGCTAGCTGCTCAATTTTTGGCTCACCAAATCAAGTGGCATGGATAGGTATAAGACTCTTTATTTGCAAATGAAAGGGAACTGGAACCTAGGAGGAAGAAGCTTGGCAGTGAGAGCTATGGCGGATGGAGAGCAAGAGTAAGAGAGAGTGTAAAACTCAAAGTGGGAACTCCAACAACCACAATGTGTAGCCTGGCCTTCCTTTATTCAAATGTCAAGAATCGCACACACTGTATACACAAGAGGAAGCTCACTCAAGAACACAAGAAGAGAGATGGAGGTCAAAACGTTTTCTTGTTGGTTTTTTCTTCTTATTCCACCCACTATACAATGTACACAAAGTATAAATAAGATACAACATAAAGGAAAGTGGCCTACTAAGTCAAACAGTGTATAACCAACTACACTTATCGACTGGCCCTATGTATTTGCTAGCTGTAGGTAGGTGTAACAAACTAAATATAATAAGTGATAAGTTAGTGGCCATGTGAGTATCATAATGACCACCAACATGCTAAGTGTAGACACGCGGACCCATCTAGCCAGGCGGTCCATCATCAATGTTCGCATGTGTTGAGCTTGCCTTTATGAAAAGGTCAGCTATCTGATCCTGTGTGCCGACATATACCAAGTCAATCTCTCATGCAAGTATCTTCTCTCTCACAAAGTGGTAGTGCACCTCAAAGTGTTTTGTCCTAATATGGAACATTGATTTCCTAGCTAGCTGTATGCTGCTCATGTTGTCATAATGAATGACAACTGGACCATCTCCCTGCACGTCCAAATCACCCAATAACTTTTGCAGCCATACCACCTCACATGCTGCCATAGCAGCACCTCTATACTCAGCCTCTATACTCGATAAAGCAACTGTAGGTTGCCTTTTGCTGCTCCATGTAACTGCTGCACTACCAAGGGAAAACGTAAATCCACTTGTAGATCTTCTATCGAACATGCTACCAGCCCAATCTGCATCTGTGTATCCAAAGACCTGTACATCCTTACCTGTCTCATAAAAAAGTCCATAATGTATAGTGGACTTCACGTACCTCAATATACATCTAGTTGCATCCAAAT
Organism: Lygodium microphyllum; assembly: GCF_053477565.2. Lineage (NCBI taxonomy): Eukaryota > Viridiplantae > Streptophyta > Polypodiopsida > Schizaeales > Lygodiaceae > Lygodium > Lygodium microphyllum. The sequence continues at coordinate 159,751,525 of NC_141142.1, forward strand.
GAGGCTTTCTAGGCATCTGCATAAACTGACTGACAAGACCAACAACATAGCTCAAGTCTAGCCTTTTGATAGTCATGTAAATCAAACTCCCTACTATCCTCCTGAACATAGTAGGGTCTTCTATCTCATCCCCAACATTAGCACTCAGCTTCACATTTTGCTCCAATGGTACTGAAAGAGACTTACATGTTGTCATACCATACTTGGATAACATATCCAAGCCATAGTGCCTTTGGGACAACCATATACCATAATCACATCTGATCACCTCAATACCAAGAAAGTATCTCAGGTCACCCAAATCTTTCATCTCAAACTTCTTCTTTAAGAAGTCCTTAACTTCAGCAATCCCATTGTCACTGTCACTTGTAATAATCAAGTCATCCACATAGATGACTATGATGACCAAACCTGTATCTCCCTTTCTTACATAAAGTGAGTGATCAGCATGATAGAGCAAGCAATGCTCTAATACATGGAGTACATAGCATCAAACATGCCAAATCCCAATAGGATACATCCGGAGCATAAATCAGCTATCTCAGACCCATAAAGCATAAGCCTAAAAGCATTCAAAGAGCATGTAACTAACAACCAAATGTAATGCCCAGTAGGTCCAAAATGCTGAAATACATATGAAGATGAAGCTCCAAGTAACTGTCAAGCATGGCCAAACCAAGTGGCATCCATATCTGACCAAAGCATAAATGCAAGAAGCCTAAATATCAAGCAGTGACAATAGGTATAGATCGGTCCAAAGCATGCCAATTGAAGCCAAATGCCAGTGAAGAACAACCAAGTCGGATCCTAATCCAAGCTCAAAAGCATTTTGGAACCAAAAAGAAGCATCTGACAATCTCCAAATACATCGGTATGATCATTCAATCCTTCAGTAAGCACCCCGGATCCAAGAACTAATGCATACACCAAGTAAATGAGCTTCAGCCCATTGTATTACAACAACAAATTTACTGTTAAATGAAGCTCAATCGGTGCCCAAATCTGCTTCAAATCAATCCCAAATCATAGACATAGCATCCCATAACATCCGCGCATCACCGAGCATCAATAGGCATCAAACGGGCAATGCCAAGAAACATCAAACAGTAAATGTCAAGTGATGCCCTTTTTTGACAATCATGGGACTGTGTATACAGCAATGGCTAAAGGGGGAAGCACTCGAATCGATCATAAGGAGCCAAGAACTAATGCCGGGGAGTTGAACAATGACCGGGAAGGTTGCCAAGAGTGCCAAGGAGCCGGGAAAGAAGCGGGAGATGTCCGGAACAGATTAGCCCAGTCCCCTAAAAATGCACCGCATTTTGTGTTGGCTGTTCCAAGGGACTGGGGGATCTTTAAAAGTGCTTGAGAGCACTTGGAAATGTCGAGGGGGCTCTGATGCAGCCCTGGAAGGTGCCAATGGAAGTCCGGAAGCTCTAGGAGGAGGCGGGAGATCAAAACATACCTGCAAATGAAGGTGCCATGCCTGCCATTGAAGCTTGGGTTGAAGCTCTTCAAGCTGAAGAGAATGCCAGGAAAGCTCCAATGCCTTTCCTTTGATACCAGTTGAAAGGGAAGTGGAACCTAGGAGGAAGAAGCTTGGCGGTGAGAGCTATGGCAGATGGAGAGCAAGAGCAAGAGAGAGAGTGAAACTCAAAGTGGGAACTCTAAAAACCACAGTGTGTAGCCGGGCCTTTCTTTATTCAAACTATCACTAAAAGAATAAAGAATAAGTGACTATGATGGGCACCTGCCACCTACAGTGTGCAATGGCAGGTACTATCAGTGTAGTAATACATGGGCGGCTAGACAGAGGTGCCTTTACCCCCAACAACAAAGTCATTACAATGATTACAAGATAGCATGACCTAGTTTTGGTACCTTATTACGAGTAAATCATACTAATTAAGTCCTATTACATGCCATGCAGAAAAACTTAATACCAACATGCCTGCTGTCGAAATGTTAGCTAATGGTATGGAAAGCCTTAGATGCTTCTATTGTAAGCATCGCTCCATCTTGCTCTCCAAGTGTGACTATGTAGTGTATTATGTGATGTCAATAAGCACAATGTCAAGATTGTTCATCCATCAAGGCACAGACAACCATGAGATGCAAAGAGGTATGTGTAGAGCTAATATCAAAGAGGTGCGAAAGACCATAGAGGAAATGGTAAGAGACTTTAGTGCAGTTGGACCTCGACAGTTGCAAATGATTATGGCTAGAAGACGAGTGATGAGTGCCCTAGTTTGTGAGCAAGGTGTTTCCATGTTTGACATTGAACTCTCAACAATACTTGAGGAACTCCAACCACTCATTCAAAGGAACATGTATCATATTATTCCATTCATAGATACAATGCATCCCAAAAATTATCATAAAAAAGCCATGCATATGAAGCTCAATATTCTATGCATGTAGGTTCAAACACATGGTCTGTGTAGCATGTGCTAAAAGAGCAATCAGGGGATGGAAATTTGTCTTTAAAGTTAAAGCAATGTTGTGCATATAGATTTTTCCACGGTAGCCTATTTCTTGGACAGGCTAGTGACAATGATAGCAAGTGCTTTATATTCAAAATGTCAACGATTGGGCCGGCCTCAGGGGTTGACTTAGTGAGCTATATGTGAAGGAATAGCATTGGGGACCTACTCAATGTATCCTAAAAATGAAGGTAGCAGTGGTTGTGGTGGTGATGGCAAGGGGCATAAAGAGAGAGAGAGAGAGAGAGAGAGAGAGAGAGAGAGAGAGAGAGAGAGAGAGAGAGAGAGAGAGAGAGAGAGAGAGAGAGAGAGAGAGAGAGAGAGAGAGAGAGAGAGAGAGAGAGAGAGAGAGAGAGAGAGAGAGAGTTATATTAACGTCTTCTAAAGACCAAAACTCGCCTATGAGACAAAATGTGATACAACTGATGAGGTCCAGCTATCCAAAATAAAAGTGCTGAATGAGAGAGAGAGAGAGAGAGAGAGAGAGAGAGAGAGAGAGAGAGAGAGAGAGAGAGAGAGAGAGAGAGAGAGAGAGAGAGAGAGAGAGAGAGAGAGAGAGAGAGAAGGTAGAGGTGGCGGTAGTGATAGTGGTGAGGATGGTGGTAGTGGTGGTGGAGGTGGAAATATCTAGGGGTAGAATAAGTGGACTATGTGAAATAAGAAATGGAGGTTTCCTAGAAAAGCTCGCTCAAAAAGCTCATTTCTTGCCCTCCCCCAGTAGGGAAAGTTGATCGTGTTAAGATGCCTGGCAAGCTCCATCTACTTAACATCTCTCTAATGAAATGTGAGTCTATTAGTATGGATTTTGTAGTGGAATTACCTTTAGTGGAAGGTGGATACAACTCCATTATGGTCATTGTGGACAGGTTGACAAAAGTTGCCCATCTTCTCCTATGTAATGTCCCCATGGCCATAGGAACCCCCCCCCCCCTTTTCTTTTCTTTTTTTTCAAAATTTTTTCCCTCTCCCTCCCCCCCGATAGTAAGTCGGGGAGAGAGAGGGAGGGAGTGAAGTAGGGAAAGGGGGGTGCAAGCCGCCCAGGTGGCGGCGTTCAGCTGTGCCCCCCCTTTAAAAGGCCATCCTCCTCCTCCTCGTCGGGAGGGCTCTCCCCCCCCGGTTGCTGTAAAAAACCCCCTCTCGGTTGTTGTAGAAGCCCCCCCCCCCCCCCCCACCCCTTGTTTGCTGCAGGCCGGCCCCTGGGCCTCCGTTGGACGTTGTGCCCCCCTGCTGGCCGTAAGGAGAGTCCCCCCCCATCAGAGATAGGCACTCTGTCAGCCTGGTGATCACAGCCCTGGGCGTCTATCAGAAAGAGTCCCCTCCCCCCCCCCCCCCCATTTGTTGTTAGTTGCACCCTTTTCCCTCGTGAGCAGTGTGAAGGGAAGGAGGAGGGAGAGAGAAGAGAAGGAGAAGAAAAGAAGGAGAAAAGAAGAGGGAGAGAAGAGAGAAGAGAGAAGAGGGGAGAGAGAGAAGAAGGGAAGGAGAAGAAAAGAAGGAGAAGAGAAGAGGGAGAGAAGAGAGAAGAGGGAAGAGAGAGAGAAGAAGAGAAGGAGAAGAAAAGAAGGCAAAGAGAAGAGAGAGAGAAGAGAGAAGAGGGGAGAGAGAGAAGAAGGAAAGGAGAAGAGAAGAAGGAGAAGAGAAGAGGGAGAAAAGAAGATGTTAATCCCAAGTCGAGATGGCGGAAAAATGGAGAAAAAAGCAAAAGGAAGATGGGAAAAGAGAAAAGATATGCAGGAGGCCTCTAAAGATGACCGGGGCAAAAAGCGCAACCTTAAAAGAAAAGGTGCCTAAAAAACTTGGAAAATTCTTGTAAAAGAGTGGTTGGCTCCCTCCTGTGCCAATTATTAAATATTAGATGGGTGTAGGCTAGACGCACAAGGCTAGAAGAGGGAAACGGAAAAAGGACCTTGCCACAATGGCCGGTCATGTGAAAAAGGGATGGGTGCCCATGGGATTTTAGGGTTTGTATATATAAAGTTCAAAAAGTGAATAAGAGATCATTCTTTGGTGTGTGGCAAAAGGAGTCTTCTTCTTCTTCTCTCCTTCTCACCTTCTTGCTTGTGTGTGCTCTTGAGAGAGGGAGTGTGAGAGTGTGAGGGAGTGAATGCATGTGAGAGTGAGGGATCAAGAGGTTGAAGCTCTTCACCATCTCCTCTCCTCTTATTCTCTTCCCTTCTCTCTTCTTGCGTGCACAGCTATGGAGGATGGAGCTTGGAGGTGGAGGAGGCTTGAGGATGCTTGAGCTAGCATCTAGGATCGTGGAGCTACCGGTGTGTGGGAGAGAGGAGGCAACTCATATCGGCACTAAGGTAAGCTCACTACACTCATAGGATCGACGGCGCGTCAGCTAGGTGAGAGATAGCCATTAGAGCTCGCTTGGAATGCTTGAAACAATAAGCTGTCCGTGGGTCTTGGTGGTTGAGCGAAAGCTCCCACATTTTGGTTCGGTTGTCGGGACCAACGGATTCAAGCTTGAGCACTTGCGCACCTCATATCAAGCATCGAAGTAAGGGATTCATCCCCCGAATCGGAGCTTGAGATAGGTAGGAAGTTTGGGTGTTTTTGATCTTCAAAACAAGTAAGTATTGTGGGTTATTTTGTTTGTTTGGTGATTAGGAAACATGGAGAAATTGGTTCAGTATTTTGCTTTCGATTCTTGTTGCATTTAGAGTAGGATAGGATTAGGAAATCACATCGGAGAAGGATAGGGTTTATTGTTGCAAAATAGGGCAAAAAATTGTGCAAAAATGGCAAAAAGCTCGCTTGCGATGCTTAAGATCAGCAAGTGAGTGATTGGGGGCATCAACACCATACCCGGGAAGGGGTATAAGAGCCAAGAGGCCAAGGAAGCACTCATTTGCAACCATTTCAATGTGAAAGAGAGAGAGAGAGAGAGAGAGAGAGAGAGAGAGCTACCGCCCGATTCAATCCCATCGCACCAATGACAAGCCCGCCACTCTATCCAGGTATATATGAATCCATTCTCTTACCCCCTTAGGTAGGATCTGGAGGCTTGTGCCTGGTATCATTGAGTGAAGCACAAGAAACGATTGAAATCGAGCTCGCACTGTTTACGTGCGCCGCGCTTGGCCCGTCCGAACGGCCACTTCTGGGCCGAGTCCCAGAATCAACCCTCGGCCCCTTGCCATTCAGCCCATCCGACTAAAACCCTAATCGGCCGGTCCGAGCCTATCATTCGGACCATGGACAAATTCGGCTCTCTACCACGTGTTAAATTCGATCCTCGACCCACTTGCCTCGGCCCGTCCAAGCAACCTTGTCCAAATCAACCACTCGGCCCGTTCGAGCCAATCCGTTCGAGTCCACCCTGTCCAAGTCCCAAATTCGGCCCTTGGCCCATGCGCCTCAACCCATCTGAGTAACCCACTCGAACCCTGCAATTCGAACCAGTTGGGTCGAGTGTAGATTTTTACCAGATTTTCAGAAATTTGACTTGACCCAGCTAGAACTCAGCAGTGCAAACTGTCGAAAGCCCGTAGGGCGCTCAGAACTTGATTTTGGCACACGGGATAGGCAAAATCGTAGGGTGCCGCCGCTTAGCAGCTAGAATTGGGCAATTGCGAGACCCGTAAGCTTAGATGCAAACCGCTGAGTTGTAAGGCGTGATTGGACCAAAAACGAACGAGGCAATATCTTAGAGAAACCCTAAACCCTGACAAGACGGCCAGGAAATTGACCAACAAGCCTATTCGGCCCAAAACATCGCGAGAGTGCGTAAGAGATCTAGGAATTGGTTGCTACACTCACCCTGAATTTTCACACTTGAAGTACACTTAAGGAAACTGAAAGCCTGATTGAGAACAAGTGCACAAGGAAAGACACATTGAGTGGCCATAAATTGAGGACTGTATTAAATAACTGAAGGAACTCACCTAGATAAACCACTCAAGGAACCCACCAGTAGAAGAGAACCCAATACATAGACAAACTATCAACGCGCAGAAGTAGGACCAAGCAAGGGACACCGACGAAGTGGATCTGACGAGTCTACTGAACCTGATCGATAGCTTAATGGAGTACGGCAACTCGACAATGGCAAAAGAAAGTTCAGACCGCAGATCTAACGAGGAATTTGACTTAGAAGCCTTTCCAGATGCTGTTCACAGTAGCAGCAGCTGGTCAGCAGTTATGACGCTTATGCTCGGTACGAGCACTACGGTAGGACAGCAGACGCTATCATCGCAGATCTGGAAGAGGAGAGAAAGTTGGCCCACAAAGCATTGTAAAGCATGGCTGAATACAATAGGGATTAGCAGGCTAGGAGCCAAAGGCAAAGCATGGAGTTGTGAGAGGTGCAGCGGGTGTTGAACTTGGCTAGTAGAAATCAAACAGACCATGAGAGAGCACTAGAAGGAGACTTAATGCTGAGTGAGCTTCTCATGAAGCAGCTGCTCGATAACACGACTGCAGAGCAAAGTGCCGCGGCTCTAGCGACATCGCTGCTTGCAGGATTAGGAGCAAACCAGGGCTCAAAGAGGCAGTCTAAAATCCCTATTGTTGCCAAGCAACTTGATAAGTACCAACCCCATGACAACCCATACAACTTTGTTGAGCAGTTCGAGCAAGTCTGCGAAGCCAATGGCCTCAATGACCTGGCTCAACATTCTCAAGCATTCGGGCTTTGCTTGGGTGACAAGGGTAGGACTTGGTACACGAGCTTAGATAACGCAGAGCGAGCCAACTTCGATGGCCTCAAGGATCTCTTCATTAAGAGATTTGCCGAGCCTGGATACTCTGATAATCTACTAGTACGCTTGATGAACATCAAGTAGAAAGAGAAGGAGGACATTCGTGATTACATGACCCATGTGCGGAGTTTCTTCAAGAGAATCCCTACTGGAGAGCAACTAACTAAAAGAGCAGTATCAACTGTATTCATTAGTGGGATTCAGAATGAGGAACTATACAAGGCTTTGGCAGGCAACTCGAGCTTGCAGCGAGATGTGCTAGCCAGGGTCTTTGAGGAAGCCATCCAAGTTGACGATCAGCTGAAGGAGCGGAGCTCCAGAAGCGCCAACCTAGAGGAGACCAACTCGTGAAGCTCAGAGAGAGCGTCAGCCTCGAGTGAGCGATCAGCCCCATCATCCTATGATAAAGGGAAAACCACCAAAACGAACCAAGAATTGGTTGACGTTAGGATGGAACTAGCCAAGTTTCAAGACATGTTGAGACGACCAACGCGACCACACGTCCAATGCGTGTACTGTGGCGGAAACCACTTGCCAGTCGAGTGTCAAGACCCTAGGTCAAGACCTTGCGCTAACTGCAATAGGTTCGGTCATGACGTCACGCATTGTAGATTGCCAAGGAGACTTCCATACTCATAACCATACTGCCAGCCTTACCCAACGAATAGGCCGCAGTCATTTTTCGGAAGGGGAGCCCCATTGGCCCTCCCTGCGCCCAATGACATTAAGCCGGCTGTTCCTAGGATGGAAATAAACCCTACAGGCATTCCTAGACCGCCTGGTCCTTACGTTTCCGAGTGACGCTCCTGTCCACTACGTGGAAGAACCAAATGAGGAAGAAGCTTACATATGCCCTTACGTCTCGCATGATGATGAGGGCAACGCTGTCCTCATGGATTATCGCCCCGTATCGGTGATGGTGTTAGGAAGAGGATGAGGTAAAGGCCTAGGAGGGTAGAGATAGGATCCAATCACCTGTGGACCTGTGGCCATCCAGGTCATGTCTCATCACGCTGCCCTGAAAGGGAGCAGTAAAACAGAGACAAGGCTAACCAAAGGTGTGCTGAGTGCGAAATCACCCATCTCTTCGTCGACTGCCCAAGGCGAAAGCCGTCGTCTAGCTCAGCCAACGAGCCATCTATCCCATTGGGGCTGTTCAGTGTTGAGAACCACAATGGGGAGGTCATGCCTATCCCATTGCGGGTCATGACCCGTGCCCAAACAAAGCAGGCCGGTATCTCTCTGCCAGGACCTAGCAATCTCGATGTAGCCTCGATAGGAAGAAGAGCCGTAGATGGTGGAGGAGGAAATCGAAAGCTAAAATGGCACTAAAAACGGAGAGTGTTACAACTCTGCCCGCTGGAAAGAAGGTCTCTGATGCAGAAGCAGAGACGTCAGCCCCTGAGATGACTGAAAAGGGAAGCACTAAGATAGGGGAATACCCGCACCCAAAGCGACAATTAGAGACTATAGAAAAGGTGAAAGAATGGGTGAAGGAAGCCCAAGAACATCTAAAAGACGTTGAGTCCATCATAGAGGATGGGATCGATGATCTCTCCAGCATAAGTACGCGAACCTCACCCCCACAACCAAAGTCAAGAGAAGCAATTGCACCACAAGTGGTGCCGCTAAGGCCAAGCCTCGGCGCTGCTACAGGGTCGCGGTTCAGTCACGACCACTGGTCAGGACAATCCAGGTTAGGAGAGAGACGAACACCCAACAATCTCCTAACCACGTTGGTGACTACCCCTGTAACACTTAGCCTGGGAGATTTGCTTAGGTAGCACCCCACCCTATGGCAAGATCTTAAGCAGTGGGTTGAGGGGTTGAGGGGTCACAAGAGTAGGTCACAACAGACCCTCATGACCATGAGGCAGAAACGCAAATACCGAGTTTGATGCTGCACTCTATGCCTAAATCCTTGCACGTCAATGCCTTCTGGGAAGGCTCCGAGATGCATGCAGTCTTACCAGTCTTAGCCCTAGGCAACACAATGAGGAAGGGAATCGTAGACATGGGGACTGGGGTTAGTGTGCTTAACCATGCAGTGCTTTAGACTTGGGGAAACCCACCTGTTGAGACTGCTAGGTTTAATGTCACACTAGCAAATGGTATGAGAGTCAAGCCATTCGGGGTACTTAAGAATTGGCCAGTGAAGATCGTATGTGTCCAGTTCTCCGTTGACTTTATAGTCATGAAGGGAGTGGACTATGACATCCTATTAGGCCACCCCTGGACGCGCAATGCTAGAGTCATCGAAGATTGGGGTAAGGGCTTAATCTTCCTTGGCAATAGGACAGACACCGTGAGAGTAGAGATGGACACATGGAAGACCTCACCAGTTGACTTAGACGCCATCTCTGCTATGCTCAAGGGTAATGCTCATGTCAAGAAGTCCTATGGGTCCTTGACCAAGTATATCCAATGCCCAGAAGATGAGCAGGATTGGATGCATGTCCTTGCTACAATCGACCTGCCGTTCTCTGATCACGAGGCATATGAGAAAGCCATCAAAACAATCTGCAAGGCTAACGACACACCCTCCGTACCAGTCTGCATGATGGCAGGAAGCCTTCATGGGAAACCGAAGCCCGCGTCAACTCCCACGTCCCAGCCAACAAAAGGAAACTCCAGGAGGTACTGGAATATCTATCGGACAAGCTAGTTGGCAATCCAGCTGCAAATATCAAACCACTCCAGGATCTCTTAGATGAATCCAAGTGGCAATGGACCAGAATGCATGACTTAAACCTCATGTATAATTGGGCCTTGGTTCTTGACCAATGACCAGAGATAGACCGAGTCCTAGGAGACGACAAGCAGTCTGATGAAGGGAATTCTAACGACGAATATGAAGACTGCCAATCCTTTAGTGATGAAAGTGAGGGTGAGGTAGATACCATGGAATACAACACTGAAGGACAAGAAATAGAGCAAATACGAGCAGACTCCAAGTCGCGGAGAAAGAGTATCTTTAGGATGGAGCGAGGAGTCATGCGCGTGGAATGTGACCGCACCTGGTTGGAACTTGTAGGAGCGATAAACCTTGAGCAAGCAGGACTAGCCCAGCCAGGAATGACATTAATATTTAGAACTAAATCACCATCTGAACTGCGCCCACCAAGGGAGACCACCTCTTCTAGCAAAGGCAGGGGATTCGACTCTAAATCGGAGGTTAGTTCGGATAGTGATCCAGAGATCCCTAGGCCACCCACAACCAGACGCACCAAGGGGGACCTACCTGTCCACCTGAGACGTAGACGATTAAGATAGGAAAAGGCAAAACAACCCAGGGATACTCGAACGGAAGAACAACGAAAACCGTAGGACCTCCCCAAACAATTTATGAAATTCAAAAAAGGGGATATGGTGGTAGTTCTGTTAGGTGCCAAACGTCAAGTACAAACAAGCGAACCAATTGAGGGACCAGCCAAGGTCAAGGAGGTGGACCTAGCCCAAGAAGGGGAACCACCCCGACCAGTCTTCATTGCTGATGACTTGACTAATGAAGAAGAAAGGAGTCTTGTCGCTCTCTTGCGAGAGTACATAGACGTGTTCGCCTGGTCCTTAGAAGAGCTTAAGGGGTAGATCCGAGTGTCATGACTCACAACATACCCATGATGCCAGATGCAATATTGGTCAAGCAGCGAGCGTATCCTATGAATTTAAAATATACTCATGCTATCAAGGAAGAGATTGATAAGCTGATGAGAGCAGGATTCATTTATGAAATTGAGCACACAAATTGGGTATCGCCCATAGTCATCGTGATGAAGAAGAATGGAAAAATCCGAGTGTGCGTCAATTACAAGAAAGTAAACGCTGCCACCAAGAGGGACAACTATCCATTGCCGTACAACGAGCACATGCTTAAGAGAGTGGCAGGCGAGGAAGCCTACAGTTTTCTGGATGGCTTCTCAGGGTACAACCAAGTGCAAGTGCATCCTACGGAGGCATAAGACTACCTTCGCCACTGAGTGGGGCGTCTTTGCTTACATAGTCATGCCCTTCGAGTTGACTAATGCCCCTGCCACTTTCCAATGCCTCATGTGCACCATCTTTAAGGACATGCTTCGCAAGGAGTTAGAAGTCTTTGTCGACGAGCTTTGTGCCCACTCGACCTGGATCGAACACTTAGACAAACTCTGAGCAGTCTTCAAGTGGTGTTGTTTATATCGTCTCTCCTTGAACCCCTTAAAGTGCCAGTTTTGGGTGAAGCATGGATGCATCCTAGGGCATGTGGTGTCGAAGAATGGCATTGCCACTGACTTCTCGAAGGTCAAGGTCATTGTTGACCTTCCACTCCTGAGTAACTACAAGGGAGTTCAATGCTTCCTAGGCCATATTGGGTACTATCAGCGGTTTGTACTCAATTATGCGTTGATCGCCAGACCATTGTACAAGCTGCTTATTGTCTTCGAATGGACTGAAGCATGCCAACAGGCATACAAAGAGTTGAAGAAGGCTCTAACTACAGCACCAATCCTACGAGCCCCAAATTGGACCATCACCTTCCACGTGCATATCAATGCTTCTAAGTTTGCTGTGGGGGCAGTGTTGTGCCAGCTTGGCGAACACAATTTAGACTATCCAGTGAGCTTTGCTAGTAGACAACTCACTGAGACAGAAATGAATTACTCGACGACGGAGAGAGAGGGATTAGCCATGGTATTCGCAGTGAAGAAATTCTGGCATTCCCTTTTGGCCACGCCCTTCACCTTCTTTGTGGACCATCAAGCCTTGCTCTATCTAGTAAACAAACCTTGTGCTACAGGATGCATAGCTCGATGGCTCCTTCTGCTTTTAGAGTTTGACTTCTTCGTAGTGGTACAGAAGGGAAGACAACATTACATGGCTGATCACATGTCGCGCATTCCCACCGAAGAAGCCGTTGGACAAGGTGTTATTGATGAACTGCCCGACGCCCATCTGTTTAACCTTTCTAGCGAGAGAGATCTATTTAAGGCTGATCTAATGCCGTATTGGGCAGATGACATAGTCCAAGTGCTTGAGCACGGGCTGCCTGACCAATCAATAGAAAAAGCCTGACTTAGGCGATTGATGCTTAAGATCCAGCCCTATCAGTTGATTGCAGGTCAATTCTATAGGCTGGGGCAAGACGGATTGTTGTGCAAATGCGTGTGCGAATATGAGATGCACAATGTGCTCTCAGAAGCGCACGACGGCATTATCGGAGGGCACTTTAGTGGGGATACGATAGCACGAAAAGTGTTGTAGTCTCAACTGTGGTGGCCCACGCTTTTCCGCGATGCAGCACGATTCATCAAGCACTGTGACGAGTGCTAGCGGATGAAGGTCCCAATTCGCAAAGATCAAATGGAATTAACCCCAGTTATTGCTCGACAACCCTTCAAAAAATGGGGAATTGATTTCATTGGACCCATCAGTCCTGCGGCACAGTATTTGCAGGCCAAGTACATCATTGTGGCCACGGATTACCTCACTAAATGGGCAGAAGCACGAGCGACACGAAAAAATGACACTAGAACGACAGCTAAGTTCTTATGGGAGCAAGTGATTTCACGATTCGACTGCCCCATTGAACTGGTCAATGACCAAGGCACGCACTTCATCAATGAAGTGATCGCACATCTCTTGTCCACCTTCCTCATCATCCATCGCAAATCCTCGCCATACTATCCTCAGGCAAACGGCCATACCGAATCAAAGAATAAGATTCCTATCAATGTCCCAACCAAGGTTGTCTCTACTTCACACAGCAACTGGGACAACAAGTTGATGGCAGCTCTGTGGGCTTACCGAACTGCTTATAAAACGGCTGTCGGTCAAACCCCCTTTAGACTGACATATGGAACAAAAGTGATTCTACCATTAGAGTTCTTCGTTCCTAGCCTGAGAATAGCGCTTCAAGAGCGATGGGAAGGGAAGGAGGCATGGACGCAACGACTAGTTGAGCTCGAACGCCTCTCGAAGACTCGTCTTCTTACCACCCATGCACTGATCTGTGAGAAAGCCCGACGCAAGAGCTAGTTTGACCAGCACGTCAAGTAGCACAAGTTCGAGCAGAGTGACCTAGTGCTCCTCTACTTAGTTAAGGGGCATAAGCAAAAAATTAAATTTAGAGGTATTGGACCCTTCAAAGTTCATGCGATTAGCCAAACGGGCAATGTCGAACTTGAGACCCTAAAAGGTGAAGGGATAGGCTTCTTCAATGGTAGTCGCGTCAAGAAGTACTACTCCCCTATGCATCCTTTGCATGAGCCACCGATGTTGGAACCACATATCAAAGTATGAGTGGCCACAATCACTGAAATTGATGATGAGGATGAGGAGGCCGTAGAACCCGCATACCTCCATATCACGGTCACGACAAAACAAACATGTGCTTTCAACGCTTTGATCGACGAGGGAGCAGACTTTAATGTCTTAACCCACGATCATTGGGCTCAACTTGGCAAACCACAATTCAACCCACCATTGCCAAATTAAGCCCATATGGGGCCCATTCCTACGCACTACTCGACAAGTGCAAGGCAGCCGTTTCTATCGAGTCTGAGACTATTCCAATGATTTTTTACGTGTTGCCAAATGCTAAAAACACAGGCACAGAGTCACTGCTGGGGCGCACCTTCAAAAAACAGACCCACTGCAATGTTGACTATGCGTTGCAGCCCATCCACCTCGCAATAGGCAACGCTCACATTGTTACAACTTTTAGCAAGGGCTGTGCAACCTCATCATGGGCCACCAAGCCACTGATAGAAACACCTGTAGGCAAGTCTAAGGAGGGGGGTAGTACGCGGCCACCACTCCCCGAGCTTCATAGACCGCAAACCATAGCAGCCAAAGCCAAGGCCCCATAGCCTCACCTTCAATGGATGCCTAAACAACCGCAACAGCCGCCTAGGAGTCGACGTTCCTACCCTCATAAGACCAGAAACTCTAAACCTAGGAGGCCCAACGCAGTTACAGGAATAGACGTGTAATCAGTCAAAGATGGGTCCCCAAGGCTCTCTTTTGCGCACAAGGCTACCATGAGGGCAATGCTTGGCTATGGATACCTAAGGCCCACACAGCCAGAGGCACCACTCATACGCCAGTTGATCATTCCAAAAACCGTAGAACCGCGAAACCACAAGCTGTAGAGCTTTCCCGACTGGCAACCATCAAGTTCATCCACACGCAAACCCACACGAGTCACCCAAGCCTGTCGACCCAAGCAGCAGCTGCCAGCTCAAGAATCATCATCCGCTGGAGATGATCTGACTTTCCAAATCCATCCTGAAAGCAACAGGCCGTCACTCGAGGCCACTGCTAACACAGCCTCCGTCCCAGCGACCCAATCACAAGCTCAAGAACACTCATCACCACAACTTTCCGTTGCCAAAGGCTCAAGACCTACTAAACCCCAACCACCTGCAAGCCTTAGGCCCTCTTACAAAAGAAAATCCTTTCTCTCACTAGTAGCTGATTTAGCTGAGGAAACAAGGGATGACGTGGTGGATTGCATTAAGCGACTGGACGCCACTTTTGTGTCGCTAGCTCTGAGCTACGATCGCCTCGACTTAGGCCTATTGGATGAATCCTTCGCAGTCGAAGTTCAAACGATGCCTTGTTCTTGGGAAACATTTGAATTCGCATTTGCAAAAACTGCTATCTCCGCTGCTAAGTTACTCAGCAGTGAGATCTCAAAAGAGCAAGCAATCAAATAACGCCTCATCACGTCGTATGATCAGCGAACCACTTCTGCCATCACTGACCAAGAAGTGGCAGAGCTGTCAAAACTTGCTTAGATGAAATCCCAGTTCTTAAGGCATTGGTACGCTCTTAGACTGCAATGGGAAGTTGAAGGATGCTGAATAATGACCAACACTGAGCAGTGACGCGCTATCAAAATAGCAAAATAGTACCCCACATATATCGCGCCAACCTTATATCGAGTGTTAACCACGCTGTGGGGCCGTCCTATTTAAGAACACATCAAGGGACACCCCTACTTCGACTGCTTGTTGATCGAGGAGGAGTTACACATTGCTTGCCAAGTCAACTCTCCTAACCAATGTTCTCACATACATCACCCAAGTGGGGATTAAACCCTCCGACCTGGACTGCGAAGCCCATTTGGAATACAACCCCAATTTCTATACTTTGCTCCTTCACAAGTAGCCCCTACACCTCCATGTCGAAAGCCCTTCACCTTCTAACCCTCAATCCTAGGAAGGATTCTTCTCAAACTGGAAGGGGAGGGGGTAAGGTGAATCAGATCAGAATCAGTAAATCAAATCAAAGTCAATGAAGCACGTAGACATACATTGTGAAAAAAGGATGGGGTAGGAAAAGGGCATGAAAACTTTGAATTAAAGGACAAAAAGTCAAAGTCTGAAAAAGGGAATCTGCATTAGACCTTAATGAATTCATTCAAAAGCATAGAGTTTTTTCTTTTTCAGCAATTATTATGTCGCAAGCACTAATGAAAATTACGGTTTATGACAAGAACAAAAAATGTCGCAATAGGATTGAGCCCACTGACTCCCCTTCACGGAGGAGGAGAGAATGCGGTACAACATCAACCTGGAGAGCCGTGCCTACAATCAATTGAAATTCCGAACTATTCACAATTTGGAAGAATTAGTGGCAAAGGAAGAGGTGGCCAGGAGCATCGTGGAAAGCTGCAACCTCAAGAAGTACCTGGAAAGTTTTGCACAAGAACTTGACCACACGAGCTGTGTCGAATTTCTCAGGTCCTATGACCCCGACAGCAAATGCGGCACTGTCATGGTGGGAAGAGGACATAATGCTAAGCAAGTATTCGTCTAAACCCGGCCTTGGTGGAGAAGGCACTGGGACTGGAACCAAGGGTGGAAAAGAAGCAGAAGAGGGACGTATATGCCATGCTGGGGATGAGAAAGGAGGACGTGTTGACAAATGACAGTATCAGTATCCAGAACATCCCCAATGCAAAGATCAGGCTACATGCGAAACTCATACATGCACTCTTTTCCAGCCAGCGCTACAACGCGTTGATGCACTAGATCAGCGTACCAATACTGGAAAGTGTAGCAGCCCATACCCTACACGAAGTTGACTGGAACGGCTATGTGCGCAAGACTATCGACCAAGCAGCTTGAGCGCTAGCCTTAGAAAGCATGCCAGCAGGAGGAGAATCCCTGATGTCGAAGGCCGCAAAAAGGAAGAGGGCCTCCTCCAAAGCCTCGTTCATCGCATACGGGGGCATCTTAACAATGCTTATCCAGGAGGTCGTGAAGGAAGCAAAAGAGGGGGAGGGAGAAACACCTGACAGATCACCTCCTCATCAACACCAGGAGAGGTCCAATGATAGGACAGAGACCAAGGAAGAAGGGGAAGAACAGAAGAGCAAAAAGCAAGTCAAGGAGACTAAGAAAAAAGTAGCGCAAAAGAAAAAGAAACAGGATGAAGGCCGTAGGAAGGAGAAGGAAGACTTGGAGAAAGCGAAAACGCAATCCCTCAAGGAAGCTAAGGAGAGAGAAAGGAAGAGGAAGCAGGAAGCAGGAAGAAGAAGAAACAACGGAGCAAGTCAGGCAGGCTAAAAAGGCGTCAAAGCAAGAGGCTGAAAGGAGAAGAAGAGAAGAGCAGGAGGAAAAAGAAAAACTAGAGGAAGAATACAAAAAGGGTGAAGAGGAAAGGAAAAGAAGAGTCGCGGAGGAGGAAGAGGAGTTAAGAAGAAAGGAGGGGGAGGACCTAGCCAAGGCTACATGCCAGTCCATCGAGCAGTAGTGCAGGGCGGATGACCTAGAAGCCTGGAATAAGCCAAGGGAAGAAAGGTCTAGCTCCAGCATGCAGGCACCAGAACCCGCGCACCCCACAGTTCCAGAAGGAAAAGGCAAAGCACCCCTCCATCCTATCCCCACCCTCATGGCACCCCCCAACCCACTACCCTCACCTCTAGCATCCCCACCAGCTTGGAAGTGTCCAACCTGGTGGCCTGGATGCAATACTTCATCAGTAAGGAAATGGCCCAAGGGAAAAGCACGGAAACCATGACCATGGGACCAAAAAGGCCAACTGCAGATGCAGAATCGAGGTAGGACCAAAAGCGTCCGCGCATGGAGGCCTCAACCACCCCCACCCACACAACAATGACGCCACTAGCCAGTTACGATGAATACGTCACTGAGTTGCTCTCCCAACTAGAGAGAGTGAAGGAGGAAAAAAGAATGGCGGTGGTTGAGTTGGTGATAGAAAAAGAGTCAGTGGCGGCTTTCCAACTGGAGAAAACCCACATCATTGCCATGCAGCAACGCCAAATATTCGAATTCAAGCATGAGTTGAAAGCCAAAGAGGACAAGGAAGAAAGCTACAAGCAACGGCTAGAGGACGAGAATCAAGAACTCATGTAGATGTAGAGGGAATACAAGCTCCTCCTGATGTAATATAAGGAACTGGAGTCAAAGACTGCCACCATTGAGCAGATGATGGAGGAGCTGAGCACCAAAGAAGAGGAGAGAAGACAAGAGAGGGAGCAGCAACGAAAGGAGATCGAGTCCATGACCGATCAGCTACGCCTCGGGAAGAAAGAGCAAGACAACATGAGCAAGGAGCTCAGGGCCTAGGAGCAGAAGCTCGTAACCCTAGCTCAAAAGTAGGGGGAGAGCATGGAAGGAATGAGCAAAAGGGCCGAGGAATGGGCTACGAAGAACGAGACACGGGTGAAGGCACTAGCGCGGCGCCTCGCCTTGGTGGAGAAAGAAAAAATCTTGGCAGAACGCAAAGCGGACGCTGCCCAGACATCCTTCATTGCCCAGCAAGGCCTTCCTCAATACACTACTGGACACAACTCAACCAGAGGGAAAGGAGCAGTTGGAAGTGATGAAGAAAAAATTAAGCATCGCATGCAGAGCCCTGCATGTGGGGCTACAGATGCCACCCCAACCTGTGGAGGTTAGGCTGGGCTTAGAGGAGCAGCGAAAGTATCTACTACTGGCCGGCCTAACCCCCCAGGAGACAGATGCCCTTGGCTTTGAAGAAAGAGCACCACAAGAAAACCGCCAGGGGGAGAAAGTCAAACTTGAAGTCGACATGAACAAATTTAGAGGAGATGTAATCTCGTAGCCCCCCTCGCCGCAGGATCAGGATTAGCAACAACTCGACCCACCCCTGGACAAACGAGCCACCCTCAAGGAGCGATAGAAAAAGTTGGTGGAAGAAGCCAGAAAAAGGCTGCAGGCCAAGCCAGTCGTGCGGCCATCCGCATCCCTCCCACCATGCCCCGAAGACCTCCCAATGCGATTCCATGCAGAACTAGTGGTCTGGGAATGGCAGGAAATCGAAAATGACCCTTTCTCTTTCAACTTCCTTATGTTGGCTGACAGCCTGAGAAGGGTCCTGCTGATCAAAGTGATGGAGGAGGTGATCGCGACTGGTAGTCGACTAGGCCAAAGATGGCTAGATGACAGGGCAAGGACCCCCACCTTATGGGGCATGGAGGAGGCCGAATTTTGGCAAGACAAAGTATATGAAGTGCCACACAGTAAGGGGCTACGATTGACAACCCCTCTGGAGAAGGCGAATATGCAATACCAACATGCTCGCTTGGATGGCATTTTGTAACACCCTCCCCTACGAGCGAAACGACCCCACATTCATGGCGTATCCTCGTAGGGTAGGCATGGATTTTGTCACTACCCACCATGGGAGGCATGACTTCCCCGTCATCTACAATTCCAACGCCACCTCCTTTGAGGACACTCTACTTTTTGATCTAGGAAGCCTACCCGCCTCCATGACGCGCTTCCTCACTGAGTTCTTCTCCTATCCAGATCCCGCTTTCATAACCACCTATAACTACCTTAGGCTCCTTAAGTTCCTACTTAAGCAAGATCCGGCACCGCAAGAAAACAGCTTGCCTCCCCTCCTTTTTGATCCTAATGCTATTGATAACTGTGCTATGACCCACTTAATGATGAGAGCTAGCCTACTACCTTCCTTTTGCCTAGCTCTCCTAGAGGATATGAGCGACATCCAATTCACTAGGTGTAATCACCCCTTCCTATCCACCACCTCTCTCCACGTCCGCATGAACCTGATAGGGTACATGCAAAGCCACCAATTTTTATGCAAATCTATCCGCCCTCCCTCCCCCCTCATTCCGACAATGAGAATCAGACTTGGCTGTCATACTCCTAATGTAATACTATCCCTAAATGTATTAAAAAAAAAAACGAAGCAAAGAATCACACGATCACTGCACCTAGGGGTCCTTAAGTTAGGCATGTCCTGTGGCTTCGGTCGGCCGGCGGCTATGCTCCTAACCTCCTAGCCCTTTTTGACCCCCCATGTCACACTTAGGGCACGTCAAGGGCAGGACACACCTAGGGAGTTAACACTCATCTATGGTTAGACCTGTCACCCTAAGCCACTGGCGCCACATCCCCTTGGCACAAATGGGGTCCTCAAGTGTGGGACATCACCCGGGCTCGTCTGCGGTTAGACACACCTCCCCATTCCACTAGCATGAGCACACTACACCAACACGTTGAGGAGGACAACACTCCCCTTAGGTAGAGCATCGCACCTTCTTCTTCAGGTACACCAAAAGCGCCCAACCACCAACTTCGGAGACCCTCGTCCACCCATGCAATCTAGTGAGCTGCTCCGACGAACATCATTCTTGAGCTTCCACAAGCACCTGAGTCTACATGTGGCCCTCACCCTTACACCAATACCGAAGTGCCATGGGACTGGCACCTGTCTAGGAGGGGGGTAATGTTAACCCCAAGTCGAGATGGCGGAAAAATGGAGGAAAAAGCAAAAGGAAGATGGGAAAAGAGCAAAGACATGCAGGTGGCCTCTAAAGATGACCGGGACAAAAAGCGCAACCTTAAAAGAAAAGGCGCCTCAAAAACTCAGAAAATTCTTGTAAAAGAGCGCCAGGCTCCCTCCTATGCCAATTATAAAATATTAGATGGGTGTAGGCTAGAAGCACAAGGCTAGAAGAGGGAAACGGAAAAAGGACCTTGCCACAATGGCCGGTCATGTAAAAAAGGGATGGGTTCCTCATGGGATTTTAGGGTTTGTATATATAAAGTTCAAAAAGTGAATAAGAGATCATTCTTTGGTGTGTGGCAAAAGGAGTCTTCTTCTTCTTCTCTCCTTCTCACCTTCTTGCTTGTGTGTGCTCTTGAGAGAGGGAGTGTGAGAGTGTGAGGGAGTGAATGCGTGTGAGAGTGAGGGATCAAGAGGATGAAGCTCTTCACCATCTCCTCTCCTCTTCTTCTCTTCCCTTCTCTCTTCTTGCGCGCACGGCTATGGAGGATGGAGATTGGAGGTGGAGAAGGCTTGAGGATGCTTGAGCTAGCATCTAGGATTGTGGAGCTACCGGTGTGTGGGAGAGAGGAGGTGACTCATATAGGCACTAAGGTAAGCTCACTACACTCGTAGGATCGACGGCGCGTCGGCTAGGTGAGAGATAGCCATTAGAGCTCACTTGGAATGCTTGAAATAATAAGCGATCCGTGGATCTTGGCAGTTGAGTGAAAGTTCCCACAAAAGAGAAGGAGAAGAGAAGAGGAAGAGAAGAGAGAAGAGAGAGAGAGAGAAGAAGGGAAGGAGAAGAGAAGAGGGAAAGAAGAGAGAGAAGAGAGAAGGAGAAGAAGAAGAAGGGGAAGAGAGAGAAGAGGGAGAGAAGAAGAGTAGGAGAAGAAGAAGAAGAAGAAGAGGAGAAGAGGTAGTAAGAGGAGGAGAAGGAGAGGGAGAAGTAGAAGAGGAAGAAGAAAGGGTGGAAGGAGAGAGAAGAGAAGTAGTGGAAGAAGAAGAGGTAGCAAGAGGAGAAGAAGAGAGGGAGAGAGAGAGAGAGAGAGAGTAGGAGAATAAGTGGAGAAAGAAGAGAGGGAGAAAGAAAGAAGTGAGAGCCGGTAACTGCAAGAAGCCACGCCTAAACCACCCTCTTCGAAAAGGACCCCATCCAGCGGTCTTTTCTTCCGAACCTGTCAACCTGAACCCCATCAAGGTCCAGACTGCCCAATCTCCGCGAGGCGAATGGCTCCCAAGAAGAAAGTCGCGGGAAGCATAGGCGCCCAAGCCACCGGTAATGCTAGAGGGGTGATCAGAATGACCAAGGCAGCACACATGAATCAAGCCCAGGTTCTAAGCTATAAAAATTAATTTAATAATTATTTCTCATGGAAGGGATGAAAGGATGGATGTCGTGCATAGAGTTTTGTTTACTCTAAGAGCTAAGTTGCATGTGCGAAACGGTAGAGTTTGGAATTTGCACAAGATTTTAGGCACGAAATGATAGCTTTTACACACATAAAATGATAAGGTTATCACCTTATTTCACATAAAATGATAGCTTTTTAACCAGTTCAGTGCATGAATAGTCATTTAGAATTCACATTTCGCAATCATGGTTAAAAGGAACACATGAAATGTTAATTTCTGTTCATGAGATACACTTGCATCGTTAGACAAAACCCTAGACTTTCATAGACGCAAGCCACATGTGATCCGGTGCATTAGGAATATGTATAATTACCTGCGAATTATTGTATCAATCTTGCTGTGGACTATCGCAAATGGATACGCTCCTAGCTTAGTTGAAGCTGGTGACCTAACCCTAAATGGATTGTTGACCCAAGTTATGCTTGGTGGTTTGAAAAGGTTGTAAATCCCTTAAGCAATTATTTTGATACATCCAGCTAAAATTCTGATTGTGTATGCAATGGATTGCGATGCCTTGAAGCAAGAGGTTGTGCATTCAACTGTTTGTCAATGTGGTTTTGGATGTTAACCCAAGTGGGGAGTGTTTGATGATTTCATGGCCGGGTCTGAGATGACTGATTGCCATGGAAACGAAAGGGATGTTTTCCTTAGCAATTGTTACTATGCTGGTTGCTTCATCTATGGTTGATTTCCTAAAGGGATAATTAAGGAAGGATGGCGCTAGCTATACCCCCTGCCATGAGCCGCCAAACCCTAACCAAGGGGGTTATGAATCCGCGTCGGGAATGTGGACCGAACCCACCGTGAGAGGTCTCTCCGTGGAAATCACTTGGCATAGGAGGACACTTGGGTGCCAGTGGGGGCTCTGACCATAAATCCCAATGCCTTTGGACCCTACACAAGTATTCTACGTGACTCGGGATGGGATCTCGAGGCCTTGATATTAGCTACAAGGCGGAATCTTGGAGGGATAAACCTTCGGGTTTTATTGCCGGAGGATGGAAGGATTTTTCTGCGGAGTCAGAAAGGAGCACTAATTCTCATGTATGGGCATGAGACACAAATTAATCCGAAGATAAGTTAAGGAAGTCTTTGATCTTGTTTTATCTTGTCTTCGTGTCTGTGGCCTAAATTACGTAAAGGAACCTGTGATTAACGAGTTAATTAAGGAAGCTGCCTTTATATGTCAAACATGATGTGGTAAGTAATTAGATAACTAAGACAACCCTTGAGGGAAGCGTGGTGGATGTGACCAATGGGTCTATCCTACAGAAGGGTGGTCTTGGTTAGCCGAGAGCTTTCCTTAAAGGAAATGTTAACGAGAAATGTTAGGAAAAAGTCGATCTATGACCTTAGACAATGTTGGCTAGGAACTCGGACTTCAGGTCGATCCTAGTGGGAATGGCCGGATAAGTTCCGTTGTGAGGCAGACTTGAGAGACCCTAGTTGACAAACCCCGTGTCATTCCTTGGGAGCGTTAGGCGGCGTCCTCTAGATTGATCTCTCGATGGGCTGCTAAGACGTGTCCCGCAATTTGAGGAGTAGGCACGTTACATCCTAGTCAAGATAAATTATAAGGCTTTAGATATTGCAAGGCTCTTTGTAAAGGAGATTTTAAGGCTCCATGGATTACCCAGGAGGCATCAAGATAAACCCTTAGGAGAATTTTCCTACTGAGTGTCTAAGTTGCTAGTGGATGAAAGTCGAATATGTCAAGATGCTTAGCAAGCTCCAACACCTCGACATTCAACATTCCTCAAATGAAATGGAAGTTTATCGTTAGTATGGGTTTTGTAGTGATTACCTTTAGTGCAAGGTGGATACAACTCCATTATGGTCATTGTAGAATTTCCCATCTTCTCTCAGTCAAGACAAATTATAAGGCTTCAGATATTGCAAGGCCCTTTGTAAAGGAGACTTTTAGGCTCCATGGGTTACCCGAGAGGATCATCAGTGATCACAATTCCCTCTTTATTCACATTTTTGGAAAATCCTATTTGAAGCCATTAGGACCCATAGTATAGGTTACCGTCCCCAAATTAGTGGCCAAATGGAGCAAGTTAATTAGGTCATTCAAGACATACTAAGGACATATTGCTGAAGAGAACCTAGGCGGGGGACACAATATTTTCCCTTAGTAGAATTTGAATACAATGCATGATATCATCAAAGTATCAATATGACCTATTTCCAAGCATTGTATAGGCAAGACTGTCTTACTCCACTCAACTTTTCAAATCCTACCTTAAAAGGTAGAAGCCTTTAAGAAGATGTTAGAAGAATTGAGTGAACAGGTCAAAGACATTACACAAGACATTCAAGTAGCCAAGGATTAACGAAATGTCTATGCTAATCTAGGAAGGCAACAACATGTCCCATTAAAGTTTTCTAATACAAGAAGGAGTTATGTCAAATAGAGTAGAAATTAACATGGTCTATAAGTTTCATGCTATCTATTGAAGAGGTTGGTTCTTTTGAAACCCTAAGGGATTTCCTTTGAAGTTCTGGGTCAACAACCAAGTGGCATGCTATTTCATGGGATATTGTAAATGCTTCTAAGAGGAGTGGAGGCTTGAGTCTTGAACAATTCGAGCCCAAGGTATGAAGACTAGTGTCCAATTTGCTAAAGTGCTCAAAATTAGCTCAACCTTGGGCATTAATCCACAAAGATAGTATTATAAAAAATACATTTCCAAGGAGCATTGCGATAACTTCACATGAGATGAAAAACTCATATCTAATGCATGAAAGGGAAAGATGGAAGGATCTCCCACGATGCATGCTCTCCTTGAAACATGGAAGGGGATTAGCAAAGACCTCACATTGCAAAAAAATAGTAATTGTAGAGGTGATGTAGCTTTACTACAAGTCACATGGTAGTGCATTCAAGGAGCAATTTTCACCCACTTCTAAGAAACCAACCTTGTCCAAGTCCCTTTTTGAGAGAGGCTTAGCTAGGTGGGTAGATATATGGATGTTGGTTACTGTAGCAATAAATGTATTTGGAAGGAATTATTATTGAAGTCAAGCTTGATGGTAGAGAGTCAGAATGGGTAAACTCAAGTTCTTCAAAAAATGTGTCACAATTGGCCTTCATCTTCTTTAGTGGAGATGAAGAATTTATTAAAAGTCTATTTAATTATGAGGGTGAACCTACTTGTATAATGATGAGAAGGGATGACTTTAACAAAGTTCTAATGGTTTCTTCCTTGAAGATGAAAGATGAGGGAAAAAGCCTATGTCCACTCACTTCTTGGTGCACTGGAACATGTTAATGCGTGGAAGGGGACTTTCTCTTTGCCATTTAATCTACTGCTTTGGAAGATCATTGTTGCAAAGAAGCTTCCTACCAAAAAGATAAGGTTGGCAAAGTGAGATGAGTCTTAGTTTGCTTCCCTCTTTGTCAAAGGGAAATGAAATGGCACCTCACCTATTTTGGTGTTACAAGGTGGTGGTCTAAGGTCAAGGATTGGTTCCAAGAAGTAAGCAACCATTCACCCATAGGCATACACACAAGATTATTTGGTGATAAAGGGGCTCTTGATGACGTGAATTTAAAATGGTGGAGAATTAAATGAGCTATGCTTCTTCACATTAAAAATCCTTTATTTAATGATAAGTATCCTTTGTTGTTTGACTATATGCACAAACAATATAATTTACCTTGAAGCTTTGCATAGAAAGTGCAAATCATCTAGTGATAAAGCTTGTTCGCCTTGCAAGTACTAATAAATATTACTACAAAAAATTTCTTGTGCACATTTTCCATTTCTTAAATGGGTATTATGAGGGTATTACAAATGTTTTCCAATATTTTAAGATTTTCAATACCCTTAGATGTAGAAATAAAGCTTAAAAAGGATCGTAAAGAGTTTCCCTGATAATTTGTATAACACTTCTTGGAGATAAAAAGCATTCACCTTCATTCCAATCCTTATATGACACTTCCTCTAGGTAATAACTACTAGCGCTCTGCGTGCGCAACACTAGACCGCTTCGCGGCAAGCGACATTGCCGTGCTATCACACGACAACTTCGCTCAACAATCCATTTCTCATCTTTCTCTCTCCTCTTTTTCCTCTCTCTCTCTCTCCCCCCCAAATTCCCTTTGTCTAATTTTCTCTCTCTCTTTCTCTCTCTCTCTCTCTCTCTTTCTTTGCCTTCTATTTTAGTTTATTTTTTTCCCTCTCCTGGTTCTCTCTCTCTCTCTCCTTTTTTTCTTCTCTCTCTCCCTCCCTCTCTCTCTCTTTCTCTCTCTCTCTCTCTCTTTCCTTTTATTCTCCCCCCTCTCTCCTCTCTTTTCCTTCTCTCTCCCTCTCCTCTTTTTTCCTTTTTTTCTTCTTCTCTCTCTCTCTCTCTTCATTCTCTTTTTAAATTGTTTCTTTTCTCTCTCTCTCTCATTTTATTCTCTTTGCACTTTTCTTCTCTCTCTCTCTCTCTCCTCTCTTTTCCTTCTCTCTTTCTCCTCTATTTTTTATTCTCTCTCTTTTTAAATTTTATCTTTTCTCTCTCTACATGTTCTCTCTCTTCTTCTTCTTTCACTTTTTTCCCCCCAGTCTCTCTTAAAGTATGTAAATTTTATCTTTTCCTTATATATAATTCTCTCTTTATGTTTATATTCTCTCTCTTCTCCTCTCTCTCTCTCTCTCTCTCTCTCTCTCTCTGTGTCCCCTTTTCTTCTTCTCCCCTTTCTCCTAATTTTTCTTTTTTTCTTCTCTCCCTCTCTCTCTTATAAATTTTATATTTTTCTTCTCTTCTCTCTCTTTTAAATTTTATATTCTCTCTCTCTCTCTCTCTCTCTTCCCCCCTCTCTCCTTCTCTCTCCCTTCTTCTCTCTCTAAAAAAATATTTAAATTTTAAAAAGACTTTTCTCTTTTTTCCCATTCTTCCTCTTTTCCTCTCTCTTCTTCTTATTCTTCTTTCTCTCTCTCTCTCTCTCTCTCCCCTCTCTCCTCTCCTTTTCTTCTTTCTCCTCTTTTTTCTTTTTTCTTCTCTCTTTAAATTTTTTCTTTTCTCTTTCTTTTAAATTTTATCTTTCCTCTCTCTATAATTCTCTCTGTGTTCAAATTCTCTCTCTTCTTCTTCTTATTTTCTCTCTCTGTCTCTATCCCCCCTCTCTCCTCTCTTTTCCTTTCTCTCTCTCTCTCTCTTAAATTTTATATTTCCTCTCTATAATTCTCTTTGTCTCTGTTTCCTCCCTCTCATCTTCTTTCTTTTTTGCTCTTTGTATATTTCTTTCTCTCTCCTTATTTTAATTAAAAAGAAAGTTTCTTTTTTTCTTTTTCTTTTTCTTTTCTCTTTCTTTTAGATTTTATCTTTCCTTTCTCTATAATTCTCTCTGTGTGTTCAGATTCTTTCTCTTCTTCTTCTTATTTTCTCTCTCTGTCTCTCTCTCCTCTCCTTTCCTTTTTTTTCCTCTTTCTCTCTCTCTCTCTCTCTCTTAAATTTCATATTTTCTCTCTCTATAATTCTCTTTCTTTCTTTTAAATTTTATCTTTCCTCTCTCTATAATTCTCTCACTGTGTTCAAATACTCTCTTCTTATTTTCTCTCTCTCATTTTCTTCTCTCTGTCTCTCTCTCCTCCTCTCTTCTCTCTTTTTCTTTTTTTCCTCTCTCTCTCTCTCTCTCTTAAATTTTATATTTTCTCTCTCTATAATTCTCTTTCTCTCTGTTTCCCCTCTCTCTCTCTTTCTCCCACTCCTCTTCTTTTTTTTTGCTCTTTATATATATATATATATATATATATATATATATATATATATATATATCTCCTTATTTTAAAAGTTTACATTAAAAAATTTAATCGGAGAGAGAGAGAGAGAGAGAGAGAGAGAGAGAGAGAGAGAGAGAACCTAGGCCCTACACATGAGAGAGGGGAGGAGGGGGAGAAGAAATATGTTTAATTAAAAAAGACTATTCTCTTTTCTCTTTCTCCCCCTTCTCTCTCCGTCTTCTTCTTTTTATCATTCTTCTTCTTATTCTTCTTCTCTTTCTCTCTTTTATTCTATCTCATTCTCAAAGTGTGTGAAAAAATATGTTTGAAAAACTTTAAATTAAAAAAAGTTTTTAAAATGCTTAATTAAACAAGTTTAAATTAAAAAGTTTAATCTAACTGAGAGAGAGAGAGAGAGAGAGAGAGAGAGAGAGAGAGGGGAGGGGGAAGGAATTTAATTAAAGAGGGGATGGGGAAAAGAAAGAGAGAGATTATGAGTGAGAGAGAGGGGAGGGGGTTTTAATTTAAAAAAGGGAGGTGAGGGGGGGAGGCTTTAATAAAAAAAAGGGAAAGGGAAGAGAAAATGAGATATTACACGTGAGAAAGAGAGGAGGGGAGGGGGTTTTGATTAAAGAAAGGAGGTTTGGAAAAGGGGGTAAGTTCGGGAACCCCTTTGGAAGTTCGGGGCTTTCCGAACCTGTATCTAAAATAATATAGTAGTAAGATTAGGCACTTTGCATCAAGATTCTCTTGGCATGTTCTTCTAAGAGAGAGAGAGAGAGAGAGAGAGAGAGAGAGAGAGAGAGAGAGAGAGAGCTCTTTTAATACGTTAGATTATCATTCACTTAGTTTCACACCATTCACTTGCCAATCATGTCTACAGGTCGCACCTTAATGTTGAGGGAGTTATTTCATAGCTACCAACAACGTGTTCATATGAGCCACCATAGATGACCACCACTTATTACCATAGCTTGTTCATAGTTCCTAGTCACCTATGCTCTTGTTAATGTAGCCATGAGGTTAGTGGTGCTTGTAAGTATCAAAGTCTTTGAGAAAACAAAGCGATGAACCATGTTATCCACCATGAGGGGATGACACAAAAGAAAGAGAGAAGATGAAAATCCGTTACCTACACTTGCATCACTATGTGCATTGAAGACCTTGGGGACTACATTTCTATAGAGAGAGAGAGAGAGAGAGAGAGAGAGAGAGAGAGAGAGAGAGAGATGGAAGGGACACTTATGTTGAAATATATCTTCACTCCTCCCCCCTCTCTCTCTTCTTGTTATGTGGTTATGATTGAAACAACTATGACTCATCTTTTACTTTTGTCTTTAAATTTCTTTTGTATTTGTTTACCTTTTTAAAAACTCGGTCTCCTTTGTGTTGCACCACCCATGCTTGGGAGCAATATCTTTGCTCGGGGAATACCAAACCTAGCCTTTGGTTAATATATAGAATAGATTCACCTTCATTACACCCTTGGTTATTTTATCACATGTTCTCATTGATTTCATCTATTTTGGACAAGGAATCAAGTTACTCATGCCATGGAGAGGACAAACATAAAGCTTCCATGACCTTACACAAACATTAATGGGGGGGTGGGTGGGGGATAAAGGAAATGTCTAGCCTAGACTTCTTGTTTTGTAGCACATTCCACTTACTCTCATTATACACGATAAATTTAAATTGATTGTTTCAACCTACACATTCCACCACCGTGTCTACACATGCATTTACAAGACAATGCTAACTGAAGTCCATTTTGTCAAAGAGTTCTTTAAAACAATTCACTTCACTCAAAACACCAGTAGTATAATGAAATTGAAAGCATTCTTCTTTAAAGTTAAATATTCACTCTTACAAAGGATAACCACATGGACTTAGGCCTAAGGATCCATTTCACCTTATAAAGTAATCTTCTTTGAAGTTAAGTATTCACTTCACACTTATAAAGGATAGCCACTTGGACTTAGGCCTAAGGATCCGGTTCACCTTATAAGTGGTTAAGAGTTTTACACTGGATGATACAGGACCCGGTTCACAACAATATTTTCTTACAAATAATTCAGATATATCTTCTTAGTTTTATGCAATATCTCTGCTTAGTTTTATACTAGCGTTCCTTGCGCGCTTTGCGACCAAGTCCTTGAATCACTAGTTTCGTTTGATTCTCTCACAAAAATCATGCATGCAGAAATAGCTTTCTTCGTTTCTTTAAAACCTGCAAATTAAAAGAAAAATGCTTAATCATGGAGCGTTAGAAGACTTATAGTTATTATAATGGGAATTTGGCAGATTTTTCATTTGTTGTATGTTAGCCGGGGCCCGGAGCTTGTGAGCCGGCAGCATATAGTGACACACTATGAATCACGCATTACGTCGTCGTGCCCGATGCAAATTGCTGCCGTCCGCCTGCTTCCTTCAATCATGAATGCCGGTCTTACGCAGTTAGTGTACCTCTCTCTCTCTCTCTCGCTAGAGCAGTCCAGCTTCGGTGCCCCTCCGCACGCATATAGCCATGGATCATCTGTCCTCCCACCCGGCATTGCCCTGCGGCGTCGTCCGTCCCTGACTCCGCCATAGTCCATACGCTCCGCCTCACATGTCTCCCGTTCTCGGCTTCCATCTCTTCAGCTCCTCCAAAAGCAAAACGTCTGCAAAGAAAGAAAACGCAGACGATGCTGAAATTCCCAAAGAGAACAGCTCTAGGAGGCATTCGGAGCCCCATCAGAAGACCAGAAGAAGAGGAATCCCCTCCGCAGCTCCATCAAAACATGGTGGATCGACAAAGAAGCCGCAGCTGTCCTGCATCGATGCAGTACTGGACGCCCACGCTAGCGCCAGGCCATCCCGCCATGGCAGAACACCTCTCCAACCTAAAGATTCGAAGCACGAATCAAAATTATGGCAGGAAAAGCACACAGAAATAGTCAGTCCAGATAAAGGGAAAGGCATTGAACAAGCCAGCAAAAAGACCTCCAAGGACATGAAGATAGTCAAGGCTGACGAGGTCTTCACTAATCATGAGAGCTTGCCTTCGATGCAGAAAGCATACAGGCAATTCATAAGGGTTTACCAGGAATATCTGAAAACAGTGGTTGTAGATGAAATCCGGGCACAGGAATATGCACATTTAAATGAGAGTGGCCATGTCTGTTTGGATTATACTGGCTATGGTCTTTTCTCTACATGGCAACAGAAATGGCACAAAGTTTCTACCTCGTTCGGGCTATCTTACGTCTCAGCGAACCTGCCTACTCATGCACTATACGGAGGGGCTGATGAAGGCACAGTGGAATTTGACTTGAAGCAGAGAGTCTCTCAGTTTTTGAACATTCAAGAGAGTGAGTATGCGATGGTTTTCACAACAAGCAGGGGAAGTGCATTCAAGCTTCTGGCTGAGTCCTATCCTTTCCATTTGAAGAAGAGGCTTCTAACTGTGTATGACTATGAGAGTGAGGCAGTCACCTGGATGGAGGAGGTTGCCCGGAAGAAAGGTGCTGAGGTTGTCAGTGCTAGCTTCAGATGGCCGTCACAACGACTATGGGCAACAGATTTGAAAAAAAAGATACTGGATAAGAAGAAAAAAGGGTTACCTGGGAAGGGATTGTTTGTTTTCCCTGTTCAATCAAGGGTTACAGGCGCTAAATACTCTTATCAATGGATGCCCCAAGCACAGGAGAATGGCTGGGACATCCTTTTGGATGCATCAGCATTGGGGCCGAAGATTATGGGCTCCCTTGGGCTCTCTGTTTTCCGGCCTGATTTTATTGTAAGTTCATTTTTCAAGGTTTATGGCTCGGATCCTACAGGCTTCGGTTGCTTGCTTATAAGGCGCTCTGCAATTCAAGGCTTACACAGCTCATCAACTGCGAGGGGGGTTGGAATGGTGAAATTGGTGCCGGCACCAGTACAGGAGCAGCAGGGCGAGGGAGAGAGAGCTGTGGAGAACCATGATAATATTCAGGAAGAGGGGAATGACGTTCCTGGCACCAGTTATGCAGAGAGCAGGGAAATGTGTTCTGTGCCATCATTCTCAGGTCCCATATCACAATATTACAGGGCACAGGGACATGTTATGCACGCACCTAACACTACTCAATCAGCTAGTGATCTGCATGCATCCAGCTCTGTTAGCAATGAGCTTGAAAGAGAGCAGCTGGAAAGCCCTTCCACTAGTGGGACTTCTCCTTACCATTGTCCATCTTTAGGTGAACTTTCGCCTTACAGGCTTGATCAAAAGAAATTTAGGTCTAGATCCTTGGATCAAATCGTTGAAGATTACACACCAGAAGATGACTCCTACGTTAGTGAGACTGATTCCTCCAATATCAGAGAAGCCTCACAATCAGAGTCAATGCATAGCAACCAGGAAATTGAATCTACAAGAGCTCAATGGATCAACTCCAGGAGCAGACTCTCTGCGTTCTCACTCAGTCAGGATGACAGTGAAACAAGTTCAATGAGAGATTCTGAGCATTTCTCTGAAAAGGAAAGACACGACAGGCATGATAAACCCTCTTTAACTGTCGATGAATTGGGCAGTCAAGAAGACAACGATTATCTGTATGGTGAAAGTGACTTTGCAGATGAAGATGATGCAAGCTTTGCTAGTGAGGTAGTGGATGATGCTTCTGTCGAGCAGAGGAAGGAACCTGAGATTGTTTGCAGAGGTTTAGACCATGCAGATACACTCGGATTGACTAGGACCAATATCAGAGTAAGATGCTTGATCAATTGGCTTGTTGCATCCATGCTCAAACTGCACCATCCAGGCCACCCTGATTCTAACAGGTTAGTTCAGATTTACGGGCCTAAGGTGAGCTATGATAGAGGTGCATCGGTTGCATTCAATCTATTCGATTGGAGGGGCAATCTCTTACAACCCGACCTCGTGCAGAGGCTAGCGGATAGAAGCAATATTTCGCTAGGGGTGGCCACTCTACAACACATGAGGTTACCTGACAACCAGAAGGATTGGCAGGGACATGTGGAGTCGAGCAGGGGCAGCAGTTCTGGCAGTTCTTCAGTTGGGGAGGGACAAGAACGAGGAAAGTTCCCAAGCATCAAAGCCATAATGGCAGCTTTAGGCTTCATCAGTAGTTTCGAGGACGTCTACAGGTTTTGGGCTTTCCTAGCCAAGTTTCTGGATGCAGATTTTGTGTCCAAAGAGGCGTGGCGCTATCGTTCTTTGAATCAGCAAACTGTGGTGTTGGGAATGCTGGAGCCTTCGAGGTCCTCACTGCATTAAAATCTGTGGCTTACAGATACTCTTGGGTAAACATGTATATGAACATATATGGCCTTTAAAAGTGCGAAGATCTTGCGAAGTCACCATAAAACATGGCCCATGCAGAAATATATCAGTGGGTCGACCGGAGACGAAGCTAGATTCATCGGTACACTCTCAAGCATCCCATTAGAGAAAATCTTTGATTTGGTCATCTAATAATAGCCTCTCCAGGTATGCTTATGCAAACCGATTGCTGCCCCAGGCTCTCTACACAAGCAGTTGGTCATCTTACAATCGTAAAAAACTACCATTGCCATTCTTTCACAGTTTTGGACGATTGATCCTCACAGTAAAACGTTTTATTCATCATATAACAGGTAGTATAGGGTGTTAATAAGGTTAAGCAGACTTGAATGGTTTGCAGATTATACTGATTAATAAGAGAAGCAAAACACAAAGGCATGCATCAAAAGGTTCAGTATGCAAAGATTGGTGTGGGCATTAAAGATCACATTCGTTTCATAGATGACTAGGGACATATAACCATCTTGAGGATGTGGGCATAAAAGATCACATTGCTGTCGTATATGGGCAGGGCCATGGAACTGTCTTGATTTCTAGACGTTCACTTTGATTTGCTTGCCTTGTCTGCACATGTCAAAGAGCTATATCTTTGAGACGAAAGCGTATGGTTTTGGAATAAGGCTTGAGATTTCTTGTATCCGAAATACTGGAGGGATAGTTGTGTGTCGCTTCTTGTATAGTTGCACTCGTAGGAGGAGCACGTTGATAAAACTAGTTGTTCCTTGTAAAATACTTGAAGGAATCACATGATCATTGCCATGTCTTAAAGTAGATGATATATCTGGCAAAGTAGGATTGTTTTCTAAGCTTAAAACTAGGCTTGCTTGCCTTGGTATTGCTTTCCATCAATTGAATGATATCCTAGGGAAGGGTAGGTCATTGTATTGTTTTTGTTTGGACCTTGAGAATCCCCTTAGGGAGAGAGAGCTATACTCATTTCGATGGATTATGAAACAAGTGTTTGGTGCAGGGGTGGATCATCTCCATGATTGCACCATGGAAAAATGCTAGTAAAGGCAAGAGACCCGCAAGGTCACTACTTGATACATTGATCGAAGGTCGAGAGGTGAGAAGGCCACCACGGAAGGCAAGGTTTGGTCTTACAATAGTACGGATCAGGAGGGTTATGGACCCTATGATATAAATCTTTGTGGCCTAACGTTTGCAGATGCTGGAAAATCCTATTCTAGATAAGGGATGGATTACATGGATTGTATCCACATAAGTTAGGTGTGAGTATCCAAGTGCTTTGGATATGAGTCTCAGTGTAAGGGATAGAATGTCGGCTTGCCATTGTACCTTGGAGAAGGTATGGATAAGTACATTGTTTGCTATTGCTTTTTAGAAGATTGTGTGATCTTGTCTTGTATCATTGGCCTAAAATTATGTAAAGGAACTTGTGTTAATAAGTTTAATTAGAGAAGTTTTTACGTCTCTCACTTAAGTGTGCTTAAGTAATTGGAAAACTAAAACTACACCTTTCAAAAAAGTGAGTGGATTTTAGATGAATTTGTCATATGGTAGAATGGTTTTGGCTAGCCGAGAGATTTCCCATAAGGAGAGTTAGACTAGGAACTTTTAGGAAGAGTTGAATGTTGATGGACTTAGAGTGTCATTTAGATCTTGACTTAGTATTGTTTTAGGTGATTGAAGTAAGACTTTATCTTGTGGGTAGAGGGGTCAACGTGTTTTAACTCCCTCTTGTTGTTCTATCTCCTTGAACCAAGTATGAGACAAGATTGTTTCGGCTCGTGTTGTCTCGCATGAGTAGTATCCATAATCGATGCTAAAGCCTTTGTTAGGAGACCTTAGAGTCAATTAGAAACCCTTTTTGTGGATCCATCCTTGTGGGAATCAGGTGGAGTTTCCCTTGTGAGGGAAGAGTCAAGTGATCTTATGCCAGAAAGTTTGGATATTTTGTGGGGGGGTCCAATTGGAGTCGCCTAGGTACATCCCTGGATGGACTACAAAAATTGTATTATCAAGGATTTGTTAATAAGCATGTTACATGAATGAACTCATGTGATAAAGGATCAAAGACTCGAACATTTATAAGTACATAGTACATAAGCTTGTAGGGAACTACATATGCTTGTAGGGAACATATAATTGATGCTTGTTTTCTTGCTTACAAAGCTTAATTAAGTATGGAGCTAACATAGTGTAATTTTTGGCACACTGCATCCAAATGTGGCTTTTATGGAAGATGCATGAATTAACTCTTCAAATCAATTGTATAGTTTAGGTTTGACTCGATAAGCGCCAAATAGATAAGGCTCTCCACATGTAAATAAATAAGAGAAGAGATGAAGTAACCAAGAGCACATATACACAATGGAGACTTGAGCACATATAGAGTAGGGATAAAATTCTTTTTTTTTTCTTTCTTTTTTTTCCGCAGGAAAAGACAGTCTACAAAATGATAAAAAACTAACATGAAAGTACTAAAATATATGAACATGAAGTTATTAACTGTGAACTCCTTAAGGATAGATGATGTGGAACAATGAATGTGTTGTAACTAAGAGTAGATTGTGTGTGTAGTCTAGTTGTAGACCTAACATAGTGCGATGTGTTCGAAAGTGGAAATGGACCTCCATGTGCTTGGTCTATGTGTGATATACTAGATTTTGAGCTAGTTGAATGCTACTAAGGTTATTACAGTAGATAACCTTTTTGTCAACTTGTAGTCCCAAATCACTAAATTAATTGCGTAACCAAGCTATCCCACATGCTATAACTGTAGCACCCTTGTACTTTTTCTCAGTACTAGATAGTACAATTGTAAGCTATTTCTTGCTACTCCAAGTAATATTAGTACTTTCAAAGCAAAACATAAACCCATTGGTAGACCTCCTTTGAAATATTGACACCCAATTTGCATCTGTACAATTATATAAGTCCAATGGTACATCTATAGTATAGAACAAGGCACAATTAAGTGCGGACTTGTCATAGCGCAATGTGCATTGCAATGTATTCAAATGTGGCTTTGTTGGAAGTGGTATCAATTGACTTTCCAAACCAACCGTGTAGTTTAGATTTGGTCTAATTATCGTCAAATAAATAAGACTATTCACAATTGTTCTATATATAGTGACATTATTAATCACATTACCCTTATGTGTTCTAAGCTTATTTTTAACATCTTGAGGTATCAAGATTGGCTTATAATCCGGCATAGTATACTTTTTCAATGTATCCAAAGTATATATCTCTGTGACAAACTCATATACCTTCTGGAATCCTGATTATCTCTATAACAAGAAAATACCATAGCTCTCCCAAATCTTTTATTTGAAACTCATTTTTGAGAAGACGCTTTACATGATCAATCTTTGTCTCACTATCGCTCATGATAATTAATTCATCTACATATATAGTAATAATCACAATATCCTTTCTATACTCACATATATAAAGTGAGTGATTAGTTTTTGTGCTTTGCAGAATCCAATGCTAACAAGATATTTTGCAATCTTGTTATGCTATGCATTGGGTGTCTGCTTTGGTCTATATCATGCCTTACGAAGCTTGCATATATAATCATGATACTTGCCATCCACACGACCAAATGGCTTCTCAACATTAACTTTTTATTGCAACTCTCCATGTAGCTTTGCTCAGAACCATCTGAATTTATATCAACACAAAAGAAACTTGATGATACATTAGTCGTAATAGGTGAGACCCCAACTTTCTCCTAGCTTTCCTTGATACCTCTGATGTACTTAGTGGAGTGGCATGTGACTATAATCTATTACTCAAACGTCTAACATAACAAAGCCGTGATTAGGAGACTCTAGTGGGGTCAACTCAATGTTTGTGATTGCCAACTTGTTTTTTACATAGCTGTACTCTCATACACATGAACTCCAACTATATCCTACACATTACTATATCATATGTTCATTTCATTGAGGATGCTATCCCTACTAACTCTCAACTCACGTGTAACATGGTTATAGCATCGGCATATCCCTTCTACTCAAGAGAATATTTCAAAAAATAAAAAATAAATAAATAAATAAATAAATAAATATATATGCTTTGGGATCCAATTTATTGTGTAACTCATTAGGAATATGCACATAAGCAATACATCTAGAAACTTTAAAATGGGATATATTTGTTTGTATATGGATACTTCTCCTCTGGTGTCATACCACGTATAACAGCTGTGAGTGTCCTATTTGCAATGCATATAACAGTAGCAACTACTTAAACCCAATCGCAATGAGGCAAGTCTCTTCCATGTATCAATGCTTGAGCCACCTCTGCAATATGCGTATTTTTTTGTTTAGCAAATCCATTTTGTTGTAGAGTGTACCTATATATAAACTGCCTCTAAATATCAATTTTTACTTTTTTTTTGGATAGAAAATCCAAAAACTTGTTGGAGAAGTGCTCTCCCCTTCCATCCAATCTTAGGCATTTAGTAGGTAACCATGTATTCATCTCATCCAAAGCTTTAAAGCCTCTAAAGTGAGGGAACACCTCACTTTTCTCAAGCATAAAAATAAACCCATATTGTTTAAGTATGGTTATGAATGAAGGGGATATAATACTTGCAACCACTCATAGTTACAGTATTTATAGGACCATACACATTAGAATATATTAACTCAAGTGGCTTCTTGCATACATAATTTCATGTGAAAATCCATATGTGACTTTCCAAATTGATTGCTTCACATACTTCATGCATCATCCCATCAAACTCTAAACTTTGGTACATCATCCATAATCTCTTTTGATTGTATATTTTTTAAATGCTACACATTTACATGACCAACTCGCTTATGTCAAATTTCAATGTCTGTTTGGAACACCTCAAGCTTGTGCAAACATATTAATATCCATTCCAAGTAAATCTACATCAAGCATAAACAATCTCTTAGTACTCTTATTGTTTGCAATCCACTATAAAACCATTTTCGAGGTCCTTTACATAACAACTATCAAATGTGAACTGAACCTATAATCTTTTTTCCACCATTTGGCCAACAAAAATCGAATTCTTAGTTATTGTTGACATGTAGCACATCAACCAAGTATATTGTTTTACCATCTTGAATACTTAAGGGAACATTTTCATTGTGAGTAATGGAGTGGGCTATATCATTCCTTGTATCCACTTAACTTGGAGTCTTTAGACTATGCATCTCTCTGAACCACTCTCCATGAGGAGTCATGTGATTAAAGGCATATGAGTTGATACTATATATCATTTTTAGATGAATTATCATCATTCATAATAATCATAAAATTCTACATGGCAAAGAGCTACTTACTTTTGTCATTATTGATTTTGTTAGTGGAAGTATAAATAATGTTATGTTTTTTTAAATTTTAAATTAATTATTAAGAATATGGCCATTCACACTGAAGTGCCAATATTCTCTACTATCATCGGAATTCAACAGACAGTTAAAACCTACAACTTACTCTCTTTGTCGCTCTCTTTCTCAAGATTGTCCTCCGCTATTTTGATGTGCACCATAACTTTTACGATTACCACCTTGGCCTTAGGCACGAGCTCTACCTTTGCTAGTAGAGTAAAATACCTATTTGGACTTGCTTTTACTTTGAAAAGAAGAGGAATCCAAGTCAAGGTTCTTCTCCTCAAGTATGAACATAGAAATCACATATGAAAAGTCATGGGTATGACCCTTGGTATTCAAAGATGACTTGAAGCTCTTGTACTAATCTCCAAGTCCATCTAAATATGCTCACACAATACCATTATCATTGTTAAAGATAGCGGTAGCCAACAACATTTAAGCTAGAGTCACTTGCGGCGCATTAAGGAGTTGATGGGTGCGGATGCAGTAAAGGCCACTGAATATGCACATGGGTGAAGAGAATGTTCCACTGCTTGACATGGCACATAGGCAGAGAGAATGTCGTGTTTCAGGCAATAGCCTATATAACGGTAGGGAGTGAAGCATGGTAATTGCTTGTTGTTTAAGCATACTCATAGTCCTGGAGGCCAAGCAACAAGGATTCCTCTTGCTCCATGCCATATTCTGCTTGAGTCTTTCTACCAAGTCTTCTTTGACTAGCATCTTGGGTGCTCTCACAAAAGCGCCTATCTTGTACTGTTTCCCAAGTCTTCTTTGACTCGCATCTTGGGTGTTCTAAAAAAAACGCCTATCTTGTATTGTTTCCCAAGTACTTGTGTTTAGTAGTAGTATTGCATTGGTCATTGTATCCTAAAATAGTTTTGTCCCTTGTATTGTGTTACAACCATTTGGTTCCAAATTGATGCACTACACTCTGCTTTGGTAATACATTTTGGATTGAGTCTGAGTACCCTTTGTGTTTAATATCTATGTTGTGATTATGTCTCACTCTCCAATTTGGGCACTATATGTCAAAAGTGATATTAGTGTCTGTTTGTGTTGGCTCTAAGTATGCCCATCGTCATTCTTGTGGTGGATGTGCTTGGATATTGATTACACATGGCGACCATGATTACCACACAGTGTGTTGACCTGAATGCATATGCATTTGCAAGGTTCGCATGAGGTAGTTCTAGTGTTAGGCTAGTTGTGGTAGTCCTAGTCTAGACAATGCCACATTGTACAACCTTTTGAGGTTATTCCATTCCTCAATGAGGGCGTATCCGAAGTGTAGAAAGTTTTCGAAACTTTGAAAGTGTCATTCACATTCCACTCCTCCAACTAGGAGAAAATGTGGTAATTTTGTATTTCCTCCCATTACACCAGTGAATCTAGCAATTTTTTTCCTCAATTTACTCAAACCGCTGGGTGTTCCATCCATAGTCACAACTCCTCTTGTCATTTCCACCCAGATGGCACATCAACCTAGCATATCCCTCCCAAATTTATTTGGATCTACCCATGAAGATCTAGATGCTTTCATTCGAAAATTCAATATTATGGCATATATAGTCAACTACTCTGGTTAGGACAATGGAGTCCACAAAGTCACTATATTTGAATCCTCGATGTGAAAGAAGGCTGCAACTTGGCTAGTAGCAAAACATGGTTGGTTATCATGCAATGAAGCCCTAAATGCTTTCATATTCGGTTTCAACCACACCAAATGGATGCACAAAAACTTGAATGACTCCGTCATTTGAAGCAAGGTGATCGATGAGTCTAGGCGTAAATAGCCAAGTTCACAATCCTAAATAGTCGCATTGATCTGAATGCATAGCCAAAAGATGAAATGCTAAATACCATGTATGTCCAAGGTTTTAATAAACCTATTCAAAAAGCCTTTGTTTCTGAGGATCTATCTAGTAACAACATTGACCTGTCTTATATAAGAAGGCTCTCAAATTAGAGCCGTTCCTATCAAAGGAAAAATTAAGAAAATGACATGGAAAGTCCGTTGTGTAAAACACCGAAAGGATGATAACAGTGAATCGACTTTTGAATTTGACTTGGAAGTAGAATCCAACAGTACAAAGTTTGATTTTGAAGAGGAGGAAGGAAGAAATAAAAAAAAGAGTAAGAAAAAGGAAAAATGGAAGAAAATTGTAGATCACACTAAGAATAATGAGGTTAA
Source organism: Lygodium microphyllum (assembly GCF_053477565.2). Lineage (NCBI taxonomy): Eukaryota > Viridiplantae > Streptophyta > Polypodiopsida > Schizaeales > Lygodiaceae > Lygodium > Lygodium microphyllum. The sequence continues at coordinate 159,791,477 of NC_141142.1, forward strand.
AAATCTTTGGTGCACACTGCAATAATCCCAGACATGTCCAGGTTGAACGGGACCTAAACCAAAGATGATGCAACATTTGCAACATGGCCATGCACAACATTGAGTAATGCCTGTGTACAATGGTAGGTACTATATGGCCCATTTGAGTGGATGGCAAGAGACCAAAGCAACCAACTCCAGCCAATGGAAACCTTCGGCCAATCCCCTTCCTACCTTGGCTGTGGCGTATAACAATCAAGACTACCCACAAACTGGCAATGGCCACTGTGGGTGTCATCGAGGTGGAAGAGGCCAAGGGAGTTTCTAACCCTTTGCTAAATATTGTTTCTTTTGCATGTAGGATGGACACTATCGAGTTGAGTGTCTTGATGCCCAAGTATATGATACTCAAAAAACACAAGCACAAGCCCCAACACATATGCCTAGAGCCAAATATAGTGAATATCGATGAATTGTTTGAATCAGAGGTGCACATGGTTACATGGTCTAGCAGGACCTACAAGGATGCCATGTTGTGATCCATAAGCACCTTATGGGCCGAGTAGGAGAAAGTTTGCCACTAGGTGGCAGGATATGGACTATAAACGCATTGGACTCCATGCAACATTCGATCTCAAGTTTGAGTATGGAGGATAGAGTTCGCAATCGGCATGGTAGCTCCAAACCCCATAGTCTACTCTGTTTATCCCACCCATCAAGGATTGTAGCAGTCTACAAAGACTCACTCCCACCTAGCATGGAAAAATCCAAACCCCAATTTGAGCATAAATACAGAGTTTGCGAAGTTCAAACCATAGCCGGATTCGAGACAAAGATCAACTAATCCACCCTAGACAAACCATAGCCGGATTCAAGACAAATATAAACTAAACCATAGCCGAATTCAAGACAAAGTTTAAGTAATCCACCCTAAAAGAAGAAAAAACAAGTTGCATGCGACGATTTGCAACCCAATAGAGAGAAAAACATGGACAATAGCCCTGGAGGTAAAAAAGGGGAGCTGCCAGAAGCTTCCCCTAGCAAGTTGAAAAGTTTAATTTGGGATATCCACTCTAGAAAAGCCTAAAAAAAGAATATGGAGGGCTAGCCTGGATAGAAATAGAGCACAACCCTAGATGTTAATCTCAGTGTTCACAAGAAGGAAGTTAATTTCGTACTAGTGGAAGGAAACATGCCAAACATTTCGGTTGTTCTAAACACATCCGAAGGATCAATTGGATGGGGTCTTGTCAATATCATTATTCTACTAGGAAATTTAGTCAACCTAGTCTTGACTTTCAAGGATCATTTTTCTGAAGATGATTCAACCCAAGTGCTTGATATTACTAGGATCGGAAGTCACAACTATGATGGCCCATGCCTTGACGAAACTAGTCTACAAGATCCAACAACAGCCAATTCCAGCATGTCCTTGTCTCTGATCTGACCATTGTGATGATTCCTATTTGGGTGCAAGGATCAAATAATCCAAAATGTTTTGTTCGATAGAGCGGATCAGGGGATGAATATCATCAAAAGTGGAAACTTGCAAATGACTAGGATTAATGGAATTGGGAATGAGCCCCCTTCCTAGTGAGGATGACCAAATGACAAGTATGACCTTTGGGCATCATTAGGTCCATACTTCTAGAAATTACCACAGTGTAGTTTTTAGTGTCCCTAATAGTCTTAAATATGGAGCATATTGGTGAAGATTACCTCCTACGATTGGGAATGCCTTGGCTACGCCAAGCACAAGTTAGTCACAACTAGGATAAGGATAAACTGACTATTTTCTGTTGCAGACATCGACACAAAGTAATGATCTTTTTGACCAATGTTGCCCCACTTGCTCCACATTGCCGACTAGTTGTAGCTGAAACAATTAATGTGGTCGAGGGACTTAACGATGATAAGAAAGAGGAGTTCTTGAAGGCTAATGCCGACCTGTAACACTGGTGTCCCAGTAACATTGTTCAAATTAGTGAGAACAATGCATGCAACCTTAGAGTCTTGAAAGCATAGAAATGGGATGATGGTCCATCTAGATAGTTTTGGAACTCAGAGCTCGCACTTCACAAAAGGAAACAACAACATTAACTTAGTTGTTGATGTTGACATCAGTGAAATATTGAATCAAGAGTGCGAGTTTGAAGCATTGATGCAAAAAGTAACAAGAGTCGAAGAAGATAAGTTGGACACAATTTATTAGGGTCCCAACTGGTCAAGATTTGTGCCAAATTGCAACTACCCTTTCACCAGTGACTCATCCATTTGTTGACTGAATTCAAGGATGTGTTTTCATGGGAATATTCAGATATGAAAGGGTTGGATCCCCGTTTCTATCAACACCAGATTCCTTTGAAAACGGATGCCATTCCAGTTTGAATGCAATGCTACAAAATGAACCCTCATATGGCTAAGTAGGTCAAAGAGGAGTTGGATTGACTACTAGGAATAGGTTTCATCACTCCAATAGATCGTGTGGATGGGATATCCTTGATTCAAGAATGCTCCCTGGCCTCCTTTCAAAAAGGGTCATGCAAGAGATCTTTGGACCCTACCTCATGGATTTCATGAGGGTCTTCTTAGATAATTTTAGTCTTTAGGAAGGCCACTCTTCGCCTAACACACCTTTGGCTTTGTCTCACCAGATGCCAAGAGGTAAGTTTAAGTTTGTTGGGGGTAAAGGCGCCTCCGCCGTGCCGCCCCGTGTATTACTACACTGACAGTACTCGCCACTGCACACTGTAGGTGGCGGGCGCCCGTCACGTCACTTTATTATTTATTCTTTTAGTGACAGTTTGAATAAAGGAAGGCCCCGTCACACATTGTGACTGTTGGAGTTCCCATTTCTTGTCTCTCTCTTTCTTGCTCTTGCTCTCCCGCCATAGCTCGCGTGCAAGCTTCGATCCTTCTCACCTTTCAATTGGTATCAGAGCTTGGCATTCTCTTGCTCGAGCTCGACTCGGTGCTTCCCAACCTTCGCATCGACTCGCTTCACACATTGGGTCTCCATCCCGACAGCCATATCCGATCTCCTCGAGCTCCCATCACTCCCCGGCTTCCCGAGCACCTTCCCAACCTATTGAGGAACCTTCAAGGCATTGATACTGAGGTATTTGATCATTCTTTCAGGGTTTTATTTCAGTCTACAGGTTGCAAACAGCAAGGGCAGCCATGGCTTCAAACCCTTGAAGCTTATTCCCCTCATATTGTGCCTTACACCTATCAAGGCTCAAAGAGGCTTGTCATAGGCCTTTGATAGGCCCTTCTTGAGCCCCCCATTACCCCCTTTTTTCAGCCCATGTGGAGCAACAGCAAGTTCAACACCAACAGGGCAGATTGCATCATTTTTTTCCAAGCTGTGAGCACTCATCTACTTCAGCTCCACACTTGGCCATTGCTTCTTGCTCTCTACCTTGATCAATAGGGCTATAGACTTCATGTTTGATGTCATTCAAGCTTTGGGCATTGGTCTTGATCATTCGGGGCTGATCTCTTCAGATTTGGGACTGTCATAAACTGTCATAACAGGCTGAAAACAGGGCAGCACCATTGGCATTAGCATTTGTTGCTTATACTCCATTCCGGTTGTGCTATTTGATGCCCGTATGCGGTCTACATGATGCCTAGTGCCTTGGGAATGTATGCACATGATTATGCCATGATTTTGGCCTGAAATATTGGCTGATTTGGGACTGTTATTTACTGTTATACAGTGCTGGAAACAGGGCAGCCACACTTGGCATTGGTATTTGATGCTTATACTCTACTCCGGTTACCTTATTTGATGCCTGTATGCGGTCTACTTCCTACCCGGATGTATTGGGGATGTATGCATTTGGTTTGACCATGATTTTGGCTTGAATTCGGGGTTGAAATCTACTGTTTAGAACAGTAAATACATGCTGGAATAACAGTGGGCTGAAGGTACTTTACATGCTTTGGCACTTACCTACCGATACCGGATGTATGCTTTGAGCTTTGGCATGATGTCTCTGACATTTGGGGACGGCTTGGAGCATACGTATGAGATTATGGGATGCTTTTGAGCTTCGCATTAGCTCCATCTTCATTGGCATTTGGACCGACTTGGCATGCTCGTGGACCGCCTATGCCTCATGTCTCTGCTTGACAGTTAGGCTTTTGCATTACATGCTTTGGTTCGTGACATATGCTATTTGGTTCGCGTATGCCATACCGACATTTGGAGCTTGGATTTGGATGTATTTGAGCATTCCCGGCTTACTTGATCACTGATCTTGGTTGCTATTTGGATGTCATTGAGTTGACCGAGAGCTTATTTGGCCTTATGTATTGCTTCATGGTTAATACGACCGGTGCTTCATGTATGTCATGCTCTCTTGGATGCGCTTGATGCATTGACAGGGTCACTTATCACTGGTGCTTTCTCTTGGGTTATTTGAGCTTCTGAGCTCGCTTTGTACGCCTTTTGTGCTAGTGGGAGCATTTTACATGCTTGCTTGACCTTTGACAGTTGCATGCTATTGGAGCACTTATATGTATTTGGAGCAGTTTATGTCTTGAGCAGCTACATACGCATTGAGACTTTGGGATCATACTCTGATCTTTATGGATATGCATTGATGTACTCTTGGTTCACAGGATGCTTATGAGCTGAGTCTCATATTTGGATCTTTCTCTTTGAGCAAACACGTATTTGTGTCAGGTTTTGGCAGTTACAGGAACACTTTGCCTAGAGTGTCTGGGGGTGTGCCTTTCACTGGTAGATGTTATTTTGACATGCTTCGGTGTTGAGCTCATGTTCTTTTCACTGTCATTGGCCTTGCTTATGTCTGTTTCATGCCGGCTTTGGACCTAGCATTGTTTGCTTGACATTGGATCCTATTTTGGGACAGTTTGCTCTCTAGACTGCATACCTGCAATTTATTACAGCAAGCAGTTATTGGTGGACTGAGGTGTACTTTTCATGCTGAAATATCCTGATTTGGTGTACTGCACCTAGTACTAAGTGGGCAGCAACTTTTGGCACACTTTGCTCGCCCTTTGGACCCCGTTTTGGTCATTTTTGGGCAGCATCTGCAGTAAAACAGCAAGTAGTTTTGGACTGTTTGGGCATTTCTAGCTTGCATAATGGCGTCATCTTCGCATGATAGTGCCATCTTTAACATTACAAAGTTGGATGGTACCAACTACTCTTACTGGAAGAGTCAAATTTGGCAGGTCTTGGTGCAGAAATCTCAGATTAAGCCACTTCGGTTGAGTGGGGAGCAGCCTGAAACTATGGACAATGACGACTGGCTTGAACTTGATGAGCTATGCAAGTCCACGATTCTATTGTCTCTCACTGAATAGGTACATTATAATGTATTTGAGGAAGCCCAGAGTGCATGGGATCTATGGAATAAGATCAAGAATCTTTATGATAAGAAAAGCCCGGTGAGTCAGATGTACTGGTTGAAGCAGCTTATGGATCTGTGCATGAAGGATAATGCGACTATGTCTGCTCACTTGAGCCAGTTCCATGCTATACTAAAGAACCTGACTTCGCAGGATATCACCTTTGGAGAGGAAGTAACTCCTCTTTTCTTGCTTGGGACTCTGAATGAGTCATGGGATGTTTTCCGTACTGCTCTTTGTGCCTCTAGTGCTACTCTAAAATTGACAGATGTTGAGAGTGCTCTTCTTCAGGAAGAGGTGAATCGCAAAAACTTGGATGCCTCTCGTGGTAGTCATGCTTTGACAGTTAGAGGCAGGAATGACAGGTATGACCGTGGTAATGGCCGAGGCCGTGACTCGTAGAAGGGTCGGTCTAAATCTCGTGGTGGCAAGTCGCGTGGGCGCAATGCAAATGTCACTTGTCATCATTGTGGGAAAAAGGGCCATATTAGACCACAGTGTCATGAGTTGCGCAATGAGAAGTGCAAGGATAAGGGGAAAGATAAAGTGCAGGAGAAGTCCTCTGATCGCAGCATAGTACCTACGAAGTCCAGCGTCAAGATTGAGGAAATTAATGTCACGCAGACTGAGGAGTCCGATGGTGGTGATGAGTTTATACTTGCAGCTAGTTCTTCTGATGCTTCACACTTGACTGAGACACCTAGTATGTATGCACAGTGCTGGTTATTGGATTCAGGTGCGTCCTTCCATGTGACCCCTTATCGTGAGTGGTTTTACTCTTACCGTACTGTATCTGGATTAGTCAGACTTGGAGATGACATGTCTCTTGATATTGTGGGCTGTGGAGATATTCAGTTGCAGTTTTCCACTGGCAGTTCCTTTTTGCTAAGGGATGTACGTCATGTACCTGCGCTTACGTGCTGCGCTTACGCGCAGACTTATGTCTGCAGGACAATTGGATGATGCAGGGTTTCATGTCTGTTTTGGGGATTCTGCCTGGAAGATCACCAAAGGCAGACTTGTGCTTGCTAGAGGCGCCAAGGCTGGCAGCCTCTATCCTCTTGTTGTATCTGGGTCTTCTGTAGACCATGTTTTGGCAGTGGGTTCTATCCCACATGTATCACTTTGGCATGCCCGTTTGGGGCATATGTCTTTAAAGGGAATGAAAATGTTATCTGGTTTGCAGTATCTTCCGCCTTTGGATTATGCATGTTTTGACTCATGTGATCATTGTCTTTATGGTAAGCAGAATAGGTCTACGCATAAGAAATCGGGTAGGCCACGCATGAGTGAGCCCTTGGCATTGGTGCATTTCGATGTTTGTGGGCCTATGCCTTGCATGTCTATGGGTGGCGTGAAGTACTTCGTTACCTTCATTGATGATTTTTCTAGGAAAGTGTGGGCTTATCCCATAAAGTGGAAGTCCGATGTCTTGGCAGTTTTTCAGAGATGGCTTGCTCTTGTTGAGAACCAGACTGGGTATAGGCTGAAATGCCTTAGGACTGACAATGGGGGAGAATATGTCTCACGTGCTTTTGAGCAGTTTTGTGATGACAGGGGTATTAAGCGTCAGTTGACCGCCCCTTACACCCCACCCAGAATGGTTTGGCTGAGCGCATGAACATGACTATTCAGGAGCGTGTGCGCTCTATGCTTAGCCATGCAGCCCTACCCTAGAGATTGTTAGAATATCAAGCTCATTTAGTGTGTGTTGACCGACATGAGCTAGACACAGCTAGTCTAGCCATAGTAGTTAGATACATTAAATAAGTCGGTGCCTTTGGTGTGAATGGTCTTATGACCGTAGGTTGTATCTTTCACTATACAGTGTGGTTTGAATATAGTGTGTGAGAGAGGAAGCTCGTAGCTTCACTCTGCCTTTCATCACTCTGCCTCTTTGAATCTGAACATGGTATCAGAGCAGGACTTGGTGGATCTCTGAGAGTTGGAGAAAGTGAAGATCTACTTCCAGGAAGTGAAGACTCATTTTTCTTTTGTGCAGACAGGCTGCCATTGTGGACTGCAGGTAAGCATTTGTTCATTACACACTCCAGGGTCAAGATCAGAGCTTGTGGCTTCTTGAGAGCCCTGAGGAGGCTGGTTAGAGTGCATTTGGGTGTGGCATCAACATCACCATCATCATCTTCATCAGCAGGAACTGGAAACAGAGGTCTGCAATCAGCGTGATTGCGCCTGTTTGGGCTGAAGGCCTGCACTGTCTACTGCAATCACTGGTGACCATAAATGGGTCATGAGAAGCATGTATGGCTATTGAAAAAGGTCTTTGTGAAGTACATGGAGTAAATACTTGTGGTTGAGCTCTGATATGAGCTGAAACAGAGTGGGCAGAACTGTGTAAATTGTCTGCACTGCTGTATACACAGCATACATGGAGTCTACAACACTTTGAAGAGCATTGGAAGCTCTTGAGTATGCCCAGAAGCACCTGTGAAGTATAGGTACATGCTGGAGGCTACATGTACTTGTCTTGATCAATTGCAAGCTGAGTTTGGTGGCTGAAATACACAGATCTGAAGCTTCTTTTGTGGTTGGAAACTGTCTTGGATTGTGGGCAGTAAGCATTTTGCTTTCTACTGAAGCACAGAGTGACAGATGCAGACATCTGAAATACATATATACTGTCATATGCATGTTAGAATTGTCTTGGGTTGAGAGGAGCATCAAAAGCCACTGAATACTGGAAGTTTGCAGCTGAAATAAAAGAAATCTTGTCTTCTTGGGATGAATATAAATTGCAGACATTTTTGGTTGACTTGCTTGTCAGATATAGATAGGGTATTGTCACTACATAGTCATGTACTGACGGTGACATACTGAAACAAATGTATGGTCTGATTTAAGGACTTTTTTGAGCTAGTTGAAGCGGGTTATGCTGGTTTATTGACTGCAATCTTTACATAAACTGTTAGCATTGGCACTTGTTAAGAATACACTGGCTGATGTCTCTATGCTTATGTCTGAAGTGGCATATGTACCAGGAGTCAATTTAGCAGCTTTGGAACATGCATTACATGTATCCAGGTGGAGTTTGACTTTGGAAAGGCTGCTGTAATTGCAGTTTACAGGTTTGGACTGCATGCTTTTGGAACCTGGCAGTGGATCTGCAGGAGTTAAATCTGAACCGAACATCAGACATATGTATTGGCAATTGTCTTTATGAGTTGGATCAACCGATTGGGACGTTGTTTGGGCTGATATTTGACTGAAATTTACTGGTTTTTTTCCTGCAATTAATTGCAGAAAACTGTCATAAACAGTTCCGGGCTGAAGTTGAACTGTTAAGAAAATCTTGGTTTGCAGGTAGTCAGGCAAGGTCTGCAACATGGCAAATGCTGATAGAACTGATAATGTAACCCAGATTGTGGGAGAAAAGCTTGATAGCAACAATTATGCAATATGGAAGTTCCGCATGGAGAACTTTCTGATAGGCAAAGGATACTGGGACTTAGTGACAGGTGTTGAGGCTGAACCTGAAGTTCCAGATAGGAATCCTACAGCTGATCAAAGACGAGCACATCGAGCTTGGACGGAAAGAGCTCGCAGAGTTTTACATTGGCTATCATTATGTATCTCGGATGCTATGGTGATGCAGATCATGAACTGTAAATCCCCAGCAGATGCATGGAACATATTGGTCAGGTACTATGGCACAACTACGAGTGCCAGGAAGATACAACTGAAGCAAAAATTCAACAACATAGAGAGGAGGAACAGATCCATACAGGACTATGTCACAGAAATTAAAACCTTAGCAGATCAGCTCGCATCTGTTGGCTCACAGGTAGAAGATGAGGATATGGTTGCAGTGACCTTAAATGGCTTGGGTCCGGAGTATAAGTCTTTTGACACTTCAGTATCTGTGCGGGCTGAGATGCTTGATTTTAATGAGCTGGTTGCATTATTGATTCATGAAGAGGTGAAGCTTGGCTTAGCTACAGGGTCAAGCAGCTCTAAGAATAAGGATGCAGTTTTTTATTCAAATCAGCGTGGTCGTGGTAGCCGTGGTAGAGGCTATGGATCTGGCAGAGGAGGCCAGCAGAATGCATCCTATAGTAATAGCAATCAGCAGTCATCAAATGCAAGAGGTAGTGGCAACTTTCGAGGTAGGGGGAGATCGAACTCCCGTGGCAGAGGCTCATGGCAGCAGCAGCGTCAGTCAGACAATCCAAATAAGGACAAGGATTGTCACTACTGCGGAAAGTATGGGCATATTGCAAAGGATTGCTGGAAGAAGCAGGGAAATCAGAAGGGCAAGCAGCATGGACATTATGCTACGTCCAGTCAGGTAGATGACTCTGGTGATAGACTGTTTGCCATGCAATATGTCAAAGATAAGGCTGCTGAAAAATCATCTGATGATGTAGTGTGGTACATTGACTCGGGGGCGTCGAATCACATGACCCCTCATGGTGATTGGTTCACGGATATGGTGGCTGAAAAGCATGGCTATGTATGCACAGGTGATGACATGCAACATAGCATTGAGCATAAAGGCAAAGTGCCTCTGGTTGTACATGATGGCAGGAAGAAGAATCTTCATGATGTTTTGCATGTTCCTTCGATTACGAAGAACCTATTGTCTGTGGGCCAAATGACAGAGCAGAACTTGCAGGTTCGCTTCAATAAGCATGGCTGCTTTATTGAAGAGTTTGGCAATGGATGCAAGTTGATCGCGAAAGGCCACAGAAATGGAAGAATGTTCACTCTTGATGCTACACTGCCAGAGCTGAATTCCGCTATGTTTGCTCAGGGTTCTGGCACTATCAGGGACTTAGAGATTTGGCACAAGAGAGTGGGGCATGTCAATTTACAGAGGTTGCAGACCATGCAGAAGAAGCAGCTGGTAACAGGGCTACCTAGATTCCAATATTCAGATTTTGGTCATGTCTGCGAGGCTTGCCAGTTTGGTAAGCAGTCACGATTGCCGGTTGTCACGCATGTAAGACAGAGTACACGACCACTGCAGTTAGTGCACTCTGATGTTTGGGGACCAGCTCATAATGCATCTATGGGGGGTTCCAGATACTATGTATCCTTCATTGATGACTACAGTCGATATACCTGGCTTCACATATTGAAAACAAAAGATGAGGTCTTTGCTGTTTTTCAGAAATTTAAGGCACAGGTTGAGAAGGAATTTGAGTGTTACATCTCTTGCTTGAGATCTGATAGCGGTGGGGAGTATGTCTCCAATGAATTTGCTGATTTTTTGGCTGAAAATGGCATTCGTAGGCAGCTAACCTGCAGCTACACTCCGCAGCAAAACGGAGTAGCTGAAAGGAAGAACAGGGTTCTGATGGAAGCTGCTAGGGCCATGATGAATGAGAAGCATATGCCGCTTTACTATTGGGCAGAGGCTGTTGTGACAGCCGCATATATTCTAAACAGGACTCCCACTGCAGGCATTCATGACATGACACCGTTTGAGAGGCTCTATGGCTATAAGCCGGATGTAAGACACATGAAGGTCTTTGGCTGTCTTGCTTATGTGCACATTCCAGATGAGAAAAGGAAAAAGTTAGATCCCAAAGCGCATAAGAGTGTGTTCATTGGATACTCACAGGAGAAGAAGGCATACAAATGTTATGATCCCTCTACCAGGAAGACTTTGGTAAGCAGGGATGTCATCTTTGATGAGCTGGGCTCTTGGTATGTCTCACCAGTTGCAGTGCCATCCGATTTGCCTTCCACTCATGTCTCTACAGTTGATATGCAGCAGAGCACTGCTATGACAGGACCTATCAGTCAGACAGTATCCCCATGGACAGGGAGATTGAGGAGCTCACCGTCCACTGACACGGGTATGTCAGTGAGGGGGAGACATGATGTCTTGGACAGCAAAGGAAAAGAGAAAGTTAGTGAGGATGGTATGATGACACCTGGAAGAATGACTTCGGGCTATGAGTCGAGTGATACTTTAGACAGCGAACTTGGTATTCCGACTGTCTATACGCCAGGCACGAGGCAAAACAGGTACATTCCGCCTCATGAGAGAGGTGAATCGAGTAGTGCACCACAGCCTAGACGATCGCAGAGGGTCAGATACCCTGTTGACAGGTTGACGTACTCTGGTTATTCTGCAAAGCATTATGCATACATGACAAAAGTGATGGAGATCAAAGAACCAGGTACTTATGCTGAAGCAGCAAAGGATGAAAACTGGTGTATGGCTATGGACGAAGAGATGAAAGCCTTGGCTGAAAATCAGACTTGGGATTTGGTACCACTGCCTGAAGGAAAAAAGCCTGTTGGCTGCAAATGGGTTTATAAAATCAAATGTAAGTCTGATGACAGTGTAGAAAGGTACAAAGCAAGGCTGGTCGCTAAAGGATATGCTCAGCAGTATGGCTTGGATTATGATGAAACATTCAGCCCGGTTGCAAAAATGGCAACCATACGAACTATTATTGCCTTGGCTGCTGCAAAAGGCTGGAAATTGCAGCAGATGGATGTTAAGAATGCATTCCTCAATGGTGATTTAATAGAGGATGTATACATGGTTCAGCCGGAAGGGTATGAGCACCCTGATTTTCAGCATTATGTGTGTAGGCTGAAAAATGCACTGTATGGGCTGAAGCAGGCTCCGAGAGCCTGGCATGCTAGGATCAGCAGTTACTTGCAGAGTCTTGGATTTGTTGTTGGCAGGGCTGATCACAGCTTGTTTACAAAGAAGACTGACAGTGGCTTGGTAGTGCTGGTCATATATGTTGATGACCTGATAATCACTGGAAATGATGACTTGGGAATTCAGCATGCTATGAAGATGCTGAAATCTGAATTTGACATGAAAGATCTGGGAGATCTGAAGTATTTCTTGGGTATTGAGGTCGTACCAGGTGAAAATGGCTTATGGCTGATGCAGAAGCACTATGCCATGGAAATGCTTAAGAAGTATGGCATGGCTGAATGCAAACCACTGGATACACCTCTGGACCAGAATGTAAAGCTAGACATGAACACTGGGGCTGAAGTAGAAGATGTGACTATGTACAGGCAGATGGTCGGCAGTCTGATTTACTTAACCATCACTAGGCCTGACTTGAGCTATGCAGTAGGGCTGATAAGCCAGTTTATGCAAAAGCCGAGAAAGCCGCACTTGGATGCAGTTAGACGCATCATGAGGTATGTTAAGTCCACTGTAGACTATGGGCTGTTCTATGTCAGAGATAAGCCCTTGATACTGATTGGATACACAGATGCAGATTGGGCAGGATGCTCAACTGACAGACGATCTACGAGTGGCTATGCCTTTGGTTTTGGTAGCGGCATGATCAGTTGGAGCAGCAAGAAGCAGCCTACGGTTGCTTTATCTAGTACTGAGGCAGAGTACAGGGGGGCTGCATTGGCAGCATGTGAGATTGCTTGGCTGCTCAAGCTTATGGCTGACTTGGATATTCAGGTTGATGGTCCAGTGAAACTGTTATGTGATAATCTGAGTAGTGTACTCCTGGCCATGAATCCAGTTTACCATGCCAGGACAAAACACATAGAGGTACACTACCACTTTATTCGTGAGATGGTCCTTGCAGGAAAGGTTGATCTTATGCATGTGAGGACTGATGAGCAGGTAGCAGATATCTTTACCAAGTCTCTGGGTAAAGATAAGTTCTGTGGTTTTAGACAGCTACTTGGAGTACATATGCTGTCTTGAGCTTGAGGGGGAGTGTTAGAATATGAAGCTCATTTAGTGTGTGTTGACCAACATGAGCTAGACACAGCTAGTCTAGCCATAGTAGTTAGATACATTAAATAAGTCGGTGCCTTTGGTGTGAATGGTCTTATGACCGTAGGTTGTATCTTTCACTATACAGTGTGGTTTGAATATAGTGTGTGAGAGAGGAAGCTCGTAGCTTCACTCTGCCTTTCATCACTCTGCCTCTTTGAATCTGAACAGAGATTTTGGGCTGAGGCAGTTAGTACGGTAGTGCATGTCATAAACCGATCGCCTTCTAGTGGATTGGATTTCCATGTTGCAGAGGAAGTTTGGGTTGGTAAGCCACCCTCTTATGCCCATCTCCGTGTCTTTGGATGTGAGGCATTCTGCCATGTGCCCAAGGACAAGAGGAGTAAATTGGATCCAACGAGCATTAAATGCATATTCCTTGGCTATGGTGAGTCAGGAGAGATGGGCTATCGCCTATGGGATCCGTAGGCGCGGAAAATAGTACGCAGCCATGATGTCGTCTTCCATGAAGACAAGATGCACAGGCAGCCTGAGAAGGTGGTTGAGATCCGTAGAGTGATCTTTCAGGAGGAGCCTAGAGCTCCAGCACAGCCAGTAGTACAGCCTGCAGCAGTTCCTCCACAGGGCCAGGGTGTTGGACAGGCAGTTAGACAGGCATCAGAGCCTGCGGTGAGACGGTCTGCTAGATACAGACGTCCACCTGACAGATTTCAGCCCTCTATGCAGTATGTTTTGGTTACAGATGCAGGAGAGCCTTTCACTTATGATGAGGCTATGCGCAGGGGTGACAGTCACTCCTGGGAGAGGGCTATGCAGTCTGAGATAGACTCCCTACATAAGAATGAGACTTGGGATTTGGTTGCCTTGCCTAAGGGCAAGAAGGCTTTGCCATGCAAGTGGGTGTACAAGCTGAAAAGTACCCCTGGACACCCCAAGCCGGCATACAAGGCTAGATTGGTAGCAAAGGGTTTTAAGCAGGAACATGGTGTGGACTTTGATGAGGTCTTCTCTCCTGTGTTTAAGATGACCACTCTGCGCTTAGTCTTGGCTTTGGTTGCACAGCTTGACTTAGATCTATATCAGATGGATGTCAAGACGGCTTTTCTACATGGGGACTTGCATGATGAGATCTATATGGATCAGCCTAAGGGCTTTGCAAAACCTGGCAGGGAGCACCTAGTGTGCAAGTTGAAGAAGAGCTTGTATGGCTTGAAGCAGGCACCTAGGGAATGGTATCATAAGTTTGATGCCTTTATGCAGTCACGGGGCTATAGCAGGAGTGCTATGGATCCGTGTCTTTACACGAAGAAAGCCCATGATGGCAGTTTGCTTATCTTGGTACTCTATGTTGATGATATGTTGATAGCAGGGAAAGCTTATGATGAGCTAGATGCTCTTAAATCTCAACTGAAGAAGAGCTTTGAGATGAAGGATTTGGGACAACCTCACATATACTTGGGATGCGCATTAAGCGTGATAGGCATCAGGGGCTTTTGTATCTCTCATAGTGGGAGTACATTCATAAAGTCCTTGAGCGCTTCCGCATGCAGGACGTAAAGCCTATTCGCTGTCCATTACCTTCTTATGTGAAGGTATCACAGGTCGATTGTCCGCAGACAGATGAGCAGAGGGCCGAGATGGCCAAGATCCCTTATGCTTCAGCCATGGGCAGTTTGATGTATGCCATGATAGCCACTCGTCTAGATATTGCGCATGCAGTTGGTGTTGTGGCACGCTATATGGCTACACCTGGCAGCAGACATTGGGATGCCGTGAAGGGTATCATGAGGTACCTGAAGGGCATAACAGATATGTGTATTTGCTATGGCAGCCAGGATACAGGGGTCGTGGGGTACACTGACTCCGATTATGCAGGACATGCAGATAGTAGGAAGTCCACTTCTGGCTATGTATTCACCTATGCTGGAGGGGCTGTCTCTTGGATGTCCAGGGTTCAGAAGTGTATGGCTTTGTCTACCACTGAGGTCGAGTATGTTGCAGCCACTAAGGCTCGCAAGGAGGCCATATGGTTAGGCCGTCTAGTTGCTGACCTTGGGATTGATGCTACACCTACACTGCATTCGGATTCTATGAGTGCCATTCAGTTGGCTAAGAATCCGGTCTTCCATGCGAAGACGAAACACATTGAGGTGAGGTATCACTTCATACGTGGTGTCGGAGGACAAGTCTGTTGACCTTGTCAAGATCTCCACTGACGAGAATCCTACAGATCTACTCACGAAGAGCCTCACTACTGAGCGCTTTGCCTTCCTCAGGAGGTTGATGGGCGTTGGATGAGATGTTGCCTTTCCTCATCCCTTGTACCTATATACATTTGTACTGTCTTTTCTTTTTTCTTTTCTCTCTCACTAGGGCAGATTCGCCTTTAAGTGGGAGGTTGTTGGGGGTAAAGGCGCCTCCGCCGTGCCGCCCCGTGTATTACTACACTAACAGTACCCGCCACTGCACACTGTAGGTGGCGGGTGCCCGTCACGTCACTTTATTCTTTATTCTTTTAGTGACAGTTTGAATAAAGGAAGGCCTTGGGGATAAAGGCGCCTCCGCGGTGCCGCCCCGTGTATTACTACACTGACAGTACTCGCCACTGCACACTGCAGGTGGCGGGAGCCCGTCACGTCACTTTATTCTTTATTCTTTTAGTGACAGTTTGAATAAAGGAAGGCCCGGTCACACATTGTGACTGTTGGAGTTCCCATTTCTTGTCTCTCTCTTTCTTGCTCTTGCTCTCCCGCCATAGCTCGCGTGCAAGCTTCGATCCTTCTCACCTTTCAAAGTTTAAATCCACTCAAATGTGTATTTGTTGTTCAAGCTGCTGTTTTTCTTGGCCACATTATTTCACAAAAGGGCATAGCTATTGACTTAATCAAGGTGGTAGCAATAATGAAAGCTATAGTACCAGCTTTTTCATTTGGGTTACTTCACTTTTTAGGCCAAATCTGGTGGCATGGTCACCACCTACGTCTTTTGGCACATCTGGCTATCCCACCAACAAATTGGTGCATGTGGCCAAGTCAACATATCAATGGAATGAAAAATTCAATGTTGCATTTCGATGCCTCCAGCTCTTACTCTCAAAAGCTCCTATTGTAATTCTACCAAATTAGGCAAAGACCTTCCATGTATTTATAGATGCATCCAACATTGCTATTGGCAAGGCGCTTATATAGTAGGATACTAATGTTTGGTTTAGACTTGTGTTTTATGCTAGCAACAATAGAAGGTTACCGAATGCTGAGAAAAACTATTTAGTGAAAGAGAATGACTTGGCATGATTTATTCCATCAAGAAATTCTGGTATTATTTGCTAGGATATGCCTTTTTCTTTCATGTGGATCATTTTGCACTTGTCTATTTGGTCAAGCAACATAATGTCACTAGGCAACTTGCCGAATGGATTCTCATGCTGCAAGAGTTTGCATACACAGTTGTACATCATCTTGCATCTAGTATGTCATTGCAGATTTCTTATCCCACCTTGACTCCGGAGAATCTCCAACTAGTGTAGAGGATGACTTCTTGAATGCCCAGTTGTTTGCCGTAGCAGTAAATGTGCTTGGCCCAACCCTTCATGGTCATGATACGATGAAATGATGATTTCTTGGAGATGAAAGTACCTCTGTTTCATCTCTAGAAGGACCAATAGAAATGATTGGTTCTCTAGAGTCAATGTTTTGAAATTGTCATGAGACAGTTGTACTATCACACGCTATGTGGAGTGTTGCAAAGAGTAGTTCTCCCTAAGGAGCAATCTCTTATCTTGGAGGAATCCCACTAAGGAATTGCTGGTAGTAGAATCCAACAAGTTGGCTTATGGTGGCTTATGGTGGGTGACTATGTGTGGTGATGTGTGCAACTAGGTCTAGCACTATAATTCTTGTTAGCAACTTGGCAAGCTTGGAGCTAGAGACCACTTGCCACTCCAACCAATCCTAGGCGTGCCCCCACTAGCTCCACTCCAACACACTTCTCCTCTAGCTCAGTGGCAAAATTCAAAGTTGTCACCTTTTTGAAGATCAAATTGTTAGCCACTCTTCGGTACCTAATGGATCAATCAGCTAGAGAGTATGTACCTTTGCTGAAGCAAAATGTGCCCTATTCATCAAACAAAGGGAAGTAGATCACCATGGAGGAGCTCGTCGACACCTTGAGTGAGGAAGATGCTTCACTAAGCCACTGGTCCCAAACTTCTTTGACCTCTCAACTGGCACTGATTTTGTAAATTTGAAGTGGCAGTTGATGATCAAACACTGCTAAGCACTAGAGCAGCATAACAATGAGGCAAAGAAACATATATCTAGGTGCTTCAATAGAGGCGGTGCTAGACCTAAACCACGACTTGAAGATGGAATCCGATCTCCTCTAGCAGTAGATCACAAAAAAAGTGCAAGCTTGAGTAGCTCAGGAGATGAAGAAGACTATCATTCCTCACCCCAGTTAGGATTCCATAGACCACTCTGCTCCAAAGCACCACTATAGTGCTCTTGCCCCTCTAGCCCAAGGTTGAAGCCATAAGAACCAAATCAAAGCTTGACACTAGAACCCCCCAACCCAATGACCCAGGCCAGGGTCAGGGAGACAATGATCCCCTTTCAGATGATCTGCTATTTGAAACACCTCCACCTACACCTTCAACATCATGAAGTTGGCTAGCATTGCCCAACTCCGGGCCTACCTAGTCTAAGGCCTTATCCCTTAAATGCTAGCATTGGATCCATGCCCTCCTCACTATCGAGTCCTGGCACAAACTAAAACTAGAATGAGTCCATGCTCACATCATTTAGATCACTTTTGAATGTGACTAGTTGCAACAAAAAATATGACTAGGTGCCCTTTACCTGGAGAAGTTTGTTGTCGAGCTCATATACCATAACATTTCGCAACCACCCCTCTGGAGTCGCATTGACTTGTGGCTATAGTAGCATCACCTCCAATAGTACAATCCCCTCCCATCACTTTTCCACCCACCAAGATGCCCAACACCTCAATTTTGGCCCCCAATCCCATCTCCCCTTCCATTGTTTGCCATTGTAGCCCTACCTCTGCCATCGAACTAGTTCCAGGCTGAGGACGTGCTCAACATAGAGGATGTCAAAGATATTAGTGTGAGCAGTTATGTGGATCCAAGTCCACTATGCATGTTAGTGTTAAATTCAATAGCAATCAATGTCATTTAAGCGAGAGTTGCTAGTGGTACATTAAGGAGCTGATGTGTGTAGATGCAGTAAAGGTTACTGACCATGACAGAGAGAATATCCCACTTCCTAACATGGCACATGGTTAAAGAAAATATCCCATTGCAAGCATTGGCCTATATAATGGTGGGAAGCAAAGCATGGCAGTTGGTTATTGTTCAAGCATACTCGTAATCCTGGAGGCCAAGCAGCAAGGAGTCCTCTTGCTCCATGCCATATCCTACATGAGTCTTTCTACCAAGTCTTCTCTGACTAGCATCATGGGTGCTCTCACAAAAACATCTATCTTATACTGTTTTTCAAGTACTTGTAGTAGTACTACCTTGGTCGTTGTATCCTAAAATTCTTTAACCCCTTGTATTGTGTTATGACCATTTGGTCGTCCTGAATTGAAGTACTAGTCTCTAATTCAGTAATACATTTTGGATTGAGTTTGAGTATGCTTTGTGTTTGATCTCTATGTTGTGATCATGTCTCGCTCTCCAACCTCGACACTATATGTTGAAAGTGATGTTAGTGTTTGTATATGTTAGCTCTGACTATTTTCATTCATCATTCTTGTGGTGGTTGTGCTTGGATACTAATTACAATCATCAATTACTATACTGACGTTATTGGGACTTAAACTTAGGGAGAAGACCTTACATCAACTTGAAAATGGTGGAGGCATTGCTAGCTTTCCATGATTGGACAATCTTATATGAAACGAGTGAGTGATCATGTTGGGGTTTCAACCCTTGAATAAGGTCCCATAGGTTTTGAGAGTCAATAACATGCCTGATCATATTTGACCAAGTGGTATAGTTAGACCCGTTGAAATAAGTATTTTCAAAAAAATAATGTTTAGCCAATGAGAACGATTAACCATGAGGTGTTGTATAAAAATATTAAGAAGGATAAGATGGGTAGGAAGGAGGTAGAGGGGGATAAGAAGGAGTAGGAGAAGGTGGGTAGGCAAAAATGGGTTGTGGGTGTCCATATGGTGCCAATGATGAAAGTATTAGAATATGAATGTTTCCATAAGGTGTCAATGGAGGTGGAGACACTAGAGCACAAAAGCCTTGTCCAAATGTCGACACAAGTTACTTTGGAGATGTCCTTCATCACCATATCCAAGACTTTCCACAATACCCTTGATCTTTAATACATATGCATTGATATACATTCTCTCTTTAGCTTGATGTAGATATGACTTGAGTTATAACTTTTTGGACTTTGTGTTTGCCTTAAATAATCTTGCGAGATTCTTCCATACAATAGTAGAGATTTTAGATTCTTGCAAATAGCCCATCATACTATTTGTGAGTGTTAGCCAATACATTACATTACTTTGTGTTTATTACTATCAATCCTTCTTAGTCCTTATCTATTCTGCATTAGCATTTCGTTGAGGGACTTCAAGTTCCACTGCCATGTCTTCAATGCAATTCCAAATTCCTTGCCATGAACGTCCATGCAAGATAATTATTCTTATCAAGCTTATCATTGAAATTTGGCTAAAACTATTAGATATTTTGACAAGATAAGCAATCTCACAAAACTCGCAATTTGCAACCAAGTCAATACTAGGTGTACTAAAATAAAAAATCAAAACATGCAGTATTTTTTAGTAATCCCATAAGAATGATTGCAATCTACAATTTGTATGCATGCATGCTTTGTGTCTACAACCTAGCAAACACATGAAACCTTACAGATTCAAAATCTATAACCTTTGTACTTGTAAATGGTAAACATAACTAAATTTACAGTATACCCAAAAATTACTTTTGACCAACTTGTAGGACTAGAATAGAGGCCAAAAAAACCTCAAATGGAAAAAACCATTGTGAAAATCCCCTAAAGGACATATATGTAGTATGTACATTGCTCATGATGCTTGCCAAGTTTCCCTACAATTGGAGACTATATCCTTGCTAGCTTTAGGAGTCTTCTATGGCTATATTCCTAGGCAAATCAAGCAAGATGGAACAACCTCTTAGTTGTTGCTTTCTTGCTTGATTTCAAGCTCTATCATCTTCACCTTAGTCTTTGATTGAGCTCCACATAGCTATGGGATGGCTTTGATATCATGTAGATGGAAAAGATGAGAGAGAGAGAGGTGAAGCAACCAAGAGTGTAGACACTTTGGATACTTGATCTTTCAAAAGTCTCTATCAAAGCACCTCTCTCTCTCCCCTTTCTCTCTCTACACACATAGATTGTGATGTAATAAAAGAAAGTAAAGATGAAGAAGCAAACAACCAAGTGGTGAAGAAGATAATTTCCCTCACACAACATGAAATAATGGAGATGAAGGTGCTCTGCCCTTCTCACAAATTATGGATGCTTAAGATATGCAACAAAGAAGCTAGAATGAGTAGGACTTAATCCTAATCTATTGGCAGCTCTTCCACACTTAACATTTTGTTTAAGAAGAGGTAATGCATAATGGGATCTTTTATGATTCTCATATCGGTAATGGAAGCACGCTAAAATATATAGAAGCAATATAGGTTGGATCATATTTGTTTGCATTGATGGCTTACTAATAATCAACACTTGTTATGATTAGATAGTTGATCCTTTCCCATTTTTCTCTTTGAGAAAACTAGTTCTATGAAAAGGGAGACTTTGATTTTGATAGTGTTGGTCCAAGCCATCTAGAACTTCTTGTGTGGTGTCGTGACAACTAGGCTTGAAGGAGGTGATTAAGTGGCCACACATAGTTTTTGCTCTTGAATTTTTGCTATGAGTTCCTCTACTATGGTGGCATATTTAGTGATATGGGCTCATATTCCTCCTAGGAATATGGAAATTTGATCGTAGCTAGCAAAAAAAGTGAAATTATCATCAATCTATTTAAGGCACATGACAATAGTCTTACTTGTGTTGCTAGCTATGTTGATGGCTAGTTCTAAGATCAACGGTCTCATATATGATAGATGCATATCTAGAGGTGGTTTGGGTTTAGTAACACATGCATGATGATTAATTATACTTGATTTTTATGAAGATATTGGTAGTGGATTGTTGATTGAGTCTACATTTTTTCTAGTAGTTTTCTTCTTCTTTGATACTACTTGAGGGTTGTTACTAGCAGGGCCATTGATGATAGAGTAGCTGGTAGTTTTTGTTTTGGTTAACTATTGCTTCTAAAAGGAATGGTTGTTGAAGAATGAGAAGAGTAAGGGGAATTGGTGGTAGTTATTGTTGATTCCTCATAGGCCTTATCTTTATTATTGGAATTGAGGCTTGGTATTGTGGCAATAGTCATTGGTTGTAGTCGTGCCCTTTCTTACACAATTAGGGCTCTCATAGTAACTAGAGTCTATTATGGCACTAATTCCTTCATGAGTGAAGATTATGGTTGGAGTACCTACTTCCATTTAGGACTTGAGGTAGCATGGGGCTTCATCAAGTCTTTTATTGTTGGCAATGTAGGTTTAATCACATGTTTAATTTGTTTCTTTGTTATTAGTTTAGGGATTTTCACTTGAGATTGTGTGATTTTTTGGGGTGGTTGTTGATGGCATTGAAATGCTCAAGTTTTTTCAAAGCTTCCTTGGTAGGTTGGAAATGATGAGATAATCATTGAAGCATTGGTAGCTAGATCAATTTGTTTTTGGCATAGTAACCTTGGGCATATAATAAGGTCTTACGTACCCATTGCAATATAGCACTGATCTTTCTTTGGTATAAACATGAGCATTGGTCTAGGGTTATTAGAAGTAGAGTGTTCACTTATTTGGGAAGAGGAAAAATTTTATTGTTGGAATTTTTTACCTAAGGAATCCACTTCTTTGGGGTAAGGTACCCTACTTACGGATATTTGCTTATTCTTTTGTGCTTTCAATAGGCCTTTGAGCATGGATTTATCTTGCTCAGTAGAGAGGTTTTTCTATGTTTTGCTAAAGACATCCACGGCGTATTCTATTTCATAGACACAAGATTGCCATTTTTGAAAGTTGTGAAGATTTTCATGTTGGCTAAGGCTACGTGCATGTGTTGGATATCATAGTCGATATTGCACTTAGTGTATCATTTGAAGGTCCTACCCAATAAGGTTTATTATCCTAATATTCTTTATGTTTGGTAGTACATAAAATATCTAGGGGGGCTTTCAATCTCGATACTTAGCATTACCTTGCATTTCTGTAGTATCTAAAAAATCAATTTGGAGGATTTCAATCTTGATGCTTAGCATTACCTTACATTTCCTTAGAAGAGTGTATAGAGTATCCCCATATGGATTAACTTTTGGAGTTATTGGAATCCATTGGGGTTGCTCAATTTGCATCAAGCATCATGTTTAAAAACATTGTAATCAACTCTCTTGTCAATGAGAGCACAAAGGGTGTACTCTCTTTTTGTGGTGACTTTGACCCTAATATGCGCAAGCAAGATTAGTTTCTCATCTATAGTTGACTCGCTATCAGTTTGTTCATCATCATCATCTGTGGCTTTGTCCAATAGTGATACCTTTCAAAACCATATGGGATGCTGTGAACAACTCCTTGAAGAGGTAATGAGATGGGTTTTTTGCAGGCATAAACCTGTCCTAAAGGAATTGACATGTTTGCTTCCGGAGGGGATTGGCAATCATGGAGATACTGACTCCTGACATGGTAATAACCCTCTTTGGATCTAGAACATCCTGTGTCTACTTTTGTAACAACTTCAAAATATCCTCATTGGAAAACAATTGATGGGTAGTAGGGATAGACTTTCCACGATATGGCAGATAAAGAGCCTTGCCCAGACTCTTAGGTGCCATAAGAATAGTAGTGCCATGGACAAAACTAGACCTCTTACTGTAAGAGGCTAAAAAGTGATCACAAAGGGCAGGATCATCTGGAATTAGTGGTAAGAAAAGACCCACAAACTTGGATAAGCTCGCTTTAGCAACAAGGTTTGAATCCAATAATAAGGAGTAATCATGCGCTACCAGAGGGACATACTGGATTGGGGGAGGGGTATGAGGCGCTATTCAGATGGTTTTACACACACACACCACACACATAGACAACCACAATGAATGCCTACAAAACAACAGGATAACCATAAATAAGAGATCGACCAAAATAAACACACATGGATGTGACTGACCGACTGACCACCCCAAGCATCTCACATCCTTTAAAAAAATTTCGACATGACCTCTACACATATGCGACTGAAAGCTTCATGCGATGCAAGACAAACAAACATCCTAAAGCCCCGTATTAGGCAGAAAAGAAAACTACAGACCGTATCTGTAATCATGTCATAGGAACCTAGCAGGATTTCAAATGCTTTTCCAAGTCTGTTTAGACTTTAGAATTTGTATCAACAAATTCTTATCAATGTCTAACAAATCCTACAAACTTCCAAAAAATTTATTTTTCTGATACTGATAGTTTCAAGGTTGTCGAGTATTTCATAGTTGTTTTTGCTTCAACATTCTCGATATTTTAGGCAAGGTTTTCTTGCTAATTCATACATGGGTCAACTCATAATATTGACGCTCTCGCCAATATAACCATTAATATTGACATTGCATGTATTTTTAGCAAGAAAATCAGTTTTATTTTATTCTACTCATATTCTTGGTTTAATCGGCGATGTTTGACCATTTGTCAAACTTTCAATGTTATATAGAAAGATCAATTTTCATTTAGCTATGTCCTAAGTGCAATGCTTATTGTTTTTCTAAAATTTTTTATTCTAAGCAATGCAAAAATTATAACAACAACCCACTTATAACATGACCAAAACTTATGTAATCAAATTAGACAATAGAAAAAACTCGAAAGGTTGCAGGTGACCATCCCACGAAGTGCATTTATTGAAAAGAGAAAAAAGTGCAACGAGGGAATGGTTTAATGAATGGTTCGTTTTAAGAAATTATTTACAAATGGGTGAAATTTTAGTAGGTGTTTAAAAAAATGGTTGTTTCTTCCTAAAATGTTAATTACAAATTATTAGGGTGAAGTTGTGCGTTAAATGAAACCATGACTCCGATACCTAGACTGAGGTTTCTAAATGCAGATACATTCATTAGAAATTAATGGTGTGTGGAGCATTTTTTTACCAGCGCGTGCTTTTTCTGACAATTGGTTTAGTTTTATTTAAAATTACACGTGTCTGTAGTGCACAAAGCGCGTGTTAAGTGAAGGATAGGTTTATTTTTAATTTATAAGAAAAATGTATGTGTGACAAGAATGCACGTGGAAAAGTGGGTGATTAAATTTTATTTTAAGAATTAACTGTGGTTGTGGGGTGATACAAAATAAATAAAGTGAAAAATATAAAAATAAATACCTGGCCAGGGGTGTGTATGCAAGAAACTAAATGCGTACGCATGAGTCTCAAGATGCAATGAGTCCAAAAAAAACAAAAGCCACTAATTGAAAAAAAATGTGACACCTCATTAAAAAAAAAGATATCAAGGCAAGGTTAGTATAGTCCTAGTTTGTTTGTTTGGTTGTTATTAGTAATTGTGTGTTTTTTGTCGTTTTGTATTTTTGTATTTTTAATTATTATTATTATTATTATTTTGGTCAAATTGTGATTGAAATAGCTTCAAAGATGGAAAATATTAAAAAAATATTACTTTAAAAAAGTAAAATTTACCAACCGTTTTATAAAAATTTTGACAAATTTTTAAGTATTTTGGCATTTGAAAACGATTTTCAATGAAAAAAATAATCATTAAGTGATGAATTAAGCAATTTATCAGCATGATTTAAGTTTTTTCAATATTTTTTGGGATTAATTTTTGACTTTTATGGATTTTTAAATAATTTTTTTTCATTTAAAAATAGATTTTAAAGAAATTTATGAGTTTTTTAATTTTTTAAAATTAGTCACTAGAATTTCAATTTGGAAAAATATTTCATTTTTTTTTAAATTTGACAAAGAATTATTTTCATATTTTTATGGATTTTTAAAGATTTTTAATAAAATTTTAGGTATTTTTAAATGGTTTTTAATGTGTTCTTTTGTCCAACCAATCAGGAGGCCGCAGGATGGATGCTTCAATCAAACACTGCTTCAAGATGTTGAATGCCTCATCACAACCATTGGTCCATGTAAACTTGGCATCTTTTCTCAGGAGTTTATGTAAAGAAGCTACCTTCGTCGCAAAGTGTGCAATGAATCTTATGTAATAGGCCACACGGCCAAGGAATCCCCTCAATTGCTTAAGGTTAGTTGGGACTGTCAAGGTGGCAATCTTCTCAATCTTAGCAGGATATGTTGCTATCCCTTATGCAGACACAATGTGGCCCAGAAGAACTCCTGATGAGATGCCAAAGACACATTTGTCAGGGTTGAGATAAATCTTATACTCTGTCAAAGCATTGCTCTAGGTGTCCCCAATGCTCACAAATTAGGCTATAGACATAGAAGTCATCGAGATACACCTCTATGAAATCACATAAATGGTTATGGAAGGCAGCCATCATCGCTCGTTGAAAAGTAGCAGGAGCGTTACAGAGCCCAAATGGCATCACTCTAGAAGCATATGTTCCCCATTCTGTTGTGAAGGTTGTTTTGGATTGGTCTTCTTCTGCAATTTGGACTTGGTTGTATCCGATGAATCCATCGAAGAGGGAATAGAGATCATGGCCTGCCACAGTGCCCAACAGTTGGTCTATAAAAGGGATAGGGAAATGATCATTATTCGTCTTGGAATTCAGTTTTCGAAAGTCCACACATATTCGAAATTTCCCATTCTTCTTGGGAACTACCACAATGGGTGAAACCCATTCACTGTTAGCCATTGGATAAATGAACTCATCTTCAAGGAGCTTCAATAATTCAACCTTCACAAGAGCAAACTAATTGGGATTCATATGCCTCAGTCTTTGCCTCACTGGTTTGGCATCAAGCTCTAAGTCGATGTGGTGTTGGCATACTATGGGATCAATCCCTTTTAAATCTTTATATGACTATGCAAACACGTCTAAAGTCTCCTTTAGCAGGTCTCACACGACCACTAGTTCCTCTTTTGAAAGATTTAGACCCACCTTTAGGTGACGTTCAGTACCATCAGCATCCATAAACGTTAATTGCTTTTCACCTTCCACTTCAAGATAAATGTCCCACGGACTGCATTTGGGTAAAGATCTGACTCCTTCAAGGGAGTGGCCTCATCTTTTGATGATGCACTGGAACTACTGTCGTCTTTTAATGAAGGCTTAGCTCACTCTTTGGAAGGTAAAAATGTATCATTGAGGTTTCGGGCTTGGGTTGGGGATAAATTATTTCTTGGCTCAAGGATTCAACTTCTGAAGATGCATCTAAGAATGTCACATGATAGGAACTTTCCACGTTGAGTTTAACCTACAAGACTTGGGATTGTTAATAAGGTGCATCATCATCATTTTCTTTAAGGAAGGGTAACTTTGGATAACAAGAGCCACTGCTGAAGGAAGGCCTATTCTTCTTAATTCATTTTTTATAAAGGTTTTGCTCATGACGTGACTCATTAATCTGTCCAAAAGGTACCATAATCACTTTGTCCATCAGGGAGGAATCTTCTGCTTCTGAGGCTTCAGGAATTTCTTCCTCATCTTCACCTTCTGTGAGTAGGATAGATCCTTCTAGCTCACTTTCATAATCTTCTTCTGCATTATCACCTTTGTCTGATTGAGGTTCTGTTTCTACATCAGTGAGTGCTCTGTAAGAGAAGAACAAACTCTCTATTATGTCATCTGCTTCTACTTTTGTCTCTGTGTCTGTCTCTGATTCTGCTTTTGTCTGTATCTCTGGCTCTATCTCTGTCTCTGGCTCTGTCTCTGTGACTACCATATAACAGGGAGAATAGTACATCCATGCTTCTATTTCGCTGTCAGAGGTGATTTCAGAAGTCAATTCGGGTTCAGGCAGGAGGGATTCTCCCATGGAGAAGGACTTTGCTTCTTTCGGTAGTTAGCTTACAATGCCCACTGTTAGGGACTGGGCCTCTGTTCTCTTGGGAAAGATCTGTTTGATGGTCTCTTTGTCTCCTGATGTACCATCTGTTACTTTGTTGGAGGAATCGGTAACGACTTTGATGGACATGGATCCATTAGCCTTTTGTGATCCATACAACTTCAAACCACTTTGTTGGGTCCTCTGCCGAGGGTTAGGGTTTCTTTGAACTAGTCCATCCTTGGTTTTGCTTTAAAAAGCCAAGGTCTTCCCAACAATAGAGGGTATGAGGTCCCGTAAGAATTTGGTTTGACCGCCAAATATGTTAGCCAATAGTCTCTTCCTGCGAGGGTTGTCTTTATGTACGAGAGAATGCCTAGCAGTTTGATTTTGCATTGGTTTGCCAATCTAATAAGCCACTATGTAGGTTGCATTCTCCTTGCAAGCCTAGATCCTTCATTATCACGTCTGTCATTATGTTTACAGATGAGCCTCCATCAATCAATGCATCTACAATAAAGCACACCTCAATCCATATGCCAATCTATGGGGTTCCAAGATACAGGAAGATGTTAGCCACATCTACTTCCTTCATGGGTTTTGAGGCTTTGTTGGACTCGGTCACCACGGAGGGAATACTTCTTAAGCCTATTCTTTTAGTTAGTATGCTTTTGAATTTCTTTCGACAGCTGGGAGACAACATCAACAACTGTTGGAATGTTAAGTTTGGTTTTAAAGTGTCTAGGTTTTTGACCAAATCATACTCTTTGATAGGATCCACAGGCTTTTACAATCACCTGGGAAATGGGGCCATGCCAACTTTTATCTTCCCTTTTTCTTCTAGGAGCGGCAACATCTGCGCTTCTTCTTCACGAGGAGGTACTTCCACATCTTCTATTTGTTGGACTTTTAGTCCTGTCTTTGCAACTATGTTTGTGACTCTCTGTGGCTCTATAGTGCTCTGTACTTCATTGTTCTGGACTACATTATTCTACTTTTTCTTAGGAAGGTTGAACTTCATAGTCTTGACAGAGGCTTGATAGAGGGAACGTTCTCTTTTGGAACTACGGGTTTTGCTTTCTTCGCAAGCGTTATTGCGGCCACTTCCAATTTCACCAAATTGGAAGTATATTCTTGGTTCTTCTGTTGGGTATCAGAAGTAGATTTCATAGGGATTGGACTTGGACAATCTTTTGCAATGTGGCCTTCTCCTTTGCATCGACTCCATAAGGGCTTGTAATCCATAGACCTTCTAGGGTTTGGACAATTCGGTGAGATATGACCCTTTTCTCCACATTTGTAACACTCCACCTCTTATCTCTGACCATCACCAAACTGTCGTCCTTTGTAGCTCTGAGAGGGAAACCTCCTTGGACTGAAATTAGGACCAAACTCCCTAGGCGTTGGTCCAATGTCTCGCGTTGTCATTTTGGATTCCAACAAGTTGAATCTTGCGTCTTCATCTTTCTTTCTTTGTTCGTGCATCTCCTTTAGAGAGAGATGATATCCTCTATATGGTTCTTCCTCAAACAGGATGAATAGAAGGCTCCAGGAATGGTTGGTTTTCGGGTACATTTAGTGGCTAAATGTCCCGCTTGATGGCACTTTTTGCACCATGTATTAGAGTGCATCACATCTCTCCTACCACCCGTAGTAGTGGATATATTGGCAGTATTCACCTTTAGTGTCTGTAGCTATTCTATAATCACATCCATAAGCTCTTTCTTGATACTTGCCATTGAATTGGATAGGTAGTCCTTCAGATTTTCACCTCCTGGAGTACTTGTAGTAGGGTTTTGGGAAGCTTCTATGATTACTGCATACACTAGTTGGGTCCCAGAGGGTCCACTGTTCTGGTTTTGATTTAGAGCTCCTATTGAGACTTGGGGTTGTTGGTTCCAGTGGGTAGGGCTCCACTGTGGTTGAGTCACCATTGGAGGAACTGTTTGAGGCCACTGTTGTTGTGGTTGAACCATCATTTGCAATTGCCCCTGGAATTGCATTTGGTGGGTATACCATTCCTAGAGTTCCCTCCACCTTTACCCCACCCCACAGCCCCACAGCCCCACCCGCCCCCTTTACCCTAGCCCCTAGTTTCTAGCCCCCAGCCCCCAGCCCCCATCCCATCCCCCAGCCCTACCCGCCCCCCATCCTACACCCCACCCCATCCCCCATCCCCTAGCCCCACCCACCCCCCATCCCATCCCACACCCCACCCCACCCTCCTTTCACACCCCCTCTTAAGCTCCTATTCCCACCCCCCACCCCACTCTCTTTCACCCCCCCTTCTAAGAGCCCTTTCCCCTCATCAACCCTTTCCCCCACCACCGTTCCTTAACCCCCCCCCTTGGCCCCCGTTCCCCCGCCGAAACCCCCCATAATTTTCCACTACCCCCCTTAGCCCCTGTTCTTGTAAGCCCCCTATGTTCTTGCAGACACCCTCACCTTCGACTCTCCTTCCCCTCAATTAAAAAAAAAACAAACGAGTAACACAAACACAAATAATACCATAACACCGCTTGCGAGTGTTCGTGCGCGCTCGTGGGAGTTGTTGTGTCGCGTGTCCAGGAGTTGTCGCCACCTAGTGTTCACGCGCGAAGATGCGCGTTCGGTCTTATCCGTGTGGTGATACGTGCCGTTTGTTCATACGTGGCTGTTTATATGTAACAAGGTACCCCCATTTTTTATTATAATACTGTCCAAAACCTTCAAAACTACATAACAATCCTTAAAAAATCCCTTAAAATTCATAACAAATCTAAAAAAATTCCATAAAAATAGAAAAATAATTCTTTATTCAATTGGGCATTTTTTGAAATCTTTTTCCAAAATGAAATGTTGATAACTAACTTTTGAAACTTCAAAAACTCACAAATTCCTTTTGAATATATTTAAAAGTAAACAAAATTCATAAAAAAATCATCAACATATAAAATTAATCCCAAAAAAATATTGGAAAAGGTTGACCCTTTTTTCATGTTGATGAATGATAATTGGATATTCAAGTCCTTAATTTATCACTTAATGATATTTTTTGCTAATTGAAAATCATTTTTAAGTTCCAAAATACTTGAAATTTTACCAAAAATTAAAAAAAAAAACGAATGGTAAATTCTAGAAACATTTCAAGAAGCTTCTTTTTAATATTTTCTATCTTTGAAGCTATTTCAATCATAATTGATAATAATAATAATAATAATAATAATAATAAAATATTAAAAATAACAAAAACACACAAATACTAATAACAACGAAACAAGAAAACTAGGACCACACTAACCTTGCCTTGATATTTCTTTTTTAAAAATGAGGTGTCATATTTTTTTAAAGGATGTGGCTTTTGTTTTTTTGGACTCATTGCATCTTGAGACTGATCCGTGCGCATTCAATTTCTTGTATACACATTCCTACAAGGTATTTCTTTTTATATTTCTCGCTTTATTTATTTTTTGTCACCCCACAACCACAGTTAGTTCTTAAAATAAACTTTAATCACCCACTTTTTCATGCACGCTCGTACTATACACACATTTTTTAATAAATAAAAATAAATTCATTGTTCACTTAGCACACGCTTCGTGCGCTACAAACACAAGCAATTTTAATTAAAAATGAACCAATCGTCACAAAAAGCACGCGATGGCAAAAAAATGCTCTACACACCATTAATTTCTAATGAATGAATCTACATTTAGAGACCTCAATCTGGGTATCGGAGTCCAGGTTTTGTTTAACGCACTACTTCATCCTATTAATTTGTAATTAAAATTTTAAGAAGGAACTACCATTTTCTTTTTAAGGTTTAACACCTAATTAAATTTCATCCATTTGTAAATAATTTCTTAAAACGAACCATTCATTAGAGAGAGAGGGTGAGAGGGAGAGGGAGAGGGAGATAGATGTCTACTAAAGACCGATTCAGCCTATGAGACATATCAAGGGGGGATAGGGTGAGAGCTATGTGTGTGTTTTGTTGTGTATTCTCCTTATATAGCAGCTTGATGCTCTTTATGGTTTTTATATGTGCATATTAGTTCATGGATTCGATGGGCTGTCACCCTATCACATGGTTGCCAATGAGAGTAGGATTTTACGACCCTTGATGAAAGTCAAAAATGTGTCAAATTTTGTCAATTTGAAGTATAAATTAAAGCTCAATGGAAGCAGCAAAGCCGGATTCAATAATTTTAAGCGGTCGTGGAAAGCAAATTGTCTATCAGAAATACTACCAGCCCAATCAGCATCAGTGTATCCATGCAACTGTATCTAAACCCCAGTCTCATAAAATAGTCCATACTGCAATGTGGACTTCACATACCTGAGTATGCGTCTAGCCGCATGCAAATGCGGTTTCCTTGGAGCCTGCATAAACTGACTTACCAATCCAACATCATAACTCAAATTTGGCCTGGTAATAGTCATATAAATCAAACTTCCTACTATGCGTCTATACATAGTTGGGTCTTCCAGAAGCTCACCTGCATCTGCGCTCAGCTTCACATTCTGCTCGAAAGGAATTGAAATAGGCTTACAGCCTGTCATCCCATATTTGGACAGAATGTCCAATCCATACTGCCTCTGCAAGAGCCGTATCCCATTTGGTGATCTAATCACCTCAATGCCCAAGGAATAACGCAGCTCTCCCAAATCCTTCATCTCAAACTTTTGCTTCAGTAGCATTTTCACATGAAGGATATCTTCATCACTATCACCTGTCATAATCAAATCATCAACATAAATAACAAGTAGCATATTAACTTTCTCTGTTTTTCTCACATAAAGTGAGAAATCTTCCTTGGAAATCTGAAAGCCAATAGTGACAATATACTATCCTATCTTGTCAGACCATGCTCTAGGTGCTTGCTTCAAGCCATACAAGGCTTTCTTCAACCTGCAAACAAACTCAGGATGAATAGCATGCACATAACCTGGTGGATGCTCCATATAGACCTCTTCTGATGTAAAGACCATCCCTTTGATGTAGCCATAGCAATGACTGCTCTTACGGTTGCCATCCTTGCAACTAGACTGAATGTTTCTTTATAATCAATGCCATATGTTTGTGCATACCCCTTGACTACTAATCTTTCCTTGTATCTGTTCACAATACCATCTGCATTTTGCTTCACCTTATAAACCCACTTACAACCAATTACATTCTTATCTTTAGGCAAAGGTACCAATTCCCATGTAGCATTTTCTTCCAAGGCATCCATTTCTTCATCCATGGCTTTCTCCCATGTTTCTTTTCCCATGGCTTGCTCAAAAGAAGTGGGTTTTGGTTCCTGTATCACTTTGGCCATATAGGCATAGTGAATGGCTGTAAATCCATCATATTTTAGCCTATCCACAGGATACCTAGCTTTGGTAGACCTGCACAAAGTAGGTTCACTCCCAGGTGCTCTCAAAACATCCGTGATCTTCCTTACTCCAGGTGTAACAATAGAAGGAATACCCAACTCATCATCAATGCTCTATTCTGAGCCACTGGATTCACCATCCACATAAGAGTGACCTGCATTCACATCAAACATGGACTGATCTACTTTCTCTTTTCCTTTTCATGAAACCTGCATACCACTATTTGCGTTGCTTTGAGGAGATTCTCCTGATCTCAATCTGCCTGTCCATGGTGAAGAGTGTGAATCACTGCTAGAGGATACTCCAGGTCCACTAATATTTTGTGACTGCTGCTGTGATTTCTGTGCAGCATTACCATTTTGTGCATGTACATCATCAATCACATTTACTGGTTTATACCAGCTACTTATCTCATAAAAAACAACATCTCTACTCACTATAAACTTACGAGTAGAAGGGTTATAGCATATATATCCTTTCCTGCAGAGAGTAACCAATAAAGATGCACTTCTCAGCTTTTGGATCCAACTTGGATCTCAACTCATCTGGCACATGAACATAGGCAATGCAACCAAAAATTTTCAAATGAGAAATATCTGGTTTCCTACCAGTATACCTCTCCTTTGGAGTCATCCCATATATTGCTGTAGTGGGAGTCCTGTTCGTTATGTAGACAGCTGTAGTAACTGCTTCAGCCTAGTAAAAATCTGGCAAGTCTTTTTTGTTGAGCATTGCATGAGATACCTCTCCAATATGCCTGTTTTTCCTTTCTGCAATTCCATTTTGTTGTGGGGTATGACTGCATGAATATTGCTGCTTTATGCCATGCTCCTGCAGGAACCTTGCAAA
This sequence comes from Lygodium microphyllum, assembly GCF_053477565.2. NCBI lineage: Eukaryota > Viridiplantae > Streptophyta > Polypodiopsida > Schizaeales > Lygodiaceae > Lygodium > Lygodium microphyllum. The sequence goes on from NC_141142.1 coordinate 159,824,846, forward strand.
CTCATTTGAGAGGTACTCTCCCCCTCCATCTGACCTTAGGCATTTTATTTGCAAGCCTGTTTCTTTTTCAACCATAGCTTTAAGAGTTTTGAAATGCCCAAATACTTCACTTTTCTTTTTCATAAAATACACCCAAACTTTTCTGCTATAGTCATAAATAAAAGTGACAAAATAATGACAGTCTCCAATAGATGTAGCTTTAGTAGTCCACACATCGGAGTTGATTAATTCCAATGTCTTCTTACTCTCTTGAACATGTCTAGGAAATGGTTTCCTTGCCTGTTTTCCAAATTGACAGGCTTCACATACCTTATGCATTTCTACAACCTTGAATTTAGGCAATCCTGTAATAATATTTTGGGCCTGCATTGATTTAAGTCGCTGTACATTAACATGACCAATGCATTTATGCTAGATATCAATATCTGCACCTACACTGGTCCCATGTGCAAAGATTGCTGCACTCAATTCAGGCATGTCTGCATCCAACGTAAACATTCTGCCCTTCTTATTTCCTTTTGCTATCAAGCGACCTTTATTTTTCATATCCTCAACAAAGCATCCATGAGGATTAAATCTGACCTGCAAGCCCTGCTCAACCATTTGACCAACAGAAACCAGATTCTTGGTGATATTCAGGACATGAAATATATCCGACAGGTATTTCTTTTTCCCATCCTGCATAGACAAATGAAATTTTCCAATCTGCATAATAGGATGTGTAGTATCATCACCAGTCTCCACAAATCCTGGTTTTTCCATTTTTGTTGCATCCTGCATCCATTCTGCATGACCTGTCATGTGGTTTGATGCACCTGAGTCAACATACCACACATCGTTGCTTTCTTCTGCACTTGTCACCAAATTGGTCATGTGCTGCACCATAAACAAATGCTCATTTCTGTCATCATCCTGTCTACTAGAAGATGCATAAATCTCTTGTTGCAATTTTCCATTCATGATGTCATTCTGCTTTTTATAGTAGTCTTTAGCTATATGACCCATTTTACCACAGTAGTAGCATTCAACATTGCTGTTTGCATTTTGGCCTCTTTGCCATCCACCACGACCTCTTTGGCTCCCCTTGCCTCTAGAGTTACCATGTCCTTCTCCATAGGATTGGCTTTCTTGAGTTTGCTGCATATTTTGATTTCTACCACGGCCTCCAGATCGGCCTCCTCTACCTCTACCTCTACCTCTTCCAGCATTTGAGTAGAAGACAATTTCTTTTGAAGTTCCTCCTGAAGAAGATGCACCACCATTTCTCTGCTCCTTAGAAATTAGAAGAGCAATTAACTCCTTAAAATCAGGAAATCTTTCACGGATGGAAATGGATGTTCGGAACTGTGCATGATCCTTGCCTAGACCATTCAAGGTCACAGAAACTAAATCATCATCTTCCACTGGTGACCCAATGGAAGCAAGTGCATCTGCAATCTTCTTCACCTTCATGTGGTAGTCATTGATGCTCATACTTTCTCTTTGCACATTGTGTAACTCTTGCTTGAGTTGCATTTTCCTGGTTTGCGTATTTGTGCTATACATTTTTGATAAAGTTTCCCATGCCTCCTTTGGCATACTTGCATCCTGAATATGCACAATCATAGAGTCTGAAATACTGACAGACAGCCAGTACATAACTTTTCTGGCTCTCTCATGACATCCTTTAAATGCCTGCATTTTCTGTTAATTGGGAACATTTGGAAGAACTAGTTCTTCTTCATTTCCTGCAACAAATTTCCAATATCCTTTTCCCATAAGGAAATTCATCATTCTAAACTTCCATGCTTGGAAGTTGTTCTTGTCAAGCTTTTCAGTGACAATCTGTGAAAGAGAATCAAACGCCATTATAGAACACTGCAAAAAATTCTGTCACTGCAAAAAACACAGCTTCAGCCTCACAAGGGCAAATCTGCAAAATTGACGAAAGTGGTATTTGACCACACAATCACTTCCTAATGACGATTTTGCATCAACAGTCAACAAGGATGATTCTGTAACTCCCAATGTCTCTGCGCGCAGACATATGATGCAATTTCTATGGTAAATTTTCACCGACCTGTAGAACAGTGGTCGCACAACAAAAACATGGCCTTTTTTTGAGTGCGTGCAGAAAACTTCCGCCTCCAAAACAGGCCCCAAAATGGCCTTGAATAAAAAAAACAGGGCAACCGAGGGCTAAAGCAAAGGACATCTCAATCTGAGACAATGCACTCTTGCACTTTCTGGCTGTGCTACCTACAGAGACTTGCTACACAGCGAAGGGCATCTCAATCTGAGACAATGCACTCTTGCACTTTCCGGCTGTGCTACCTACAAAGACTTGCTCCCAAACTCGAAAAATGAAAGCAACACTGGTCCTCCATAAATAAGAGATCAACCAGAATAAACACACACAAACGTGACTGACCGATTGAACACCCCAAGCATCTCACATCCTAAAAAAATCGGCATGACCTCAGCATATTGAGATATCGAGCTCCACTCGTGATATGCCAGGGTGACCATTGTGCATTTATGTCACCGACTTGTTAGCTGCAGATGCGGTTGGTACACCGCCCATGAATAATAGCTAGATGACAACTATCCTTATCTACTCTAGTTCGTGGCTCAGTTAGTATGCCACCTTAGTTAGTTGTCTTTGGTTTGAGACCCATATATAGGGTTCTTCTATTTCTTTGTATGAGACTTCTTTTTGGCTTACACAACTAAGAAGAGGAAAACTGTTTTCAGCCTCCACCCTTGTGTGTATTCCCCCATTGTGCAAGCAAGAAAGCTACAAGTGAGACTCCTTCCTTCTCTCCCACAATCTTGACATGGTATCAGAGCCTTGTTCATGGTAAGGAGCTCAAGAAAGCAAGCCAAGCTTGCGGTGTTCTGGTAAGAGGAGCAGTATTGCTTTCATTTTCTATTTTGGGAGCAGATCTCTGCAGAGGTAGCACAGCCGAAAATTGCAAGAGTACATTGTCTCAGGTTGAGATGCCCTTCGCGGTGAAGCAAGAAGGCAGTATATTTTTGATTTGAGGCCACTTCGGGGCCTATTTTGGAGGCAGAAGTTTTCTGCACGCACTCAGGAAAAAGCCCTGTTTTATGCTGTGCGACCACTGTTCTACAGGTCGGTGAAAAGTTACCACAGATATTGCATCGTATGCTCGTGTGCAGAGACATTGGGAGTTACAGAATCATCCTTGGTTCCTGTATATGCAAAATCGTCACTAGGAAGTGACTGTGTGGTCAAATACCACTTTCGCCAGTTTTGCAGATTTGCCGTGTTCTTTGCAGTGACAGAATTTTTTGCAGTGTTCTGTAATGGCGTCTGATTCTCTTTCACAGATTGTCACTGAAAAGCTTGACAAGAACAACTTCCAAGCATGGAAGTTTAGAATGATGAATTTCCTTATGGGAAAAGGATATTGGGAATTTGTTGCAGGAAATAAAGAAGAACCAGTTCTTCCTGATGTTCCCAATCAACAGCAAATGCAGGCATTTAAAGCATGGCATGAGAGAGCCAAGAAAGTTATGTACTGGCTGTCTATCAGCATTTCAGACTCTATGATTGTGCATATTCAAGATGCAAGTACGCCAAAGGAGGCATGGGATACTTTGTAAAAAATGTATAGCACAAATACGCAAGCCAGGAAAATGCAGCTCAAGCAAGAGTTGCACAATGTGCAAAGAGAAAATATGAGCATCAACGACTACCACATGAAGGTGAAGAAGATTGCAGATGCACTTGCTTCCATTGGGTCGCCAGTGGAAGATGATGATTTAGTTTCTGTGACCTTGAATGGTCTAGGAAAGGATTATGCACAGTTCCGAACATCCATTTCCGTCCGTGAAAGATTTCCTGATTTTGAGGAGTTGATTGATTTTCTAATTTCTGAGGAGCAGAGAAATGGTGGTGCATCTTCTTCAGGAGGAACTTCAAAAGAAGCTATCTTCTACTCAAATGCTGGAAGAGGTAGAGGCAGAGGTAGAGGAGGCCGATTTGGAGGCCGTGGTAGAAATCAGAATATGCAGCAAACTCAAAAAAACCAGTCCTATGGAGGATGACGTGGTAACTCTAGAGGCAGGGGGAGCCAAAGAGGTCGTGGTGGATAGCAAAGAGGCCAAAATGCAAACAACAATGTTGAATGCTACTACTGTTGTAAAATGGGTCATATGGCTAAAGACTGCTATAAAAAGCAGAATGACATCATGAATGGGAAATTGCAATAAGGGAATTATGCATCTTGTAGTAGATAGGGTGATGACAGAAATGAGCATTTGTTTATAGTGCAGCACTGAAAAATTCTATGACAAGTGCAGAAGAAAGCAACGATGTATGGTATGTTGACTCAGGTGCATCAAACCACATGACAGGTCATGCAGAATGGATGGAGGATGCAACGAAAATGGAAAAACCAGGATTTGTGGAGATTGGTGATGATACTACACATCCTATTGTGCAGATTGGAAAAATTCCTTTGTCTATGCAGGATGGGAGAAAGAAATACCTGTCTGATGTATTTCATGTCCCAAATATCATCAAGAATCTGGTTTCTATTGGTCAAATGGTTGAGCAGGGCTTGCAGGTCAGATTTAATCCTCATGGATGCTTTATTGAGGATATGAAAAATAAAGGTCGCTTGATATCAAAAGGAAAGAAGAAGGGCATAATGTTTACGTTGGATGTAGACATGCCTGAATTGAGTACAACAATGTTTGCACATGGGACCGGTGTAGTTGCAGATATTGATATCTGGCATAAACGCATTGGTCATGTTAATGTACAGTGACTTAAATCAATGCAAGCCCAACATATTGTTGCAGGATTGCCTAAATTCAAGGTTGCAAAAATGCATAAGGTATGTGAATCCTGTCAATTTGGAAAACAGGCAAGAAAACCATTTCCTCGACATGTTCAAGAGAGTAAGAAGCCATTGGAATTAATCCACTCTGATGTGTAGACTACTAAAGTTGCATCTCTTGGAGGCTGTCATTATTTTGTCACTTTTATTGATGACTATAGCAGAAAAGTTTGGGTGTATTTTATGAAAAAGAAAAGTGAAGTTTTTGGGCATTTCAGAACTCTTAAAGCTATGGCTGAAAAAGAAACAGGCCTGCAAATAAAATGCCTAAGGTCAGATGGAGGGGGAGAGTACCTCTCAAATGAGTTTGCAAGGTTCCTGTAGGAGCATGGCATAAAGCAGCAATATTCATGCAGTCATACCCACAACAAAATGGAGTTGCAGAAAGGAAAAACAGGCATATTGGAGAGGTATCTCGTGCCATGCTCAACGAAAAAGACTTGCCAGATTTTTACTGGACTGAAGCAGTTGCTACGGTAGTCTATAATGAACAGGACTCCCACTGCAGCAATACATGGGATGACTCCAGAGGAGAGGTATACTAGTAGGAAACCATATATTTCTCATTTGAAAATTTTTGGTTGTATTGCCTATGTACATGTGCCAGATGAGTTGAGATCCAAGTTGGATCCAAAAGCTGAGAAGTGCATCTTTATTGGTTACTCTCTGCAGCAAAAAGGGTATAGATGCTATAACCCTTCTACTCGTAAGTTTACAGTGAGTAGAGATGTTGTTTTTGATGAGATGAGTAGTTGGTATAAACCAGTAAATGTGATTGATGATGTAGATGCACAAAACGGTAATGCTGCACAGAATTCACAGCAGCAGTCACAAAATATTAGTGGACTTGGAGCGTTCTCTAGCAGTGGTTCACATTCTTCGCCATGGACAGACAGATTGAGATCAGGAGAATCTTCTCAAAGTAATGCAGATAGTGGTATTCAGGTATCACGAAAAGAAAAAGAGAAGGTAGATCAGCCTATGTTTGATGTGAATGCAGGTCACTCTTATGTGGATGGTGAATCCAGTGGCTCAGAACAGAGCATTGATGATGAGTTGGGTATTCCTTCTATTGTTACACCTGGAGTAAGGAAGACCAGGGATGTTTTGAGAGCACCTATGAGTGAACCTACTTTGCGTAGGTCTACAAGAGCTAGGTATCCTGTGGATAGGCTGAAATATGATGGATTTACAGCCATTTACTATGCATATATGGTCAAAGTGATACAGGAACCAAAACCCACTTCTTTTGAGCAAGCCATGGGAAAAGAAAAATGGGACAAAGCCATGGATGAAGAAATGGATGCCTTGGAAGCAAATGCTACATGGGAATTTGTACCTTTGCCTAAAGGTAAGAATGCAATTGGCTGTAAGTGGGTTTATAAGGTGAAGCACAATGCAGATGGTTCTGTGAACAGATACAAGGCAAGATTAGTAGTCAAGGGATATGCACAAACATATGGCATTGACTATGAAGAAACATTCAGTCTGGTTGCAAGGATGGCAACCGTAAGAGCAGTCATTGCTATGGCTGCATCAAAGGGATGGTCTTTACATCAGATGGATGTAAAGAATGCCTTCTTGCATGGTGATTTGCAAGAAGAGGTCTATATGGAGCAGCCACCAGGTTATGTGCATGCTGTTCATCCTGAGTTTGTTTGCAGGTTGAAGAAAGCCTTGTATGGCTTGAAGCAAGCACCTAGAGCATGGTCTGATAAGATAGGACAGTATCTTGTCACTATTGGCTTTCAGATTTCCAAGGCAGATTTCTCACTTTATGTGAGAAAAACAGAGAAAGGTATTATGCTACTTGTCATTTATGTTGATGATTTGATTATGACAAGTGACAGTGATGAAGATATCCTTCATGTGAAAATGCTATTGAAGCAGAAGTTTGAGATGAAGTATTTGGGAGAGCTGCGTTATTTCTTGGGCATTGAGGTGATTAGATCACCAAGTGGGATACAGCTCTTGCAGAGGCTACTGGATTGGACATGCTGTCCAAATATGGGATGACAGGCTGTAAGCCTATTTCAGTTCCTTTGGAGCAGAATGTGAAGCTGAGCGCAGATGCAGGTGAGCTTTTGGAAGACCCTACTATGTACAAACGCATAGTAGGAAGCTTGATTTATATGACTATTACCAGGCCAGATTTGAGCTATGTTGTTGGATTGGTAAGTCAGTTTATGCAGGCTCCAAGGAAACCGCATTTGGATGCGGCTAGATGCATACTCAGGTATGTGAAGTCCACATTGCAATATGGACTATTTTATGAGACTAGGATTCAAATACAGTTGCATGGATATACTGATGCTGATTGGGCTGGTAGCATTTCTGATAGACGATCTACTAGTGGATATGTGTTCTCTTTTGGGAGTGCTGCAGTCACTTGGAGCAACAAGAAACAGCCTACAGTTGCCTTGTCCAGCACAGAGGCTGAGTACAGGTGTGCAGCAATGGCTGCATGTGAGGTAGCTTGGTTGCATAAGCTACTTTATGATATGCATCAGCCTACAGATGGGCCAGTTGTCATTTATTGTGACAACATGAGTAGTATACACTTGGCAAATAATCTAGTCTATCATGCTAGAACAAAGCACATTGAGGTGCATTATCACTATGTCCGGGAGAGGGTTTTACTAGGTCTTATTGATCTAGTTTATGTCAGCACAGAGAATCAGGTAGCTGACATATTTACGAAGGCATTGGGCGCAGAGAAGCTGCGCAAGTTCAGAGACCTGCTTGGTGTGCAGGAATTGGGATTGAGCTCGAGGGGGAGTGTTGAGATATCGAGCTCCACTCGTGATATGCCAGGGTGACTGTTGTGCATTTATGTCACCGACTTGTCAGTTGTAGATGCGGTTGGTACACCGCCCATGAATAATAGCTAGATGACAGCTATCCTTATCTACTCTAGTTCATGGCTCAGTTAGTATGCCACCTTAGTTAGTTGTCTTTGGTTTGAGACCCATATATAGGGTTCTTCTATTTCTTTGTATGAGACTTCTTTTTGGCTTACACAACTAAGAAGAGGAAAACTGTTTTTAGCCTCCACCCTTGTGTGTATTCCCCCATTGTGCAAGCAAGAAAGCTACAAGTGAGACTCCTTCCTTCTCTCCCACAATCTTGACATGCTTGCCCTGACATTTTATGACATACAATGATTGATTTTGTAGTCTTGAACCAAAGACATAATAAAGCCTCTACTCATGTACAAAACACTACCAACTAAGGGTGGATACTTTAGCTTATCTTTCCAAGCACCATCCCTTTGATTCTTCCTTCTTTGATGCTTACCATCAACGATCTGCTATAGGTCCATCCATTCCTAGCTTATCCTATTATCAACAAATGGCCCATCGGTATGATGCTTATTTTTCCATTTATCAATCCAACTCAATAGTCATTTTACCTCTCCTTTTCCAACCTCAGGGTACACCTCAACTTCTAATCTTTACCTATTGTTCTTTCATTGAAGATCGAGTATTTTTCCCTTCTCAGTCTTGTCCTTACCCATCCATACATATTCCGTCCACTTTTCTTGCCTATCAGTTAACATCTTTCTTAATTGATTCACCTAAAATTTCAGCTAATCCTTCTTTAGCTTATTCCTTGTTTTATGATTTTGTCTATCCATCTCTTCATCCTCTTTTATCCATTCCTCTTCCATCTCCTACCACTTCAATTTATCATCCCCCTCAGTTGGTTAGTGGGTATGAAGGGTTTGATCAGAAAATTCCAAGAAGAAGAGGATGGAGCTCAACTGATTCTCTTACGGAACCACATATTAATTGGCCATTAATTCCAAGGGAGTGGACAACTGCTAGTCAGGCATATCAAAATTATCTTCATTTTGCCCAACAATATTCACAATCTCCAGATCCTTCATAATGAGATTGACAGCCCACTTTGCTTGGTACCTATATATGCATAGGCATTCACATAATGATCAAAAGGCCATTCCAAAGTTATGCATGAATGTCAATGTGAACATTGATTCCCAACAAATGGATGTCCTACATTTTCATGTCTTTTGTCTGCCTAGCAGATACCTTGTTTTGCTAGAAAGGATGTGTTGCCTTTGATTCTTCCAGAATCCTCCAAAAACTTTTGTAGATGAATCCTTATCCATGGATCGTTTTTGTAATCATCAAGCCTTCAAGAGGGATCATCTTCACTGATACCTCTGGATGTATCTTTTATGCTTCTTAATGATATGTCTCTCTTTTGGAGGTGCCAATCAGATAGTTGTTTTGTGTTTATGCTATGTTAATTTCTATATGATGAGCTCATGGTGGTTGCATATTGGATTTGTTCGAGAGCTCTCTTTTTGACTATTGGCAATGATGGTGATGGTGGATGAAAAGCTTAAGATGCATATATCCTTTACGAATTTGTTATACTTTTCTGTTGTTTATAAGGTGTGTTAATGGATAAAGGTGTTTTCCTTTCATTGTATCCTTTCTTAGATACATGTGATAAGTTGGGGTCATGGTTGGGTGGTTTATTGAAGGTACTAAAGAAGATCGAGTTGAGCTCTTTAATGAACTTGAAATCCTTTTTTCTTAGCTCGTGATGACGCTCCTTTATTAAGTGTGGGGATATGTTGAATATTGAAATGACTAGATTTTTTCGTTGATTTTTGTTGTTTTTGAGGCTTGAATGGTTGATTTTTGAAGGATTTTGAGTGATGACTAGTTGTTTTGGAAGTGTTTGAGAGTGTTTTGGATGATATCGACCCTGTGTTGAGCTTCTGTAGAGCCTTTGTTCCTGCTATGTTCTTGTTCTATTCTGTTTTGTATGCCTCTGTAAGTGTTATATGGAATGTATGTGTGGCTTTGGGAAAGTTTTCTAGCCTTGGAAATAGGAGAATGTAAGTTCAAAAGAACTCAAGGAAGTGGAAGAAGTAGCTGCCGAAGACTCAAGAGAAGACTGGAGTGCAGTGACTGTGATGAGCTATGAAGAGTCACTATAGTGGCTTTGGTGACCTTTCATATCAGACACACCTTTTGGAAGAGGCATCCATGACCAAAGAAGGTTTATTATGAGTGATTATTGAGTATTTTAGTGAGGACATGATGTACTATTGATTGAGAGAGAAAGAGTGAGTCAAAGATGACTAATTCTATGCCAAACAATGTACCTATCTATAAGAGACTATGAGAGAAAACTATGAAGACAATGAAGATGAATGCTGTGTGATATTTTTTCATTCAAAGTGGTATTTCTTTTGTGTTCTCTTTGTTGGTTGATGAATTCTATGGAGAATATGAAGAAAATGATGAATTTTGTTGAAGTTAAAGCCATGGGAGGATTGTTTCTATGATGCTGCATGAAGATTTATTACTAGTGGTGTTCTTTTCCTTGTTGTGGTTATCTAAAGAATGAAACAAAAGCTTGTTGATGTTACAAGATAGATTTTCTTGCATACTAAAATTCAATTTTATTTTTCATTTTTCCCCATAGGAACACATTTCATCCACTCGAAACGACAAAACCATCATTCTACCCTTTAAAAACCGCATTTTGGGTTTGCGGGATTTAAATAGCACATGTAAATCATTATAAAATTAGAATTTTCTAATGTACAACAATTAAACATAATGCAAACAACACTCACACAAATTTTCATCACATAAGAACATGATTTCCATCATAAAATGTAAAGAAAACTCCATTTCCTTCATAAAAAATAGTCATACTGTGTTTTTATGAAACTTGAGACGCATTAAATGACTGCGTGACCAGCGAACGGAGTCTCCATTGCTTTAAATACCATTATGCATATAAATCTTCAGCATCTCCATTAATCTCCATCATAATTTGCTTCAATCTCCTTCCTGATTCTTCCTTCAAGATCATGTGTATGAACAACCCATAGAGGGGAGAGAGAGGGAGGAGAGAGAAATACCGATTTTTGATCTCCATGTCCAGGCAACCATTGGCGATGGAGGGTAAAAAAATAGAGCTTCAGGCCACTGTAGTCACTTCATAGGGTTGTATAGAGGTGGGAGATGGCCCCTCTCCCTCTCTCTTCATCCATCGCCATGGTGCCTCCTTCCCTTCTTCATGCCATTCCTAAAAACGCCCCCTCCACTCGCGTGAATTTTGGGGGGTGGGAGACCCCAAGGGTCACCTTCCTTGACCCCCAAGTCCCCTTCACACTAAACCTCTTTGGTCTTTAGACCCTTGGCATCCTCGTTCGATTGTTCGGCATCAGAATTGTGATCTGAAAAATCCAGCATGTCCATCTTGAAGTCCCCCATTGCCTGGCATCTCCCGGGCTCCAATCTGACATCATGGGAAATTATGGAAATTTCCAACCGTTGCTCGATGGGTCTTTAAAGCACTTTTGGAGCCCGACTATTTGCCGCTTAAAATCGTACTAATTGCGGTTGCCTCCTTCAACGAAGTCTATTTTTCCCTTGAAATTTGGAAATTTTGGCTATTTTTAAGCACTTCTCGGAGTCAAAAATCAGCTCTCAATGCAGGCAGAGGACCATGCTACAAGTAGTAAAGAAGATACAAGTGAGAAAAACAAATAGTTTCAAGAACCAGAACTTGCAAAAGACCTAAATGTGTGATAGACCTTGTAGCCAAAGAGGATGATATGGATATATTATAAATCTATATGTTTTATATGATAATGTAATATTTTGTATAGAGCTCATATATCCAACTAAAAAGTGGTTTTCGTTTTCTTTTGATGTGTTTTTCAAATTCACTCTCAATCAAATAGTTTTTGTTCCTGTTAGAAACCATGTTGATTATTCTTATGTATTAGAAATAATCCCTTATGAAATAGGTTATAGTTCTTCTAGCTTAAAACTTACGATGCACATAAGACATATATAAAGGAAAATTTGTATTCACTATCAACATAGCCTACATGCATAGTCTTAGATTAAATTTATATTGCCTATAGGTCCAAGCTCAACCTCAAGGGGATCTCAAAGAGATATTCGAAACTATCTTAGTCTCATGGCTAGGCTTAAGTGAATAGCCAAGCTTTGATCCAATAAAATTTTCAAGAGAGGGTTGAAACTAGTTTCCTTATGGGGCCAAGCTTGAGTGCATTTCCATTTTTTCTCTCAATCAAATAGTTTTTGTTCTTGTTAGAAACCATGTTGATTGTTCTAGTGCATTAGAAATGTGAATACTTTTTCTAGCTTAAAACTTATGATGCACATGAAACATATATAAAGAAAAAATTGTATTGACTATCAACATAATCTACATGCATAGTCTTAGATTAAAATATTATATGGCCTATAGGGCCAAGATTAACCTCAAAGGGATCTCAAAGAGATAGTTGAAATTAGTTTGCTCTCATGGCTAGGCTTGAGCACATGGCCAAGCTCTATTGCAATAAAATTTCCAAGAGAGAGTTGAGACTAATTTGCTTGTAGGGCCAAGCTTGAGTGCATGGCCAAGATTTACCACTAAAGAAATATTGAAGAGAGAGTTGAAGCTATCTTAATTGTAGGGCATGGCTCTTAAAAACATGCTCGAGCACAAGGCCATGCTCTATCTCAAGGGGAACTTGAAGAGAAAGTTGAAACTAACTTGCCCATTGCTAGGCTTGAGTGCATGGCTAAGCTCTATCTTAAGGAGATCTAACTCTCTTGACCATTGGCCAGGCATAAGCACATGGCCAAACTCTCGCCCCAAAGAGAAATTGAAGAGAGATTTGAGACTATCTTTCCTTGAGGTTTAGGCTCGATCTCAAGATCTCAAAGAGAGAGTTCACACTATCTTGTCCTTGGGGCCATGTTTAAGCACCTGGCCAAGTTGTACCCTTAAAAGAGATAATGAAGAGAGAGTTTGAACTATCTTGTTCATTGGGCCATGCTCGACCTCAAGGAGATCTCGAAGAGAGAATTGAAACTTATATGTGCTACTTGTATATTGAAACCTAAAAATATTATTTTAAAATAGGCAGATACAAAATCTATTGTGGAATATTGAAGTCTTATGTTGTGCATATTATAAGTGTTGATATGAGTTCACCTTTCCAATCCATTCATATCTTTATAATTACTTTAATTGAGCTGAATATAAGATAGTATCACTAAATAGTTTCATTCATGAGAGGTAAATGCAAGATGAAATGATGAATGAATCATTTGGTAGCAATCTTAATGTTCCTACAACATAGAGCACAACAAAGAAATTAATGTTAATAACTGTAGTGGATTTAAATGTTTATTATTCAAGTATCCAACTATCACTGCTTCATAAATCTATAATATATGGCATTAACAAGTATCTAGTGCTCTATTCTAGTTGTATGGAATTCATGAATATTTTTTCTAGAATTATGTAATATTGGAATCCTATCACCGCAAGAGCATAATGTTGTGTCAATGGTTAGAAGTTTACAACAAAAAGTAGTGCATGATTTAGGTTTCTTTGTCATTTGGAGTGAGGAGCACTACTACAGATTTGAGAAAATGACAATGTATAGACCAAGGAAGCCAGGTGTGTTGAAGCAAGGTTCAAGTCCTTAACAAACATGGCTATGTGATTTGGATGGAATGCTGCATGAACCATCCTTACTAATGATATCCTTATAATAGTTGTGTGGCACTAAGTGCAAAATGAATCTTTTCATCCCCTTTTGATATTGAAGAAAAGGAAGATGACATGATTATTAGGCATTTACTTCCCTACTTGCTTGTGTTAAATGATGCTTTTGATGTGCAAAATGTTATCGCAGATACTCGATATAGCAAGATACCTCTATTCGAAAGGCAATCTTGGTACAACTAGGTTAGAGATATTCTGTGTGAGTAGGATGGTATGAGCAATAGATGGTATAATGAAGAATTTCACACAAGAGGTTGTCTCGTGTAAATCTTGTGGAAGGTAGAACTATAAGTCCAGATATAATTGATCAACACATTCTAAGATTCTTTAAAAAGAAGTTCAAAAAATTCCTAGGATGAGACCTATGCAATTGATAAGGCTAGCAAAAAGGTTGGGTTGCAAAAAAAGAATTGGGATGAATGCAGAGGTTGCAAAGAATTTCTTGGAAAGACTACTACACTAATATGGATTTAGAAATGAAAGGTGAGAAGGATCGAAGCTTGCTTGGAAGAGCTATGATGGGAGAGAAAAAGCAAGAAAGAGAGAGAGACCAAATGGGAACTCCAATAGTCAAAATGTGTGACTGGGCCTTCCTTTATTCAAACTGTCACTGAAGGAATAAAGAATAAAGTGACGGTGATGGGCGCCAGCCACCTACAATGTGCAGTGGCAGAAACTGTCAGTGTAGCAATACACGGGCTACTAGGTGGAGGCACCTTTACCCCCAACAACCTCCCACTTAAAGGTGAATTTTTCCCAGTTGAGGAGTGACAAGAAAAAGAAAAGACAGTACAATGTACACATGTACAATAGGATGAGGAAAAACATAATCTCATCCAATGCCCATCAATCTCCTGAGGAAGGCAAAGCACTCAATAGTGAGGCTTTTTGTGAGCAGATTTGCAGGATTTTCTTTAGTGGAGATCTTGATAAGGTCAACAGACTTGTCCTCCATGACCCCACGTATGAAATCATACCTCACCTCAATGTGTTTTGTCTTTGCATGGAAGATTGGATTCTTGGCTAGCTAAATAGCACTCATAGAATTCGAATGCATCGTAGGTATAATATCAATCCGAAGGTCATGAACCAAACAACCCAACCATATGGCCTCCTTGCAAGCCTTAGTGGTTGCAACATACTTGGCCTCAGTGGTAGAGAGAGCCGCACACTTTTGAATTCTGGACATCCAAGAGACCACCTCCAGCATAGGCCAGAAGTGGACTTCCTGCTATTTGCATGTCCTGCATAATCGGAGTTTGTATAGCCCACAACTCTTGTAGCTTGGTTGCTATAGCAAATACACATATTTGATGTGCCCTTCAGGTATCTCATGATACCTTCATGGCATCCCAATTTTCTTGCCAGGTGTAGCTATATAGCATGCCATAACACCACCTATAAAGAAAATATCGGGATGAGTGGCTATCATGGCTTACATCAAACTGTCCATGGGCTGATGCATAAGGGATCTTGGCCATCTCAGCCCTCTGCTCATCTGTCTGTGGACAATTGGCCTATGAAACCTTCACATAAGAAGGTAATGGACGGCCAATAGGCCTCATGTCCTGCATGTGGAAATGCTCAAGGAATTTATGAATGTACTCCCTCTGTGAGAGGTAGAGTAGTCCCCGATGCCTATCATGCTTAATGTGCATACCAAGAATGTGAGAGGCCTGTCCCAAATCCTTCATCTGAAAGCTCTTCTTGAGCTGAGATTTAAGAGCATCCAACTCATCATGAGCTTTCCTTGTTATCAGCATATCATCCACATAAAGTACCAAAATAAGCAATGAGCCATCACATGCTTTCTTCGTGTAAAGACACAGATCCATAGCACTCTTGTTGTAGCCCTATGACTCCATAAAGGCATCAAACTTATGATACCACTCCCTAGGTGCCTACTTCAAGCCGTAAAGACTTTTCTTCAACTTGTAGACTAGGTGCTCCCTGCTAGGTTCTACAAAGCCCTTAGGCTGTGTCAAGATTGTGGGAGAGAAGGAAGGAGTCTCGCTTGAAGCTTTCTTGCTTGCATAATGGGGGAAGACACACAAGGGTGGAGGCTGAAAACAGTTTTTCTCTTCTTAGTTGTGTAAGCCAAAAGAACTCAAGTACAAAGAAATAGAAGAACCCTAGATATGGGTCTCAAACCAAACTCAACTAACTAAGGTGGCATACTAACTGAGCCACGAACTAGAGTAGATAAGGATAGCTATCATGTAGCTATTATTCAGGGGCGGTGTACCAACCGCATCTACAACTAACACGTCGGTGACATAAATGCACAACGGTCACCCTGGCGTATCACGAGTGGAGCTCGATATCTCAACACTCCCCCTCGAGCTCAATCCCAATTCCTGCACACCAAGCAGGTCTCTGAACTTGCGCAGCTTCTCTGCGCCCAATGCCTTCGTGAATATGTCAGCTACCTGATCCTCTGTGCTGACATAAACTAGATCAATAAGACCTAGTAAAACCCTCTCTCGCACATAGTGATAATGCACCTCAATGTGCTTTGTTCTAGCATGATAGACTGGGTTATTTGCCAAGTGTATACTACTCATGTTGTCACAATAAATGACAACTGGCCCATCTGTAGACTGATGCATATCATAAAGTAGCTTATGTAACCAAGCTACCTCACATGCAGCCATTGCTGCACCCCTGTACTCAGCCTCTGTGCTCGACAAGGCAACTGTAGGCTGTTTCTTGCTGCTCCAAGTGACTGCAGCACTCCCAAAAGAGAACACATATCCACTAGTAGATCGTCTATCAGAAATGCTACCAGCCCAATCAGCATCAGTGTATCCATGCAACTGTATCTGAACCCCAGTCTCATAAAATAGTCCATACTGCAATGTGGACTTCACATACCTGAGTATGCGTCTAGCTGCATCCAAATGTGGTTTCCTTGGAGCCTGCATAAGCTGACTTACCAATCCAACAGCATAGCTCAAATCTGGCCTGGTAATAGTCATATAAATCAAGCTTCCTACTATGCGTCTGTACATAGTAGGGTCTTCCAGAAGCTCACCTGCATCTGCGCTCAGCTTCACATTCTGCTCCAAAGGAACTGAAATAGGCTTACAGCCTGTCATCCCATATTTGGACAGCATGTCCAATCCATACTGCCTCTGCAAGAGCTGTATCCCACTTGGTGATCTAATCACCTCAATGCCCAAGAAATAACGCAGCTCTCCCAAATCCTTCATCTCACACTTCTGCTTCAATAGCATTTTCACATGAAGGATATCTTCATCACTGTCACCTGTCATAATCAAATCATCAACATAAATGACAAGTAGCATAATACCTTTCTCTGTTTTTCTCACATAAAGTGAGAAATCTGCCTTGGAAATCTGAAAGCCAATAGTGACAAGATACTGTCCTATCTTGTCAGACCATGCTCTAGGTGCTTGCTTCAAGCCATACAAGGCTTTCTTCAACCTGCAAACAAACTCAGGATGAACATCATGCACATAACCTGGTGGCTGCTCCATATAGACCTCTTCTTGCAAGTCACCATGCAAGAAGGCATTCTTTACATCCATCTGATGTAAAGACCATTCCTTTGATGCAGCCATAGCAATGACTGCTCTTACGGTTGCCATCCTTGCAACCAGACTGAATGTTTCTTCATAGTCAATGCCATATGTTTGTGCATACCCCTTGACTACTAATCTTGCCTTGTATCTATTCATAGAACCATCTGCATTGTGCTTCACCTTATAAACCCACTTACAGCCAATTGCATTCTTACCTTTAGGTAAAGGTACCAATTCCCATGTAGCATTTGCTTCCAAGGCATCCATTTCTTCATCCATGGCTTTCTCCCATTTTTCTTTTCCCATGGCTTCCTCAAAAGAAGTGGGTTCTGGTTCCTGTATTACTTTGACCATATATGCATAGTGAATGGCTGTAAATCCATCATATTTCAGCCTATCCACAGGATACCTAGCTCTCGTAGACCTGCGCAAAGTAGGTTCACTCCCAGGTGCTCTCAAAACATCCCTGGTCTTCCTTACTCCAGGTGTAACAATAGAGGGAATACCCAACTCATCATCAATGCTCTGCTCTGAGCCACTGGATTCACCATCCACATAAGAGTGACCTGCATTCACATCAAACATGGGCTGATCAACCTTCTCTTTTCCTTTTCGTGATACCTGCATACCACTATCTGCATTGCTTTGAGAAGATTCTCCTGATCTCAATCTGCCTGTCCATGGTGAAGAATGTGAATCACTGCTAGAGGACGCTCCAGGTCCACTAATATTTTGTGACTGCTGCTGTGAATTCTGTGCAGCATTACCATTTTGTGCATCTACATCATCAATCACATTTACTGGTTTATACCAGCTACTCATCTCATCAAAAACAACATCTCTGCTCACTGTAAACTTACGAGTAGAAGGGTTATAGCATCTATACCCTTTTTGCTGCAGAGAGTAACCAATAAAGATGCACTTCTCAGCTTTTGGATCCAACTTGGATCTCAGCTCATCTGGCACATGTACATAGGCAATGCAACCAAAAATTTTCAAATGAGAAATATCTGGTTTCCTACCAGTATACCTCTCCTCTGGAGTCATTCCATGTATTGCTGCAGTGGGAGTCCTGTTCATTATGTAGACTGCTGTAGCAACTGCTTCAGCCCAATAAAAATCTGGCAAGTCTTTTTCATTGAGCATGGCACGAGATACCTCTCCAATATGCCTGTTTTTCCTTTCTGCAATTCCATTTTGTTGTGGGGTATAACTGCATGAATATTGCTGCTTTATGCCATGCTCCTGCAAGAACTTTGCAAACTCATTTGAGAGGTACTCTCCCCCTCCATCTGACCTTAGGCATTTTATTTGTAGACCTGTTTCTTTTTCAGCCATAGCTTTAAGGGTTTTGAAATGCCCAAAAACTTCACTTTTCTTTTTCATAAAATACACCCAAACTTTTCTGCTATAGTCATCAATAAAAGTGACAAAATAATGATAGCCTCCAAGAGATGCAGCTTTAGTAGTCCACACATCAGAGTGGATTAATTCCAATGGCTTCTCACTCTCTTGAACATGTCTAGGAAATGGTTTCCTTGCCTGTTTTCCAAACTGACAGGCTTCACATACCTTATGCATTTCTGCAACCTTGAATTTTGGCAATCCTGCAACAATATTTTGGGCCTGCATTGATTTAAGTCGCTGTACATTAACATGACCAATGCGTTTATGCCAGATATCAATATCTGCAACTACACCAGTCCCATGTGCAAACATTGCTGCACTCAATTCAGACATGTCTGCATCCAACGTAAACATTCTGCCCTTCTTCTTTCCTTTTGCTATCAAGCGACCTTTATTTTTCATATCCTCAACAAAGCATCCATGAGGATTAAATCTGACCTGCAAGCCCTGCTCAACCATTTGACCGACAGAAACTAGATTCTTAGTGATATTCGGGACATGAAATACATCGGACATGTATTTCTTTTTCCCATCCTGCATAGACAAGGGAATTTTTCCAATCTGCACAATAGGATGTGCAGTATCATCACCAGTCTCCACAAATCCTGGTTTTTCCATTTTCCTTGCATCCTCCATCCATTCTGCATGACCTGTCATGTGGTTTGATGCACCTGAGTCAACATACCATACATCATTGCTTTCTTCTGCACTTGTCACAGAATTATTCATGTGTTGCACCATGAACAAATGTTCATTTCTGTCATCACCCTGTCTACTAGAAGATGCATAATTCCCTTGTTGCAGTTTTCCATTCATGATGTCATTCTGCTTTTTATAGCAGTCTTTAGCCATATGACCCATTTTATCACAGTAGTAGCATTCAACATTACTGTTTGCATTTTGACCTCTTTGCCATCCACCACGACCTCTTTGGCTCCCCCTGCCTCTAGAGTTACCACGTCCTCCTCCATAGGACTGGTTTTCTTGAGTTTGCTGCATATTCTGATTTCTACCACGGCCTCCAAATCGGCCTCCTCTACCTCTGCCTCTACCTCTTCCAGCATTTGAGTAGAAGACAGCTTCTTTTGAAGTTCCTCCTGAAGAAGATGCACCACCATTTCTCTGCTCCTCAGAAATTAGAAGAGCAATCAGCTCCTCAAAATCAGGAAATATTTCACGAACTGAAATGGATGTCCGAAACTGTGCATAATCCTTTCCTAGACCATTCAAGGTCACAGAAACTAAATCATCATCTTCCACTGGTGACCCAATGGAAGCAAGTGCATCTGCAATCTTCTTCACCTTCATGTGGTAGTCGTTGATGCTCATATTTTCTCTTTGCACATTGTGCAACTCTTGCTTGAGCTGCATTTTCCTGGCTTGTGTATTTGTGCTATACATCTTTGACAGAGTATCCCATGCCTCCTTTGGCGTACTTGCATCCTGAATATGCACAATCATAGAGTCTGAAATACTGATAGACAGCCAGTACATAACTTTCCTGGCTCTCTCATGCCATGATTTGAATGCCTGCATTTGCTGTTGATTGGGAACATCAGGAAGAACTGGTTCTTCTTCATTTCCTGCAACAAATTCCCAATATCCTTTTCCCATAAGGAAATTCGTCATTCTAAACTTCCATGCCTGGAAGTTGTTCTTGTCAAGCTTTTCAGTGACAATCTGTGAAAGAGAATCAGATGCCATTACAGAAGACTGCAAAAAATTCTGTCACTGCAAAAACCACAGCTTCACCCTCACAAGGGAAAATCTGCAAAACTGGCGAAAGTGGTATTTGACCACACAGTCACTTCCTAGTGATGATTTTGCATCAACAGGCAACAGGGACGATTCTGCAACTCCCAATGTCTCTGCGCACAAGCATACAATGCAATTTTTACAGTAGCTATTCACCGACCTGTAGAACAGTGGCTGCACAACATAAAGCTGGGCTTTTTCCTGAGTGCGTGCAGAAAACTTCCGCCTCCAAAACAGGCCCAGAAATGGCCTCAAATCAAAAAAATAAGGTCGCCAAGGGCAAAAGCCCTTTCCCGCAGCATATACTGCCCTCTTGCTTCACCGCGAAGGGCGTCTCAACCTGAGACAATGCACTCCTGCAATTTCCGGCTGTGCTACCTGTAGAGATCTGCTCCCAAAACAGAAAATGAAAGCAACACTGCTCCTCTTACCAGAACACCGCGAGCTTGGCTTGCTTTCTTGAGCTCCTTACCACGAACAAGGCTCTGATACCATGTCAAGATTGTGGGAGAGAAGGAAGGAGTCTCGCTTGAAGCTTTCTTGCTTGCATAATGGGGGAAGACACACAAGGGTGGAGGCTGAAAACAGTTTTTCTCTTCTTAGTTGTGTAAGCCAAAAGAACTCAAGTACAAAGAAATAGAAGAACCCTAGATATGGGTCTCAAACCAAACTCAACTAACTAAGGTGGCATACTAACTGAGCCACGAACTAGAGTAGATAAGGATAGCTATCATGTAGCTATTATTCAGGGGCGGTGTACCAACCGCATCTACAACTAACACGTCGGTGACATAAATGCACAACGGTCACCCTGGCGTATCACGAGTGGAGCTCGATATCTCAACAGGCTGCTCCATGTAAATCTCATCATGCAAATCCCCATGCAAGAATGTAGTCTTGACATCCATTTGATACATGTCCAAGTCAAGCCGTCCGACTAAGGCCAAAACCAAGTGTAGGGCGGTGATCTTGACCACAGGAGAAAATACTTCATCAAAGTCAACTCCATGCTTCTGTTTAAAATCCTTCGCAACAAGTCTTGCCTTATAAGCCGACTTGGGGTGTCCAAGGGTACTTTTCAACTTGTACACCCATTTGCATGATAGACTCTTCTTACTAGCATGCAAGGAAACCAAATGCCAAGTCATATTCTTATGCAAGGAGTCCATCTTAGACTACATAGCCCTCTCCCAGGAGTGACTGTCACCCCTGCGCATAGCCTCATCATAGGTAAGAGGCTCTCCTGCATCTGTAACTAAGACATAATGCATTAAGGGCTCAAATCAATCAGGTGGATGTCTAGCTCTAGTGGACTGTCTCACTGCAAGCTCTACTGCATGTCTAGTATCCTGTCCAACAACACCCTGGCCATGTGTACCAACTGCTGCTACATGCTGTCCAATTGGCTATGCAGGAGCACATGGATCCTCATGGAATATAATCATGTGTATCTCTACCACCTTCTTAGGCTACCTATGCATCTTGTCTTCATGGAAGACTACATCATGGCTGCAGATGAATTTTTGTGCCTGCAGATCCTAGAAGCGGCAACCCATCTCGCTTGCATCTCCATAGCTAAGGAAAATTCATTTGACACTCTTAGGATCCAACTTAGCTCACTTGTCCTTGGGCACGTGGCAGAATGCCTCACATCCAAAGACATGTAGATGCACATAAGACGAAGGTTTCCTAGTCCATATCTCCTCTACAACTTAGAAATCCAAACCACTAGAAGGTGATCTATTGATGGTATGCACAGCTGTATTAATTGCCTCAGCCCAAAATCTCTGTGGTAGGCCTGCATGGCTAAGCATACTGCGTACACACTCCTGGATGGTTCTATTCATCCGCTCCGCCAAACCATTCTAGGGTGTGGTATAGGGGGCGGTCAACTGACGCTTAATACCCCTCTTGTCACATAGCTGTTCAAAGGCACGTGACACATATTCTCCCCCATTTTCAATCCTAAGGCATTTTAGCCTATGCCCAGTCTGGTTCTCAACCAATACAAGCCATCTCTAAAATACATCTAAGACATTTGACTTAAGACTAATGGGGTAAGCCCAGATTTCATGCGAAAAATTGTCAATGAATGTCACAAAATACTTTGCACCACCCATAGACTTATAGGGCATGGGTCCACATTCATCCGAATGCAATAATGCTAAGGGCTTACTCATGCGTGTCCTACCAGACTTCTTATGTGTATTCCTAGTCTAATGTGCCATAAAGATAATGCTCACATGAATCAAAACATGCATAGTCAAGGGGCGGTAAGTATTGCAAACCAAAAAGCATTTTCATTCCCTTCAAGGACATATGGTCCAAACGGGCATGCCAAAGAAATATATGTGGGATGGAACCCACTGACAAAACATGGTCAACAGAGGATCCATAAACTACAAGAGAATAGAGACTACCAACCTTGGCACCTCTAGCAAGCACAAGTTTACCATGTGTGATCTTCCAGGTAGAATCCCCAAATGAAACACGAAACCTAGCGTCATCAAGCTGCCTTGCAAACATAAGACTGTGTAAGTGCAGGTACATGACGTACATCCTGTAACATTTAAGTACTACCAGTAGAGAATTGCAACTGTACATCCTCAATGCCAACAATAGCAAGTGACCTATCATCACCCAAGTGAACTGAACCAGAGGACAATGTGGTAGGACTGGAACCACTCATGGTATGGTGTAACATGAAATGAAGCACCAGCATCCAAAAGCCAACACTGTGCATACATAGAGTGAACCTCGGTTAATGGCGTAGCATCACAAGAACTAGCTATAAGTATGTACTCCCCATCAGAGTCATCAGTCTGCATGACATTTATCTTCTCAATTTTCACACTGGATTTGCAGGCATAATGCTGCAATGAGAGGGATTTTCCTATACTTTGTCTTTCCCTTTCTCTTTGTGCTTCTCATTGCGCAACTCATGACACTGTGGATGGGTGTATATGATCCTTCTTGCAGCAATGATGACATGTCACATTAGCATTTCTCCCACGAGACTTGCTGTGTGACTTAACACATGACTTAGACCTAGACTTTTGCGAGTCTCTACCATGTCCATACCCATGGTCATTCTTTCCATTACCATCTTTGCCTCTAACATTCAAAGTATACGCCACACACGAGAGATATCCAAGTTCTCACGGTTGATCTCTTCTTGAAGAGCACTCTCTACATCAAGCAAGTTTAAAATACTGGCAAGAGCACATAAGGCAGTGCAGAATACATCCCATGACTCACTAAGAGTCCCAAGAAAAAACAATGGAGTAACCTCATCATTGAAGGTAATGCCCTTGCGAAGTCAAGTTTTTGAGGATAGCATGGAACTGGCTCAAATGAGTAGACATCGTCATATTCTCCTACATGTGTAGGTCCATAAGTTGCTTCGGCCAATACATCTAACTTGCTGGACTCTTCTTGTCATAGAGGTTCATTATCTTATCCCTAAGCTACCAAGCACTCTGTGCTTCCTCAATCACATTGTAATGCACCTGGACTTCCATAACTCATCAAGCTCATCCCATTCGTCATCAGTTATAGTTTCAGGCTGCTCGTCATGCATCCTTAGTGGCTTTATCTGCAATTTATGCACCAATACCTGCCAAACTTGGCTCTTCCAATATGCATAATTTATACCATCAAGCTTAGTGAAGTTCAAAATGGTGTAGACAATTCAAAAACTACTTGTTGTTTTCTGCTATAAATAGCCAAGATACCACTAAAACCAAGGCAAAATGACCACAAATTGATAGCTAATGATGCTGCCCACCAAGTACCATCAAAAGTACCATCAAAATGACCACGAATTGATAGCTAATGATGCTGCCCACCAAGTACCATCAAAAGTACATAAAATCAAGATAATTCAACACGAGAATTCCATGCCAGTCCATGCATAAATGTAGGCAAAATGAATTATCCTGATTTTATGTACTTTTGATGGTACTTGGTGCATAAATCAACATAAATTAGCGAAATGAGCAAACTATAGGCAAAATGAATGCACCAAGTCAACCACTTACTGTCAAATCATAACCATCATCAAGCGGGCATAAATCAGCATGTGACAGTCATATGAGTAAACACCCAAGAATGCCAAACAAATTCATAAGTGAGACAACACACCCCCTGTGTATTAATAGGGCAAAGTGTATACAACATTGGCAAGACCTGACACAAAGAGGTGTATGCTCAGGGAGTGCAAAGCCCAAATCAGCCCAACTACATCTATGAGGGCCAGTGCATATCAATCATGCAACATCCAAGTGAAGATCAAAGTCTCAATTATCCAAATGCTCAAGTAGCATAAACCGCCTACTCAATGTCTGTAAAGCGTATCAAGACACTCCCACTGGCACAAAGGCTAAAAATATTAAACAAAGAAGCTTAACAAGGGCATATGATAGCACCAGTGCCAGAAGATCCAAGATCAAGCATCAATAAGACCTCATGATCATATAGGATGTGTAGCATCCGTACATAGTATCCATAGACATCAAGTATATCCAAACTGTCACTACATCGATGTATACATCCAAGACATAGCCGAATCCAACACGCATATCCAAACATAAGAAAATAAGCTTCGACCTTGAATATTCAAGCATCAAATAAACATCCAAAATTGAGAAAACAGTGGCTCAATCCAAGCTCAAAACCATAGACAAACCATAGGCATACTTTCCCATATGTATAGGCACCAACCAGGCATCAAATGACTATGTAGCATGAGCATAAAGTGTAATAACATGGGGCTGCCTATGGAGTGTGTAAAACAATCAATGAATGAGAAAATTCAACCCCAAAAGCATCTCATATCATAGGCATACATTCCCCTAGCATTTGAGGAGCATTCGGGACCAATCGAGCAATCAATGCCAATGCCAACCAAGCATAAACATAAAGTGCTGATGTAACATTCTTTGTGGCTGCCTATGGACTATGGAAAATAGCCCTAGACTAAGGTAAATCAGTCCACAAATCAATGCCAATGATAACTACCAATGTCAAGCATCAAGGGGGTGTTTCCCCAGTGCCAAATGAAGTGTTTTTAAGCTGCCAATGAGTGCCAAAAGAGGGATAAAGTAAAAAACGAATTTTTTGCATGTCTTCAAGCTGGCCCAAACTAATTTGGGGCCTTTGGAAGAGTTGGGAAAGGTCAAGGCAAAGGTTGGGGAGTAGTCAAGGACCGCCAGGAGCTCCCTCTTGAAGGGCAAAGTCATTGGTAGAGAGTAGGCATCACAAGAAGCAAGAGGACATGGCAGCCTTGCTTCACAAAACTCGTGGACTGAAGTAAAATAACAAAAGAGAGCTCCAACACCTCTGAAGAAATTCCCTGAGGGTTCCAAAATGGGCCAGGTAGGTGCTTGGGAAGTCGAGGAGTGATGGGAGCTCGGGAGAGTTGGCTATGGTTGTCGGAAAGGAGACCCAATGAGTGTAGGTAATCTATAGGAAGCTGAAGGAGTCACAAACTAGGTCAGGATGCTCAAGCAACCATGCTTTGATACCAGTTGAAAGGTGAGAAGGATCAAAGCTTGCTTGGAAGAGCTATGGTGGGAGAGCAAGAGCAAGAAAGAGAGAGAGACCAAATGGGAGCTCCAATAGTCACAATGTGTGACCGGGCCTTCCTTTATTCAAACTGTCATTGAAAGAATAAATAATAAAGTGATGGTGATGGGTGCCCATCACCTGCAGTGTGAAGTGGCGGGTACTATATCAATGTGGTAATACATGGGCGGCTAGGTAGAGGCGCCTTTACCCCCAACAAGAAAACAATCATGTAAGTATATGTTTATAACAAGTTAAAGTCCTTGTAAAAACTCCATGAGTTTTCAAATTAGTGTTAACCATATTATCTTCTGGTTGTGTTTTTAGCTAACACATTCCAATACTATGACAATAATGCTCATTCTACAAAGGCACTAATGTAATGAAATCAAGAAACTTTATGTAGACACTTGCTGTAATTTATTTACATACTAAGCTATGTGTCATATTATTATTGACAAAAATGATACAAACACTCACAACATTGGTTCCTTTTGTATTTTTTGTGTGGCTTGTATTATATATTAGTGGAGTAAACTATTCTTGCACTAAGGGACTATATGATTATGTAAATCATCCATGTACAAAATGACAATTATTTTTATTGAAATATTTGACCCATGATTGATAATATAGAAACTCATGGTTTATTTTCCTTTGCATTTCTTATGCAACTTTTATCAATTGCTACTAAAGTAAAGTTCTTTTACATAATAAAAGGTTATATACTTTTTCACATCATTCATCATATATGTCTTTGGTTGAGATGTCAAATCATGTACACGTTGATAATGTGTATGATGTGTTTTCTTGTACCTCATAGTGATATATTTGCTTGTATCTCAAAGGGAGATTTGAGATAATCATTATCACATGGCCAAGCTCTACCTTAAAGAGATCTCAATGACAGAGGATTTGAGCATGTGGCCATATTTTGCTTCAATGTGCATAAATATGAATCTAAGTTTGATGTGTTTATTTTTTAGGGACCCAAAGTTTGAATTTATGATTTGGCCATTAATAGAAGTATGTTTCTTCATATTGCTATCATGATATTATAGGGACTCTATATAAAATTTTTAGTGCCATAACAATAGAGATATGTGACATAGATGGACCAAAGTAGAGTTACGAGAGGTTGATGTACGTATATTTCAATCTTAGAATGCATATGTTTGAGACTCTATAATCTTTGCATCTTTGATGTAACAACATAAACATTGTGCTTTCTAAATCTTGTATGCTTGTTATATAAATCAAACTTCTAGATTGTGATGGGCCACAAGCAGCTGAGAACTTAAGTCTTGAGCAATAAAATAGTCTATTAGTTGTAGACCCATTTGTACCACTACCTTTGTGATCATATCTTGGAGTTGATAAATTTTTTTGACATTACAATATCAAGAACTTTGATAAACTAGTTTTTGCTTATAATCATAGGTACTATCATTTTACCTTGAAAATGTAACATATATAGTTTAGAGATAATTAGATGTTGATTCACAATTTTGATGTACAGAATTGCACTAATTAAATTACTATTGTTCTAGTGGATCTATATAATTTAAAAAGCTGATTGATTTTAAAAAATATATGTGCACAATGTAGCATATATTGGAGTCTTGTTTCAATGGATCTTTGTGAGAAAAGGTCTTACCTACTCAACTCACTATCAGACACACATACTAAACTTAGAAAGTATAAATTTTTTTACTAGCTCATTACATATTGTCATTGAATTTATGAAACAAATACTAACCAAAAAATACATAACCAATATTTTACTTTGCAATGCATTTGTGTGAAGACAATGCTAAATGCCTTGGCTATAAATAAGGAAGTGTCTTACCTCAATGTACAAGCATGTGGTCATTATAAGATAAAATGCCTTACATGAATCCATGCCAAAAAGTAAACAAAATTTGACACTAAAAATCTAAACTATCGATTTTGACATATTACAAGTTCCTCATCAAAATGATGATTATTCACGTGGATGTAATGCAAAGCTAATGTTAAGTCACTTCTAATCTCAACACCTAGAAGAGCTATACAATACCTTCAGATTCCTTTGATAAGAAAAGCCATAGTGTAATCAGGAACAAGGATATTCTATTGATTTTTCTTCACATAGTAATCACGTACAAGGTATTGTGACAATTTAGATAACATATATAAAAGACTTATTAAGGGATTATAAGAAGTGTGTGATTGCAAAGATGTTAATTTGAGTGGGGAGTTGCAAAAAAGTTAGACTCTTCAATCATGAAGTACTTGACAATGAGGCCACAAGATAGTCTACAATGAGTAGGAAGTCAAAGGCCATACGATGATAGTCTACCATGAGTAGGAAGTCATAAATACTCCTTTAAGATGGCATAAGTAAGAAGTGCAAAAGTCTTGCAAGAGACCAGTCAAAAATGTATATAATCATCCTTTAGTAATGATTATGATCTAGCATGTAGTTTCCCACATATCTCTTATGATTAGTAAGTGGAGAGTAAGTGTATCATCTTGAGAGGTCTTGACATAAAATAGGTCAAAGTATATTGATAGAAATCTAATTACAATGCTAAAGTAAATTTCATGCCAATTTTCAAATGAAAAATGATAACCACATGATTAATAATTCATATGATTTGATTATTCATATTGAACCTTGAATTTGAGTCAAGATGTCGAATGTACACTATTCTAATGGGCTTAACATGAAATAGGTCAAAGTATATCAACATAAACAAAGTAAAATGTTAAAGTGATTTCATGCCAATTTTGAAGTGAAAAATGACAACAACATGATTTAATCCACACGATTTGATTATGCATATTGAAACTTGGATTTGACTCAAGATGTCAAAGTGTACCCTATTCTAAGGGGACTTGACAAGATTTTATTGGGTATCAACATATACCCTATTCTAAGAGGGGTGTTGGGGGGTAAAGGCACCTCTACCTAGCCACGCGTGTATTACTACACTGACAATCACTGCCACTGCACACTACAAGTGGTGGGCGCTTGTCAACGTCACTTTATTCTTTATTCTTTTAGTGACAGTTTGAATAAAGGAAGGCCCGGTCACACATTGTGACTGTTGGAGTTCCCATTTCTTGTCTCTCTCTTTCTTGCTCTTGCTCTCCTGCCATAGCTCTCGAGTCCAAGCTTCGATCCTTCTCTCCCTTTCAGCTGGTATCAGAGCTCGGCTTCCCGACTCTTGAGCTTGGTTCTTGGCATTCTCAGCTTCCCACCGACTCCCCACTCGCATTGGGTCTCCTTCCCGGCAACCATATCCGACTCCTTCGAGCTCCCATCACTCCCTGGCTTCTGGAGCACCTTCCCGGCCCCTTTGGGAATTCTCAAGGCATTCACACAGAGGTATTGCTTCACTCTTTATAGGGTTTACCTCAATTGTCAGCCCTCTTGAAACAGGGCAACCATTACACTCCCAGCTCTCATTTCATATGTGGGCTGGTCTCCCCTTGGTGGAGCTTGTTTGAGGCCTTCCTTGGCTTTAACCAGACCCCTCCGAAGCTTGGCCACCATTTTTTGCAGCCCCAGGACCAGCATTTACAGTTGGCAGAATCATGCATCCCTCCCGTATGTGTCTTCAGCATTGACAGTCACAACATCAGCTCTCCCCCTCCATTGGCACTTGGAAAGGCTACATTTCGGGCATATGAACATGCTTTGATGCTTGGTTTTGATGGTTGATGTGTTGGCATAGCATTTGGACTAATTTAACACTATTTTGGGACTGTCATAATAGTCCACAGGTAGTTTATGATAGTGCTACACTGACATTTGATGCTACAGCTTGTTTGACATTGTTATTTGATGCCCGGTTGGTCCCATTTGATGCTCGGATGTTAGGGGAATGTATGCCTATTGTTTGGCAACCATTTGGAGCTGATTTTGGTGCTGAAATTCTCAGTTTTGAATAGTACATCACTGCTGTACATAGTTGGGCTGAAGTCATTTTACTCATGTATGCTTATGCCTATGCTTTTTGGGCATATATGGTGATGTATTGACACTTGGGGCTCGACATAGAGCTTGGTTTTGATTTAGGATCATTGGTTGAGCTTGAGCTCGCTTTGCAAAGCATTTGGATGCTCCATCTTGGTTGTACTTATGGCATGTATATTGCTTATGTCTGTCCAGTCTTGACATGCTTAGCCTATGCCATTACTACATGCTAGTTACATTGTTTGGAGCCTATGCTACTGGAGCTCGGTCTTGGCTTGACCTTGGATTCCCAGAGCTTATTTGAGCTATTTATTGGCTTGCTAGAGTTGTATCTTGGGATATACTTGATGTCTTACATACTTATGGATGCTACATACGGATGCTCTACCGCCTACATGTTCGGGATGTACTATTGATGTATTGTCTTGAACTTATGTCATTGGCACTGTGTCTTGCCTTGGCTTGAGCTCTTGAGCTCATACATATGACTTTTGTGCCATTGGGAGCATTCTTGAATGCTTATCAGACATTGAGCAGGCGGTACTTTTATGCATTCAGCCATTACATGCTATTGAGCAGTTTTATAGATACTTGAGACTTTGGGACTTCTTACCTTTTGGGACGACACATCATATGTCTTGGTTCATTGTATGCTTATGAGCTAAGTATCAGTTTTGGATCCGTATCTTTGTGAACTGATGCCTACTTGTGTCAAGTTTTGGTAGTGGTAGGAACACTTTGCCCCGTTGACTGGGGGGTGTACCTACTCACTGGGAGATGTTTGTATGACATACTTGGGTGTTGGATTCATGCTTATCAACTTTCATATGCTTATGCTATGCCCACATGATGCCGGATTTGGTCTTGGCAGTATCTGATTGCCTTGGGATCCGATTTTGGCACTGTTAGCTCTCTTTTACTAAAATCTGAAATTTATTACATCAAGCATATATGTATGGACTGACATGGATTTTTCATGCTGAAACACTCTAAAATGATGTACTTTCACTAGTACTTGGTGGGCAACAGCTTTGGTTTCACTTTCTTCACCATTTTTCCTCGATTTTGGTGATTTTTTGGTGATTTTCTGCAAAATAGCAAGAAGTTTTGAATTGTCTACAGTCTTCCAGCCTGCATTATGGCGAGTTCGTCCACTGATCATGCTATTTTCAACATCACTAAGATTGATGGTACGAATTACTCTTATTGGAAGAGCCAGATTTGGCAGGTGTTGGTGTAGAAATTGCAGATCAAACCTTTGAGGTTAAGCGGGCATCCGCGTGCAACTATGCCAGATGAGGAATGGCTTGAGCTTGATGAGTTATGCAAGTCCATTATTGTATTGTCTCTCACAGAATAGGCTCACTATAATGACTTTGAGGAAGAACAGAGTGCATGGCAGTTGTTGGGAAAGATAAAAAATCTCTATGACAAGAAAAGTCTAGCGAGTCAGATGTATTGTCTGAAGCAGCTTATGGATCTGCGCATAAAGGAGAATGTGACTATGTCTACTCATTTGAGCCAGTTCCATGCTATACTCAAGAACTTGACTTCGCAGGACATCACTTTTGCAGAGGATGTCACTCCTCTCTTCTTGCTTGGTACTCTTAATGAGTCATGGGATGTATTCCACACTGCATTATGTGCCTCTACTACTACCTTGAAATTATTTGATGTTGAGAGTGCTCTTCTGCAGGAAGAGGTTAACCGTAAGAATTTGGATGCCTCTCGTGTGTCTCATGCTATGATAGTTAGAGGCAGGAATGATGGATATGGAAAGCATGGCAGTGGTAGTGGCCGTGGACGGGATTCTCAAAAATCTTGGTCTAAGTCTCGTGGGAAGTCACATAGCAAATCCTGTGGCAGGAATGTAGATGTTACTTGTCACCATTGTGGGAAAAAGGGCCATATTAGGCCAAAATGCCATGAATTGCACAAAGATAAGGGAAAAGATAAAGTGCAGGATAAGTCTTCTGATCGCAGCATAGTACCTGCAAAGTCCAGTGTTAAAATTAAAGAGATCAATGTTATGTAGCCTAAGGATGTTGATGTTGATGATTATATCCTAGTAGCTTCTTTTAGTGCTTCGCAGATGACAGAGATACACTCTATGTATGCACAGTATTGGCTCTTCGACTCAGGTGCGTCCTTTCATGTGACACCTTGCCGAGAGTGGTTTCATTCATACCGTAATGTTTTGGGTTCTGTGCACTTGGGTGATGACAACTCTCTTGATATTGTGGACATTGGTGATGTTAGGCTGCAGTTTCCTTCTGGCAGTAATTTTGTTATGCAGGATGTATGTCATGTACCTACTTTGACACACAGTCTCATGTCAACTGGATAGCTTGATGACGCAGGATATCATGTATGTTTTGGAGACTCTGCATGAAAGATCACTCGTGGTAGACTTGTGATTGTGAGAGGTGCCAAGGCTGGCAATCTCTACCCCTTGATTGTATTAGCTTCTTCCCTTGATCATGTTTTGTCTGTGGGTTCTATCCCACATGTATCTCTTTGGCATGCCCATTTGGGCCATATGTCTTTGAAGGGAATGAAAATGCTTTCTGGTTTGCAGTACTTACCGCCCCTTGATTATGCATGTTTTGATTCATGTGAGCATTGTCTTTATGGCAGGCAGACTAGGCCTACACATAAAAAGTCTGGTAGGCCACGCATGAGTGAGCCCTTGGCATTGATACATTTGGATGTCTGTGGGCCCATGCCTTGTCAGTCTATGGGTGGTGCAAACTATTTTGTTACATTCATAGATGAATTTTCACGGAAAGTTTGGGCTTATCCCATTAAGCTGAAATTTGATGTCTTGGCTGTATTTCAGAGATGGTTTGCATTGGTTGAGAACTAATCTGGGTATAGGCTAAAATGCCTAACGACAGATAATGGGGGTGAGTATGTCTCACATGCTTTTGAGTAGTTATGTGATGAGAGGGGTATTAAGCGTCAGTTGACCGCCCCCTACACCCCCCCAAAATGGTTTGGCTGAGCGGATGAGAGGGGTATTAAGCATCAATTGATCGCTCCCTAGACCCCCCCCAGAATGGTTTGGCTGAGCAGATGAATAGAACCATCCAGGAGCGTGTATGTAGTATGCTTAGCCACGCAGGCCTACCATAGAGCTTTTGGGCTGAGGCAATTAGTACAGCTATGCATGTCATCAACAAATCACCTTCTAGTGGTTTGGATTTCCAAGTTGTAGAGGAGGTATGGATTGGAAAACCTCCCACTTATGCGCATCTCCGTGTCTTTGGATGTGAGGCATTTTGCCATGTGCCCAGGGACAAGAGAAGTAAGTTGGATCCTAAGAGTGTCAAATGCATTTTCCTTGGTTATGGGGATGCAGGCGAGATGGGTTACCATCTCTGGGATCCACACGCAGGCGTGGAAAGTCATTCTTAGTCATGATGTAGTCTTCCATGAAGACAAGATGCATCAGCAGCCTGAGAGAGTTGTTGAGATCTGCAGGATCATATTTCAGGAGGAGCCGAGAGCTCCCGCATAGCCAGTTGGACAGCCTACAGCTGCAGTAGATGGTCATGGTCAGGGTGTTGGACAGGCAGCTGGGCAGGCAACAGAGCCTGCCGTGAGATGGTCTACTAGAGACAGACGTCCACCTGATAGATTTCAGCCCCTGATACATTATTTCTTGGTTACAGATACAAGAGAGCCTTTCACCTATGATGAGGCTATGCGCAAGGGTGATAGTCACTCGTGGGAAAGGGCTATGCAGTCTAAGATAGACTCCCTGCATAAGAATGACACTTGGGATTTGGTTTTCTTGCCAACGAGCAAGAAGGCTTTGCCATGCAAGTGGGTGTACAAGCTAAAAAGTATCCCTGGACACCCCAAGCTAGCATACAAGGCTAGATTGGTAGCAAATGGTTTTAAGCAGGAGCATGGTGTGGACTTTGACGAGGTCTTTTCTTCTGTGGTTAAGATGACCACCCTGCTCTTAGTCTTGGCTTTGGTTGCTCAACTTGACTTGGATTTATACCAGATGGATGTCAAGACGGCTTTGTTACATGGGGACTTGCATGATGAGATTTATATGGAGTAGCTTAAGGGCTTTGCAGAACCTGGTATGCAGCACCTAGTGTGCAAATTGAAGAAAAGTATTTTTGGCTTGAAACAGGCACCTAGGGAGTGGTATCATAAGTTTGATGTCTTTATGTAGTCATAGGGCTACAGCCGGAGTGCTATGGATCCGTGTCTTTACACGAAGAAAGTCCGTGATAGTTCTTTATTGATTTTGGTACTCTATGTGGATGATATGCTAATAGTAGGGAAAGCTCATGATGAGCTAGATGCTCTTAAGGCTCAGCTCAAGAAGAGCTTTGAGATGAAAGATCTGGGACATGCCACTCACATACTTGGTATGCGCATTAGACGCGACAGGCATTAGGGACTCCTCTACTTGTCACAGAGGGAGTACATTCATAAAGTCCTTGAGCACTTCCGCATGCAGGACGTAAAGCCTATTGGCTGTCCATTGCCTTCTTATGTGAAGGTATCACAAGCTGATTGTCCGCAGACAGATGAGCAGAGGGCTGAGATGGCCAAGATTCCCTATGCATCCGCAGTGGGCAGTCTTATGTATGCCATGATAGCCACTCGTCCAGATATTGGCTTTGTAGTTGGTGTTGTGGCACGCTATATGGCTACACCTGGCAAGAAGCATTGGGATGCCGTGAAGGGTATCATGAGGTACTTGAAGGGAATTGCAGATATGTGCATATGCTATGGCAGCTAAGATATAGGAGTCGTGGGGTACATTGACTCTGATTATGCAGGACATGCAGATAGTAGGAAGTCCACTTCTGACTATGTATTCACCTATGCTGGAGTGTTGAGAAATAAGCCAAAGTTTAAGGCATAGTCTAAGCCTTATCATATTGTTGTATGTAAAGTGTCCTTAAGTTTGGGGTATCTATCTTTAGAGGATACCATTTTAGTGTGTATGGATTGTTGGAGATATGATTGGAGAATAATGGAGGAAAAGTCGACATTGAGCTCCAAAATTTGTGCTTGTTTCATCTTAGTCTCCCTCTACTTGTAGTTTTATCATTTGGTATCAGAGCAGGCACTGCTTTAGATCGTGATACTCCACCCTGTGTCATAACTAACTCGATATCCTTAGGCTCAACACCAGTCTTGTCCACCTCTTCATTATCTTCAGGCTTAGCCTGCAGATGATTTCGGGATTTCATGTGATAGATCGGGGGCTTTAAACTGTTCAACAGCCTGTGTCTGTAATTGAGTGTGCTGAGGTCCTCAATTTTTGCTTCTCCAAATGCAATACACAGGTTTCATGCCAAGCTTTTGCATTGCTTTTTTGCTTTTGTTCTCACTACGACTCTGTTTCCCGTTCGCTTAGAAAGAGAGACAGAGGCTAGGATTGAACCTGTGAAGTGATTTCCCGACAAATAGAGAGCCTTCATGTATTTCCAATTGGCGAAATTTGGCAGAGAGCCATTGAATGCATTGTTGTCCAAGTTCAAGACCCGCAGTCCATCGAACTGAGTGAGCAAACCAATGCTGCCCCTGGTACATCAAAGTTGGTCGAAGGCTTCTTCTACTGGAATGTTCTCTAGATCAACAGTTTCCTTGTTGATGGCATGAAGACTGGCTTGTTTGTCCCCCATTCTGTCAGTGCTTAGAACCACGCTCTGCTGACCCAGCACAGGACGAAGAGAGGAGGTTTGCGGCGCAGCTTCGTGAACTCAAGCAAGCCACCGAGTTGTTGATGGGCAGGCGGTTCCAACTGGCGAAGCTAGATCACAAGCTCCTTGAACAGAGGTTGGGCATTGTGTATGTGTGTAGGAGAGATCAAGGGAATGAGAGGGACAAGAGAGAGTGCCTCCTTCTTCTTGCAGACAGTACAGTCATCATGGTCATCATCATCCTCATTTTAACAGCTCAAACTAGGGAAGGGTGCCTACAAGCTTTGCAATAGATAAAGCAAGAGTTTTATGTGGTCAAGAACAAGCTAGAAACTTTGTTACAGCTAGAGCAATAGATTTTAGCTGCAGGAGGATCTTTGCCTATGATGCAATGATCAGTTTTGGAGGTCAACCCTGTATTCTGCCAATTTTTGTTTGTTGCGAGTACAGCCTAAAGAAGCTGATGGGATAATCAATAATCATTACCTTTTTAAGAAAATACAGAGTTTGTGTTGCTCTGTGCTCATCATAGCAGGAGAGAGTGACATCTTGTAACTGGCTATAGTAAGACCAAGAAGCTAGCTATTGTCCTGATGAAAAGAAATGCAAGGCTAGGTCCACATCTTGCTGTTGTAGAATATTATAGATGAAGTGTTCCATTGTAGAGGTGCCAAGTGCAGGGATAGTGTGCTTCAAGTGCCATAAATACAGTCTAGGACTCCAGACTATGCCACAATCTACAAGAAAAACCAAATACCTTGCTTGACAGACTTGAGCCAAAAGAAATTTAAAAATTGCAGGAAAAGTGGTCATCTTTAGACCCATGTTTTAATGCATTTTGGGTCATACAGACATCATGTGGAATCTGATTTGGATGGTTCTTGTTGGGAACTAAATGTATGACATGTTGGCATCATGGATGGATGTATATGACAGTTTTTGGACACATGTATGACAGTCATATTGCTGAATACCATTTCTAGACAGATTGTATTGTTGTTTTCTTCTGAATTTGCAGCAGTCATAATGTCTGACACGTCACAGATCACTCAGATCGTGGGAGACAAATTGACCAAAGACAACTATAGTGTTTGGTCCTACAGGATGGAGAATTTTTTGATGGGTAGAGGTCTATGAGATCTCATAACAGGTGATGATGAATGTCCATAAGTTCCTGAACATCCAACTGAAGAGCAAAAGAAAGCGTACAAGGATTGGACTGGGAAGAACATGAAGGTTTTGCATTGGATCTCCATATGTATTTCAGAAACATTGATTATCAAAAAGACAAGTACTTGTAAGGAGGCATGGGAAATCATAGAAAAAATTTGTGGAACATGTACAGAGGCTAGTAAGATACAACTTAAGCAGAGATTACATGGTGCATGGAGAGGAAATCGTAGTATCAGTGACTATGTGGCAGAAATCAAGCAAATTTCAGAAGACCTTGCATCCATTAATGCACCTGTTGATGATGATGATTTAGTGTCAGTGACACTAAATGGGCTTGGACTAGCTTTTAAATCTTTGGATACCTCTATTTCCATTAGGGGAGGCTCTATGCCTGACTTTGAGGAGCTTATTGGATTGCTACTTACAGAAGAAATCAAGTTGGGATTGAATGCATCTAGCAATGGCAAAAATTCAGGTGGAGATAGTGTTTTCTATCACCAGAGAGGTTGTGGCAGCTCATCTAGAGCTAGAGGCTCTTCACTTGGTCGTAGTAATTATGGTTTTGCTCGTGGAAGCGGAAACCTTGTCGTGGTGACTTCATGCATAGAGGCAAGGGGAGATCTTTCCCTAGAGGTAGAGGACGGTCTAGTCCTTCTTCACAAAGAGATGGCACTTGTCATTATTGTGGGAAGTTTGGCCACTTTGAGAGGGATTGTTATCAGAAACAGAATGCCATGTCTAGGGGTCGTGGAAGGACTCAATATGGCCACTATGCAGGCACTTATGGTGGTACAGGTTATGGACCTAGAGGTGGATCACTTAGAGGTCATTTATTTGCTATGGAGCATGTGCTTGGGAGCATGACTCATCCTCCTCGTGAGAACGACTCATCTTCCTCGTGAGAATGATTGGTTTTTGGATTCAGGAGCTACAAACCACATGACTCATCATGCTGAGTGGTTTGATAGCAAGAAGCAAGTGCAAAATGATGAATATGTTGCCACTGATGGTGATACTTTACACAAAATTACTCATATTAGTAGTGTGCCACTTGTTACTAAAGATGGGATTGAGAACAAGCTTGGCGATGTACTTTATGTGCCCACAATAACTAAGAACCTAGCATCGGTTGGTCAAATGACAGATCAAGGATTGCGGGTGAGATTCAATAAGTTTGGATGTTTCATTGAAGAGTTCCATAATGGGAGAACTGGCAGGGTGATTGGCCATGATAGAAAGAAAGGGAGATTGTTTGCTTTGGATGAAGGTACTCCAGTGATTCAAAACTCTATGTATGTTGAGAGAGGACATGGGCAAGATAAGGATGGGGAATTATGGCATAGACAGATTGGTCATGTTAATTTGCAAAGATTGAAGCAAATGCAATCAAAACCTATAGTCCATGGTCTACCGCATTTAGGATATGTGAATTTTGATCATGTATGTGACGCTTGTCAATTTGGCAAGCAGTCCAGATTGCCATTTCCAAAGAGAGGGAGAATAAGTAGTTATCCTTTGGAAATAATACACTTAGATATTTGGGACCCATGTCAGAATGTTTCCATGAATGAAAAATGTAGATTCTATATCACTTTCATTGATGATTTCAATAGGATGACTTGGGTGTACTTTATGCAGCATAAAAGTGAAGCATTTGAAAAGTTTTTGGAATTTAAATCTATGGCTGAAAAGCAGTTTGGATGCTACATAAAATGTTTGAGGTCAGATAATGGTGGAGAGTACATGCCATATGAGTTTTGTGACTTCTTGAGAGATCATGGTATCAAAAGGCAATTGACATGCATGTATACACCTCAGCAAAATGGTGTGGCTAAAAGGAAGAATCGGATTATTGCAGAGGTTGCAAGGGCAATGATGAACCAAATGAACATGCCATTGTCATATTGGGCAGAAGCAGTGCATACTGCAGTTCACATTATGAATAGAACACCTATAGCCTTGATTCATAATATGTCACCATATGAGAGAATGCATGGCATGAAACCCACTGTTGCATACCTTAGAGTCTTTGGATGTGTTTGTTATGTTCATGTTCCGGATGATTTGAGAAAGAAGATGGAATCTAAGGCTGTAAAATGCATTTTCCTTGGATATCCTGATGAGAAGAAGGGATACAAATGCTATGATCCAGTGAATAAGCAAGTATACATAAGCATGGATGTCAAATTCAGTGAATATGAATCATGGTACAAGCCCAAAATTGTAGTGGATGTTGATTCCTATGAAAGCAATGATGATAATGGCTACGGAAGGAAAATTTCAGCAAATAGCAAAACTGAAAATTAGCATGTGGAAGATGCTTCAAGACCTCAAGAGAATGTGGAAAGCAGTGGCAGCTATAGTCCATGGAGTGGTAGATTGAGAAATGCACAAAGGAGTGCAAAAGTTGCAAAAGGTAAGAGACCAATGACTGAAATTTCAAAAGATGAATCTATAGATGATGAGTATGGCATTCCACATGTTAAAACTCCTGGCACTAGAAGTGCAGGAAAGTATGTGCCACCACATGCTAGATCAGATGAGACACACGGTAGTGCACCTCAATTGAGAAGGTCAGAAAGGGTAAGGTATCCAGTTGATAGATTGACTTATAATGGGTTCATGAAGATGCATTATGTATACATGGTTTCTTATGTACAACATGGGGAGCCTACTTACTTTGAAGAAGCAATAGAGAGCAAAGAGTGGAGACAAGCAATGGATGAAGAGCTGAATGCACTAAGGAAAAACAAGACTTGGGATTTGGTGAAACTACCTTATGGCAAGAAGTCCATTGGATGTAAATGGGTTTACAAGGTCAAATGTAAGTTGGATGGTTCTCTTGAAAGGTATAAAGCAAGGCTAGTTGCAAAAGGATATGCACAAACTTATGGTTTGGACTATGAAGAAACATTCAGTCCAGTAGCTAAAATGACAACAGTAAGATTGGTAATTGCTTTGGCTTCTATTTATGGTTGGAGGCTTTATCAAATGGATGTGAAAAATGCATTTTTGAATGGCAACTTAGAAGAGGAAGTGTACATGGATTAACGAGAGGGCTATGTGGATCCAAAATACCCGCATTATGTATACAGGTTGAAGAAGGCTTTATATGGATTGAAGCAAGCACCAAGAGCATGGTGTGATAGAATCAACAAATTCTTATGCAATATGGGATTTCAGTAGAGCAAAGCTGATTATTCACTTTATGTGAGGCATACAGAAGATGGTATGGTTTTTGTGGTCATCTATGTTGATGATCTCATTATAGGTACACTTGAGAAGGAGGTTACTGAAGTCAAGCATGGGTTACATAAAGAGTTTGATGTAAAGGATCTTGGTTTGTTGAGATACTTCTTGGGTATTGAGGTTATTGACACACCTCATGGTATATGGCTGATACAAAGGCAATATGCATTGGAGATGTTGGAAAAATATGGCATGACAGGATGCAAACCGGTTGATACACCATTGGATCAAAATGCTAAGTTGATGGATGATGGATCTTATGTTGAGGATGTTACTATGTTCACAAAGATGGTTGGTAGTCTTATCTACTTGACCATTACAAGACCAGACTTGAGTTACGCTGTTGGATTGATAAGTCAGTTTATGCAAAAACCATGCAAATCACATTTGGATGTAGTAAGAAGAGTTCTTAGATATGTGAAGAAGACAACTGGATTTGGGTTGTTTTATGAAGAATGAATCAAGCCTATATTGTTTGGATACTCAGATGCAGACTGGGCAGGTAGCTCTATGGATAGAAGATCTACTAGTGGCTATGCATTCTCATTTGGATCAGCCATGGTAAGTTGGAGCAGTAAGAAGCAACCTACAGTTGCTCTATCAAGCACTGAAGCAGAATATAGAGACATTGCATTGGCAGCATGTGAGCAGACATGGCTGAGATTGATCCTATATGACATGGGGATAGAGATTGATGGTGGAGTCATTATGTATTGTGACAATGTTAGCAACATTATGTTGGCAAAGAACCCAGTCTACCATGCAAGAACAAAACACATAGAAGTGCACTATCATTTCATTAGAGAAAAAGTCATTGATGGAGAGATTGACTTGGTCCATGTGAAAACCAATGACCAAGTTGCCGATATCTTTACCAAAGCATTAGGTAAAGATAAGTTTGAATACTTCAAGAGTGCACTTGGAGTATTACCTTTGCAAGCTCATTTTGAGCTTGAGGGGGAGTGTTGAGAAATAAGCCAAAGTCTAAGGCATAGTCTAAGCCTTATCATATTGTTGTATGTAAAGTGTCCTTAAGTTTGGGGTATCTATCTTTAGAGGATACCATTTTAGTGTATGTGGATTGTTGGAGATATGGTTGGAGAATAAGGGAGGAGAAGTCGACATTGAGCTCCAAAATCTGTGCTTGTTTCATCTTAGTCTCCCTCTACTTGCAGTTTTATCATGGAGGTGCTGTTTCTTGGATGTCCAGGGTGTAGAAATGCATGGCCCTTTCTACTATAGAGGCCGAGTATGTTGTAGCCACTGAGGCTTGCAAGGAGGCCATTTGGTTGGGTCGTTTAGTTGTTGACCTTGGTATTGATGCTATCCCTACACTGCATTCGGATTCTATGAGTGCTATTCAGTTAGCCAAGAATCCGGCCTTCCATGCAAAGACGAAACACATTGAGGTGAGGTATCACTTCATACGTGGGGTCATTGAAAACAAGTATGTTGATCTTTTCAAGATCTCGATTGACCAGAATCCTACAAATCTGCTTACAAAAAGCCTCTCTACAAAGTGCTTTGCCTTCCTCAGGAGGTTGATGGGCGTGGGATGAGATGATGTAATAAAGCTGACATCTCATACAAGAAAATACACAAGATCTAACATCTAATGCTGACAATAATAAGAAATGCTAATGGCATAGCCAAGATCCGTGTTCCATATGAGATATACAAATGGGAAAATAGATGGTATGCTGAGAATCAAGTGATGATAAGCTGCTGTAGAATACTCACCTTCTACAATGGTGGACAAGGATACTCACCTCCAAGTAGGGTGGACATGGATATGCACCTCCATGAATGGTGGGAGGATGTGACCTCAAGAGCTCCACAAGGAGTTGTATTTCAAAATGATCAAAAGGGTCCCCACATTTGGATATACTCCACTGTTTATAGCTAACCCTAATTAATGTGTCTAGCTCCTAAGCCTAGGTTAAATTTGCTTTATGCATTTTTGGAGTTTCTTTGTTCCTTTTCCCTCTCTTCTCCTTCTTCTTGTTCTTGTTTGACTTCTTCTACTTCCTCTATATTATCAAATTAGCTTTCGGTTGCAATGAGGCTATCTCATACAGATACATGATCAAGCATCTCTTCCATCCCAAAAGAAATAGGCATCAACCTTTTGTCCATGGACTTATCACATGGCACAACAGAGGTGTTATGATTCAAACTTAAAAATCCTAGTAGTCTTGATTGTTCTGTTTTCATAAGAATGTACGAAGACTTTGATTGTACCCTTTCTTTGCGCTTCTCCAAAAAACGAGTCAATGAAGCTTTCCTTGCTTGGGGTAAAGCTTTGGGAACCACAGGTTGACCGGTAGGAAGTGGACTTGAGGCTACACAAGGAGCGATAGATTTTGCAAATTCAGGCTATTGTTTAATAGATGGAGAGATCTAGATAGCTTGCTCTACAATATTTTGGATGTTTAGGATTCCTCCACCAGACATTGCTTGTGCGGTCGGCCTACTTTGTGCAGCTCCAGCATCAAATGATGGCAAAGGACAACCACTACTCGCCATTAGCATGATTGTTTGTGCCTTCTCTGCAAGAATGTCATTGTAAACATTAACATTACCATTATAGAATATGGTGAGTTGTGCATTGCTATTCTTTCTTTGAGGGTCAGATGTAAGCATCCTTGTTTGAGCCCTCGCTTGCACAGCAAGCACATGACATGCCATATATTTGAGCTATACAGGGCATTGAGCTGGCAAGCTTTGGTATCCGTAATGTTCTTGTCGCAAACAGTTGAGCTCGTGGAGTCACAAGAGATGGAAGTTGCTCATTAGTGGTTGACGAAGGCAAAGAGGGATTTGTGTTGGTCTGATAAAAGTCCTTTGTGAAAATGCAATGAATGTATAATGAAATCTATTTCAACCCTACATTTTTGTACTTTGGAGTATGTAGTAGTATTGATAGGGCATACATGTTCATTGGCACTCTTATGGTCAAAGAGTTTCTCTATTGCTCTCTTCTACTCATTTGAGTGTCTCGGTATTGGGGATATTGACTCAAGTTGAATAAGAAGTACTCAAAACACTTGGAATAGGGCCAAAACAGGGTGCTGTAAGCTGATTTTGTACCAGTAGGTCACTATGGATAGCATGCATAACAAGGGGTATAGACATGTAAGTGTGAGACCTGTTAGATATGATCAATGCCCCACCCTCATTAGGTGCTACCAATGATCCATGGTGCTCAAAGTTGTAAGGCCCCCATTATGAGGAGAAGCCAAATGTGAGCCCGGACATTGGTTGAGTCCTGACTTGTATATCAGATGAGGTCTATGTGACCGGATGGCAAAAAGGTGACTGTTGTGGGTCTAATCTTTGGGTTAGACGGAGTGGTTAAGCTGGTAGCAACTCGAGGCACATTGCATTGAGTTGCGTAGTAAGGGAGTTAAAAGGGGCCCCTATTGTGGGGTCCCAGGGGGGCCAGCGGCCCCCCTGGCGGGGGTCCGGGGGCAGCGCCCCCGGCCCGATGGTAAAGGGAATATTCCCTGGAATATTCCCTGGCCGACTAGTGGAGGCTCATATGGTAGGTCGGTCAGCAGGCCGACTTAACGACCTTCGCGGGCTATAAAAGCTAAACCCCTTCGCGGCCATCATTCACTCATCTTTCACCCAGTCAGAGTTGTTGTTCC
Organism: Lygodium microphyllum; assembly: GCF_053477565.2. Lineage (NCBI taxonomy): Eukaryota > Viridiplantae > Streptophyta > Polypodiopsida > Schizaeales > Lygodiaceae > Lygodium > Lygodium microphyllum. Next base: position 159,868,271 of record NC_141142.1, read on the forward strand.
AGCTAGCCTTAAGCTCTTCACCTATCTTCTGTCTAGATCGCCATCTAAGCTTCACTCAGTGGAAGCGCACGGGTGGACAGAGCCATCTTTGTATCAGTTGTTTGGAGTTAAAGAATTTACTGATTCTCCTCTTATCTGTTGTGTACTCTCTATCTCTTTCTCAGATTCTGTTCGCTGCGCCGTGTAATATTTTACATGGTATCAGAGCCCAGGGGGCTCTAGAGATCGGAGAGAGTGCAAGAGGCAAAGGCTTCAACAGCAAAGAGAAACGATGTCGACTCCGGGAAGCAGTTCTGGCGCATCAGGAAGCGGTGCAGGAGGTGGTGCTGCTGTACCGGCTATTCAAACACTGAGGATTCGTCCACCAACCTTCAGCGAAGGCAAGTTAGATGGTACAAACTACACCTTGTGGAAGTTCAAAATTACTACTATCCTTGATTCTTATGAGCTTCTAGAGACTGTGCTGGGGACTGACGCAGAACCACAGCCTACCCCCGACCCATCAAATCCTAGTGTGATGATTCCTCCGAATGCAGATCTTCTACGAGCTTGGAAACGAAGGAATGCAGATGCATTGTGTGCCTTAGTTACAAGCTGTTCTGACAGTGTTTTGACTCTGATTCAGCATACAACCAAAGTGTCAGAGGCTTGGAATGTACTAAGGAGTCAGTATGAAACACGAAACCAAACAAGGATTCAAAACTTGGAGAATCAACTAGCAGCGGAGAAGTTTGCTGAAGGAGAGACGGTTGAAGCATTCATCACTCGGATTAAGAATCTGCGCGACCAGATGGCTGGCGCTGGGATACAAAAGACTAGCGAAGAGCTAGCTCGGAGGTGTCTTCGGATTTGTCCACAAAAGTTTGATGGACTAGTAACTGCCCTTAATACTCAGGTGAGACCTCAAGCTTTGACTTTTGAGGAGTTTTGTGCATTATTAATGGAGGAGGAGTTGAGGCTGAAAGCCCGAGAAGGAAGCAACAATGGAGATGCTACATTCTCTGCCAATGCAAAAGGCAAAGGTGTTTCCTCCACCAAAAATGATGGTGACAAAAAGAAAAAGGGCGGCAAGAAGAAGTTTCAAGGAGAGTGCTTCTACTGTAAGAAGAAAGGACATGCAATTGCAGATTGTCGTGTCAAGAAGGCAGATGAAAAGAATGGTACCCTTAAAACTAAAGGGAAAGAGACAGCCAATACGGCTGAAGCAGAGTTGGAATTATTCATGGCGACCATTGAGGAAGTGTGCTCCTCGGCGCAAGAAGAATCTACCACTGACTCTTGGGTGTTGGATAGTGGGGCCTCCCGTCACATGACCAACAAGAAAGGTCTATACAGTTCTATGCAGCCTCTACAAGAATCCATCACTGTGACGGTTGGAAATGATGCTAAATGCCCTGCTGCGGGCACAGGTACTATTTCTTTTGTTGCTGCAAATGGTGAAGTCAAAAAGCTTTCAAATGTGTTGTATGTTCCCGAAATCAGAAGAAATCTCTTATCAGTTGCTGCCATAACTGATCTTGGTCATGAAGTGAGGTTCAAGAAGACAGGTGCAGAAATTATTGATAGTGCTGGCACAATTGTTGGCAAAGGAGAAAGGAGGAACAACCTGTATGAGCTAAGTGCTCTTACAGCCACCGCTGGAGTGGGCACAAGTAAGCTTTGGCATGAAAGGTTTGGACACATCGGATTTGCAGTATTGAAGGAGATGCAAAAGCAAGGTATGGTTGCTCACCTACCTACAATAACTGAATTGAAGGAACCATGTGAAGCTTGTATGATGGGCAAGCAACAGAGAAAGGCATTTCCACAAGAAAGCAAGAATAGAGCACATGCTCCTCTAGAGTTGGTGCATGCTGACTTGTGTGGTAAGATGCCTACACAGGCCTTGGGGGGATCTTCTTATTTTATGTTGATTGTCGACGACTACAGTAGGAAGATGTGGGTGTACTTCCTTCGTGATAAGGCTCAAGCTTTTGGTAAGTTTAAAGAATGGCTAATACTTGTTGAGAATGAAACAGGGAAAAGTGTGAAGAAATTTAGAACAGATGGTGGTGGTGAGTTCAACTCAAAGGAGTTTGAAGGCTTTTGCAAGAGCAAAGGGATCAAGCGTCAATTGACGACGCCTCACACACCTCAGCAGAATGGTGTTGTGGAACGCAGGAATCGTACCATTGTGGAGATGGCAAGATGCATGCTAAAGGGCAAGGGATTGCCTAACCATTTTTGGGCTGAAGCTGTTAATACTGCAGTCTACATTCTAAATCGGAGCTACACAAAGGCTCTCAAGGGAAAAACACCTCATGAGGCTTACACTGGTAAGAAACCATCTGTTTCACATTTCAGAATTTTTGGATGTGAATGTTATGCACATGTTCCAGATGAGAAGAGAAACAAGTTACAACCAAAAAGCAGAAAATGTATCTTCTTGGGTTATAGTGATGAGCAGAAGGCTTACAAGTTATATGACCAAGAGGCAAAGAAGATCATCGCGAGCCGTGATGTGGTGTTCAAGGAGGAGCCGCATACAGTGGAGGAGGAGAAGGCAAGGTCTTCCACTTTATCATCAAGCGAAGAAGTAGTCCACTATGAACCTGTCCCGAGAGCTATCCCTATCCTTAAGGAGGAGGAAGCATCATCTTCAGATGATGAGGAAAAAGTTCACCAACCTGACATCACCCCACCGGAAAAGCCATTGCCGCGCTGGGTGAAGCAGCTCTATGACCACAATAATCCTATGCCTGCATCTGTTGAGGAGAAGGCAGACGGACCAAGGAGGTCTCAGAGAATAGAGGAGCAAAGGAGGGCTTCTGCTCACATAGTCAACATGGCCTTGATGGTTGAGATTATGAGAGAAGTAAAGGAGCCAACTGACTTAGAAGAAGCACTTGCAGATCCATCATGGAAGGCTGCTATGCAGGCGGAGTATGACAGCATAATGAAGAATGACACTTGGGAGCTAGTGGATCGGCCAGCAAAGCGGAAGATTATTGGCACCAAGTGGATCTGGAAGGTAAAGTACAAGGCTGATGGTACCTTAGAAAAGTACAAAGCTAGACTGGTTGCCCAAGGATTTTCACAAGTTGAAGGGTTTGATTTTCAAGAGTCATTTGCCCCAACTGCCAGAATGACCACTATTCGCACGGTACTTGCAGTGGCTGCCCACAAGAAGTGGCCAGTGTACCAAATGGATGTTAAGTCAGCGTTCTTAAATGGTGACCTCAAGGAGGAGGTGTACGTGGCTCAGCCACCAGGGTTTGAGGCCCCCCATTCTGAGAACAAAGTGTGTAAACTGAAGAAGGCATTGTATGGGCTGAAACAAGCCCCCAGAGCATGGTACCAGCGGATAGATAGGTTCTTTTTAAACCTAAACTTCAAAAGATGTGCCTCAGATGCTAACTTGTATGTTTACAGGGATGGTAAAAAGTCTGTAGTGATTGTCCTATATGTGGACGACCTTCTTATTACAGGTGACTATGAAGATATGATCAACCAAACTCGAAAGGCTTTGAGTTTTGAGTTTGAAATGACAGACTTGGGCTTGCTGCACTATTGTTTGGGGATTGAAGTCTGGCAAGAGCCAGGAAAGATCTTCATCTCTCAGAAGAAGTATGCATGGGAGATCTTGAAGGCATTTGGCATGACCGAGTGCAAGGAGATAGCTACACCTATGGAGGTGAATGTAAAGTTATCCGTTGAGGATACATCAGCACTAGCAGACATTGGGAGGTATAGGAGGTTGGTCGGCAGTCTAATCTACTTGTGTAACACCAGACCAGATATCAGTTTTGCTGTTGGTGTTTTGAGTAGGTTCTCAAACAAACCTCATGAGAGTCATTGGAAGGCTGGGATGCGGGTGCTCAGATACTTGAAGAAAACTCTTGACTATGGTATCACATACAGTTTCGGAACTTCTCTTGTGGGGAACTGTGACTCAGATTGGGCAGGAGACATTGATTCCAGGAAGTCAGTTTCTGGTTATTGTTTCTCTTTGGGTTCAGGAATTTTCTCTTGGATTAGTAAGAAGCAACCAACAGTGGCATTGTCTTCTACCGAAGCAGAGTACAAGGCAGCTTGTTTTGCTGCATGTGAGGCCGTATGGTTGAGAAGGATTCTATGGCATATGGGAGTGCAGGATGAAGAACCAACTGTGCTGAGATGTGACAATCAGAGTTGCATCGCCATTGCCAAAAATCCAGTGTTTCATGCACGCACCAAACATATAGAGATCCAGTATCACTATGTGCGTGATTTGATGGAGGATGGGATAGTGGAATTGGTCTACTGTCCAACAGAGGAGAATGGAGCAGATATCTTCACCAAAGCACTTACGAAGGATCTGCTTCAAGTTCATCTTCAGAGACTCGGCATTGGGCCGAGGAGATAGTTCACCTATGGGTGGACATTGAGGGGGGGTGTTAGATATGATCAATGCCCCACCCTCATTAGGTGCTACCAATGATCCATGGTGCTCAAAGTTGTAAGGCCCCCATTATGAGGAGAAGCCAAATGTGAGCCCGGACATTGGTTGAGTCCTGACTTGTATATCAGATGAGGTCTATGTGACCGGATGGCAAAAAGGTGACTGTTGTGGGTCTAATCTTTGGGTTAGACGGAGTGGTTAAGCTGGTAGCAACTCGAGGCACATTGCATTGAGTTGCGTAGTAAGGGAGTTAAAAGGGGCCGCGGGGGTCCGGGGGCAGCGCCCCCGGCCCGATGGTAAAGGGAATATTCCCTGGAATATTCCCTGGCCGACTAGTGGAGGCTCATATGGTAGGTCGGTCAGCAGGCCGACTTAACGACCTTCGCGGGCTATAAAAGCTAAACCCCTTCGCGGCCATCATTCACTCATCTTTCACCCAGTCAGAGTTGTTGTTCCAGCTAGCCTTAAGCTCTTCACCTATCTTCTGTCTAGATCGCCATCTAAGCTTCACTCAGTGGAAGCGCACGGGTGGACAGAGCCATCTTTGTATCAGTTGTTTGGAGTTAAAGAATTTACTGATTCTCCTCTTATCTGTTGTGTACTCTCTATCTCTTTCTCAGATTCTGTTCGCTGCGCCGTGTAATATTTTACAAGACCTATGCTCAGTCAAAGGAAACAACCTAATCATCATCATTCCCATAGACATCAAGTGCATGAAGGGCATTGTTCTTATGATGATAGATCTCATAGGTATTGTCCTTATGGTCAGCAAGAGTATGCAGGAAATTACCATATGGGGCAGCATTCATATGATCATAATCATGGTTATTTTCATGAGACTGATGGGCAGCATCAGCCTTATGCAAATGAGAAAAATATGGGAGAAAATGATGCCTATGGAGTACACTATGCAAAGTACCAAGGTCAGCCAGCATACGTTATGGATAATCATTTTGAAGAAGAAGAACCCATCCATCCTTTCTCATTCAACAATGTACATGGTACCTATGTGTCAAGTTGCATGTTTGATGATATCACTTCAAAAGGGTTTTGTTATAAATGCAGTGAGAAGGATATTTGTAGTCACATAAAGGTATGCAGGGGCAAAGCATGTTAAAGTATCGGCTGTCCTAGAATTTCCTACTCCCTATGGCATTCAATGAAGGCTTATACCTCACCAAGAGTTGAAGGAAATGTGTCGGCAATTCATATGCTATAAATGTAAAGAACGATGGACTCCTAGTCATGACAAATACGTGAACATACGCAATGCAGCCAAACACTTTCAAGTGCGATACATCAGGCTTCTTGCCAGTAAAGCATTCTTCAGGAGTCATACTATGAACTGCAGCTGTGGGAGTTCTGTTCATAATATAAATAGCAGTATGAACAGCCTCAGACAAAAAATGCTTAGGCATATTCTTTTCAGCCATCAAGGCACATGCAACTTTTGCAATATTCCTGTTTTTCCTTTCTGCAACCCCATTTTGCTATGGGGTATACCTGCATGTGAACTATCTCTTTATCCAATGAGACCTCAGAAAATCACTGAACTCGTTCGAGAGGTACTCTCCCCCTCCATCTGACCTCAAGCACTTTACTTTCAAGCCTGCCTCTCTTTCAAATGCAGCCTTGAAAGTTCTAAAGTGCTCAAACGCTTCACTCTTTTCCTTCATAAAATATATCCACAGCTTTCTAGAACAATCATCAATGAATGTGACAAAGTATGAACTGCCTCCAAAAGATACATTTTGTGTAGGCCCCCAAATGTCTGTAAGCACAAAATCAAGGATATTTCTGCTTACATCTCTGTCATGTGAAAAGGGTTGTCTTGCCTGCTTACCAAACTGACATGCTTCACATATCTTATGAAATTCTGCAACTCTAAATGTAGGCAAACCTTTAACCAACCCTTTGGACTGCATTAATTTCAGCCTTTGTACATTTGCATGTCCAATGCGTTTGTGCCAAATTTCAATGTCTACAACAACACCTTTTCCTTTAGCATACATAGCAGCATTCATAGTAGGAATTCCAGCATCCAGAGTAAACATACGTCCAACTCTACTTCCCTTTGCAATTAACCTGCACTTGTCATTGAAGTCTTCTACAAAGCAACCCTTTGCATTAAATCTGACTTGCAGCCCTTGCTCTACCATCTGACTGACTGACACCAAGTTCTTTGTAATAGATGGCACATGTAATACATCTGAAAGACTCTTTGTCTTACCATCATGTAAGGACAAGGGAACTTTTCCAACATGTGAAATTGGGTGGCATGAATCATCACCCGTCTGCACATAACCTGCATTTTGCAAATTCTACATCTCTCAAACCATTCTGCATGGCTGGTCATATGATTGGATGCACGTGAATCAACATACCAAACATCATCATGTGTTCCCTTTCCTGTAACAGCATTCAGCATATGCTGCATAACAAACAGACGTTCATTTTTGTCTTCATTCTGTCGTGAAGACGATGCATAGTTTCTGCAACTTACCACTGCGGATATCATCTTTCTTAGCATAACATTGGGCTGCAATATGACCTGTTTTGCCACAGTAGTGACACACAATACCAAAGTTGTTAGAACCTCTGTTCTGCCATCCACCTCTTCCTCTAAATCTCCCCCTGCCTCTAAAGTTACCACGACCTCCTGAAACCTATATATCTCCAAATTACTGATTCAATCTGTTTTGCTGGTTGTCACTACCACGTCATGTACCACAACCTCTTGAGGAGAACCTACCACGTCCCCTTCCTGAACTGGAGTAGAAAGCCTGGACATGTTCACTACTTCTTTCAGATGTCTCACTCTGCATGTTGATCTCTTCAGTGATCATAAGGGAGACCAACTCATCGAAATCTAGAAATGGCTTTTTGACATATACGGAAGTTACAAAAGACTTCCAAGCCTTTTCATTGTTAAGTCCACCCAAGGTAGACGACACCAAATCATCATCATCGGGCATTGCATCAATCGCTGCCAATGCATTTGCAATGCTCCTTACCTTCAATGCATACTCATTGATAGACATCTTCCCTTTCTTCAATGTATTCAACTCTTGCTTGAGTTGAATCTTTCATGCCTTTGTATTTACAGAAAACATACTTTCAAGTATGGTCCAAGCTACATATGAATTCTCTGCATTTCTAATATATTCCAGCATATTATTGTCAATTACTGCAGACAACCAATACATGACCTTTTTATCTTTTGCATTCCATTGCTTCTGTGCATTTGTCTCTTCTGCAGTTGGAGGATCACTCACCTCCGGCTCATTTTCTTCACATGAAACAACTTGTAGAGGCCTTTTCCAATAAGGAAGTTCGTGACATGGAACTTCCATGAAGGGTAGTTATTCTTGTCGAGCTTCTCAATGATAGGGCTTTCACTGTTCTCTGCTATTATCACAAAATTAATACCAATAGCAAGCAAATTTTCTGCAACTCTCGACCTATAGTGCACAGCAATACACTAGACAACATTTTTTACTATCTGCTCAACAATACATGCAATCTGCAAAAACCAGTTTGCAGATAAACCTTGTGTTTACTCGTTGGTAAACACCTTTGAACTTATAGATTTGAAATCTGTAACTTGTGCACCCACTTCCAGTCAATACAGTCAAAATCACAGTGTACCTTGAAACTGTTGTTCGCAACCTTGTGGATCTAAAACGGGGCCTGAAACGGCCTCAGATGCCCAAAATAACTGTGGGAAAGCCCTAAAAGACCTATTTGCAGAATACACATCACTCTTCACGCACACCAAATCTCACTGCAATCTAAGATTTTTGCTCGACCCTGCTTTTGGTGCCTCCACAGGCACTATCCAAGAGAGAGAGTGGAAGAATGGGAGAGCTTCTTTGTGTACATTGCAAAGAGTGTGGAAGAAGAAGAAAAAACCAGCAAGAAAACGTTTTGGCATCCATCTCTCTTCTTGTCTCTTGAATGAGCTTCTCCTTGTGTATTCTGTGTGTGTTCCGAGCAGCATCTTGAGCAAGTCTCCCCACCACGCGATTCTTGACATCATAGAGCTACTTCATCCAACGTGGAAATGGATTTTTTGGTGGGATGATGTCAGGTTGGTGAAATGTTTTCTCATCATCTGAAGATGATGCTTCCTCCTCCTTAAGGATAGGGACAACTCTCAAGACAGTGGACTACTTCTTCGCTTGATGATAAAGTGGAAAAACTTGCCTTCTCCTCCTCTACTGTATGTGGCTACTCCTTGAACACCACATCATGGCTCGAGATGATCTTCTTTTCCTCTTGGTCATATACTTTGTAAGCCTTCTGTTCATCACTATAACCCAAGAAGATACATTTTTTGCTTTTTGGTTTTAACTTGTTTCTCTTCTCATCTGGAACATGTGCATAACATTCACATCCAAAAATTCTAAAATGTGAGACACTTGGTTTCTTACCAATGTAAGTCTCATGAGGTGTTTTTCCCTTGAGAGCCTTTGTGTAGCTCTGATTTAGAATGTAGACTGTAGTATTAACAACTTCAACCCAAAAATGGTTAGCTTGCATATTTCCATCTCCACAATGGTGCATTTCCTGTGTTCCACAACACCATTCTGCTGAGGTGACTATAGTATTAATAGCTTCAACCCAAAAATGGTTAGGCAATCCCTTGCCCTTTAGCATGCATCTTGCCATCTCCACAATGGTGCAATTCCTGTGTTCCACAACACTGTTCTGCTGAGGTGTGTGAGGCATTGTCAATTGACGCTTGATCCCTTTTCTCTTGCAAAAGTCTTCAAACTCCTTTGAGTTGAACTTACCACCACAATCTGTTCTAAATTTCTTCACACTTTTCCATGTTTCATTCCCAACAAGCTTTAGCCATTCTTTAAACTTACCAAAAGCTTGAGCCTTATCACGAAGGAAGTACACCCACATCTTCCTATTATAGTTGTTGACAATCAACATAAAATAAGAAGATCTCCCCAAGGCCTATGTAGGCATCTTACCGCACAAGTCAGCATGCACCAACTCTAAAGGAGCATGTGCTCTATTATTGCTTTAATGTGGAAATGCCTTTCTCTATTGCTTGCCCATCATACAAGCTTCACATGGTTCCTTCAATTTAGTCATTGTAGGTAGGTGAGCAACCATACCTTGCTTGTGCATCTCCTTCAACACTGCAAATCCGATTCGTCCAAACCTTTCATTGGTTGTAAGGGCACTTAGCTCATACAGGTTGTTAATTATTTCTCCTTTGCCAACAACTTTGCTAGCACTATCGATAATTTCTACACATGTCAACCTCACTTCATGACCAAGATTAGTTATGCTAGCAACTGATAACAATTTTCTCCTAATATCGGAAGCATGTAATACATTTGAAAGCTTTTTTATTTCACCATTTACAGCAACAAAAGAAATAGTACGTGTGCCCACTGTAGGGCATTTGTCACATGCCTATGTAAAAATTCCTTGGCAGCATGTTTTAGTGGTCCATAGAGGAACTATCCTAGATGGCTTCGCCCGGCACTCACGAGAATGCATGGGATCTATCGTCTAGGTTTCCCAGAGTCCACCCCATAATGAAAGGCATCGGCCATCCCCATGAGGATCAACTTGCAATCTTGGTATCCTAATTTGGCAACTGAGGTCTCAATGCATCAACTAGCTCCATCGGAGGTGTCCCACAAGGGCTTCTTGTCTGATTGGAGCGATCATTACCCTTGGTTCATAGAGTGCAACACTTTTTTCCAGCAACTAATCAGGATTCAAGGAACCTTAATAGAGTTCTAGCACAACTGTCGCACCTTTTCCCTAAGATAATTACTGATCAAGGTTTTAAGACCTGACCCTAGGTAAGTCAACGCTCAGCTCTACCTAGTTTTTTCTAATTAATGTTTTGTTCAATCTCTTGAGAGAAGCTCCGAGCTTACCGGGACCACCCATCCGTAGGACAAATTTGACAGGGATCTCGCCCACCTGCTTCCCACAAATGGTTGAGTTTTCTAATTACCTATCACATTAAGTTATGACATATGAAGGCAGCTTCATTAATTAACTTGTTATCACGAGTATCTTCGCATAATTTTACGGCAAAACACAAAGATAGAGAAAATAGTCTTTTGGCAAAACATATTTCGCAAATTTACAATGCTTTTCCCCTTCTGCCTATGCAGAAGATAAACCTCCATTCACTAGAAATCCCTTCTATATGTGCAAAAGAAAACAAACCCTCTAAGTTTTCTATCCCTTCACTAGTACTAGGGACTCCACCAAGATCCCATCCTGATTCACGTGAGGGTCAAGCAATTCTTAGGAGTGATTGAGGGATTTATGGCCAGAGTCCCCCTGGCACTCCCGCCTCCTCCTACCTAGAAGATTCCTCACTGAGTGACCTCTGCGGTCGGGGCCAATCCAAAGCTCCTCGCAATGGTACAAAACAATCCCCCTTGGAGTAGGGTTCTGTGTCTAGACATGGGGGAGACATAGCACGATCTTTTCTCTTATTATCTTGATTATATATTTACAATCAGATCTAACTACTGCAAGCACAATCAATCTTTCCTGTGCAACCATCAATGCATGCACAAATAAAAAAAGAAACAACATTAGGTATTTTTAGCATAGAAAGCAACCCCTCCCAAATCTAGGGTTTCTATTTTAAGGTCCCACCTTAATCTTAGGCTTTCCTTCCTATTTGCAACTCTTTTTTGGGATTCATAAGTTATTTCGTGAATCTAAAGTCTATTTTATCCATATGAAAAATTTGGTATTTCCGCCCTAAAAGATAATATGGGTATTTATGCCTATGGCAAGCAATTCATGTGCTACCCTACCCTCTTAACAAAATTTCGAACGCTTTTCCAAGTCTATTTAGACTTTAGAATTTGTATCGACAAATTCTTATCCATGTCCAACAAGTCTTTCAAACTTTTGATATTTATTTAATTTCTTGATACTGATAGTTTCAAGGTTGTGGAGTATTTGATAGTTGTTTTTGCTTCAACATTCTCAATATTTTAGGTTAGGTTATCTCGTTGACTTATACGTGGATCAACTCATGATATTGACGCTCTCGCTAATATAATCATAAATATTAAGATTGCGTGTGTTTTCAATGAGAAAATAATTTTTATTTTATTCTACTCATATTCTATACTTCAATCAACAATGTCCAACCATTTGCAAAACTTTCAACGTTTATCTAGAAAGATCAATTTTCTTTTAGCTATGTCCTAAGTGCAATGCTGATTGTTTTTTCGAAAAAATTATTCTAAGAAATGCAAAATTCATAAGTGCAAATTTTCTTTCATCTTTAATACATTGAATTATATTTCCATGCACCTAATTTATGTGTGCCTAGTATATATTTTTCTATGCAAATTTTTGTTGATTTAATGCATTGATTATTTTATGATATTATCTAAATAATTTTTTATAAATTATTATAAAACTCATATGGATCTATTTATCATTAGCAAAATGAAATAGAGATAGTCACTTTCAAATAAAAATTATAAAATATTTCCTTCCCCAACCACGTCTACCTTTTTTCTGATATTATGATTACATGCATCATTAATGAAATAACAATAAATATCACGAAATAAACCATAATTAAGTTATTTTCCTAATGAGAGGCATATAATCCTTTTCCAAGTGAAAGAGTCTTTTCACTAAATAGTTAATTATTATATTACTTAGGCTATTTTCCTAAGTAGCAATTCATATGCATTTTCTTTAAAATACGTTTATAATCATTTAAAGCCAAATATAGTGATAAGCTTATAAAAAATAATTTTTTCCAAACCAACGAGATGGTATCTCTCTCAGTTTTGCTATAACAGGGGTTTCGCCAATTCCTACTGCGTCATTTTCTCCATCGACCCCATTCTTTGCTTCCCTTGCTTCAAATGGGATTTTTGAATTTCTGTGACCTCGGGGAGCCATGGATATCAGGCGAAATTGATGTGGTAGTTCATGGAGAGTTGGTAATCATCCACAAAAATTTCACCAGGGTTTTGCTTAGTAATATGGCTGTATGGGAGGAAGGAGAGAGAAAATGAAAATGAGGTAGAAGAGGGGTATTTTCCTCCTTCAAGGCTCAAGCTACAATGGAAAAGAGAAATATAGGAAATTTTCCATCATCAAGAGGTCTTCCTTCTTGCTTTCTTTGTAAAGGAGAGGGGGTATATTTATAGGCATGAGGGGGAGCATACAGTTGACTCATTCTTTTGGCTACTTTTCAAGAGCCAAGTGAGCTTTATTAAAAATACATTTTGATTACCTACCTATTGGATGGTGGTATGGGCATAATTTTAAAATGCTTTCTCTCTCTCCAAGCGTAAAAAATGGTCATGATTTTTTGCTTATTTTTTCAAAAACATCTTTTTTTCTACAAAACAACTTCATCTTGTGGTTTTTGGCCAAGTTACCTCATGACTTATCTAGTTTATAAAGTCATGCCATACTCTTTTGTACTTAACTTACTCAATATAATGCTCGTTCTTGCATGTTCTTTGTCTATCAATTAAAACTTTTTTAATTTATCTTGCAGTTATGAAATCAATGTGATCTTTGACACATTAAATGGAAACGTGAATACTAAATCAAATATAATGCAGGAAAAGTTATGATCAAGCCGTCATAATATTATTTATGAGGTGTCTTTGCTTCTTGTTGGCTAGAAACACTGAGGCGTCTTCTCATGTTAGATTGTGAAATTGATTTAATGTAAGACTCGATATTTAAAAAAATTATGTGCGGTCACTTATGTGATAACTCGATGAGTAATTTTTTAAAAACATTTCAAGCCTAAATTTGTTTCTTCATATGAAGTGTTATGGCGGGAATATTACAGCGTTTTGCATCATTTCCAACCGTCACAGTGATGGATTCTTATAGAGGCTGCATAGAACTATATAGACCTTTCTTGTTGGTCATGTGACAAGAGGCCCCACTATCCAACACCCATGAGTCAGTGGTAGATTCTTCTTGTGCCAAGGAGCACACTTCCTCAATGGTTGCCATGAATAAATCCAACTCTGCTTCAGCTGTATTGGCTATCTCTTTCCCTTTACTCTTAAGGGTGCCATTCTTTTCATCTGCCTTCTTGACACGACAATCTACAATTACATGTCCTTTCTTCTTGTAGTAGAAGCTCTCTCCTTGAAACTTCTTCTTACCGCCCTTCTTCTTTTTGTCACCATTATTTTTTGTGGAGGAACCACTTTTCCTTTTGCATTGGCAGAGAATGCAGCATCTCCATTGTTGCTTCCTTCTCGGGATTTAAGCCTCAACTCCTCCTGCATCAATAATGCACAAAACTCCTCAAAAGATAAAGCTTGAGGTCTCATATGAGTATTAAGGGCAATTAATATTCCATCAAAATTTTGTGGATAAATCTGAAGACACCTCCTCATATGCGTATTAAGGGCAATTAATATTCCATCAAAATTTTGTGGATAAATCTGAAGACACCTCCGAGCTAGCTCCTCGCTAGTCTTTTGTATCCCAGCGTTAGTCATCTAGTCGTGTAGATTCTTAATTCGAGTGATGAATGCTTCAGTCGTCTCTCCTTCAACAAACTTCTCCCCCCTGCTAGTTGGTTCTCCAAGTTTTGAATCCTTGTTTGGTTTCGCATTTTCATACCAACTCCTCAATACATTCCAAGCCTCTGATACTTTGATTGTATGCTAAATCAAAGTCAGAACACTGTTAGAACAGCTTGTAACTAAGGCACACAATGCATCTGCATTCCTTCATTTCCAAGCTTGTAGAAGATTTTCATTCGAAGGAACCCCTTCATAGCCATCAATAATCTATTTTTCATCCCAGTCAAATTTTTTCTAGCTAGCCTTAAGCTCTTCACCTATCTTTTGTCTAGATCACCATCTAAGCTTCATAGTGGAAGCGTACGAGTGGACAGAGCCATCTTTGTATAAGTTGTTTGGAGCTAAAGAAAAATTTTATTCTCCGCTTATTTGTTGTGTACTCTCTATCTCTTTCTCAAATTTTGTTTGCTACGCCGTGTAATTTTTACATGGTATCAAAGCCAGGGGGCTCTAGGGATCGAAGAGTGCGCAAGAGGCAAAGGCTACAACAACAAAGAGGAACGATGTCATCTTCCAAAAGCAATTCTGGCACATCAAGAAGCGGTGTAGGAGGTGGTGCTACTGTATCGGCTATTCAAGCATTGAGGATTCGTTCACCAACCTTCAGCAAATGCAAGTTAGATAGTGCAAACTACTCCTTTTGGAGGTTCAAAATTGCAACTATCCTTAATTCTTATGAGCTTTTGGAGACTGTGCTTGGTACTAATGCAGAACCATAGCCTACCCCCAACCCATCAAATTCTTGTGTGATACTCAAGAGTGTATAAAGAGCATAACCAAGCATGTAATATCAAGGGTATACCCTAGTTTAGCATCCAAAATTGTCGGGAAGCATCCAATGACAATAGCCATACAAGATATCTAATAAAAGAATATGTAGCCCTATGTATTCCCACCAAACATGATAGCATCATATAGGCATGAATAGGCATCATATGAACATCACCAATGAGCATGAAGCATGAAGACCGGGGGCTGCCCTATTTCTCATGGTCTTTGGACTATTATTTGTAAAATATTACACGACGCAGCGAACAGAATCTGAGAAAGAGATAGAGAGTACACAACAGATAAGAGGAGAATAAGTAAATTCTTTAACTCCAAACAACTGATACAAAGATGGCTCTGTCCACCCGTGCGCTTCCACTGTGTGAAGCTTAGATGGCGATCTAGACAGAAGATAGGTGAAGAGCTTAAGGCTAGCTGGAACAACAACTCTGAATGGGTGAAAGATGAGTGAGAGATGGCTGCGAAGAGGTTTAGCTTTTATAGGCCGCGAAGGTCATTAGGTCGGCGTGCTGACCGACCTACCATATGAGCCTCCACTAGTCGGCCAGGGAATATTCTAGGGAATATTCCCTTTACCATCGGGAGCTTAACCACTCTGTCTAACCCAAAGATTAGACCCACAACAGTCACCTTTTTGCCATCCGGTCACATAGACCTCATCTGATATACAAGTCAAGACTCCACCAATGTCCAGGCTCACACTTGGCTTCTCCTCATAATGGGGGCCTTACAACTTTGAGCACCATGGATCATTGGTAGCACCTAATGAGGGTGGGGCATTGATCATATCTAACACCCCCCCTCAATGTCCACCCATAGGTGAACTATCTCCTCGGCCCAATGCCGAGTCTCTGAAGATGAACTTGAAGCAAATCCTTCGTAAGTGCTTTGGTGAAGATATCTGCTCCATTCTCCTCTGTTGGATAGTAGACCAATTCTACTATCCCATCCTCCATCAAATCACGCACATAGTGATACTGGATCTCTATATGTTTGGTGCGTGCATGAAACACTGGATTTTTGGCAATGGCGAT
Source organism: Lygodium microphyllum (assembly GCF_053477565.2). Lineage (NCBI taxonomy): Eukaryota > Viridiplantae > Streptophyta > Polypodiopsida > Schizaeales > Lygodiaceae > Lygodium > Lygodium microphyllum. Next base: position 159,884,107 of record NC_141142.1, read on the forward strand.
GCAACTCTGATTGTCACATCTCATCACAGTTGGTTCTTCATCCTGCACTCCCATATGCCATAGAATCCTTCTCAACCATACGGCCTCACATGCAGCAAAACAAGCTGCCTTGTACTCTGCTTCGGTAGAAGACAATGCCACTGTTGGTTGCTTCTTACTAATCCAAGAGAAAATTCCTGAACCCAAAGAGAAACAATAACCAGAAACTGACTTCCTGGAATCAATGTCTCCTGCCCAATCTGAGTCACAGTTCCCCACAAGAGAAGTTCCGAAACTGTATGTGATACCATAGTCAAGGGTTTTCTTCAAGTATCTGAGCACCCGCATCCCAGCCTTCTAATGACTCTCATGAGGTTTGTTTGAGAACCTGCTCAAAACACCAACAACAAAACTGATATCTGGTCTGGTGTTACACAAGTAGATTAGACTGCTGACCAACCTCCTATACCTCCCAATGTCTGCTAGTGCTGATGTATCCTCGATGGATAACTTTGCATTCACCTCCATAGGTGTAGCTATCTCCTTGCACTCGGTCATGCCAAATGCCTTCAAGATCTCCCATGCATACTTCTTCTGAGAGATGAAGATCTTTCCTGGCTCTTGCCAGACTTCAATCCCCAAACAATAGTGCAGCAAGCCCAAGTCTGTCATTTCAAACTCACAACTCAAAGCCTTTCGAGTTTGGTTGATCATATCTTCATAGTCACCTGTAATAAGAAGGTCGTCCACATATAGGAAAATCACTACAGAATTTTTACCATCCCTGTAAACATACAAGTTAGCATCTGAGGCACATCTTTTGAAGTTTAGGTTTAAAAAGAACCTATCTATCCGCTGGTACCATGCTCTGGGGGCTTGTTTAAGCCCATACAATGCCTTCTTCAGTTTACACACTTTGTTCTCAGAATGGGGGGCCTCAAACCCTGGTGGCTAAGCCACGTACACCTCCTCCTTGAGGTCACCATTTAAGAACGCTGACTTAACATCCATTTGGTACAAAGGCCACTTCTTGTGGGCAGCCACTGCAAGTACTGTGCGAATAGTGGTCATTCTGGCAGTTAGGGCAAATGACTCTTGAAAATCAAACCCTTCAACTTGTGAAAAACCCTGTGCAACCAGTCTAGCTTTCTACTTTTCTAAGGTACCATCAGCCTTGTACTTTACCTTCCAGATCCACTAGGTGCCAATAACCTTCCTCTTTGTTGGCCGGTCCACTAGCTCCCAAGTGTCGTTCTTCATTATGATGTCATACTTAGCTTGCATAACTGCCTTCCATGCTAGATCTGCAAGTGCTTCTTCTAAGTCAATTGGCTCCTTTACTTCTCTCATAATCTCAGCCATCAAGGCCATATTGACTATGTGAGCAGAAGCCCTCCTTTGCTCCTCTATTCTCTGAGACCTCCTTGGTCCGTCTGCCTTCTCCTCAACAGATGCAGGCATAGGATTATTGTGGTCATAGAGCTGCTTCACCCAGTGCGGCAATGGCTTTTCCGGTGGGGTGATGTCAGGTTGGTGAACTTTTTCCTCATCATCTGAAGATGATGCTTCCTCCTCCTTAAGGATAGGGATAGCTCTCGGGACAGGTTCATAGTGGACTACTTCTTCGCTTGATGATAAAGTGGAAGAACTTGTCTTCTCCTCCTCCACTGTATGCGGCTCCTCCTTGAACACCACATCACGGCTCGCGATGATCTTCTTTGCCTTTTGGTCATATAATTTGTAAGCCTTCTGCTCATCACTATAACCCAAGAAGATACATTTTCTGCTTTTCGGTTGTAACTTGTTTCTCTTCTCATCTAGAACATGTGCATAACATTCACATCCAAAAATTCTGAAATGTGAGACAGATGGTTTCTTACCAGTGTAAGCCTCATGAGGTGTTTTTCCCTTGAGAGCCTTTGTATAGCTCCGATTTAGAATGTAGACTGCAGTATTAACAGCTTCAGCCCAAAAATGGTTAGGCAATCCCTTGCCCTTTAGCATGCATCTTGCCATCTCCACAATGGTGCGATTCCTGCGTTCCACAACACCGTTCTACTGAGGTGTGTGAGGCATCGTCAATTGACGCTTGATCCCTTTGTTCTTGCAAAAGCCTTCAAACTCCTTTGAGTTGAACTCACCACCACCATCTGTTCTAAATTTCTTCACACTTTTCCCTGTTTCATTCTCAACAAGTATTAGCCATTCTTTAAACTTACCAAAAGCTTGAGCCTTATCACGAAGGAAGTACACCCACATCTTCCTACTGTAGTCGTCGACAATCAACATAAAATAAGAAGATCCCCCCAAGGCTTGTGTAGGCATCTTACCACACAAGTCATCATGCACCAACTCTAGCGGAGCCTGTGCTCTATTCTTGCTTTCTTGTGGAAATGCCTTTCTCTGTTGCTTGCCCATCATACAAGCTTCACATGGTTCCTTCAATTCAGTTATTGTAGGTAGGTGAGCAATCATACCTTGCTTTTGCATCTCCTTCAATACTGCAAATCCGATGTGTCCAAACCTTTCATGCCAAAGCTTACTTGTGCCCACTCCAGCGGTGGCTGTAAGAGCACTTAGCTCATACAGGTTGTTCCTTCTTTCTCCTTTGCCAACAATTGTGCCAGCACTATCAATAATTTCTGCACCTGTCTTCTTGAACCTCACTTCATGACCAAGATCAGTTATGGCAGAAAAACTGATAAGAGATTTCTCCTGATTTCGGGAACATACAACACATTTGAAAGATTTTTGACTTCACCATTTGCAGGAACAAAAGAAATAGTACCTGTGCCCGCAGCAGGGCATTTAGCATCATTTCCAACCGTCACAGTGATGGATTCTTGTAGAGGCTGCATAGAACTATATAGACCTTTCTTGTTGGTCATGTGACGGGAGGCCCCACTATCCAACACCCATGAGTCAGTGGTAGATTCTTCTTGCGCTGAGGAGCACACTTCCTCAATGGTCGCCATGAATAATTCCAACTCTGCTTCAGCCGTATTGGCTATCTCTTTCCCTTTACTTTTAAGGGTACCATTCTTTTCATCTGCCTTCTTGACACGACAATCTGCAATTGCATGTCCTTTCTTCTTACAATACTCTCCTTGAAACTTCTTCTTGCCGCCCTTCTTCTTTTTGTCACCATCATTTTTGGTGGAGGAAACACCTTTGCCTTTTGCATTGGCAGAGAATGCAGCATCTCCATTTATGCTTCCTTCTCGGGCTTTCAGCCTCAACTCCTCCTCCATTAATAATGCACAAAACTCCTCAAAAGTCAAAGCTTGAGATCTCACTTGAGTATTAAGGGCAGTTACTAGTCCATCAAACTTTTGTGGACAAATCCGAAGACACCTCCGAGCTAGCTCTTCACTAGTCTTTTATATCCCAGCGCCAGCCATCTGGTCGCGCAGATTCTTAATCCGAGTGATAAATGCTTCAACCATCTCTCCTTCAGCAAACTTCTCCGTTGCTAGTTGATTCTCCAAGTTTTGAATCCTTGTTTGGTTTCGTGTTTCATACTGACTCCTTAGTACATTCCAAGCATCTGACGCTTTGGTTGTATGATGAATCAGAGTCAAAACACTATCAGAACAGCTTGTAACTAAGGCACACAATGCATATGCATTCTTTTGTTTCCAAGCTTGTAGAAGATCTGCATTCGGAGGAATCATCACACTAGGATTTGATGGGTCGGGGGTAGGCTGTGGTTCTGCGTCAGTCCCCAGCACAGTCTCCAGAAGCTCATAAGAATCAAGGATAATTGTAAATTTGAACTTCCACAAGGTGTAGTTTGTACCATCTAACTTGCCTTCGCTGAAGGTTGGTGGACGAATCCTCAGTGTTTGAATAGCCGGTACAGCAGCACCACCTCCTACACCGCTTCCTGATGCGCCAGAACTGCTTCCCGGAGTCGACATCGTTTCTCTTTGCTGTTGAAGCCTTTACCTCTTGCACGCTCTCCGATCTTTAGAGCCCCCTGGGCTCTGATACCATGTAAAATATTACACGGCGCAGCGAACAGAATCTGAGAAAGAGATAGAGAGTACACAATAGATAAGAGGAGAATTAGTAAATTCTTTAACTCCAAACAACTGATACAAAGATGGCTCTGTCCACCCGTGCACTTCCACTGTGTGAAGCTTAGATGGAGATCTAGACAAAAGATAGGTGAAGAGCTTAAGGCTAGCTGGAACAACAACTCTGACTGGGTGAAAGATGAGTGAGAGATGGCTGCGAAGAGGTTTAGCTTTTATAGCCCACGAAGGTCATTAGGTCGGCGTGCTGACCGACCTACCATATGAGCCTCCACTAGTCGGCCATGGAATATTCCAGGGAATATTCCCTTTACCATCGGCCATCCGGTCACATAGACCTCATCTGATATACAAGTTAGGACTCTACCAATGTCCAGGCTCACACTTGGCTTCTCCTCATAATGGGGGCCTTACAACTTTGAGCACCATGGATCATTGGTAGCACCTAATGAGGGTGGGGCATTGATCATATCTAACATTATTCATAATCAATGGAGCTGAAGTATGAGCTCAACCTCAATGCCAAGTGTTGAAGCAATGCCAAGTCTCAATGTTGAGCATCGAGGAGTGGTTTCAAGTGCTAAGTGAGCTACCAATGAGGACGAGATTCTGAAGAAGTTGTATTGCCCCAATTAGCCTAAAAATAGGTGTAAATTGGCATAATGTTGTTGTTTCTCCTAAGGGCCCATGTGGGGTTTCTTGATGATTGAGAAGGGTAAGGTTGGAACTAGGAGTACCCAAGGAAGTCTTTGGACAAGCTCAATCAAGCTTGGACCAAGCCAAGGCTTCAAAATGAAGCATAGTTGATGGCTACTCCTATAAATGACCTGTAGCTCTAAGATAAGTTCAACCTAGGCCTATTGATCGCCTGATCAAGCTCCAACAAGCCTTGATGAGTATCAAAGCAATAGATGACCAATATGAACCTCAAGGAGTGGAGTTATGGCTACCAATGGTGAAATCCTACTGTAGGTAACTTGAATGGAAAAGTTAGGCTTGAGCTCTCAAGGAATATTATGTTGAAAATTCTAAGTAAAAAGAAGGGAACCATGGTAGAAGAGGACAAAGACTTAGAAGTTGTGCAGAAAGAATTAAGGAAGCTAGAAGACAAATGAAAGAAGTAGGAGGAAAATGATGAATGCCTATGAAAGGCTAAATAAGAGTCTAAAAGGGATGAAGAAGAACGAAGGAGAAAGCAAAAAGAGGAGGAGGAAAGGCTAAAAATAGAAGATGATGAGCAAATGGCTCTTGCCCTCAGATTGTCAATCAAGCAAATCTCCCAATCAGAAGAGTGGACAAGGATGAGTCTAGAAGATGCACTAGGCACCAGTGCCACAATAGTAGAAGTAGCACAAGGACTTGTAGTGGTAGGCAAGGGGATTGCCAGGTTATAGGAGAGGTATGGACTAGGAAACCTGCATCATATGCTCTCCATCTTCTCCTCTCTTCTTCTCTTCTCTTCTCTTCTCTTGTCTTGCTCGCGGCAATGGAGCTTGGAGTGTGGAGCTTGAGGATGGAGCTTGCTTGAAGCTTGCACTTGGATCGTGGAGCTATCGGAGCACGCGGGAGAGGAGGTAACTCGAACGGCACAGAGGTAAGCTCACTACACCCATAGATATGGATGGCGCGTCGGCTATGTGAGAGGTAGCCATTAGTGCTCGGCTTGGAACGCTTGAATCAATAAGCGGTTCGTGGGTCTTTGCGGTTGAGTGAAAGCTCCCACATTTTGGTTCCGTTGCCGGGACCAGTGGATTCAAGCCTTGAGTGCTTGCGCGCTTCGAATCGAGCATTGGAGTAGGGTTTTGCCCGAACCGGTGCTTGAGGTAGATAGGTAGGAAGTGAGGGGGTTGAAGAGGGTATTCGATCTCCTTGGCAAGTAGGTTTTTTGCTTTCTTGAGATTTATGTTGTGGAATGGAGTAGTGTAGGTATTTAGTTTGTGATTTGGATGCATTTAGGATAGGAAAAAACAAAGAAAAAAACAAGCAAACAGTAGGGTTCTCTGTTGCTGTATAACAGGCCAAAACAAGGAAACAGGGGACCAGATTCAAGTTTCTGGGTGAGACAGGGATAGGGAACTAGCTGTAAGGTTCTGCAGTGCTGGGAAAGGACCTTAAGAGGCCTGGGAGGCCAGGACAGACCTCAGTTCCTTAGTTTGCCTTGTGTGAGAGAAAGAGAGAGAACTTCTGGTTCACAGGACGAGGAAGCACTACCCCGATTCCTAGGCGCCGGCAATTCGTGCTGCTCTAGGTGAGTATGGTGTTTGCAAACAAGTGCTCTAATCACATCTAGGAAGTCCATGGTGATTGTGTGCATTAGACAGTAAGGAGGGGTCAAACGCGAGGGGAATCGTGTCCGTCGTCAACGCAGTCGGACCAACTCGCAGTGGTCCGATTCCCAGAATCGGACCATCCGAGTTCTGGAGTCGGACCGTCCGATTTCTAGAATCCCAAAATCGGACCGCTCAGGATCGAACCAGCCCGTTTGATCCTGAGTTGGTCCGATTCCCAAAATCGGACTAGCTCGATCGGACGTGCCACGTGGCACTCGGACCACTCAGGATCGGACCAACCCGTCCGACTCGGACACTCGGACCAACCCGTCCGATTTTGAGAATCGGACGCTCGGACCAACCTGTCCGACTCGGACACTTGGATACTCGGACCAATCCATAATTGGACCACTCAGAAATCAGACCAGGCCATCCGAGTCCCAGAACCGGACCAGCTCAGAATCAAACCTCCCAGAATCGGACCACCCTGTCCGATCCGATTCCCAGAATCGGACCACTTTGAAAATCGGACCACTTCTTGATCCGACTCCTAGAATTGGACGTGACCAAAATTGGACCATTGGTCTGATCGAACCAACCCAAAATCGGACGTTCGATTCTGATAATCGGACTCTTGAAAATCGAACATCTTAGAATCGAACCAAAAGACTGTCAACATCAGACAGGTATCCAGAACACTAATTCTGACGCATCTAAACCCCGCAATTGACCCCAAGGACCATGTAGAGCTAAAGGCACATCACAGATCCATCACTGGGCTGAAACTTAGAGCACGTAGTTCAAAATTTGGCTATAAACGGTCCTCCAAATTGCATATGGCGTCTACCGTAACGGCCCTGCCGACCGGGGGGGACTGCTTCCCCCCCGGGCCCCCGCGGAGGGGGCTTTGCCTCCTCCGCACCTCCCCCAAGTAGGTTGGAGAGAAAACGCGCGCCTTGACAGGTCCTCCAAATTGAACCCTAGTGTAGTAATGGCTCTACACGAGCATGTATCCTCACTTGCAAAAGAGCAACCAAAAGCCCATACCCGAACAGAGAGAAACAGAGACCCTAAAACATCAATGGGCCAAACTAGCCATCAAGGACAAAAAGGCCACGCCATGAGAACACAAAGACATTGTGTTTAGACCGTGTCTAGTCAGAGCAGAATGCAACTTCAGCAAGCTACAAATGCGAATATGACTAGACATGACACTCTTGACGAGAGATGTACCTTGAATAGTATTGCACTGACGATCCAAGACAGCAGTGGAGAATCCACATCTGGTCGTGCAGTCAAGAACTCAAGGGCATCTGTCAGAAGGCTTAAATTTACAAGCCAAGACTCGGAAGATGAAGACATAGTATTACCTGCTTATCTTAGGGTCAAACTCACTGCGAAAAGAGAGCATATTATCGATGCTCTAATTGATGAAGGAGCAGATTTTAATATCTTGACCTATGAATCATGGACCCTACTAGGACAACCAGAGCTCACATCGACTAGTGCAACCCTTAGCCCTTATGGGGGACATCCACAAGCACTCATAGGGAAGTGCAAAATCCTTGCGACAATTGAAACAGAAAGCTTGCCCATCCTATTTCATGTTCCTCTAAATAGTGCTAGCTACAGGAAAGAAACTCTCCTAGGAAGACCCTTTAAAAGGGCAACCAAGTGTGAGGCCAACTATGTAGCACAGAGGATACACCTGACACTACCAGGTGTGAGGATAGTCGCAACCTTTAGCAAGGGTGACCTCATCAAACCTCAAGGGAAAGGCGAGGAAGCTGCTGACGTAATGGTCAAGCCTACTAACGAGAGCAAGGACTTGTTGGAAGAGTTGATACAAGCACATGTCGAACAACGAGAACCAGTGAGTGAGGCCAGGCCTGAAACAAGAAGGTCAAGAGACAATGCCAAGGATGGGCTTTGGACTTACAAATATCGTAGAAGACCCCAAAAGAAGCCCAAGCCTTATAGACGAAGGTATCGATGGAGAGTCAGCACAACGCCGTGATGGATATCCAAAGCGTTGCTACGGGCTCAAGGATACTACGCAGGTAACCAATGGATTTAGGTACCAAAATCCCCTGCTAAACTGCCTCTATTAGTTGAAGGCCAGAGTGCTTCAAAAGCATGGCACAAGAGGAAATCTAAGAGAAACTCTAGGTCTCAAGGCAAGAAACCAGATATGATTGTTTGAAGGAAAGAGCCCCAGCCTAGCATGCTAAATAGACAGATGTCATACGTAGCCATTGAGCAGGCACAAAAATCGTTAGTGCCCAAGGAGCCTTTGATTCCCCAAGGGAAGGACAAGCATCATAGGCACAACATTGCTCAAGGCAAGGTTGATCGCTCAACAAAGCAAATGGCACAATCGTCTAATGGCTTCGAGCAAATCATTCAGCGAGTGCCAAGTCCACCTAAGAGTCCTAGATCTCCTACACCCCCTTTTTCCAAATGTACATAGGAAGCACAACAACGGTTGTCAAGGGAAACCGCTCAATTCCAATCTCTATCTCCATCTAAGCTTCAAAATGTCCAAGAGGTGGGACATGGCTCCATCTGTAGCTCTCGACCCAAGGATACGCATGAGCAACCTAATGGGACCAGATCAACTCATGCTCAATCTACACAGATGAGTGCTCAAAGGCCAACAAAAGACACAACCACTTCTGATCGCCCTAGGGACTTGACATCGCAATCCACCAAGGGTAGCCAGCCCACTAAACTAGCTGCTACTACCTCCAATCAGGGACCACAGCAGTCACAGCCCTTGGCTGTGACAATGCCCCTGTGGAACGTGTCCTTAGTAGTTTACCTGTGGAGGAGGTGTCGCAATCAAATCCCTCGACAACCCCAGCACTTTCAAAGTGCCTAAAACCTAGGACGGAGGAGTTAAACGCAAGGGAGTTGGTTGAAAAGCTAGACTCTCCGAAAAGAGCGGCAGTTGTGCCCTCACAACCGGGCAAGGCTATTCAGCAGGCCAAGACTGTGTCCCATGAGGACACACTAGAGAAGGGAAATGCTGAGGCCCAACCAAGCACATCAGCGGTCGACCTAGCCCAAGGTCCTGAGCCATTAGATGCACCTTCATTGACCAAGAAAAAGAGGAGAAAGCAGAGAAAACAACAACAGTTGCAGGTGGTTGTGGACCCCAAGAACATTGAGACGAAGGGCGCTGGAGAGATGATGAATAAAGCATCGAGTCCACCCACCAATGAACCCGCTGATGCCTCTGCTAATAGCGGTGAAACCTCAGACATGTCTGTGTGCTCTAACAAACCAAAGCAACAGTTGCCATCAACAGTTGCTTGCAACACTCTATCCACTGACAATAAAACTCACATTGATCAATCAAGAGTGGATACAATGCTGTCACAACAGGGTGACAAATCTATACCAGTCACATCCAAGAAGAACCAGGACAAAATAGCAGCAAAACCTCAGGAGAAACGTGAGAACCCCAAGAGCATAAGAAATCCTAGCGTTGACCAATCTTGCTCATCTAGGCCTGAGCCCCTAGCCATGCTAAAGCCTAAGGAAACTCTTAGAACTTTGCATGAGATAGCAACCGAGCAAGACCTCGTTGAACATAGAAGTGTCACAGAATGCTTAACTAAGTTGGAGGCTAAGCTCAAAGTGGTCGCACGTGTCTACGTCCTTGCGGACATGGGAATGATCCCCAAGGATCAGCTTGGAGATTACTTGACCTTTCCTCTATCATGGGAAGAACAAGAACATCTTAACAGGCACTATGACAGGCTCTTGCATGAACATATGTGACTCATCCCTGACGAGGAGGCTGACGAACTGCGCTTAACAGTCACGTTCAATGAAGTGCTCTACCAATCGAATCTCGTAGACATAGAGCTACTAAAGCGACTGTCAGCAGGCCAGAGTCAATTTGAGCAGCGTTGGTGCGAAAGCCGCGTTGTAATGGCTGAACTAGGGGCTTAGATCATGACGGTCTCAGAAGAGCGATTGGCCAAATGGCGGTCTCAAAGAGACCCAACCTACGTGGCACCAACTTCCCTTCGAGTGCTCACTGACATTCGGGGTACGGACTTAGCTGGGACTAGGCTACAGGGCCCTTTGATTGATAAGGTTCTCACTGAGGAGGAGTTACATATTGCTAGTAGACTCGGTCAAGGTTCCATGCTACTCGACGTGGCAAAATATCTAAAAATATTAAGTCAGCTGCCACGAATACTAGATGTGTGTGCCACGCTCCGGTACAACCCCGAGTTCTACACTTGGTTCTTATCCTCGTGAAGTGACATGGATTCATAAATGTGTATATAAATAAACACTGCTTTTTGTGTCACCATATATAAACGACGTCAACACACACAAGCAATGATAGTCAGGCACAGGGAGAAGAGTGGGGTCAGATAAACTAAGCTCCTCAAGTCCTCCTCTCATCACACATTTAAAAGTGTGTGATCAGCCCCACCTCCAGGTGAGAGCATGCAACCCACATTGCCGCCATAGGAAGCCTTGACCAACAACTCTGATGGTGTAGGCAGGGTGTAGTCCTTTCCAATACACCTGCTTCCCTTTTTGGTCTATTCTCTTGAGGATGTGCCCTGTCCCACTCCATGACAACCAGTCCACGCGACTTAGCATAAACTAATATCCGCTAATGACTAGAGGCCACGCGAACATCAGCATGGGGGCCATTCCTCTACAACAAACACCGCATGCCTCACTCCTCCCCTTCTTGTCATATGCGCTTCATAAACCATACTAAAATCCCTTCCATGTAAACAGTTGTATCCTGTATCAAGGTCTAACCCTTGGATTGCGTCTTGCAAGTTTCCTTTTGTGGCGGAACGCATGGAGAATCATGAAGATCTAGCATGCAAAGATGCTCTTTGCAAAAAGCGGGAGCATGTGGCACGCGCCCCTCCACCGGAGCACTATGTGCCCATCATCAAGAGGTATGCCAAGAAGCGAGGCCCTAAGCGACATTGCCCAGGGCGAAGGCCGAAGAATCCTCGAGTCAAGAAAGTTGAGACTCGAAACGCGCAACAGGTGGCAGCACTAGTGGTACGAACTCCCAGCTCCCGCTCGGGCCCTAGATGCTCAAAGGCAGAAAGGGCACCTCGGGAAAGAGAAGAATTTAATGAATTATTTAAAGACATTCTGGAGATGGTAGAGGGCCGGGATTACACCATTCATGTTCCAGCCGACATGTTCCCTGCTCACCCCCACGGGAGCCCCACACCAGCAGAGCCCCAATCACCCGGCCACCCAGACTCGCCCCGCCTCGTACAAATCGAGTAGCCCATGATGCATAAAGGGCTTATCAAATGATAACTGGCCATGACTTTTTGTTTTTAAATGGTTAAGTGCTCCCGACTTGTTAAGTGTTGACATGTTCCCGACTTGTATGAACTTTTCATATCTGCGTTTAATATATTTTTTATGCCTTTAACAAAGAAAAAGCTAATCAAAGCGCAGGTGATAAATGTCTAAGTCAACACCATAGAATTCAGATCAGTGATGTCTCCTTGCATTGCACTGGCTTATTATAGTTGCGGCATATGCCATGCTTGTACTCTCATGAAGTGACAAGTGGATACAGGATGGGACAAATCTTTGGGCGAAAGTGTTCAATGCTCGATCAGCACAAGCATCGACCACGAATCACCCTTGCCAACCACCCACATTGCATGGCCCACAAAACATTCCTGGGCCACGCCCCCTTTCTGGGTCAAGCTCTATAGTTGGCTCACGGCAATCGTTACCTCAATTGTACCCACATCGCATGTGCCGCAAGGAGGGTTGCAATATCTCAAGTGTATCTCCCCCTTTCGCCAACTGCTTCTCTAACAACGAGGCTAGGGCACTATCATCATTGTACTATTCATTTTCTGAGCCTTCGAAGCTTGACATTTTCCAACCCATTGAAAGGGTGATAGCCTCAACATATTGTAATGGTTGTACTCAGGCACAAAAAAAAAGAAAAGAGAAAATAAAAGAAAAGAAAAAGAAATGAATGGAAAAATAAGAAGCACCCATGATCACAGCACAGCACCTAGGGGTCCTCAAATTAGGTACGTCTGGTGACCTTGGTCGACCGGCTTCGTCCCTAGTCCCCTAGCCCCTTACAATCACCCACAATTGTTCAGGGCACATCAAGGGCAGGACATACCTGGGGAGCTTGTCTCGCCTAGGGTTAGACCTGTCACCCTGACCCACTTGCACAATTTTCTTTTGCACTCTGCCTTTGTACCATTGCAATTAGTGGTGATAAGCACCGCACGATTGGCCATGAATAATACACCGTACTCATCAAGCAAGTCCAATAGTTTCCAGCTACTGAAAGTGTGGTGTCCTTGCATTCCATTATGCTACATCGTGCAGTCACAATGCAAAGGATGTCTCATATACCCTCATGTGTACTCCTTCTCCACATGGACAACTTTGCTTCATCCACGCATTGTTATGAGAAACTAGCCCACGGTCTTCTAACTATGTAATATCTAAGTATGCACGAGCACTCACATAATATCTGCACCGTAGTATATCCACAGTTTGGGTCCTCAAGTGCAGGACAATACTCTAGGCTTGCTTAGAGTTCCTGTCTCCCAAATTAATCAAAATATGTATTGTGCACGATGAGAAGCCTAGCACTACCCCTTAAGGAGAGACCACATGTGAGGTTTTCCAATTGCAGGTATAAGGTGTTGTTCGCTCTTCATTAACACTCAACTTTGGATGCTTGTCCCTTACCATTCGACCAGCCCGCAAAGACTCGTCATGTGCAGAATCCCTAACAAACCAACATTTGTGCTGGCCATCAATGCAATCCCCAACACAGCATAGCCCTACCTCCAACTCCAACAACCTTCCACCAGCCACCTTGGCCACCAACAGGCCCCTAGGACCTTCTGTCACACCACCACCAACACTCCTCCATGAAGACCACATGCGTCCTTCTCACCCACGTCTTCGGTGCATGCTACAACTTGCTACCTATGACGGTGAGTGCCATGGGACTGGCACTCGTCTAGGAGGGGGGTAATGTTAACCCCAACACGAAGAAAGCAAAAGGAAGTGGAAAAGACGCAGGGCAAAGGCGGAAAAAAGGTAGCCTGACTGAAGAAAGAAAAGGAGAAAAGCCCAAAAGCGCAAGGGCGACCTTAAAAGTCCAAGGCATAGGCAAAAGGGGAAAGGCGCATTTTAAAATAAAAAGGCGCACCCTGAAATCTTGTAAAAGAGTGCCGAGCTCTCACCCGTGCAATTTGTAAATGTAGACGAGCGGTGGACATGAAGCTAGGAAGATAGAAGGATAGGGGGAAAAAGGGCCTAGGCTATGGCCGGCCATGTAAAAAGGGGAAAAGGGGATGACCACCCAAAAGGGATTTAGGGTTTTGTATATAAAGTTGAAAAGTGAATGAGAAGCTCATTCTTGTGTGTGCCCAAAAGTAGCTCTCCTCTTCTTCTTCTTCTTCTTGTTCTTGCTTTCTTGAGCTTGTGCTTGAGAGAGGGAGTGTGAGAGTGTGAGGGAGTGAGTGTGTGAGGGTGAGGGACCGAGGAGGAGAAGCTCTCCATCTTCTCCTCTCTTCTTCTCTTCTCTTCTCTTCTCTTCTCTTCTCTTGCTCGCGGCAATGGAGCTTGGAGCGTGGAGCTTGAGGATGGAGCTTGCTTGAAGCTTGCACTTGGATCGTGGAGCTACCGGAGCACGCGGGAGAGGAGGTAACTCGAACGGCACGGAGGTAAGCTCACTACACCCGTAGATATGGATGGCGCGTCGACTATGTGAGAGGTAGCCATTAGTGCTCGGCTTGGAACACTTGAATCAATAAGCGGTCCATGGGTCTTGGCGGTTGAGTGAAAGCTCCCACACCATGAAATACATATTTCTTGGTTATGTGGATGCAAATGAGATGGGCTATTGCAGCCTATGGGATCCACAGGCTCACAAGGTTTTCCATAGCCATGATGTCATTTTTCGTTAGAAAAAATATGCATAAGTAGCATGAGTAAGTGGTTGAGGTACACATGGTGATATTTTAGGAGGAGCCTCATGTTCTCGTATAGCCAACTAGATAGCCTACAACATGCAATGCTCCAATGGCCCATGCCCCACATATTGTGCAAGATTAGCCTACTTTGAGATGCTCTACTAGAGCTTTACACCTCCATGGATTATGTTATGGTGACAGATGCAAGTGAGCCTCTCTCTTATGATGAGGCCATGCACAAAGATAATATTCACTCATGGAATAGGGCTATACAGTTGGATTTTGACTCCTTACAAACTAACCATATATGAGATTTGGTTCCTTTGCCAAGTGACAAGAAGGCAACGCCATGTGAGTGGATATACAAGTTGAGAAGTATCCCTAGATTCCCCAAGCTTGTTTAATAAGGGCAGATTGGTAGCTAAGGATTTCAAGAAAGAATATGGTATTGACTTTGTTGAAGTCTTTTCTCCTATGGTCAAAATGACTTGGTACTAGCATTGGTTGCTCTTCAGCTAGATCTAGACCTTTATCAAATGTCAAGAGACTTTTTTACATGGGGACTTGCATGATGAGATCTATATGCAACAACCTAAGGGCTTTGAAGAAAAAGGTAGAGAACACCTATTGTGCAAGTTGAGGAGTCTTTATGACCTTAAGCAAGCACCTAGGAAATGATACCACAAGTTTGATTCTTTTATGCATTCACAAGGATATACCACAATGCTATAAATCTGTGTTTATATAGAAGAACACTCATGATGGTAGCCTTATGATTTTGGTACTCTATGGATGATATACTTATTGCTAGGAGAGCTCATGAGGAGCTAGATGCCTTGAACACTCAACTCAAGAAGAGCCTTGAGATGAATGTCATGAAACAAGCCTTGTATATTCTTGGGATGCATATCACATGCGATTACTCTAAGGGTATCATTTATCTATCACAGAAGGAGTATATTCAAAAAGTCCTTGAGCGGTTTCACATGTAAGATGGTAAGCCTATTGGTTGTCATCTACCTTCTCATGTGAAGATTGGTCAGGCTGATTGTCAAAGTAGTTTGATGAGTAGAAGGCCGAGATGTCCAAGATCCCTTATATATATGCCATGGACTGTTTGATGTATGCCATGATAGCCACTCTTCCTGACATAGCATTTGAAGTGGAAGATGTGGCATACTATATAGCTACACTTGGAAAATGGCATTGGGATGCCATCAAGGGTATCATGAGGTACGTGAAGTGTATAGCAGTTATATGCATATGTTATGGTGGCCAAGATATAGGAGTCATGGGGTACACTGACTTTGATTATGCAAGACATGCAAATAGTAGGAAGTCCACCTTTGGCTATGTCTTTATCTTTGCTATAGGTGATGTTTCTTAGATGTCCATGGAGTGAACCTTGAAGTGAAAGCATAGAGTGAAAGTAAGAGCTATGGTGGAAGGAGAGAGAGAGAGAGAGAGAGAAGATGTGAACTCCAAGAGTCACAATGTGTGACTAGCCTTCCCTTCATTCAAATATCAATAAAAGAATAAAAAATGAAATGATAGTGATAAAACCCACCACTTGTAGTGTACAAGTGTGTGGATATGTGGATATTGTCAATGTAACTAATATATAGGTGGTTAGGCACAGACACCTTTATCCCCAACAACCTCCCATGTAAAGGTGAATATGTCCCTAGTGAAGAGAGAATAAAAAAAAGTTATAAAGTACAAATGTTCATAAGTACAATAGAATGAGGAAAGACTTCATCTCATCCAACGCCCATCAACTTCCTAAGGAAAAATGCTTTGCTGAGAGACTTAACAAGTAGATCTATAGAATTTTGGTCAATTCAGATCTTGGCAAGCTCAATGGACTTGTCCTCAACAAAGTGGTAATGCACCTCAATGTGCTTTGTCTTCACATGGAAGACTGAACTCTGGACTCTTGGCCAATTGAATAGCACTTATAGAATCTAAATGCATTGTAGGGACCACATCAGTAATGCCAAGGTCCACTAGATGGCCTAACTAGAGAGCCTTCTTACAAGACTCAATGGTGGCTACAACATCCTGCCTTTGTAGTAGATAAGGCAATGTATTTATGCACCCTGGACATATAAGAAATAGCGCCTCTAGGAAAGGTGAAGACATAGTTAGAGGTGGACTTCCTATTGTCTGTATGTCTTGCATAATTAGAATCAGTTTATCCCACAACTCCTATATCCTATCCACCATAATAGATACACATATATGTTGTGCCCTTTAGGTACCTAATGATACCCTTGAAGGCATCCCAATGTCGTCTACCAGGTATAGCCATTTAGCGTGCCACAACTCCAATTGAAAATGCTATGTCAGGGCTAGTGGCTATCATGGGCATACATCAAACTACCCACTATGGATGCATAAGGGAACTTGGCCATCTCAACCTTCTGCTCATCAAACTACAGGCAATCGGTTTGGTTAACCTTCACATGAGAAGGTAAAGGATAGCCAATAGGCTTAATACCCTATAGATGAAACCACTCAAGGACCATATAGATGTACTCCTTTTGTGATAAGTAGAGAAACCTCTTAGAGAAATTGCACATAATATGCATCCCAAGAATATGTGAGACCTATCCCATGTCCTTCATCTCAAAGATTTTCTTAAGCTGACCTTTCAAGGCATTCAGCTCATTATGAGCACTCCCAATCAACATATCATCCACATATAGGATCAAAATCATAAAGCTACCATCACGAGCCTTCTTCGTGTATAAACACAAGTCCATATCACTACAAGAATATCCCTGTGAATACATAAAGGCATCAAATTTGCGGTACCATTCCCTATGTTCCTACTGAAGGCTGTAAAGACTCTTTCACAGTCTACATACTATAGGTATTCCCTGCCATATTCTGCAAAGCCCTTAGGTTGCTCCATGTAAATCTCATCATGCAAGTCCCCATGAAGAAAAGTCAACTTGATACCCATCTAATAAATATCCAATCAAGCTAAGCAACCAAAGTCAATACCAAGCGTAGGGTGGTCATCTTCACAATAGAAGAAAAGACTTCATCAAAGTCCATACCGTGTTCTTGCTTGAAGCCCTTAGTGACCAATTTAGCCTTGTATCCTGACTTCGGGAATCCATGGGTACTTTTCAACTTGTACACCCACTTGCATGGCAAAGAACGCTTACTATTAGGCAAAATAATCAAATTCCACATATGATTTTTCTGCAGTTAGTCATACCTAACTCCATGGCCCTCTCCCAAGAGTGACTATTACCTCTATGCATGGCCTCATCATAAGTAAGACACTCACCAACATCTATCACCATAATATAATCCAGAGAGGGATCAAACCATGCAAGCTATCATCTATCTCTAGTAGACCACCTCAAAGCTAGCTATGGGGCTTATGCATCCTATGGAGCATTAGGGACTTGGGCCACTAGGGCATCGGTTTTACTGTTGTAGGCTACCTACCTAGCTATACAGTAGGAGGTTCCTCTCGAAATATCACATTGTGTACCTCAACAACATGTTGAGGCTACTTATGCATTTTCTCCTCATGGAAAACAACATCATGGGTTGTGGATACCCTTTCCAACCAGCAAATCCCATATGCGATAGCCCATCTCATATGCATCCCCATAACCAAGAAAGATGCATTTTCTAGACTTAGAATCCAACTTATTGCACTTATTTTTTGGTACATGGCACAAAGCCTCACAACCAAAGACATGCAAATGAGCATATGAGAGAGGTTTTCCAGACCATACTCCTTTTACAACCTAATAGTCAAGAACAATACATGGGGACCAATTTATCAAGTTTATGGTAGTAGTAATTGTCTCAGTCTAAACAATGCTATGGTAAGCTTGCCTTGCTAAGCATATTGCGAACTCACTCCTGAATTATCCTATTCATGTGCTAGCCATATCATTCTCAAGTGGGGTATACAGGGTAGTCAACTGACGCTTAATACCCCTCTCATCACAAAACTGCTCAAAGGCTTTAGAGACATACTTACCCCCATTTTTTAACCTTAGGCATTTTATCTTATATCTAGACTCGTTCTCAAGACTTCTAATTTTTTCTTAATAGGATATGCCCAAACCTTATGCATATAGTCATTAATGAAAGTAACAAAGTACTTCACACCACCTAACGACTTGCTAGGTATGGGGAGGACCACATACATCCAAATGAACAAGAGCAATTGGCTTATCCATGAGTGTTATACCAAACTTTTTTATGTGTATTATGTGTCTGCATACTATACAAACAATGATCATAGGACTTAAAGCACTTATAATCAAGGGGTGCAAGATATTGCAAACGAGTAAGCATTTTCATTTCTTTTAAGGACATGTGCTCAAGGCGACAATGCCAAAGAGATATATGTGAAACTACATCCATTGCCAAATATGGTCAATTGACCTAGATACAAACAAGGGATAGAGAATATTGGACTTAGCATCATGTGCAATGATAAGATTCCCACATATAATCTGTCATAAGGAATCACTAAAGAAACTACATAACCTACATCATCCAAAGTGCCAACAGAGATAAGGCTCTTCGTGAGAGCCGGTACATCACATACATCATGAAGACTAGATACGCAACATTACCAATACCAAAAATCTCGAGTGGTAGGCCATTATCCAAATGGAAAAATCCAATCAAACTATGATAGAAGTGAAACCCCTCTCTATGAGGGGCCACATGAAAAGAAGCCCCTAAATCTATCAGTCAACACTGAGTATACTTTAACAAAGTATCAATTGGCTATGAAGTATCAAGAGAAGAAGCTGCAAGTATGAAATCATCATCAAAATCAGCTTGCACAACATTAATCTCTTCAATCTTAACACTGGACTTGCTAGGGACAATGCTGCAATCATCATTTTTGTCATGTGATTTACCCTTTCCCTTTTCTTTATGCTTGTCCTCGGACATCTTATGGCAATGGGGCTGAATATGACCTATTTTTCCATAGTAATGATAAGTCAATGAGGACTTAAAACCATGGAACTTACTGTGGGATTGTCCACATGACTGAGAGCGAGATTGCTAAGAGTCTCTAGTATGGCAATCATTACCACTCCTACCATTATTTCCTCTAATTTTCAAAGCATGAGATATGTGGGAAACATCAGCCTTCTTTTTGTTAATGTCTTTAGTCAAGAGTGTACCCTCTACATCCCTACAACTGTAACCCATCAGTAGGTATGTTAGCACACATAGTAGTATGAAAGGCATCCCATGATTCAGGTAGTGTAACTAAGAGGAACAAGGAAAGAAGAGTGCCCCTGATTTCAATCCCTTGCAAATACAAATGACTAATAGTAGAATGAAAATCATTTAGGTGGGCTGACCTAGAATTGTCCTCCTTCATGCAAAGGTCCATGAATTGCTTCAACCAATATATCTAAGAAGCAAGGCTCTATTGTCATAGACATTGCAAATCTCTTTTCGTAATTCCCATGTGGATTTCCCATGTTGAATGCAAAAATGACTAGATTTTTTGGTGATTTTTGTTGTTTTTGAGGCCTGAATGGTTGATTTTTGAAGGATTTGAGTGATGAATGGTCATTTTGGAAGTTTTTGAGAGTGTTTTGGATGAGATAAATTATGTTTTGGAAGCTCATGATGATTTTGAGTAGAAATATGAGGTTTTGTGATGTTTTGATAGCTTTTGTTTAGCTTATGTTGTGTTCTGATTTTCTTTTGTATGAAGCATGGATTAATGATTGATGGAAGTTTAGGTCATTGAATATTTTTTAATTTTTTGGAATGGTTTTAGTATGAGTTATGTGATTCGGATGCCTTCTGTTGACCTTTTGTAAACCTCTATTGAGCTTATGTAGAGCCTCTGTTCTTGCTCTGTTCCTATTCTGTTCTGTTTTGTATGCCTCTGTAAGTGTTCTGTGGAATGTATGTATGACTTTGGAAAATTTTTCTAGCCTTGGAAAGAGGTGAATGTAAGTTCAAAAGAGCTTAAGGAAGTGGAAGAAGTAGCTACTCAAGACTCAAGAGAAGACTAGAGTGAAGTGACTGTGATGAGCTATGAAAAGTCACTGTAGTGGCTCTGGTGACCTTTCATATCAAACACACCTTTTGGAAGAGGCATCTACAACCAAATAATTATTATTATGAGTTATTATTGAGTATTTTAGTGAGGATATGATGTACTATTGATTGAGAGAGAAAGAGAGAGTCAAAGATAGCCAATTCTATGCCAAACAATATATCTATCTATAAGAGACTGTGAGAGAAAACTATGAAGACAATGAAGATGAATACTATGTGATATTTTCCCATTCAAAGTGGTGTTTCTTTTATGTTCTCTTTTTTGGTTGATGAGTTCTATGAATAATATGAAGAAAATGATGAATTTTTTTAAAGTTAAAGCCGTGGGAGAATTGTTTTTATGATGCTGCATGAAGATTTACTGCTAGTGGTGTTCTTTTCCTTCTTGTGGTTCTCTAAAGAATGAAACAAAATATTTTTGATGTTTCAAGGTATATTTTCTTGCAATAGAAACCCCTTTTCCTTGGTGTCTCTCTTGGGGCTCCGTGTTTTTGGTGCGCAGTCGAGGAAACTTGCCATCAGCAAGCATCAAAAGAGGTTGAAAATAAAGGAAATGGCATTGCCAAGAAGACAAGAATTCAATGGATGTTCGCAAAGTTCCTTCTTTCACTGAAGAGTTAGAGATTATCATTACCAAAGTCACTTTCCACAAGAGATTCATTCCACAATGGCAGAAGCATATTATCATCATGATGCAGGCTCTGTGGTGGACTATTTCCTCTTTCAATTGAAGCAATAGAGACGTGCATCTTGGTGGCAAATTGTTTGGGAACAAACTAAAGTGCAGAAATAGAGATAGTGACCATCTATGGAAGATTTGGCGACCCCATGATGAATGACGCAATCAAGAGGGAAGCGCTAGAATGAGTCCAGACCTACATGAGAAGAGAGAAGGCAAAAATCAAGGCCGAGAATGAGCTTGTAGCAAAGGCCTTCTTTGACACCCTAAAAGCACTCTTTACAAAAGTCCCCATGGCGACTCAAGGTCCCCTTCCTAGTTAGATTAACTCTAGAAATATTGATGACAGGCTAGCAAATGTAGTCCCATTGCCAATTCTTAAGGGTGAGTACAATGAAGACCCTGATATTCATGTAGTAGAGTTTATGGTAGCATGTGTGCCTAACAATGCCAAAACCCCTAAGCATTGGTTAGAAATATTCCCTACCACTTTCAAGGGCATGGTGTTTCAATGGTACGAGAGACAAGTAGCAGGAACTTTTGGCACATGGGAGACCTAAAGTTGGCCTTCCTCACTAAATTCAAGTGTGAAGGTTTTGAAGAGAGGATACGAGAGAAGTTCATGAATCTAAGTCAATCCTCTAGAGAAAGAGTATAAACTTATGTCTCACAAATGGAATCCATCCTGAAGAGATGGACCAATCATCATTTGGATGAAGGCATCCAGAAAGGAGTGTTTCTCAGAGGCCTACAACTAGAAGTTTGCAAGTTTGCGGAATTGAGAAGACTAATCAATCTGCAAGCTGCAGTGGAAGGTGCAAGACTGTATACAACAAAGTTGAAGCAAGGTTATCAATGACCACATGAAGAGGAGCCTTACCTCCTCCCATGCCAGGAATGGTATACCAACCAAATGCAGTTCTAGGGATGGTTCCCTATCCCTACCCCTAGACACAAATAGTGCCGCAATACAATGCACCTAACCCACAATGGCCACCACAAATGTCAGTGCCTCAAATGATAGTTCAACAGCAACAACAATGATAGTTCAACAACAACCCCAAGTCTCAATAGGAGCTCTGAATCAAAACCAGAACAGAGGAACCTCTGGGATCAACCCAACCAGTGTATGCAGTAATCACAGAAGCTTCCCAAAACCCTACTACAAGTACCCCATGAGGTGAAAATTTGAAGGATTACCTGTCAAATTCACTGGAAAGTACCAAGAAAGAGCTTATGGATGTGATTACAGAACAGCTACAAACGCTAAAGGTGAATACTGCCAATATAACCACTCCTGCGGGAGGTGGGAGAGATGTGATGCATTCTAATACATGGTGCAAAAAGTTTCATCAAGCAGGACATTTCGCTAATGAATGTACCCAAAAACCAACCATTCCTAGAGCCTTCTATTCATACTGTTTAAGAAAGAACCATACAGAGGATATCTTCTCTCTGAAAAGAGATGCACGAATGAAGAAAGAAAGATGAATATGCAAGATTCAACTTGCTAGAATCCAAAATGACAACAGAACATTGAACCAAAGCCTAGGGAGTTTGGTCCTAATTTCGGTCCAATGAGGTTTCCCTCTCAGATTTACAAAGGAAAATAGTCTAGCAGTGGTCAAATATCAGAAGTGGAGAAAAGGGTCATATCTCACCGAATTGTCCAAACCCTAGAAGGTCTGTGGATTACAAGCCCTTATGGAGTCAATGCAAAGGAGAAGGCCACACTGTAAAAGATTGTCTAAGTCTAGCCCCTGTGAAATCTACTTCTAATACCAAACAAAAGACCCAAGAACCTGCTTCCAATTTGGTGGAATTGGAAGTGGCCACAATAACGTGCATGCAAAGAAAGGAGAACCCGTAGTTTCAAAAGAGAACAATCCTTTTGTCAAGACTGTGAAGTTTAGCCTTCCTAAGGAAAAGTAGAACAATGCACTCCAGAACAATGAAGTACAAAGCACTACAGAGCCACAAAGAGCCACAGAGACAATTGTGCAGAGATAGGACCAAAAGTCCAAGAAATAGAGGATGCTGAAGTACCTTCTCATGAAGAAGAAGCGCAAATGTTGCCACTCCTAAAAGAAAAAGGGAAGATAAAAGTGGGCATGGCCCCATTTCCAACCGATTGGAAAAGCATGTGGATCCTATCAAAGAGTATGATTTGGTCAAAGACCTACTAGACACTTTTAAAACAAACTTAACATTTTGATAGTTGTTGATGTTGTCTCCCAGCTGTCAAAAGAAATTCAAAAGCATACTAACTAGAAGAAGAGGCTTGACAATTGTTCTCTCCATGGTGACCAAGTCCAACAGAACCTCAGAACCCGTGAAGAAAGTAGATGTGGCTAACGCCTTCCTGGATCCTGGAACCCCAGAGATTGGCGTATGGATTGAGAGGTTCTTTATTGCAAATGCATTGATTGATGGAGTCTCATCAGTAAACATAATGATAGACGTTACAATGAAGGATCTAGGCTTGAAAGGAATGCAACCTACACAGTGGCTTATTAGATTGGCAGACCAAAGAAGAATCAAACTGCTAGGCATTCTCCCATATGTAAAAACAACCCTTGTAGGAAGAGACTATTGGCTTACATATTTGGTGGTCAAACCAAATTCTTATGAGACCTCATATCCTTTGTTGTTGGGAAGACCTTGGCTTTTTGAAGTAAGAGCAAGGACAGATTGGTTCAAAGAATCCTAACAAAGTGGTGTTGAAGTTGTATGGATCACAAAAAGGTAATGGATCCATGTCCATCAAAGTCGTAACAGATTCCTCCAATGAAGTAACAGATGGTACATCAAGAGACGAAGAGACCATCAAATAGATATTTCCCAAGAAAACAGAGGCACAATCCCTAATAGTGGACAATGTAAGCCAACTACTAAAAGAAGCAAAGTCCTTGTCCACAGGAGAATACCTCTTTCCTGAACCCGAATTGACTTTTGAAATCACCTATAATAACGAAATAGAAGCATGGATGTACTATTCTCCCTGTTATATGGTAGTCACAGAGACAAAACTAGAGACAAAGATAGAGCCAGAGATAGAGATAGAAGCAAAAGCAGAGATAGACAGAGAGATAGAAGAAAAAGCAAAAGTAGAGGACATAACAGAGAGTTTGTTCTTCTCTTAAGAGCACTCACCAATGTAGAAACAAAACATCAAGTGGACGAAGGTGATAATGCAGAAGAAGATTGTGAAAGCGAGCTAGAAGGATCTATCCTAATCATAGAAGGTGGAGATGAGGAAGAAGTTCCTGAAGCCTTAGTAGCAAAATATCCCTCTCTGATTGACAAAATGATTATGGTACCTTTTTGACTGATTAATGAGTCACATCATGAGCAAAGCCTTTATAAGAAATGGATAAGAAGAATAGGCCTTCCTTCAGCAGTGGCTCTTATGGTCCAAAGTTACCCTTCCTTAAAGAAGCCTTAAAGAAGATGATGACAATGCACCTTATCAACAATCTCCAGCCTTGCAGGTTAAATGGAATGTAGAAAGGTCCTGTCATGTGGCATTCTTAGATGCATCTTCAGAAGTCGAATCCTCAAGCCAAGAAATAATTTATCCCCAACCCAAACCCGAAATCTCAATGATATCTTTTTAGCCTCCCAACAAAGAGCGAGCTAAGCCTTCATTAAAAGACAATAGTAGTTCTGATGCATAATCAAAAGATGAGACTAATTCCTTGAAGGAGTCTGATCTTTACCCAGAGGTAGTCCGTGGGTCATTTATCCGTGAAGTGGAAGGTGAAAAGCAATTGATGTTCCCAGATGCTGATGGTACTGAATGTCACCTGAAGGTGGGCCTAAATCTTCCAGAAGAGGAACTAGTGGTCCTGCAAGGCCTACTAAAGGAGAACTTAGACGTGTTTGCATGGTCGTATACAGATTTAAAAGGGATTGATCCCATAGTATGCCAACACCACATCGACCATCGACCTAGAGCCTGATGCCAAACCAATTATGCAAAGACAAAGGCATATGAGTCCCAATTTTTTGCTCTGGTGAAGGCCAAATTATTGAAGCTCCTTTAAGCTGAGTTCATTTATCCAATGGCTAACAGTGAATGGGTTTCACCCATTGTGGTAGTACCCAAGAAGAACAAGAAACTTTGAATATGTGTGGACTTTCAAAAGCTGAATTCCAAGACAAAAAATGATCATTATCCTATCCCTTTCATAGAACAACTATTGAACATAGTGGTAGGCCATGAGATCTATTCCCTCTTAGATGGATTCAGCGGATACAACCAAGTTCAAATCGCAGAAGAAGACCAATCCAAAGAAACCTTCACAACAAAATGGGGAATCTATGCTTATAGACTGATGCCATTTGGGCTCTGTAACGCTCCTGCTACATTTCAACGAGTGATGATGACTGCCTTCTAGAACCATTTACATGATTTCAAAGAGGTTTATCTTGATGACTTCTGTGTCTATAGCCTAATTCATGAGCATTGGGGACACCTAGAGCAATGCTTTGACAGATGTCGAGAGTTTGGGATTTCTCTCAACCACCTCGACAAATGTGTCTTTGGCATCCCTTCAGGAGTTCTTCTGGGCCACATTGTCTCTACATAAGGGATAGCAATAGATCCTGCTAAGATTGAGAAGATTGCCGCCTTGACAACCCCAACTAACCTTAAGCAATTGAGGGGATTCTTTGGCCATGTGGGCTATTAAAAAGGATTCATTGCACACTTTGCGACGAAGGAAGCTCCTTTACATAAACTCCTGAGAAATTATGTCAAGTTTACATGGACCAATGTTTGTGATGAGGCATTCAACACCCTGAAGTAGTGTTTGATTGAAGCACCCATCCTATAGCCTCCTAATTGGATGAAGGAGTTCGAGGTGCACACTGATGCATCAGTTGAAGGCGTAGGTGCAATCTTATGCCAAAAGGGTCCCTCTAAGTTAGATAAACCAATCTGTTATGTGAGTCAAAAAGTAACCGTGAAAGAGAGCAGAACTACACAGTGATGGAGCTTGAGTGTTTAGCAATAGTGCTTGCTTTTTGGAGAAGTTCTGACATTATCTGTTGTCGACACATTTCAAATTCTACGTGGACATTGAAGCCCTATCCTTCCTAATGAACAAGGCTGATGTGAAGGGAAGAATGATGAGATGGTTCATTTTGTTTCGAGAGTTTGACTTTGAAGTGGTTACCAAACCCGGTCGCTCTCATGTCTTGATTGATCATCTATCGCGAATCCCTGAAAGTGATGATGAAGAAGAGAAAGATGATTCAGACCTTTTTGATGCTTCTTTGTTTCTAGTAGAAACATTTACCCCATGGTACGCAGGCATAGCCAGCCTCTTGGCAACCCAACAATATCCCCCTAGCATCTTGGCCCATGCGAAGAAGAAGCTTATGTTGGAATCAACCCCCTACACCATGTTAGGAGGTGCTCTATATAAGAAAGGCAAGAACGAAGTCTTGCAAAGATGTGTTGTAGGAGAAGAAATCGGCATAATTTTGAAAGCATGCCGCCTTGTGGTGGACACTTTGCAGGAGAAAAAATAGCCAGAAATACCTTACTTGCAGGATATTGGTGGCCAACCCTTTCTAAGAATGCCTATGATTATTGCAAACGGTGTGATACTTGTCAATGACAAATGGCAAAGCCTGCCAAATCTAGTGCCATGCCCTTGCAACCCATTCTTTCCCTAAAGCCATTCGAGAAGTGGAGGATTGATTTTGTGGGCCTCATTGATCCGCTAACCAGATGGAAGTAGAATAGATACATCTTGGTCTGTATAGACTATATTTAACAAAGTGGTGTGAAGCTAAAGCTTTGAAGTGGGACAATGGTAATAGCATGGCCTTGTTTCTGTATGAAAACATCATCACCTATTTTGGTAGTCCCCTGGAGCTCGTCAATGGACCGAGGTACCCACTTCTTTAATAAGATCATGGAAGAGTTGACAAAATTGTACAACAATTGTCATCGTAAGTCCACACCCTATTACCCTAGAGCCAATGGCCAAGTCAAAGTTACCAATCGCATCCTCTACTTGATTCTAACTAGAATGATAGTCACACATCATCGTGATTGGGATGATCGACTTATAGAGGTCCTTTGGGCATATAGAACCTCCATAGGGCAGCTACATGACAAACTCCTTTCCAGTTGGTATATGGAACAGAAGCCATCTTTCCTGTTGAACTCGAGCTACCCTCTTTGCGTGTGGCCATCAATGAATTCTTGGGAGATGCCGAGTCCCCGCAATGCCATCTCTTGCACTTGGAGTGTCTTGATGAGATCCATAAGATGGTCCTATAGTGCATGGAAGCCACACAAGCTCGTAGAAAGGTCTATCATGACAGCTTCATCAAGCAAAAGGAGTTTAAGGAAGGCGACTTAGTCCTTGCTTATGATTCCCACTTTGGCAAGTTTCTAGGAAAGCTTCAACAATGCTAGATGGGTCCTTATAAGGTACTTACCATCAATCCAAATGGCTCAATCCAAGTCCAGATTGTCGAATGATCCCTTCCTTATTAATGGCTATCGTCTTAAGAAGTATTACCCCCCCTGGGGATCCTGACAAACACTGTCAATAGCTTCCTCATTCTTTGCACAATGGTCAAGATGGATTTACCTAATGCTCTTGATAACCCTCTTGCTGATCCTGATGATATGGTTTCGCCCTGATAGCCCCTCGTAGCCACCTTCCCCTCCCCCTTGGTTTCCTTTCCGTCTGATGCAATAGAGGTAGCGAGGATGGTTCCAATACATGGCATTTTTGCCATTTGACACTTCAAAAACAATAAGAAAAAGAAAAAATATAAAAATATAAAAATATATTGGTCATGGTAGAAAAGGACTTCGGTTCCTATTATGCCGACCTATTCTTCGAGAAAAGGTGGAAACACCCTCGAGAGTAGGATAAAAAGAAAATACAAGAAGAAAAGAAAGAAAAAATAAAATAAAATAAAACTGTTATGGGAGAAAAGGAAGCAATTCCCTGTCATAACAAGCCTCGTTCCAAGACAAGGTGGAACACAACCTTAGAGGGGAAGCTAGTTGTGGAAAAGGTGGTAACACCTCGCAATCTAGGATCATTGAATCTCTAGTTGAAGTTTGCAAACAAAGTTTTTGAGCCACCTCCCTTGGTGCGTTGAATCTTGTAACTTCTCCAATGCTTCTGGTTCCTACAAAAAATGAATGTTCCAACATGTAATCGCAGCACTGACCTTGTTGGCTACCCTTGGGTCGGCCTCTTCATCAACAGATTCATGTTGACACCATCAACCATACAAAGCTGATCTTCATCGACAAACTTAGAGCATCATCGTGAGCTTTCATCCTAATCGGATGGGGATGTGAGTATGGGCTGCCCTCTGTATCTATCAACAGAGTGTGAGACAGAGGGTGGTGTGAGTGACCAGTCCTTGCCCTTGATATTCAACAAAGAGGTGAGATGTGTGAATGGAGTGTTATACGCACGGGCGATGGGCCTCTCAATGCACACAACACAAACTTATTCTTATGCGTGATACTATAAGGCTCCCTCGCTTCCTTCTTTCATTGTATGCCAGCACATGGTAGGATGCATAGTTACACCATCAATTGCATACACAAGTGATCGTGAGGATTACATCAATGGGTTTCAGGAACGGGCTGCCCTCCTATAGCTATCAACAGAGAGCAAGACAAAGGGGGGCTAAGCATGATTGATGTTTCCTCAATCAATTATCAAGCACTGAAGATTGAGAGATGTTACAACACTTGGATTTAGGCACGTTTCCATTTTCCTATACACACACGGGATGGGTTTCTACCATCACCACATGATACATCACTCTGTTCTGTGCACTACACTATCAGGCTCCCTGGCTTGCCTTCTTGCACCTATGCGAGATGGGTTGGAACACACTCTTGCACCATTAACAGTGCAAATTGGCATACTCCCTTTGAATCATTTCCCCCTTGTTCCATTCTAAATTGGGTGTGAGTTATGGGTTCCCATGATTATTCATTGAGCAATATGGGAGTTGGGGCGAGTGAGTGTTCTTTCATCCTCCTCCATGAGCGATAGTGAGGTGAATGTTAAACCCTTTATCATCACTGATAGATTTTACCAATAGAGCTACCTCCTTGGGTGCTATTGTGTGGTCCCTACCATGTTGGATATGTGCTATAAAGATGCTCTGGTACCTTTTGCAGATGACTGTGATATCGTGCGTACCATCAACAATCATTGTCGATTATCTGCAAAATTAGGCCAAGTGTTTCTAACCCTATTTCTTTTTCTATTTTTAACTGACGGTTGTGTTTTAAGTTTGGGGACATCACCGTCCAATCGAATGTCAAGTCTTAGATCCCCGTGTTGCTCAATTTATCCTTCCCATTAAAGTCTTGAGTGTGGGGATGCATCCTTGCACATCTACGAGGTATATACTCATGCATATTCCGATTCTAATCATGCATCTATGACACAGCCAGATTTTACCCTAATGGGGTCCCTTCCCCACCCACCTATCCTCTCTCACCCCACTCCTGAGGACGTTCCTCCCTTGTTTATCGCTATCCCTTGATTTGGTGAGTTTCCATGATAATATACCCTACGTTCACTAGAACCTATACCCGACCTTATAGCCATGTTTGTCTATTTGAATGGTACACTTTTTCTTTTTGCAACCCCCTATTCCGATCAACGATTTACAAGTTATTAATTTTTGAATAATTTTACATCACCTTGAAGTGCTCCCATGTGAACGTCATTTTTTTTGCTTTGGAATAGCTAATGGATGTGATAGCCCTGCCCTATACCTTCCACTTGACATTTTTTCCTTTTTATAGCTAGTCATTTTGAGGTACAGTTTGTCCATTATTAATTTTTGCAGATTTTCATGTCTTTTTCATATATCTTTTTGTCCTTTTTTCATGTGAAACTGCCGTATTCTCCTCGAAACTTTCTTAACATGGAGCCCCAAGAGAGACACCAAGGAAAGTGGCTTTCTACTGCAAGAAAATCTATCTCATAACATCAACAAGCTTTTGTTTCATTCTTTAGAGAACCACAACAAGGAAAAGAACACCACTAGCAAGAAATCTTCACGCAACATCATAGAAACAATTCTCCCACGGCTTTAAGTTCAACAAATTCATCATCCTCTTCATATTCTTCATAGAATTCATCAACCAACAAAGAGAACACAAAATAAACACCACTTTTAATGGAAAAATATCACATAGTATTCATCTTCATTGTCTTCACAGTTTTCTCTCACAGTCTCTTATAGATAGATACATTATTTGGCATAAAATTGGCTATTTTTGGCTCTCTCTTTCTCTCTCAATCAATAGTACATCATATTCTCACTACAATACTAAATAATCACTCATAATAATCATTCTTTGGTCAATGTCTCTTCCAAAAGGTGTGTCTGATATGAAAGGTCACCAGAGCCACTATACTGACTCTTCATAGCTCATCATTGTCACTTCACACCAGACTTCTTTTGAGTCTCCAGTAGCTACTTCTTCCACTTCCTTGAGCTCTTTTGAACTTACATTCACCTCTTTCCAAGGCTAGAAATTTTTTTCAAAGTCACACACACATTCCACAGAACACTTACAGAGGCATATAGAGTAGAACAAGAACACGAACAGAGCAGGAACAAAGGCTCTACAGAAGCTCAATAGAGGGTTACAAAAGGTCAACAGAAGGCATTAGAACCACAAAACTCATACTAAAACCATTCCAAACTATCAAAAACCATTCAATGAGCTTTCAAAAAACCTTAACTTCCATCAATCATTAATCCATGCTTCATACAAAAGAAAATCAGAACACAACAAAAGCTAAACAGAAGCTAAACAGAAGCTATCAAAACGAATCAAAACCTATCAAAACATCACAAAGCCTCATATTCCTACTGAAAATCAACATGAGCTTCCCAAATATAATTGATCTAATCCAAAACACTCTCAAACACTTCCAAAACAACTAGTCATCACTCAAAATCCTTCAAAAATCAACTATTTATGCCTCAAAAACAACAAAAATAAACCAAAAAATCTAGTCATTTCAACATTTAACATATCCCCACACTCAATAAGGGAGCATCATTGCGACCTAAGAATAAGGGAATAAAATTTTATTAAAGAGCTCAACTCAATCTTCTTTAGTATCTTCAATAAACTAGGCTGACAATTGTTAGATGCGCGAGTGCCTTGGCAACAGTAGCAGCCAAAGGTTGGAGTTTGCAACAAATGGGTGTTAAGAATGCCTTCTTGAATGATGAATTGCAAGAAGAAGTGTATATGGAGTAGCCAACATGTTATGAGGATTTAGAGCATCCCACATATATGTACAGGTTAAAGAAGGTGCTCTATGGGATGAAGCAAGTACCTAGAGCATGGTCTGACAAGATTGGAGAGTATCTTGTCAATATTGGATTTTGTATTTCCGATGCTAATCACTCACTTTATGTAAGAAAGGGAGATGCAAGTTTGGTCATCAATGATATCTATGTGGATGGCTTGATTATTACAGGTAAGAGTGACAATGGGATTATTGAAGTTAAAGACTTTTTAAATAAGAAGTTTGAGATGAAGGATTTGGGTGAGCTCAGCAAATGCTTTCTTGGTATTGAGGTGATTAGATGTGATGATGGTATATGGCTATCCCAAAGGCAGTATGTTTGCTCTATTACCCAATGCCTTCGTGAAGATATCAACTATCTGATCCTGTGTGTTGACATACACCAAGTCAATCTCACCTGCTAGTACCTTCTCTCTCACAAAGTGGTAGTGTACCGCAATATGTTTTGTCCTGGCATGGAACACAGGGTTCCTAGCCAACTGTATACTAATCATGTTGTCACAATAAATGACAACTGCACCTTCCACCTACACATCTAAATCAGCCAATAACTTTTGCAGCCATACTACCTCACATGTTGCAACAACAGCACCTCTATACTCAGCCTCTGTACTCGACAAAGCAACTATAGATTGCTTTTTGCTGCTCCAAGGAACTGCTACACTACCAAGAGAGAACATGTATCCACTGGTAGATCTTCTATTAGACATACTACCAGCCCAATCTACATCT
This sequence comes from Lygodium microphyllum, assembly GCF_053477565.2. Lineage (NCBI taxonomy): Eukaryota > Viridiplantae > Streptophyta > Polypodiopsida > Schizaeales > Lygodiaceae > Lygodium > Lygodium microphyllum. The sequence goes on from NC_141142.1 coordinate 159,916,204, forward strand.
GTGTATCCAAACACTTGTACATCTGTACCTGCCTCATAGAAAAGTCCATAATGTAATGTGGACTTCACATATCTCAATATGTGTATGACTGCATCCAAATGTGGCTTTCTAGGTACTTGCATAAACTGACTCACAAGACCAATAGCGTAGTCTGGCCTTGTAATGGTCATGTAGATCAAACTCCCCACTATCCTCCTGAACATAGTAGGGTCTTCTATCTCATCCCCAACATTAGCACTCAACTTTACATTCTGCTCCAACGGGACTGAAAGTGGTTTGCATGCTATCATACCATACTTAGACAACATATCCAAGCCATATTGTCTTTGGGACATCCATATACCATCATCACATCTGATCACCTCAATGCCAAGGAAGTACCTTAGCTCACCTAAATCCTTCATCTCAAACTTCTTCTTCAAAAAGTCATTGTCTTCAGCAATCCCACTATCACTATCACCTGTAATAATCAAGTCATCCACATAGATGACTATGATGACCAAACCTGCATCTCCCTTTGTCACATAAAGTGAGTGATCATTATCATAAACATAAAAGCCAATATTGACAAGATACTCTCTGATCCTGTCAGACCATGCTCTAGGTGCTTGCTTGAGCCCATAGAGTGCCTTCTTCAACCTGCACACATAGGTGGGATGCTCTAAATCTTCATAACCTGCTAGCTAATCCATATACACTTCTTCATGCAAATAACCATACAAGAAGGCATTCTTCACATCCATTTGCTGCAACCTCCAACCTTTGGCTGCTGTCAAAGAAATCACACATCTGACAGTTTCCATCCTAGCAACTGGACTAAAGGTTTCATCATAATCTATGCCATGTCTGGGCATAGCCTTTTGCAACCAGCCTAGCTTTGTACCTACTAATAGAACCATCTACATTGTGCTTAATCTTATAAACCCACTTACATCCAATAGATTTCTTGCCCTTCGGCAATGATACTAGATCCCAAGTCTTATTGGCCTCTAATGCAGCCATCTCCTCATCCATTGCTGCATCCCAATGAGTATGACCAACATCATCCTCAAAACAAGTGGGCTTAACATCCTCAACTAGTTTCACCATATAAGCATAATGGTGAGTTGCATAACCTTCAAAACCAAATCTTTTAATAGGGTATCTGACCCTACTAGATCTGCATACCACCAGATCACTCAATGGAGCCTTTACATTACTATGAGCTCTCTGTATACCTGGTGTCCTGACAGAATGAATGACAAGATCATCATCCAAGCTCTCTAATCCATTGGAGTATCCATCAAGAATTGCATCAATGCCATTTGACACTTTATTCTTTCCTTTGTCTTTACATGTAGTGCTACTAGATGCACCTGAATATGTAGAGCTACTCCTTAGTCTCCCAGACCAAGGACTACTAGATGATGTCTCTAGTCCACTAAGAGTCCGTGATTCTTACTTTTCAGCCTGCACATGAGTGTCATGATCATCATCATCATCCAATGCATCACCACTAGATGCATACCAACTGCTCATTTCATAAAAAATGACATCCTTGCTCACTCTAAACTTACACGTGACAGGGTTATAACAGCGATACCCTTTCTTCTCTAAAGAGTATCCAATAAAGACACATTTTTCTACCTTTGGATCAAGCTTCTTCCATAGCTCATCTGGCACATGAACATATGCAGCACATCCAAATATCTTCAAGTGTGATACATCAGGCTTATTGCTAGTAAAGCATTCTTCAGGAGTCATCCCATGAACTGCAGCTGTGGGAGTTCTGTTCATAATATAAACAGTAGTATGAACAGCCTCATACCAAATATGCTTAGGCATATTCTTTTCAGCCATCAAGGCGAGTGCAACTTCTGCAATATGCTTATTTTTTCTTTCTGCAACCCTATTTTACTGTGGGGTATACATGCATGTGAACTATCTCTTTATCCCACGAGACCTCAAAAAATCACTGAACTCATTCGAGAGGTACTCTCCCCCTCCATCTAACCTCAAGCACTTTACTTTCAAGCTTGTTTCTCTTTCAACTGTAGCCTTGAAAGTTCTAAAGTTCTCAAATGCTTCACTCTTTTTCATCATAAAATATACCCACAGATTTCTAGAACAATCATCAATGAATGTGACAAAGTATTGTCAAGATTGTGGGAGAGAAGGAAGGAGTCTCACTTGTAGCTTTCTTGCTTGCACAATGGGGGAATACACACAAGGGTGGAGGCTGAAAACAGTTTTTCTCTTCTTAGTTGTGTAAGCCAAAAGAACTCAAGTACAAAGAAATAGAAGAACCCTATATATGGGTCTCAAACCAAACTCAACTAACTAAGCTGGCATACTAACTGAGCCACGAACTAGAATAGATAAGGATAGCTATCATGTAGCTATTATTCATGGGCGGTGTACCAACCGCATCTGCAACTGACACGTCGGTGACATAAATGCACAACGGTCACCCTGGCGTATCACGAGTGGAGCTCGATATCTCAACACTCCCCCTTGAGCTCAATCCCAATTCCTGCACACCAAGCAGGTCTCTGAACTTGCGCAGCTTCTCTGTGCCCAATGCCTTCGTGAATATGTCAGCTACCTAATCCTCTGTGCTGACATAAACTAGATCAATAAGACCTAGTAAAACCCTCTCTCACACATAGTGATAATGCACCTCAATGTGCTTTGTTCTAGCATGATAGACTGGGTTATTTGCCAAGTGTATACTACTCATGTTGTCACAATAAATGACAACTGGCCCATCTGTAGGCTCATGCATATCATAAAGTAGCTTATGCAACCAAGCTACCTCACATGCAGCCATTGCTGCACCCCTGTACTCAGCCTCTGTGCTCGACAAGGCAACTGTAGGATGTTTCTTGCTGCTCCAAGTGACTGCAGCACTCCCAAAAGAGAACACATATCCACTGGTAGATCGTCTATCAGAAATGCTACCAGCCCAATCAGCATCAGTGTATCCATGCAACTGTATCTGAACCCCAGTCTCATAAAATAGTCCATACTGCAATGTGGACTTCACATACCTGAGTATGCGTCTAGCCGCATCCAAATGTGGTTTCCTTGGAGCCTGCATAAACTAACTTACCAATCCAATAGCATAGCTCAAATCTGGCCTGGTAATAGTCATATAAATCAAGCTTCCTACTATGCGTCTGTACATAGTAGGGTCTTCCAGAAGCTCACCTGCATCTGCGCTCAGCTTCACATTCTGCTCCAAAGGAATTGAAATAGGCTTACAGCCTATCATTCCATATTTGGACAGCATGTCCAATCCATATTGCCTCTGCAAGAGCTGTATCCCACTTGGTGATCTAATCACCTCAATGCCCAAGAAATAACGCAGCTCTCCCAAATCCTTCATCTCAAACTTCTGCTTCAATAGCATTTTCACATGAAGGATATCTTCATCACTGTCACCTGTCATAATCAAATCATCAACATAAATGACAAGTAGCATAATAGCTTTCTCTATTTTTCTCACATAAAGTGAGAAATCTGCCTTGGAAATCTGAAAGCCAATAGTGACAAGATACTGTCCTATCTTATCAGACCATGCTCTAGGTGCTTGCTTCAAGCCATACAAAGCTTTCTTCAACCTGCAAACAAGTGGGATTGTTGAAGTCAAGGATTTTTTGAAGAAAAAGTTTGAGATGAAGGATTTAGGTGAGCTAAGGTACTTCCTTGGCATTGAGGTGATCAGATGTGATGATGGTATATGGCTGTCCCAAAGACAATATGGCTCGGATATGTTGTCCAAGTATGGTGTATGACAGCATGCAAACCACTTTTAGTCCCATTGGAGCAGAATGGAAAGTTGAGTGCTGATGTTGGGGATGAGATAGAAGACCCTACTATGTTCAGGAGGATAGTGGGGAGTTTGATCTACATGACCATTACAAGGCCAGACTTGAGCTACGCTGTTGGTCTTGTGATTCTGTTTATGCAAGTACCTAGAAAGCCACATTTGGATGTAGTCAAACGCATATTGAGATATGTGAAGTCCACATTACATTATGGACTTTTCTATGATGCAGGTACATATGTACAGGTGTTTGGATACACAGATGCAGATTGGGTTGGTAGTATGTCTGATAGAAGATCTACCAGTGGATACATGTTCTCTCTTGGTAGTGCAGCAGTTGCTTAGAGGAGCAAAAATCAATCTACAGTTGCTTTGTCGAGTACAGAGGCTGAGTATAGAGGTGCTGCTGTTGCAGCATGTGAGGTAGTATGGCTACAAAAGTTAATGGCCGATTTGGATGTGCAAGTGGAAGGTGCAATTGTCATTTATTGTGACAACATGAGCAGTATACAGTTGGCTAGGAACCCTGTGTTCCATGCCAGGACAAAACATATTGAGGTACACTACCACTTTGTGAGAGAGAGGTGAGATTGACTTGGTGTATGTCAGCACACAGGATCAGATAGCTGACATTTTCACAAAGGCATTGGGTACAGAGAAGCTTCAAAAGTTTCGAAGCTTACTTGGAGTTGCAGAGATGCAGTTGAGCTTGAGGGGGAGTGTTGAGATGACAAGCTCAACACATGCGGACATTGATGATGGACCGCCTGGTTAGATGGGTCCACACATCTACACTTAGCACATCGGTGGTCATTATAACTCTCACATGGCCCCACTGACTCATTACTTATTATATTCAGGTTGTTACACCTATTTACAGCTGGCATAGTTATAGTGCCAGTCGACTATTGTAGTCGGTTATGCATTGTTTGACTTAGTAGGCCAGTTTCCTTTATGTTGTATCTTATCTATACTTTGTGTACATTGTAAAGAGTGTGGAAGAAGAAGAAGAAACTAGCAAGAAAACGTTTTGGCCTCCATCTCTCTTCTTATTTCTTGAGTGAGCTTCTCCTTGTGCATTTTATGTGTGTTCGGCGCAGCATCTTGAGCAAGTCCCCCCACCACGCGATTCTTGACATGAGAGTCATAATGACCACTGACGTGCTAAGTGTAGACGTGTGGACCCATCTAACCAGACGGTCCATCATTAATGTCCGCATGTGTTGAGCTTGTCATCTGAACATATGACCACAATAATCCTATGCCTACATCTATTGAGGAGAAGGCAAACACTAGACCAAGGAGGTCTCATAGAATAGAGGAGAAAGTGAGGGCTTCTGCTCACATAATCAATATGGCCTTAATGGCTGAGATTATGAGAGAAGTAAAGGTTCCATTTGACTTAGAAGAAGCACTTGCAGGTCCATCATGGAAGGCAGCTATGCTAGTATATTCTTATCTTTATACATTATTCTACACAGTGGGTGGAAGCAAAAACCCCTAAAGGATAATATTATAAGAAGTGCTACTAGTTTTTTGTATTCATATCATGACATATTTTCGATGATCTATTGAAATTTTTAATGATTAGGGAAAACATTTCTTGAACAAAGTACAAAGAGACACATTATCCTCAACCATTTAGTGGACCTCAACAATGACATCAAGATGGGCACTCCCAACCAGCACAGGCATAACCAAGGAGTAGCAACGTAGCTACTTGTGACAAGCCAGGCTCTCCATCAATTAGATCAGGGAACTTGGATTCGAGGAACAAGAGCAGCCCCATCCACCTTCAGTCACCAACCCACAATGAAACAAGACACCGAGGAAGGGCCGGACTTCGAGTAGGGACTCAAAGAAAAACCACAAATCAAAGAACCCAGTCTGCCCTTGCCTGATCTACCCCCAGAAGAGCCAGAGTAGATTATGAAATCCCTACCATTCAGTTTGAGTATATGGGAAAGATGTTTAATGAAGTTCTTTTGGATTGTGGATCCTCAGTTTAGTAATCTTCAAGAAGCATTTGACTTATCTACTAAATGTGTAGAGTTGGCTCTAGCACCATCTCAAGTGAAGATAGCTGATCAATGGAGATTGCAACCAATAGGCATCTTGAAGAATCAATTAATCAAGGTTTTAGAGCTAAAGTTCAAGGCATGTTTTGTGGTTTTGCACATTGGTGATTTTGAGGATTCTTATCAAATACTGCTTCGAAGGCCGTGGTTCAAGTTGGCCTATATGAAACAAGATTGAGATTTAGGATTTGTGATTATTCCTCATGGTAAAAAGAAATTTAAACTTTGTATACAAGGCAAGATGCTGGTTAAGTCCCATTGCCAACCCATGGTTGCTCAAACAACTAATTTAGCTCCTAAGGTTGAAGATGATGAGGAAGATCTTTTTCTCCAAGCTAATCTTATAATAGTTCATGTTTTTGAAATTGATGTGGCCATGATAGTTTAGGAATACATTGCTATTCCTAAAGTACATGCATTCCCTAATGATCCAAGCATTTAGGAACTGGCCCTAAACCTATAGAATTTTGTATTGCAAGAATAGGATGTACAAGGTCAAATTGTAGATCAATCTTGAACTACTAAAGAACAGGAGGAATTGGCCCTGAAGGCAATTGTAGCACAGGAAAATTTTGAGCATGCGATGTGACTGTAAAAATTGCACGGCGCAACAAATAGAATCTGAGAAAGAGATAGAGATAGAGAGTACACAATAGATAAGAGGAGAATTAGAAAATTTCTTTAGCTCCAAATAACTGATACAGAGATGGCTCTGTCCACCTTTGCGCTTCCATAGTGAAGCTTAGATGATGATCTAGATAGAAGATAGGTGAAGAGCTTAAGGCTAGTTGAAACAACTCTGAGTGGGTGAAAGATAGATGATCGATGGCTGTGAAGGGGTTTAGCTTTTATAGACCACGAAGGTGGTTAGGTCATCGTGACCGACCTACAATATGAGTCTCCACTAGTCGGGCAGGGAATATTTCCTTTACTATCGGGCCAAGGGTGCTTGTGAGAAAGAGAAGAAGATTTCTTATGTGTCTTACTCACCTCCCAGCCAAATATACCCTCTTCCCACCTTCTAATCGAGTCTTTAGGGCCTGTTTTCATGGTGCACCCGACCGGTGTTCCCAAATAGGCCCAAGTCCTGCCCAATTTAGCAAGAAATCTGACGGTATCCCTTGAGCTTTGGGCCTTAGCACTTCTTGCCCTTGTCCGAGACACGATAATTAATGGCCGTCTTGGGCTACTTGCCCGGCTGAAGGTTATTATGTCTAACATTCTCTCCCCCTTTCAAAAATCATTGTCCTCAATGATTAGTGATGGGAAGTGTCATCGAATCAGAGTCTCTGATTCCCATGTAGCATCAGTAATTGGTAGACCCTTCCAGGCAACTAGATACTCATGGAGAGTGCGATTATGCAACCGTTTCTCTCTCTGATCTAGTAGCTTGTCTAGTCCATGGTCAACAACTAAATCCTGTTCCTGCAAAGGTACCATACCATCAATTAGATTATCATCACGTGAGATATACTTTCTTAATTTGCTAACATGAAACACTGGATGAACACGGCATCCAGGAGGAAGTTCCAATCAGTAAGCTACATCACTTAGCTTCTCAATAATTTTCCACGGTCCACAATATCTTGGAGATAACTTTGGACACTTGCTAGTCACGATAAACTAGATGACTTGGTTGGTACTTGGAGAAAAACTTTTTCTCCTAATTCAAAGATCCTACTTGACATTTTCTTATCTGCCAAATGCTTAGTCCTATCAGCAGCTTGTTGTAACTTAGCTTGAGCAATTTTAATATTAACATGTATGTCAGTAAGAAATTCTGCCACAGCTGGGCATTTCTCATCTGACCTTACTGTACTAGGAAAACTTGGATTCATTACATAATTTATTTGAAAAGGAGACAAACTTATCGCCTTATGAGGTTTGTTGTTATATGCAAATTCTAACAAAGACAAATGTGTATCCCAATTTGTTTGTTTATTAGTTACATATGCTCTCAGCATGTCTTCTAGTATCTGATTAACTCTTTCTGTTTGACCATTTATTTCTGGGTGATCACCACTTGACATGTTTAAAGACACTTTTAAACGACCAAAGACATGACGCCAAAAATGACCAGTAAACCTGACATCCCTATCAAACACAATGGACATAGGTAGACCATGCAACCTAAACACATGATCAATAAACAAATCTGTGACTTGTGGAGCTTCCACACTTTTGTGAGTGGCTATAAAATGAGCCATTTTACTGAAGCAATCCACTATCACTAGGATAGTGTCTTTTTGTCTCTAGGTTCTAGGTAAGCCGATAATGAAATCCATGGAAATACTTTTCCAATTAGATTCTGGAATTTGTAATGGCATTAGTAGACCTGGTGGCTTCACCCTTTCTACTTTATTAACTTGACATTGAAAGCATTGTTGGACATATTGGCAGACATCCTTGGCCAACTTTGGCCACCAAAATGTCCTTCTAACAAGATGTATGGTCTTATCAATACCAGGATGTCCTGCATAAGGCACATCATGGTTATCAAACAAAACTTTCTTTCATAGTTCCTGTGTACTAGGAACGCAGATCTTGCCTTTTCGTTTAAGAAACTCATTCTCAATTGGAAAGTTCTTAAATGAACGCGCTTTATCAGAAATAGCAGTAGGTAATGAAACATAAGTATCTGGTCCATCCCTAATCAAAGAGTCTCATTATATGGCCTGATAAATTTTTGCCATATAAGAGTCCTTTAACCGTGCTTCCTTTATTTCTTGAAGCAATGAGCTTTCTAAAATTGTAAAGCTCATTTGATACATTATATGAGATAATGCATTAGCAACAACATTATCCTTACCCTTCTTGTATAGAATTTCCATATGAAATTCTTGCATCATTTTAGCTCATCGAGCTTGGCACCCTCGAAGATCTAGTTGACTACAAAAATACTTAAGGGTATGGTGATCTGTATAAACTTTAAAATCTGGACCATATAAATAGTGCCACCAGACTTTAAGGCAATGAACAATAGCATAAAGCTCTTGTTCATGAACTGGCCAATTCTGTTGGCTTGGGGAAAGCTTCTTGCTTTCAGAAGCTACAAGCTTGCCTTCTTGGCTAAGGACTGCACCTTGTTGAGATATCGAGCTCCACTCGTGATACGCCAGGGTGACCGTTGTGTATTTATGTCACCGACTTGTCAGTTGCAGACGCGGTTGGTACACCGCCCATGAATAATAGCTACATGATAGCTATCCTTATCTACTCTAGTTCGTGGCTCAGTTAGTATGCCACCTTAGTTAGTTGAGTTTGGTTTGAGACCCATATATAGGGTTCTTCTATTTCTTTGTACTAGAGTTCTTTTGGCTTACACAACTAAGAAGAGGAAAACTGTTTTCAGCCTCCACCCTTGTGTGTATTCCCCCATTGTGCAAGCAAGAAAGCTACAAGTGAGACTCCTTCCTTCTCTCCCACAATCTTGACACACCTATCGTGATTCTACTTGCATATGTTTCTAAAACAAATGGTTTCTCGGGATCAACTATCTTGAGAATAGGAGCAGTAGAAACTGCTTGTTTCATAGCCTCAAAACTTTCTTGTCACACTGATGTCCACACATAGGGCACCATATCTTGCAATAAATCTGTCCTCATAGGAGCAGCTATATACGAGCATGCATATATCAATCTCCTATAGAATCCTGACAATCCCAAAAAGGAACGAAGAGCTATTTCATTTTGGGGTGTCGGCCAACTAAGTATCATAACAACCTTCTTGGGGTCCATCTTGATCCCATTGACAAATACAATATGACCTAAATATTCTATCTCTGTTAAACATAGAATCGTCTTGTTTGGGTTAGCATAGAGTTTTGCTTCCCGCAAATTTTCAAAGACTGTCACCAAATGTGACTCAATGTTTATGGATACTCTTACTATACACAAGCACATCGTCAATAAAATCTACAACGGACTTGCCCGTGTATGGTCTTAGTAAATCATTCATTAACATCATAAAAGTAGTAGGAGCATTTGTTAAACCGAAAGGCATAATCAAATACTCATATTGACCAAATCTTGTTCTAAAAGCAGTTTTAGAAATATCTTCATCTCTTACTCTAATCTGGTGATAACCACTTTTTAAATCAATCTTACTAAAGATAGAAGCACCACCTGGAGCATCCAAGAGATCATCAATATGAGGCATATGATATCTATGCTTGACAATTATTTTATTTAAAGCCCTGTAGTCTACACACATTCGAAAAGAACCATCTTTCTTTTTTACAAGTAAAACAGGGGCTGAAAAGGGTGAAAAGCTAGGTCTAATCAATCCTTTGCTTAAGTACTCATCCACCACCTTACGAACTTCATTCTCCTCCTATAGACTCATCCTGAACGGGGGTCTAGCAACTGGATTAGCTCCTAGGATGAGCTCAATCCTAGGCTCCATGTTCCTACGAGGAGGTAAACCAAGAGGTAGATCAAATTTAAATACATCAGGAAATTGGGATCTTATTTGTCTTGATAAGGACGAAGGGATACTTGTGGAACTTCCACCTTTATCCATGTCATCTTTTGATAGAAATTTAGAAATATTTAAATTATAACAAAAGTAAAGAGACTTACAGTCAATCCTGAGCACCTTGGTCATCGAGAGAATCTTTGCTTCTTGGAGATCCGATTCTCCGCGAATCAACAATCGTTAGCCCTCGTGCTCAAATTGATAAATATGAGAAGAGAAGTCAATGATAGGTCTCTTCTTTGCATGCCACTACTTGCTCAACACTAGGTCAAATCTTGCAAGCCGTGTAATTTCAAAATCCAATCTGTCCTCATAGGACTGGATCTGTATAGGGAGGTCAACAACTCGCTGATCCCATGTCTCTGTACCCATCCCATCACTAGCTCTACCGAATAACTATATTCCAAAGGGGTAGTCCTTGAGCTTCAGCTTCTTGATGAGATTAGAGCTAATTGTCAAGATTGTGGGAGAGAAGGAAGGAGTCTCGCTTGAAGCTTTCTTGCTTGCACAATGGGGGAAGACACACAAGGGTGGAGGCTGAAAACAGTTTTCCTCTTCTTAGTTGTGTAAGCCAAAAGAACTCAAGTACAAAGAAATAGAAGAACCCTCTATATGGGTCTCAAACCAAACTCAACTAACTAAGGTGGCATCCTAACTGAGCCACGAACTAGAGTAGATAAGGATAGCTATCATGTAGCTATTATTCATGGGCGGTGTACCAACCGCGTCTGCAACTAACAAGTCGGTGACATAAATACACAACGGTCACCCTGGCGTATCACGAGTGGAGCTCGATATCTCAACACTCCCCCTCGAGCTCAATCCCAATTCCTGCACACCAAGCAGGTCTCTGAACTTACGCAGCTTCTCTGCGCCCAATGCCTTCGTGAATATGTCAGCTACCTGATCCTCTGTGCTGACATAAACTAGATCAATAAGACCTAGTAAAACCCTCTCTCGCACATAGTGATAATGCACCTCAATGTGCTTTGTTCTAGCATGATAGACTGGGTTATTTGCCAAGTGTATACTACTCATGTTGTCACAATAAATGACAACTGGCCCATCTGTAGACTGATGCATATCATAAAGTAGCTTATGCAACCAAGCTACCTCACATGCAGCCATTGCTGCACCCCTGTACTCAGCCTCTGTGCTCGACAAGGCAACTGTAGGCTGTTTCTTGCTGCTCCAAGTGACTGCAGCACTCCCAAAAGAGAACACATATCCACTGGTAGATCGTCTATCAGAAATACTACCAGCCCAATCAGCATCAGTGTATCCATGCAACTGTATCTGAACCCCAGTCTCATAAAATAGTCCATACTGCAATGTGGACTTCACATACCTGAGTATGCGTCTAGCCGCATCCAAATGTGGTTTCCTTGGAGCCTGCATAAACTGACTTACCAATCCAACATCATAGCTCAAATCTGGCCTGGTAATAGTCATATAAATCAAACTTCCTACTATGCGTCTGTACATAGTAGGGTCTTCTAGAAGCTCACCTGCATCTGTGCTCAGCTTCACATTTTGCTCCAAAGGAACTGAAATAGGCTTACAGCCTATCATCCCATATTTGGACAGCATGTCCAATCCATACTGCCTCTGCAAGAGCTGTATCCCACTTGGTGATCTAATCACCTCAATGCCCAAGAAATAACGCAGCTCTCCCAAATCCTTCATCTCAAACTTCTGCTTCAATAGCATTTTCACATGAAGGATATCTTCATCACTGTCACCTGTCATAATCAAATCATCAACATAAATGACAAGTAGCATAATACCTTTCTCTGTTTTTCTCACATAAAGTGAGAAATCTGCCTTGGAAATCTGAAAGCCAATAGTGACAAGATACTGTCCTATCTTGTCAGACCATGCTCTAGGTGCTTGCTTCAAGCCATACAAGGCTTTCTTCAACCTGCAAACAAACTCAGGATGAACAGTATGCACATAACCTGGTGGCTGCTCCATATAGACCTCTTCTTGCAAATCACCATGCAAGAAGGCATTCTTTACATCCATCTGATGTAAAGACCATCCCTTTGATGCAGCCATAGCAATGACTGCTCTTACGGTTGCCATCCTTGCAACCGGACTGAATGTTTCTTCATAGTCAATGCCATATGTTTGTGCATACCCCTTGACCACTAATCTTGCCTTGTATCTGTTCACAGAACCATCTGCATTGTGCTTCACCTTATAAACCCACTTACAGCCAATTGCATTCTTACCTTTAGGTAAAGGTACCAATTCCCATGTAGCATTTGCTTCCAAGGCATCCATTTCTTCATCCATGGCTTTCTCCCATTTTTCTTTTCCCATGGCTTGCTCAAAAGAAGTGGGTTCTGGTTCCTGTATCACCTTGACCATATATGCATAGTGAATGGCTGTAAATCCATCATATTTCAGCCTATCCACAGGATACCTAACTCTGGTAGACCTGCGCAAAGTGGGTTCACTCCCAGGTGCTCTCAAAACATCCCTGGTCTTCCTTACTCCAGGTGTAACAATAGAAGGAATACCCAACTCATCATCAATGCTCTGTTCTGAGCCACTGGATTCACCATCCACATAAGAGTGACCTGCATTCATATCAAACATGGGCTGATCTACCTTCTCTTTTCCTTTTCGTGATACCTGCATACCACTATTTGCGCTGCCTTCAGAAGATTCTCCTGATCTCAATCTGCCTGTCCATGGCGAAGAATGTGAACCACTACTAGAGGATGCTCCAGGTCCACTAATATTTTGTGACTGCTGCTGTGAATTCTGTGCAGCATTACCATTTTGTGCATCTACATCATCAATCACATTTACTGGTTTATACCAGCTACTCATCTCATCAAAAACAACATCTCTGCTCACTGTAAACTTACGAGTAGAAGGGTTATAGCATCTATACCCTTTTTGCTGCAGAGAGTAACCAATAAAGATGCACTTCTCAGCTTTTGGATCCAACTTGGATCTCAACTCATCTGGCACATGTACATAGGCAATGCAACCAAAAATTTTCAAATGAGAAATATCTGGTTTCCTACCAGTATACCTCTCCTCTGGAGTCATTCCATGTATTGCTGCAGTGGGAGTCCTGTTCATTATGTAGACTGCTGTAGCAACTGCTTCAGCCCAATAAAAATCTGGCAGGTCTTTTTCATTGAGCATGGCACGAGACACCTCTCCAATATGTCTGTTTTTTCTTTCTGCAATTCCATTTTGCTGTGGGGTATGACTGCATGAATATTGCTGCTTTATGCCATGCTCCTGCAGGAACCTTGCAAACTCATTTGAGAGGTACTCTCCCCCTCCATCTGACCTTAGGCATTTTACTTGCAGACATGTTTCTTTTTCAACCATAGCTTTAAGAGTTTTGAAATGCCCAAAAACTTCACTTTTCTTTTTCATAAAATACACCCAAACTTTTCTGCTATAGTCATCAATAAAAGTGACAAAATAATGACAGCCTCCAAGAGATGCAGCTTTAGTAGTCCACACATCAGAGTGGATTAATTCCAATGGCTTCTCACTCTCTTGAACATGTCTAGGAAATGGTTTCCTTGCCTGTTTTCCAAACTGACAGGCTTCACATACCTTATGCATTTCTGCAACCTTGAATTTCGGCAAACCTGCAACAATATTTTGGGCCTGCATTGATTTAAGTCGCTGTACATTAACATGACCAATGCGTTTATGCCAGATATCAATATCTGCAACTACACCGGTCCCATGTGCAAACATTGCTGCACTCAATTCAGACATGTCTGCATCCAATGTAAACATTCTGCCCTTCTTCTTTCCTTTTGCTATCAAGTGACCTTTATTTTTCATATCCTCAACAAAGCATCCATGAGGATTAAATCTGACCTGCAAGCCCTGTTCAACCATTTGACCAACAGAAACCAGATTCTTGGTGATATTTGGGACATGAAATACATCGGACAGGTATTTCTTTTTCCCATCCTGCATAGACAAAGGAATTTTTCCAATCTGCACAATAGGATGTGCAGTATCATCACCAGTCTCCACAAATCCTGGTTTTTCCATTTTCCTTGCATCCTCCATCCATTCTGCATGACCTGTCATGTGGTTTGATGCACCTGAGTCAACATACCATACATCATTGCTTTCTTCTGCACTTGTTACAGAATTGTTCATGTGCTGCACCATAAACAAGTGCTCATTTCTGTCATCACCCTGTCTACTAGAAGATGCATAATTCCCTTGTTGCAGTTTTCCATTTATGATGTCATTCTGCTTTTTATAGCAGTCTTTAGCCATATGACCCATTTTACCACAGTAGTAGCATTCAACATTACTGTTTGCATTTTGGCCTCTTTGCCATCCACCACGACCTCTTTGGCTCCCCCTGCCTCTAGAGTTACCACGTCCTCCTCCATAGGACTGGTTTTCTTGAGTTTGCTGCATATTCTGATTTCTGCCACGGCCTCCATATCGGCCTCCTCTACCTCTGCCTCTACCTCTTCCAGCATTTGAGTAGAAGACAGCTTCTTTTGAAGTTCCTCCTGAAGAAGATGCACCACCATTTCTTTGTTCCTCAGAAATTAGAAGAGCAATCAACTCCTCAAAATCAGGAAATCTTTCACGAACTGAAATGGATGTCCGAAACTGTGCATAATCCTTTCCTAGACCATTCAAGGTCACAGAAACTAAATCATCATCTTCCACTGGCGACCCAATGGAAGCAAGTGCATCTGCAATCTTCTTCACCTTCATGTGGTAGTCATTGATGCTCATATTTTCTCTTTGCACATTGTGCAACTCTTGCTTGAGCTGCATTTTCCTGGCTTGCGTATTTGTGCTATACATCTTTGACAGAGTATCCCATGCCTCCTTTGGCGTACTTGCATCCTGAATATGCACAATCATAGAGTCTGAAATGCTGATAGACAGCCAGTACATAACTTTCCTGGCTCTCTCATGCCATGCTTTGAATGCCTGCATTTGCTGTTGATTGGGAACATCAGGAAGAACTGGTTCTTTTTCATTTCCTGCAACAAATTCCCAATATCCTTTTCCCATAAGGAAATTCGTCATTCTAAACTTCCATGCCTGGAAGTTGTTCTTGTCAAGCTTTTCAGTGACAATCTGTGAAAGAGAATTAGACGCCATTACAGAATACTGCAAGAAATTCTGTCACTGCAAAAAAACACAGCTTCACCCTCACAAGGGCAAATCTGCAAAACTGGCGAAAGTGGTATTTGACCACACAGTCACTTCCTAGTGACGATTTTGCATAAACAAGAACCAAGGATGATTCTGAAACTCCCAATGTCTCTGCGCACAAGCATACGATGCAATTTCTACAGTAACTTTTCACCGACCTGTAGAACAGTGGCTGCACAGCATAAAACTGAGCCTTTTCCTGAGTGCGTGCAGAAAACTTCCGTCTGCGAAACAGGCCCCGAAATGGCCTCAAATCAAAAAAACAAGGTCGCCAAGGGCTAAAGCCCTTTCCCGCAGCATATACTGCCCTCTTGCTTCACCGCGAAGGGCGTCTCAACCTGAGACAATGCACTCCTGCACTTTTCGGCTGTGCTACCTGCAGAGATCTGCTCCCAAAACAGAAAATGAAAGCAACACTGCTCCTCTTACCAGAACACCGCGAGCTTGGCTTGCTTTCTTGAGCTCCTTACCACGAACAAGGCTCTGATACCATGTCAAGATTGTGGGAGAGAAGGAAGGAGTCTCGCTTGAAGCTTTCTTGCTTGCACAATGGGGGAAGACACACAAGGGTGGAGGCTGAAAACAGTTTTCCTCTTCTTAGTTGTGTAAGCCAAAAGAACTCAAGTACAAAGAAATAGAAGAACCCTCTATATGGGTCTCAAACCAAACTCAACTAACTAAGGTGGCATCCTAACTGAGCCACGAACTAGAGTAGATAAGGATAGCTATCATGTAGCTATTATTCATGGGCGGTGTACCAACCGCGTCTGCAACTAACAAGTCGGTGACATAAATACACAACGGTCACCCTGGCGTATCACGAGTGGAGCTCGATATCTCAACACTAATAACTTTATGTGAAGAGCCTGTATCAAATAAAATACACACAGGGCATCCTGCCACTATGCTTTTCATTATAATGAGCTCAGTGTCAGCAAACTGGTACCCCTTTTGTGCCTCAGGCGATAACACTGCATCTGGCACAATTGGTACTTTCTTTGTTATTGTGACGGCTAGGATCCATTCACGATAACCAGAGTCATGTGGAGGTGACTCATCTAGGTCATCTCTCGCCTTATCCACATCCTGCATTGGATTAAGCACTATTTGAGCACTAATTCTTGCCTTCTTGGGACAAGCCTTAAATTTATGTTGCCCTAGGCATCCATAACAGAGTCCTTCTCTCATTGCTTTCTCCCTTTGCGGTGGAGTGAACATGGATTTATTGTATGCTCTCTCAGCCATAACAGATACCTTCCTCTTGGCACCTCCCATAATCTTGATCATATGCACTTCTCTAGTGTCCTTCACAAGAGGAGCACTAGGTGCAACTGCAAGAGTAAAGACAGGGCGTGCACCTCTAGTCCAAGGAAATCTCTGGGCCTTCCCATCTTCAAGAACTAATGCAAGATCCACTACCTCATTCAAGGTTTTACATCTCTCCTTCCTGACAAGTGGCCTTAAGGTTTCTTTTAAGCCCATGACAAATTTATGCACTTGCAAAAAATCAGGAATATGTTCAGGGACCTTTAACAAAATCTCTCGATACTTGTCCACATATTCCTGGATAGAGTAGCTCTCCTGAGCTATGAAGAACCACGTAGCTAGAGCCCTTGTCTACTCATCTGGAGGGAAAAATTTATTATAAAACACTGTCTTAAATGAAATCCAAGTAGATGGTTCTGCATGATCCTGCTCAATTTTTTGACACCAACGATGAGCGGTATCCATGAGATTCTATGTAGCTTTCTTGGTGCGCAGATCGGTCGCAGAATGCTCACGTAGTGAATCCCGGAAGGTCCCCAAGAACAATGAACTCTACCTTTTTGCACAAAAAACAATGTAAAAGCATGAACGACAAGAGGCAAGAGACCAATTGGGTTCAATCTCCCCCCATGCCTTGTGTGAGTGCTTCACAAAGCATGTATTTTATGTATATTTCCATCTTCATGCTCAATAATAGCCCAATTTACAAAAATATGACAAGCTTTTAGCTTTTGAGTTTGCTTTCTACAAAAATAGGAAATAAAGCTAATGGACGGTGCCCATAGAGTCTGGCACGCCCAATCTCAATGTCCAAAATAGAAATAACATATCCGTGCGCATAGGCGCATACAAAATAATAATCAATAATCAATGTCTCAATAGACATAACAAAATATAGGCGTGGCGCCTATCAAAATATAATCCAAAGGTCGAATACTCTCCAGACTCCAATGCTTTCCTCCGCCACTGCTGCTATCTCTACACATCAACTGAAGCATTCACAATCGTTAGTAAAATAATACAATTAAACCGACAAAAGTGAATACCTAGCAGTCTTCAGCTACATAAATAAATCAACTGGTTAGAAATAAATCCTAACCTTAATTTATTACGAGTGCGCACTCTAAACTCATAAACGTTTATTAATTTAATATGCATTTTGCGGAATCACCCGCTATGGAATCACCCATGTACACACTAAATTAATGAAACACCCGAAAAGGACAGGCATCCCCATCAACTTCTCGCACAAAGAATCCTCTTTGTGTATGAGCCCCGGTCATCTAGGTTTACGGAATCCACCGTAAAACCTCACGGAATCCACCGTGGAATATGCCTCCTGGCATCATATCCCCGGGGTGGGATAGCAATTGACCTCAATTGCTATTAGCTCAATGTGGAGCTAACAGAGTGGGGAAAGCATTTAAGTCTCTAGCATGCTTTTATTGTGCTTCCTCTACAAGATGGTTCTTAAATTTTACTAGATATCTAGAATACCTTCGACCAGTTCTAGTGGTCATGTAGTCAGTGTCTATGATGGCTTCTGGTTCAAGTATTTCAGTCTCTTCCTCTAATAAAGGTGGGTTTTCATAAACAGGATGGATAGGTAATTGGCCTCTAAATGGTCTCAATAAACTAATATGAAATGTATTATGAATTTTCCAATGAGATGGCAATTCTAACTTGAATGCATTATCATTAATCTTATGAATGATTCTAAATGGTCCATAGAATCTAGGAGCTAATTTGACAACTGGATGTCTATCTACACTTTGCAGTCTACGCTTTTCTATTCTAAGCCAAACATAATCATCAACTTTGAAATTCATGGCTTGTCTTTTCTTGTTGGCTTGTTTGGTATATGATTGTTGGGCTTTAGCAATCATATCCTTAACCTCATCAAAAATACTGTTATGCATAGTAGCAATATCATCAGCACTCTGAATTCTATTAGACAAAGATGTAACAGGTGTAGATAATCTATATCCATAAATAACTTCAAAAGGTGCTTTCTTTGTAGATGTGTGTGGTGTATTGTTGTATGCAAACTGTAATAAATGCAAATGAGTGTCCCATGTTTGACGTTTAGAGATAGTATATGCACGTAAAAGATCTAAAATGGTGCTATTTGTGGCTTCTGTTTGTCCATTTGTTTCTGGATGAAATGCAGATGAGAAATCAATCTTTGTGCCTAGATTTGCAAACAGTGTAATCCAAAAATTATTACAAAATCTAGAATCACGATCTGAAATAATCACTTTTGGCAATCCATGGTTAGTAAAAACAGTTTTCAAAAATAACTGTGCTGCTTGTGATGCTGTTAAAGTTTTCTTACATGCAATGAAATATGCTTGCTTACTAAATCTATCTACAATTGTCCAAATCATGTCTTAAGAAGTTTGGTTAATGGTAAAGCAAGTAATGAAAAATTACGTACAAACTTCCTATAAAAACTAGCAAGACCAAGGAATGAATGTAACTCATGCACGTTTTTAGGAATAGGCCAATGCAATATTGCATCAATTTTCTTAGGATCAACTTTAATTCCTTCTTTTGATACAATATGACCTAAATACTCAATTTCTGTCTTAAAGAATTCACTCTTTTCAGGATTTGCAAACAATTGATTTTCTTTCAGTAATTGAAAAACTAATGATAAATGCTCATAATGCTCTTTTTCACTTTGACTAAACACCAAAATATCATCAAAGAAAACAATCACACAATACTGATATTTCAGAAAGATACGGTTCATCATTCTACTGAAAGTAGCAGGTGCATGACTAAGAATTCGTAATGGCCAAACTGTGTCCTGAATGCAGTCTTAAATATGTCAGAT
Source organism: Lygodium microphyllum (assembly GCF_053477565.2). Classification (NCBI taxonomy): domain Eukaryota; kingdom Viridiplantae; phylum Streptophyta; class Polypodiopsida; order Schizaeales; family Lygodiaceae; genus Lygodium; species Lygodium microphyllum. The sequence continues at coordinate 159,935,855 of NC_141142.1, forward strand.
TTATCTAGCCTCACCTGATGATATCTAGACTTAAGGTCAATTTTACTAAATATAGAAGATCCTTGCAGTTTGTCCATAAGGTCATCAACTCTAGGTATAGGATACCTATTCTTTACAGTGATCTTATTTAAAGCTTGGTAGTCAATACACATACGATAGGTATTATTCTTTTTCTTGACTAAGAGTACAGGTGCACCGAATGGAGAACTACTAGGTCGAATTAAGCCTCTATTTAGTAATTCTTCAACTTGACTCTGGATTTCTTTTTGCTCTATTTGATTGTGCCTATATGGTGCTTTGCAAGGTGGTTGTGTGCCAGGAATTAAATCAATCTTATGGTCTTCTGGACGTGAAGGAGGTAAACCTGGTGGTAGGTCTTCTACAAAACAGTCTTTAAAATATGCAAGAAATTCCTTATGCCTAGGGTGCATATGATTTTCCTTTGCGTGCAATTCATTTACCCAAATGAGATATGATTTAGTATTCTTGCGTAGTGCACGTTTTGCTTGAGTATGCGAAAGCAGTGGAAAAATATTAGATGCATGCATACCATATAATGTAATAGATTTTCCTTGAAAATTAATATTCATTGTGTGCGTGGAATAATCTATATTTGGATTATGCTGGTGTCTCCAAGGCATTCCTAAAATAATGTCGCTTGATTGTAATGGGACAACTAAGAAATTTCTTCTTTTAATGTATGAACCAATTTGAATCTCTAAATTTTGTGCTTCTTGTGTGCCATTGTACCTAGTGCCTAAAAATGCAGCTTTTATGCGATAATGCATAGGTACAGTTTGTAATTTCAATTCCTTTACCAATTTTGCTGAAATAAAGTCATGAGTACTACCGTCATCATGCAAGATAGTTCTTTCCTTTCCATGCACCAAACATTTCATAGTTAACAATGAATGTGGAGTAGGCATACCTGGTAAAGTGTCGGAAGTAGTAGTAGTATCATCCTCATCTTCAGTGAAATCTGGCATATCCTCATGCTCGTCTTCGTCCATGGCTCCAAGATAGTTGATATGTACTGGTGGCTTCTTTGAATGACAATTTGCTGCGAGATGCCCTGGCTGGTGACACTTATAGCATACTATTGGCTTGGCTTTGGTTACATTATTTGCAATGGCTGGAAGTCTGGCTACATTTGGATTTGCTTGTGGAATAGACTTAGGATTTGGATTGACATTGGATGGTAATGCAGGTGGTTTAGCCCAATTCTTGCGAAAAGATGGTGATGAGAAACGACCTGGATTAAACCTTCTAAAATTGGAATTGAATTGTTTAGATCCATAATTACCATTGGCTTGGAATTGCTGTGGTCGTTTGTCTCTTCCGCGTAACTTATCTTCAGTGTTGTGAGCTAGTGAGATGGCGTCTTCAAGGGTAGCAGGCTTGAACATGTTCACTTCAGCGTAGTAATGTCCAAGGAGTCCAGACATATACTTCCGCTTATGTGTCGTCTCTAGTACGTCTTCAAGCATGCGTAGCTGTAGGAGTGTGTTCCAAAAACGCTCTGTATACTGTGGAATAGGCTCACGATCCCGAATCCCATTGCTTGATAGCCTTCTCATGAAATTGCGGTGGAAGGAAATTCTGCATGAAATTCTTCTTGAAATCTTCCCAAGTAGCAGGACATTCTATGCTCTTGCAGACTACAGTCCACCAAAGTGATGCTCTGTCTATCAGATGATTAGTAACACACTTGATTTTATCTTTTTCTGGATAAGTTTCCTCATGGAAATAGCCATCAAAGTGGCTAATGAATGATAAAACAGTCTTTCCTTCTCGTATGCCATTGAAAGTGCGAAATTTGAAACTTCGTTTACTTATCTTTGATTCCTTGTGAATGGTTTGTGCTTCAAGAGTGGCGTCGATGGTACGTCGAATCAAATCTTCAGCTTGAGGTTCTTCTTTGTCAGTAGACGCTCTTTGTAATTTTGACAATTGCGCTTGCAATGCTTGCCTAGCCCTTCGTTCTTCTTCCAATTGTAACATGATTAGATCTAGCTTTTGTTCCATGGTAGGCTCAGGTAAGTCGTCTTCAGCCATAGGATCATCCATATGTGGGGTCGTCATCCTGTAAAACTCAATAAACCTTTCTCACTCAAAATCAGGTTAGCAGGATGAGCGTAGCTCAAATTCGGGGTTACAAGGCTATGTATTTTTTTTTTTGGGTATTTCTTTCTCAATTTTCAAAAAATCTGCAATATTTCCATCTTCGTTTGCTGAAAATACTTCAGCGGACCTGTAGATAGGTAGAACACCTTGCCACGAACAACTTTCCAGTTTAGAGTTTTTGCATAGGAACAAGCCTTCTAGGAGTTTTGAGCACTAGTCAGTTCTGACTCCAGTTGACTAGTCTGATTTGCAGAGTTGCAGACTTAGCCGACTTGCAGACTTGCAGACTTGCAGAACTTAGGCCGACTTGATGAACTTGCAGGACTTGTTACCACGTGGCTTGCAAAACTTGACTTTTGACGCGCAGGACCCGGAGTTTGGTGACATTGTTGCCCTGTGTGACTGGAGTGACTTAGCTGAGACTTAGGAGATTAAGCTTTAAAAGCTTAATCTTTAGTCGTCTGATTTTCGTTGGGGGGGAGGGGGGCGTTTTCTGAACGTCGCGTGATTTTCAGAACCTCCTCAGAGACCACGTTGAGAAATCGTGAAGCTATTAAGCTTCTTTTTTAGCTTATAAGCTTAATAATTAAGCTTTGAAAAAGATAGATTATGGAGTTTGCTCACTGTTTCTTGACGACTTCATGAAGGAGATGGATGTGTGGTCCTCCGCCTACAGAGCCTGGTCCTTCGCAATCTGACAGTAGAAACAGGGGTTCTTGATCGCCAGAAGTCTGCCTGTATCGACGGTTCGCGATGAGATTGACTGTAGAGCCCGATCGTTCCTGGAGCTCCGCCTTCGCCCGAGATTGGTAGCGATTGGAAGCTCTTGATCTCAGCTCCGCTCTAATACCACTAGTGCACAGATCGGTCGCAGAATACTCACGTAGTGAATCCTGGAAGGTCCCCAAGAACAATGAACTCTACCTTTTTGCACAAAAAACAATGTAAAAGCATGAACGACAAGAGGCAAGAGACCAATTGGGTTCAATCTCCCCCCATGCCTTGTTTGAGCGCTTCACAAAGCATGTATTTTATGTATATTTCCATCTTCATGCTCAATAATAGCCCAATTTACAAAAATATGACAAGCTTTTAGCTTTTGAGTTTGCTTTCTACAAAAATAGGAAATAAAGCTAATGGACGGTGCCCATAGAGTTTGGCATGCCCAATCTCAATGTCCAAAATAGAAATAACATATCCGTGCGCATAGGCGCATACAAAATAATAATCAATAATCAATGTCTCAATAGACATAACAAAATATAGGCGTGGCGCCTATCAAAATATAATCCAAAGGTCGAATACTCGCTAGACTCCAATGCTTTCCTCCGCCACTGCTGCTATCTCTACACATCAACTGAAGCATTCACAATCGTTAGTAAAATAATACAATTAAACCGACAAAAGTGAATACCTAGCAGTCTTCAGCTACATAAATAAATCAACTGGTTAGAAATAAATCCTAACCTTAATTTATTACGAGTGCGCACTCTAAACTCATAAACGTTTATTAATTTAATATGCATTTTGCGGAATCACCCGCTATGGAATCACCCATGTACACACTAAATTAATGAAACACCCGAAAAGGACAGGCGTCCCTATCAACTTCTCGCACAAAGAATCCTCTTTGTGTATGAGCCCCGATCATCTAAGTTTACGGAATCCACCGTAAAACCTCACGGAATCCACCGTGGAATATGCCTCCTGGCATCATTTCTATATCTTTAAAGCATCCTCATGAATATGGCATAACTTAAAACATTGCTCCCATTTAGAGAGCCACTGTTCCACCGCATCTGTAGTCCTTTGTGCCGCCGTGCCATTGAACTTAGGTGGCTTAAAGTCTTTAAGCTGCCACTTAGCTTCTAGCAATGGAGGAACGACTATGGAGGAGTCATGTATAACTTGTGTGCCATGAAAACATGCATCAGGTAAACTCTCATCTAAAGGTATCTTGCCTTTATCCAAAGCATTTTGAGTTAAAATTTGTATTTGTTCAAGCAAAACTTGCATAGTGCCTTCCAAACTAGAAAGACAATTATGCACATAATTAGATGAAGAGGGCAATTCTTCATCATGCATAAGAGGTTCTTCCTCTACATCAATGTCATTCAAAGGCATATCTTCAGTGCTTGACATGATTGATTAATTGATTTTTTGTTTTGTTTTGTTTTTTTTAAATTGATAATTCAAACCAACAAAAGCAAGGTAAGCGTAAATAAAATGTACTTTCAGAAAACTGCTATGCTTCCGCACAAGTACTATCCATAAGAAGCATACATGTCAAAAGCAAGCCTCTTTTAACATTTTGAAAAAAAGTCAAAAGTTGAATAGGTCAAAAAATCCTCTTTGAAACCATGCATAAACATCCAAATACACAAAATCCACACTCTCAAGCATACATAGACGCACTCAAAGTAGTGAATTTTAAGCCCCAAAAGTTAGAGATAAAGCATATCTATCACCAGGAAAGCAATTTGAAATGTCCTTGCCAGTCAAAAGAAGAAGTCAAATATGCTGAAATTTGATACTCATCGATGTAAGAAAACCACAGGAACTGACAGCACTTGAATCGGAGTCTGTTGGAGCCCAAAAATCCCAATTTTTGCTTGCCTCAAGAGGTCACTTTGGTGCAAAATTTCAGAAGTTCTACCAAGCTCAATTGGAAATAATAATAATTTAGAAGCTTGTCTTCAAATCATTCTCAAAGCTTGTGAAATCGGTTTGCAATTTGGATGTCGTACCAAGAAGTTATAGATCTCAAAAAATGTGCTCAAAAAGAGGAGAAAAAACACCCTTTTTTTTTACAAGGGGATGGAGGGCTCACAAGCTTGGTAAAATTGGGATTCTATCCCACATGCAGAGTGCCACAAGGAATTTACTAAGGATAAAAGGTAGAAGGGAGATAGTCAATCTCAAGTAAAAGGGAGAAAGCTCTCTTGTGTGATGGAGTATGCCTTGGCCTTGGTGGTGCTATTGGCATGATTTTGGGCTACCACCACTGGGCCTTGTGGTGGGTGCAGCTAGAAAGAGGTGACGTGTCTTTTGTGGTGTGTTGTAGAGATGCCTTCACGTTGCCCACTCTTGCGCGCTCTTGCGACTGCCGCACGATCTCACCGTGTGGTCGTAACAAAAACCCCCAAATCTTTTTTTGAAAACCCTCGTGCTCTGATACCAAATGTGAGAAAGAGAATAAGATTTCCTGTGTGTCTTACTCACCTCCCAACCAACTATACCCTCTTTCCACCTTCTAATCGGGCCTTTAGAGCTTGTTTTCATGGTGCATCCAATCGGTGTTCCCAAATAGAAAAGTCTTGCCCAATTTAGCAAGAAATCTGAGGGTATCCCCCGAGCTTCGGAACTTGGTACTTCTTGCCCTTATCCGAGACACACTAATTAATAGTCGTCTTGGGCTACTTGCCTGCTCAAAGGTTATTATGTCTGATAGCACTGTCCCCGGACCCCCGCCAGGGGGGACCGCTGGCCCCCTTAGGAACCCCCAGCCAGGGGCCGCTTCCGCGGCCCCTAGACCCCAAAATAGGGGCCCCTTTTAACTCCCTTACCCCACAAATCGATTCAATGTGCCTCGAGTTGCTACCAGCTTAACTACTCATTCCAACCCAAAGATTAGACCCACAATGGTCACCTTTTTTCCATCCAATCACATAGACCTCATTTGATATACAAGTCAGGAGTCAACCAATGTCCGGGCTCACATTTGGCTTCTCCTCATAATGGGGGCCTTACAACTTTGAGCACCATGGATCATTGGTGGCACCTTATGAGGGTGGGGCATTGAGCATATCTAACACCCCCCCTCAATGTCCACCCATAGGTGAACTATCTCCTTGGCCCAATGCCGAGTCTCTTAAGATGAACTTGAAGCAGATCCTTCGTAAGTGCTTTGGTGAAGATATCTACTCCATTCTCCTCTATTGGATAGTAGACTAGCTCCACTATCCCATCCTCCATCAAATCACGCACATAATGATACTGGATCTCTATATGTTTGGTGCATGCATGAAACACTAGATTTTTGGCAATGGCAATGCAACTCTGACTGTCACATCTCAGCACCATTGGTTCTTCATCCTAGACTCCCATATGCCATAGGATCCTTCTCAACCATACTGCTTCACATGTATCAAAACAAGCTGCCTTGTACTTTGCTTTGGTAGAAGACAATGCCACTGTTGGCTGCTTCTTACTAATCCAAGAGAAAATTCCTGAATCAAAAGAGAAACAATAACCAGAAACTGACTTCTTGGAATCATTATCACAATTCCCCACAAGAGAAGTTCTGGAATTATATGTGATACCATAGTCGAGAGTTTCCTTCAAGTATTTGAGCACCTACATCCTAGCCTTCCAATGACTCTCATGAGGTTTGTTTGAGCACCTGCTCAAAACACTAATAGAAAAATTGATATCTAGTTTGATATTACACAAGTAGATCAAACTGCTGACCATCCTCCTGTACCTCCCAATGTCTGCCAGTGCTGATGTATCCTCAATGGATAATTTTGCATTCACCTACATAAGTGTAGCTATCTCCTTGCACTCGGTCATGCCAAATGCCTTCAAGATCTCCCATGCATACTTCTTGTGAGAGATGAAGATCTTTCCTGACTTCAATTCCCAAACAATAGTGCAGCAAGCTCAAGTCTGTCATTTCAAACTCAGAACTCAAAGCCTTTCGAGTTTGGTTGATCATATATTCATAGTCACATGTAATAAGAAGGTCGCCCACATATAGGACAATCACTATAGACTTTTTACCATCCCTCTAAACATACAAGTTAGCATCTGGGGCACATCTTTTGAAGTTTAAGCTTTAAGAAAACTTATCTATCTGTTGGTACCATGCTGTGGGGGCTTGTTTCAGCCCATACAATGCCTTCTTCAGCTTATACACTTTGTTCGCAGAATGAGGGCCTCAAACCTTGGTGGCTAAGCCATGTACACCTCCTCCTTGAGGTCACCATTTAGGAATGCTGATTTAACATCCATTTGGTAAACTCACCACTGCTTGTGGGCAGCCACTGCAAGTACTATGCGAATAGTGGTCATTCTTGTAGTTGGGGCAAATGACTCTTGAAAATCAAACCCTTCAACCTGTGAAAAACCCTGTGCAACCAGTCTAGCTTTGTACTTTTCTAAAGTACCATCAGCATTGTACTTTACCTTCCAGATCCACTAGGTGCCAATAACCTTCCTCCTTGTTGGCCGATCCACTAGCTCCCAAGTGTCGTTCTTCATTATGCTGTCATAATTAGCTTGCATAACTGCCTTCCATGCTAGATCTGTAAGTGCTTCTTCTAAGTCAGTTGGCTCCTTTACTTCTCTCATAATCTCAGCCATCAAGGCCATATTGACTATGTGAGCAGAAACCCTCCTTTGCTCCTCTATTCTCTGAGACCTCCTTAGTTAGTCTGCCTTCTCCTCAACAGATGTGGGCATAGGATTATTGTGGTCATAGAGCTGCTTCACCCAATGCGGCAATGGATTTCCTGGTGGGATGATGTCAGGTTGGTGAACTTTTTTCTCATCATCTGAAGATGATGCTTCCTCCTCCTTAAGGATAGTGACAGCTCTCGAGACAGGTTCATAGTGGACTACTTCTTCCCTTGATGATAAAGTGGAAGAACTTGCCTTCTCCTCCTCTACTGTATGTAACTACTCCTTGAACACCACATCACGGCTTGTGATGATCTTCTTTGCCTCTTGGTCATATAATTTGTAAGCCTTCTGCTCATCACTATAACCCAAGAAGATACATTTTCTGCTTTTTGGTTGTAACTTGTTTCTCTTCTCATTTGGAATATGTGCATAACATTCACATCCAAAAATTTTGAAGTGTGAGATAGATGGTTTCTTACCAGTGTAAGCCTCATGAGGTGTTTTTCCCTTGAGAGCCTTTGTATAGCTCCGATTTAAAATGTAGACTTTGCAGCATTAACAGCTTCAACCCAAAAATGGTTAGGCAATCCCTTGCTCTTTAGCATGCATCGAGCCATCTCCACAATGGTGTGATTCTTGCATTTCACAACACTATTCTGCTGAGGTGTGTGAGGCGTCATCAATTGACGCTTGATCCCTTTGCTCTTGCAAAAGTCTTCAAAATCCTTTGAGTTGAACTCACCACCACCATATGTTCTAAATTTCTTCACACTTTTCCTTGTTTCATTCTCAACAAGTGTTAGCCATTCTTTAAACTTAACACAAGCTTGAGCCTTATCACGAAGGAAGTACACCCACATCTTCCTATTGTAGTCGTCCACAATCAACATAAAATAAGAAGATCCCCCCAAGGCATGTGTAGGCATTGTTTCACACAAGTCAGCATGCACCAACTCTAGAGAAGCCTGTGCTCTATTCTTGCTTTCTTGTGGAAATGCCTTTCTTTGTTGCTTGCCCATCATACAAGTTTCACATGGTTCCTTCAATTCAGTCATTGCAGGTGGGCGAGCAACCATACCTTGCTTGTGCATCTCCTTCAACACTGCAAATCCAATGTGTCAAAACCTTCCATGCCAAAGCTTACTTGTGCCCACTCCAACGGTGGCTATAAGAGCACTTAGCTCATATAGGTTGTTCCTTCTTTCTCCTTTGCCAACAACTTTGCCATCACTGTCAAGAATTTCTACACCTGTCTTCTCAAACCTCACTTAATGAACAAGATCAGTTATGGCAGCAACTAATAATAGATTTCTCCTAATTTCGGGAGCATACAACACATTTGAAAGCTTTTTGACATCACCATTTGCAGCAACAAATGAAATAGTACTTGTGCCCACAGCAGGGCATTTTGCATCATTTCCAACCATCATGGTGATGGATTCTTGTAGAGGCTGCATAGAACTCTATAGACCTTTCTTGTTGGTCATGTGACAGTGGGAGGTCCCACTATCCAAAACACATGAGTCAGTGGTAGTTTCTTCTTGCGCTCAGGAGCACACCTCTTCAATGGTTGCCATGAATACCTCCAGCTCTGCTTCAGCCATATTGACCGTCTCTTTCCCTTTACTTTTAAGGGTATCATTCTTTTCATCTACCTTCTTGACACGACAATCTGCGATTGCATGTCCTTTCTTCTTGCAGTAGAAGCACTCTCCTTGAAACTTATTCTTACCACCCTTCTTCTTTTTATCACCATTATTTTTGGTGGAGGAACAACCTTTGCCTTTTGCATTGGCAGAGAATGCAGCATCTCCATTGTTGCTTCCTTCTTGGGCTTTCAACCTCAACTCCTCTAGAAATAATGCACAAAACTCCTCAAAACTCAAAGCTCGAGGTCTCACCTGAGTATTGAGGGCAATTACTAGTTCATCAAACTTTTGTGGACAAATCTGAAGACACCTCTGAGCTAGCTCCTCACTAGTCTTTTGTATCCCAGCACCATCTATCTGGTCGCGCAGATTCTTAATCCGAGTGATGAATGCTTAAGCTGTCTCTCCTTCAACAAACTTATCCACTGCTAGTTGATTCTCCAAGTTTTGAATCCTTGTTTGGTTTCACATTTATACTGAATTCTCAATACATTCCAAGCCTCTAATGCTTTGGTTGTATGCTGAATCAAAGTCAGAACACTATCAAAACAACTTGTAACTAAGGCACACAATGCATTTGCATTCCTTCGTTTCCAAGCTTGTAGAAGATCTGCATTTAGAGGAATCATCACACTAGGATTTGATGGGTCAGGGGTAGGCTATGGTTCTATATCAGTCCCCAGCATAGTCTCCAAAAGCTCATAAGAATCAAGGATAGTTGTAATTTTGAACTTCCACAAGGTATAGTTTGTACCATCTAACTTTCCTTCATTGAAGGTTGGTGGACGAATCCTCAGTGTTTGAATAGATGATAAAGCAGCACCACCTCTTACACTACTTCTTGATGCGCCAGATTCGAAAGACGACATTGTTCCTCTTTGCTGTTGAAGCCTTTGCCTCATGCACTCTTTGATCCCTAGAGCCCTCTTGGCTTTGATACCATGAAAAAATTACACGGCGTAGCGAACAGAATCTAGGAAAGAGATAGAGATAGAGAGTGCACAACAGATAAGAGGAGAATTAGAAATTTTCTTTAGCTCCAAACAACTGATACAGAGATGGCTCTGTCCACCCGTGCACTTCCATAGTGAAGCTTGGATGGTGATCTAGATAGAAGATAGGTGAAGAGCTTAAGGCTAGCTGAAACAACTCTGATAGGGTGAAAGATAGATGATCGATGGTTGTGAAGGAGTTTAGCTTTTATAGCCTACGAAGGTGGTTAGGTTAGTGTGACCGACCTACCATATGAGCCTCCACTACACGATCAGGGAATATTTCCGTTACCGTCGGGGCCCTTAGAGCCCAAAATAGGGGCCCCTTTTAACTCCCTTACCCTGCAACTCAATGCAATGTGCCTCGAGTTTCTACCAACTTAACTACTCAGTCGAATCCAAAGATTCGACCCACAATGGTCACCTTTTTGCCATCCGGTCACATAGACCTCATCTGATATACAAGTCAAGACTCAACCAATGTCCGGGGTCACATTTGGCTTCTCCTCATAATGGGGGCCTTACAACTTTGAGCACCATGGATCATTGGTGGCACCTTATGAGGGTGGGGCATGTTGGCATTGTAAGCTTCGGTGTTTGTGGGTGTGTATATGTGAAAGCACTCTTATGTGCTTAAGATTGTATGGTATATGAATATGGATGAAAGATGTGGAGTAAAGTGTGCCACATAGGGCACACATGTAAAGTGTGGGTTGTATGGTGTCACATGGGGACACACATGGAAAGTGTGAGGGATCATTGATGTATGCAATGAAATAGAAGAGAACATTTGTTGAGTATGCATATTGTTTGCCTTCTCTTTGTAGCCATGGAGTTCCTTGTCTATTACAATCCTCTGTGATAAAATATATCAATCATTTTGTACAAACCATGATCAACCCTACATTGGGATTCTTGACATGGTATCAGAGCCATGGTTATAGATCTTGATCATGGTGCTTTTTAATGTATGTAGCCTATATCATTGTATGCCCTTAGTATGTTTTGGCCATTCCTTTCTTAAAAACCATGCACACTCATTATCATTATGATTGCAAATGAGGGAGATGAAATTTTTTTTGAGGATTATGAAGAGTCCATCAACATAAAATGAAGGAGCTTTGTATTATGGAGGCTAGAAATGGAGTTTTTCACAACAAATGAGTGGAGCCATCATCATCAAAGAAGCTACTGTTAGAAGTCAAATGTATTTGTTTGTTTTTTCTCTTCAATTACTGTTTTTGAGAATGGAAGAATGCTCAAATAAGAGAAGGGTTGTTGTTTGTGGACACTGTTGTCCTATTGGCTTTTGCTATTGAGCAAGGAGTATGTAAAGGTGCAAAATGCTTATTACCATCAAAGGAAAAATGGTGATGTCTGCTTTGTAACTATGGTTTAATAACTAAAGGTGAAGTAGATTTTATTGAACAAGTAGGAGCTCTTTCGAGACTCAAAAAGAGCTTTGAGGGAGCCTTTCCAGTTTTCAACAAGCATTCAAATGTCTTTATATTTGGTGTTAAGTTGCGCCATGTGATGACCAACCTCCAACCTTGGGGAGAAATTGATAGAGAAGAAGTGAATGGAATGTTTTAAGAAAATAGATGCAATTTTTTCCATCATTTCTAGAGGGAATCAGGCCTCCCTTCTACTACTAGCATTGCAGATGGGCTATGGCCACCTATGAGATCAAAGACAATGATCAAAAGTAGCCGGCTGTGACCATGATCGGCTCTCATGGAAGCGAGAGAAGAAAGCAATCAACAGTAATGAGAAAAAATTAAGCTGCCCTGGATTAGGTTGCATGCAAGAATACGCTAGCAGGTAGCATGCAAGGTCCTCAAATGTAGCATGAAGTACTACATAGATAGTCAAGGTGATCATTGTTGTGTGACACTCTAATATATATGACCCCGAAGCTTTTGGCCAAGAACAATGTAAACTCTGCATCTGGTAGGTAATGGAGTCAAAGATTCATTTTGGTTCTAGATGTGCAGAACATTGTCTTGCCAGTGAGCACACCCTGAGGGAAGACGAAAGAAATGAAGGTGTAACAAAAGCTATGGAGCAGGCACTGTGAGGTGCCCGCCCATCGGCTTTCCAGGCACTCTTTTAGCGGTCTATCGAGAAACGAATCTAAGCGTCGCTGCTCGGCACTCCCAGGGAATGTTCCGAGTTTTGTCGCCTAGGGTTTCCCGAATCGGCCTCGCAATGGAACGTTCACGACCGAACCCACTAGGATCGACCTGAAATTCGGGTTCCTAGTTGTGAAGGTCTCCTATTAGCATTCTAGCATCGGGTTTTGGACATCCTACTTTACGCAGAGATACCCAACCCGAAGCAGATCTATGCCGCACTTGGTTCAAAGAGAATGGGAAATGAGAGGGATGTGTTGCTTAACCTCTCTACCCATAAGGCATAGTCCCATTCCGGTCCCCTAAAATAGCATGAATCGGGTTCTAACCTATCAATATCTAAAGGTCGAATGACGATAAAAACTTTGTGAGAAGCCTCCCAGTTCTCTGGGACCACCCTGCCATAGGACGGACCCATCGGGGGTTCCGCCCACCCGCTTCCCTTAATAGCTTTAGTTTTCTAATTAGGTCCTACCATATTTATGTGACACTTAAAATCATCTTCATTAATTAAGCCTTTTAGGGAACAAGGTTCGTTCGCATAAATTATAGCACAAACACGAAAACAGAGCAAAGCAATCTATTGACAAACAAGATCAAACAAGTTCCTTAACTTATCTTCAAGTTAATCTTTGTCTCCCGCCCATACAGGACAAATTATGTTTCGCTTCTGTCCAACAGAAGTATCCCTTCTGCCCTGCAGAAGTTACTGGTCCAATTCACATGGCACCAAAAACTCAATCCTTTATCTAGAATAGGATCTCCCAACATGCCCAGATGTTGGGGGCCACGGAGGTCTTCAACTCCATTCTTGACCTAGAAAGGGGTGTCCAGAGCTCCAACTGACCCGCAAGCTGTCTAGGAGCGAAACATCATACCCGTGGTTGGCCTTTTCACCACTCGACCTTCGGTCCATGAATCGAGCAGTGCCCTCTCGGGTTACTACGCGGTGCGACCATGGAGGTGATCCACCCGTACAATATATCCTTCCTTAATTAAATCCTTTAAGAATCAAGCACAAACAAGGCATTCAGCCTAATATCATTTTCCAAGAAAACATTCCTTTAATCCCATGGCGACTTGTCATCACAGACCCTTGCCATGCATTTACCATAAATCACAAGCACTTGGAATAATCATCCAAACAACAACTAACAACCAGTTGAATGTAAAAGCATTTAGGATATTGTTTGATCAACCAACAAAACCAATTGCATTCTTTCCAAAACAATGCAAGAGTAGATGAAATAATATTTCCCATTGCATAATTGCTCTTTCCCTTGGGATCTAAGAGCAATATTATGCAAAAATATTCTTAACACTTCCTTCCTTCGGCTAGGGTATATGTTAAGGGTTCAAACACTATTCATGATGTAAGTTCTATAGGTCACTTACCTTGATTGATAACCCAACCCTGAGTTTGGATTAGCAAAAGTCATCGTTATCGGACAGATCTCAAGATATCTTAGTTTTAACCCTTATGATTAATTTCTTGTACTAGCTCTTAGTCAAGTCATGAGGCAAATAGAAATTTATCCTCATATATCAAACATGTTATAGGCATAACATATAAATACTTGATAAGATAAGTGTGAGATGATCTCAAGTAATTAGACTCCAATAGGCCTCGCATTGACCTAGAATCTAGTTTTTCTTAGTATTTGGCCTGTTAGGCTAAGTACTTTTAAAGCATCTAAACTTTAAACTAGTATTTCTCCATTCATGATTCTTAATGCCATATTCTTTTAGCAATTATGCTATCTATAACCCTTGACTATACTTTAATCTAGCACTTATATGCCCAATCTTTTAATGTCGTTCTTTTGACGACTATGCCATTCATAACGCTTGACTAATTCTTCCTTGTAATTGCTCTACTAGCAAATAAGTCATATGTAACTAGGTGCAATTATCTTCCCTTGATATATGCACTTCACAAACTCCATCTTCCGAATAGGTGAGATGAAATTTATCATTTTCCATTACCTATACTCATGCAATAGTATGGGGCCTAACGTATCTCATACGAGAATCAAAGCAAGAATCAATCAATTTGAAAATACATTACTTACGACCGGAACCGCAGTTGGATTGACGGTGATGCCTTTGCTCGAAGCCTTGTTGTTGGTTGCAGGATTATCATCCGCACGCAACATTCTTTGCTTGGAGGCCATCATCCGCAGGTAGACTCAAGAGATTAAGAAGGTGGAATAGATTCAAGATGGGAGAGCGTAAGAGAAGATGGTTAAGTCAAGGATCGAGATAGAGGAATTGAGCTAATTCTCTTCCTTACAGCCTCTCGGGGTGACTCTTCTCTCTCTCTCTCTCTCTCTCTCTTTCTCTCTCTCAAGCTCTCTTTCAAGCTCTTCCTCACAATCTCTTGGAGGAGTATCCTCCTCTCTACCTCTCTCTCACAGCCTCTCAGGGTCTCCTTATCCTTTTTATGCCTCTCCCATGCCTCATATTTATAGTGAATTAGAGAAGAGGGCTTGTGGTTGAGAAGTGGAGCTCTTTGTGGAGGGGGATCTTGGAAAGATCAGTGATCTGATGCTCAGATCATAAATCTGATGGTTCCATTGGCTCCGAAAGGGGGGTAAAACTCCAAGACACTTGGTTAGAAAGCTCTCAGTTCACTCCTTCTTTTCTCTGTTCGAAGTGCTGTCTACTGCCTGTAAACTGCGATCACGGCGCGCGCGATTTCGCTAGTCACTTTTTTTTATTTTTCTTTTTATAAAATCTTCAAACTAACTGAAATATCACTTGTCTTTTCTTTTAAATGACATCCAGTTCCATATCATTTTTTTTAGGATAATATCTAAAATATCTAAAATATACTAGCTTTGCCCAAAATCTAATATTTTTAGACTATCCAAACTATGCATATTATCCTAGTGATTAATATAACTCATAAGTTTTGTTCACGTTGTAATTTATGTGAAGGGTGACTACGGTCCTTGCCAATTTGAGAAAAATATCGAATTTACGACTCTTGATTTTTTTAAATAAAATATTTTAAATTAAATAAAAATTATCAATAATTAATGTTAGTTAGTTTTTACCTTAGTTAGTCTTTAGTTAGTAATCTTACTAACTTATTAATTGACTAACTAACTTACGAACCAACCAACTAACTTTTATTGTGTGGAGATATTATAGGCACACACTATTCATGTTGATAGTCAAGGCATATATCACTGCCCATGGCTAAAGAAGTAGGCGCATGATAGGTGGCAAGTTGATCATGAGGAAGTATTGATTATGCTTCCCTCCTCTAAGTCCAGGATTCAATGTTTGATGGGGCCTAAAATGGGCGGGCACTGGCTATGGCACTAGCCGGACCTCATGCATAAGACAGACAACCCCACCACACGGCCTCGCGAGCCAGGAGTGTCTAAAACTCACTTTGCACTAAATGCTTATGACGATTTTGAGTTTGTATCCAATATGTAGTCAAATGTTCATCTTCCCATCTCCTCAGAGAGGGAGATCCCATACCATATAGGCATAATGCCTCGTAATACACACATAGCTGATTGCCATGGCTCCACCCCACTGCGACTCTCCTACACCTCAGGGATTAGCCCCAAGATGCATCGCTAACACATATAACATTTGGAAAAACTCCACTCTTTCATAATTTAGTGTTCTAGGAGATTTTGATTTGCCTCACAAAACTTTCCCTAAACACCCGTCTAACCCTATAGCTTGGGTTTCTTGTCCTCTCAGCATTGGTCAAAGTTTATCAAACAAGTGCAATGCATTCCATGAGATACCACATGGCATACTTGATGTAAGGTGTATGACAAGTGTGCATAACCATTTTATGATTAAAAAACCAACCATGTGAGGTGTGGAATACAACCCTTTCATGAATTTTAACTAAGCGTTACGTGCTGTGCTGCTTTAGGGACTAGCATCGGAACTTTCATGCTACTAGTCGCCTATATTTAATTATGAAACGATCCCTAAATGCTATGCACAAAGAGGGATTTCCGAATTTGTATCTTTTTAGCAATTAGATCGTCACACAAACTTCATCCCCCCTCACTGTTTAGGTGTTTCTGCGGTGCATAGGTGTAAATGGTTTTTTTGTATCATTTTTGTATGTAAAAGGCAATAAACACATACTATAACACAAAGGACGAGGCCAAAATGAGGCTTAACCTCATGCTTTAACCTCTCCAAACATTCACACACATAAATCCTATTTTTCCATATTTTTTGCATGAAAACCCCAATTTTCTCTATTTTTTACTATTTTTCTCTATTTATTATTCATGAAAAATAGGTATTTTCTGATTTATTTGTATTGAATTATTAATTTTACTGAAACTTAACATTTTCTCTGATTTTGTCCCATTTCCACTCATTTTCTCCAACTCAAAATTGAAAAAAACTACTAATTTCCATTAAAAATGACATTTTACAGGTTTTAAAGAATTAGTAATGATTGTAAAACATTACCGGTTTTGCATTTCTATAATTCTAGTCCTCGAACATGATGTAAACAAGGTTCAAACAAAAATTCATCGTATATGAACAACGTTTGGACCATGAAACAACAAAAACAATCAAATTTCTTTGTAAAATTGGAGCATACCGTGGGTCTTGCGTGTTGCGGGTTTTTTAATAATTATTATGAGCAGCCCACGGACCAACCAGCAACCATTCTTCAGTGATGAACCTCTTTCCTCAGCCTCCTCTTCATCTTGAAGCAATCCGATCACCGCCGGACAAGCATTCTTCAGCCCCTCTTCTTCTTAATTTCTTGCACATGAATAGCCTCTATGCAGGAGAGGGAGGAGAGAGAAATATTGGTTTTTGATCTCCACAACCAAGCAGCCAATTGAGGAGTAGTTTGGAGTGATGGAGAGCGAAGGTTGAATGTAGATCAAGCATCCGGTCAGTTGGGGGGGTTGTTCACAACCCCCATCCTCCATCTCTCCCTCAATTTGTGATGATGGCGCCCTCTTTCCTGATCAACCAAAAAAACGCAACCTTGTTAATCATGTCACTTGTCTATCACTTATTGTGGTATTTTGTAAAAATAATTGTAAATTTCAAGTATATGTGGATTATAGGAAGCTCAATTTTGCTACAATTGTAGACCTATTTTCACTTTCTTTTATAAACTCTTTATTGGATGATGTAGTGAGTCAACATATATACAATTTCACTAATGGATTTTTAGTATAGAGTCAAATCCGTATGCATCTTGATGATATGGATAAAATAGCGTTTATTATTGAATGGGGTGCTTTTGTTAGCACTATTATGAATTTTAGCATGAAAAATGGTCCTTTTGAGTTTTAGGGAGCTACACAACAAACTTTTGACCCTTACCTAGCTTCTTTTATGAGTTTTTCTTTATGATTTCTATATGTTTGCATGAAGATGACCATTTACAACATCTCAAGCTATGTTTCGAAAGGTTTCGAAAATTCAGGCTCTCTCTAAATCCCTTCAAATCAGTCTTTGCATCCAAGCATGGAGTTTTGCTAGAACATATTATTTCTAAAGAAGGTATGGCAATTGATCCACGGAAGATTGACTCAATGAGAAAAGTTCAGCCCCCCAGACATTTCCAAAGCAGTTCGTTGTTCAAAGTAAATGGCATAATAGGCACCTTTGCTACTATGTTGATATTTGTACTCCATTTACCATGTTGACCAAGAAGGGGACACATTTTCTATGGAGAGACACTCAGAAAAATCTTTTGAAGCATTGAAGAAAATGCTAATGGTTGCACCCATTCTATAACCCCCTAAATGTAACCTCCCTTTTCTTGTTTTTGTGGATACTTTTGATGTGACAGTCAGTGCGGTTTTAATGCATGATGAAGTTTCGATTGGTTTCGGCTAGCTTATTATGCAAGTCGAAGGTTCAGTGTTGCAGAGAGGAATTATTCAATGACTGAAAGAGAGGCTTTGGTTATGGTGCTTGCCCTACAAATATTTAGGCATTATTTACTACCTAATAAAGTTGTTTTTCATGTAGATCATCAGGCCTTACTTTATTTACTAAATAAGCCACATTTAACTAGTCATTTAGATCACTAGATGTTGCAGTAGCCAATAAGAATTAATGATCAATGATCTTATGCTGACCTGTTTGACATACAAGTTTACAATCCTGATGCATATTATGATCAACTCCTAAAGTTTCTACTTTTGGGAAACATGCCTGATTCATTAAATTCTGATCAGCACAAGAAAAAAGTTGGCATTGTGGAGTAAGTCTTTTCAAGTTGTTTTTGGTCAACTGTATGGAAGGGGACTTGATGATGTTTTGAGAAGATGTGTTCCAAAAGAGGAACAATGGGAAGTTCTTGATGAAGAAGCTCATGCTAGAATTTAAGCAAAAAGACATTTTTTGGGTGAAGTTACATATCGGAAGATTTTGTAGCAGGGATTGTGGTGGCCTATATTTTGAAGGATGCATATCAATTTGCTAAATTTTGTTTGGTTTGTACTAAGGAAGGCTAGCCACAATCTCGAGATTGTATGAAGGATCACCCTATGCTTCCATTAGAGCCCTTTCAAAAATGGGGGATTGATTTTGTAGGCCCAATCAAACCACCTGCAAGATATACATAGATGGGAAACAATCCACCCCATAGAGACCAATAAAAAATTATGTTAGTAGCCAAAAAGCTAGATAAGTATAGAGGTAGTGATGGTCCATATAGCTTTGAATGCACTTGGTTTACTAGCTTAGATGCCATAGACACGACTTCCCTTATGCTATTAAAGTATTTGTTCATCAAGCGCTTTGCTAAAGTAGGCTATGGGGACAATCTTATTGTTTGACTGATGAACATAAAGCAACAAGATGGAGAGAGAATGAGGGACTATGTCTCCAAATCAAAAGGCTCATCAATTGCATTCCAGTTTGCTGAGAGACTTATGTCTAAAGTAGTGACAAAGGCCTTCATCAAGGGTATCCAAGATGAGTGGTTATATAAAGCTTTGGCTAGAAAATTCTAATCAAATTTCTCTATCATAAAAGATGTCTTAGATGAGGCTATCCATGTGTGGATAACCTCCACAATGAGCACAAAAAGGATAAGCACCCTATATGTTTCCAATAAGAAAACTACACAAGGCATTCCTCTATTGAAAATAAGGAGAATTTGGAACTTCTAGCTAACGTCAAGAAGCAACATCAATAATTGCTTAAGATGGCCAATTCCCTTAAAGTTTCACGAGCTTATTTCCCAAATAGATAGTGCATACACTATGGAGGAGATCACCTTCCTTTAGAGTGTGCAAGGCCACCATAAGCGTGCATCAATTGTAGAATTTTGGCCATGAGGTAGCTTATTCTAGAGCCCCTCAAAGGCTCCCTAGGACCAAAATTTTCCCACCTATAAAACAATAGGGGTGTTAACTATCCAAGGCAATCTCCACTTGGATAGCCACAAGGACTTCTAGCTCCACCTAACCCACAAACTGCTACTCAATGAGCAAAGATCAATCCTTTAGGGATACCAAGACCCTTGATCATCACACATCCACCTAGTGACACTCCAGTCCACTTCATAGAGGAACCCATCTTTGTCTATTATGACAAAGAAGGGCACCCAATCCTTATGGATTACCAACTGGTTCCCCATGATGCTATGAGATTTGGAAATGAGGGGTACCCCCACTAGAGATCCTATTGCATGCTAGACTTGTGGGCAAATAGAACATATGTCATGACGGCACCCACAAAGACAAGAGTAAGAAAAACTAAATGAGGTAGACCAACACTTCCCAGAAGGTGGAATTATACATACTTATTATGACTATCCAAAATGTAAGGAAAATGGTGGAAAGGCCATTGTGCCCTCTATTCTGCTAAGATTATTCACTATAGAAATGATCAAGGACGAAGGAACTATTCCCATTCCCTTGCATGCCATCACTTGAGCTTAAAGAAAAGCTAGAGAAATTAGTATTGAGGGGCTAAAAACCCTAAATGGATCAGTTATTAGCAAGAAAAGTACCAAGAAATAAAGAAGTAATGATGAACTCAAATTAAAGGGCGAAGGTCTCGCCTCAATACCACTTACTATCACTATTTCTAGTGCTAAAAGTGCTAGGGTACCACCTATCAAAAAAGAGACACTAGCAAAAGACCACGCTTATCCAAACCCAATCCAACAATTAATCACTATTGACAAAGCTAAGGAATGGGTCAAGAATGCTCAATGTGAGCTAAAGGAAGCACAAATTGATGAGATGATTAACCTCCCTAGTTCTTATATGTCTAACACATCCAACCAAACACAGACACAATAGCCTAATGAGCTCACTATTGAACTATTGAGCAAGCCGTCACCCTTGTTGGAATAAGAGCTCTCTCTTGGTGCAAATCTATCACAATATCTCTTTGAGCACATTGAACTTGTGATAATTTCCTCACTTGCATCGATACATGTCAAGATTCCACCCAAAACTCTACTAAAAGGTAGCCTAACTATTTGGCATGGATTAAAGGTTTGGGTAGAGAGTCTTAACCCTAGACAACCTCACTATGATCCAAACACCAATTGTAGCACACACCTAACCTCGAATGCCCTAGGGATCAACAGAGGGTGTTGAATAGCATGCAATGCTTCTTGTGGAAGCCCTTAGGGACACTGTGCATTGTGAAATAGTGGATACTGAGGCAAGTGTGGGTATTGTTAACCACAGTGTCCTCCAAGCATGGGGTAACCCACACAAGATATTTCATTTCAATCTAATTTTTGCACATGTATTTAAAGTTAAACCCTTGCGAGTCCTACAAGACTAGCCATGCAAAATTTCTAGAGTTCTATTTACTTATCATGAAGGGAGTAGACAAACTTCTTTCTTAGTCACCCATGGATGCATAATGCATGACTCATCAAAGATTGGGGCAACAGTTTAGTCTTCCTAGGAAATAAAAAAGAGGTAGTTTGTGTCGAGATGGAGTCTTGGAAAATAGCTCCTCTTAACCTTGATGCCATTTTAGCCTTGATGAGATGACATTTTGCAAGCCCTCCAACCATTAAACCCTTGACAAGATGCCATTTTAGCCTTGCTGAAATGACATTTTGCAAGCCCTCCAACCATTAAACCCTTGACAAGATGCCTTTCTTTCCTTGAGGATGAGTAGGATTGGATGCACATTCTTGACACACTGGAATTTCCATTCACATAAGAACTAGAATGTTGTTCAACCTACAAGAAAATGAGTCAAAAAGATGCATCTGAAGCCACAATGTGGCTTTCTACTTAATTATGCAGCTATTGCTTGACCTTTGTACAAGCTCTTAGTTATGTGGGAGTGGATTGAGGAGTGTCATGCTTCCTATGATGCATTAAAAAAGGCCCTAATGATCGCACATATCCTAAAGCCTGTTGAGATGACAAGCTCAACACATTTGGACATTGATGATGGACCGCCTGGTTAGATGGGTGCACATGTCTACACTTAGCATGTTGGTGGTCATTATGACTCTCACATGGCCACTGAATCATTACTTATTATATTCAGGTTGTTACACCTATTTACAGCTGGCATAGTTATAGTGCCAGTCGACTAGTGTAGTCCGTTAAGCATTGTTTGACTTAGTAGGCCACTTTCCTTTATGTTGTATCTTATCTATACTTTGTGTACATTGAAAAGTGTGTGGAAGAAGAAGAAGAAACCAGCAAGAAAAAGTTTTGGCCTCCATCTCTCTTCTTGTCTCTTGAGTGAGATTCTCCTTGTGCATTCTGTGTGTGTTCGGCACAGCATCTTGAGCAAGTCCCCCCACCACACGATTCTTGACAAAGCCTAGATTGGTCAATCATTTTTTATGTGCATATAGATGCCTCTAACATTGCGATTGGAGTAGTATTGTGCAAGCCCAGTAAACACAACACGAACTTCCCGATGAGCTTTGCTTGTCAGTAGCTCACTAAAGTTGAATTGAATTATTCTATCATTGAACAGAAAGGCTTAGCTATGGTATTGCTGGAGGACACTTTGATGCAACCACCACAACCAAGAAGGTGCTTCAAGGTCAACTATGGTGGTCTACCTTACTTAAGGATGCTGGCCACTTTGTTAAACACTATGACAAGTGCCAACGTACCAAATTTCCTACTCATAAAGGACAAAATGGAGCTTACAATAGTTATTGATTGCCAACCTTTTGAAATTTGTGGCATAGATTTCATGAGACCAATCAGTCAATTTCCCAGTCTTCGTAGGCTAGATACATTATCATAGTAACCAACTACATGACTAAATGGGAAAAAACAAGGACAACCCATAAAAATGACTCACCAACCATTATCTAGGTTTCTTTTGGAGCAAGTTATCTCATGATTTGGCTACCCCATAGAGATAGTTAGTGATTAAGAACCACACTTCTTGAATGAGGTAATCCATCACCTTCTATCCTCCTAGTCATCCATAAAAAATCTAGCCCATATATTAAATGTGGTGGCAATTATCGGTCTTTAAATCTAGGGAGCACCATTAGTGCATTAATGAGCTGAGGGGTTGTTGAGTGTTGAAATGACTTGTCTTTTTGGCTGATTTTTGTTGTTTTTGAGAGCTGAATGGTTGATTTTATGGGATGATTGATTGATTTGGAAGTGGTTTGAGAGTGTTTTAGATGATATTGATTGTGTTTTGGAAGTTCATGATGTTTGTTGATGGTTCTGTGATGTTCTGATAGGTTCTGTATACCTTCTATTTTGTTCTGTTTTGTTCTGATTGTCTTCTGTGAAGAGGGATGGAGTATTGATTGATGAAGAATGAGATATTGTGAAAGCTTATTGAATGGTTTGTGAGAGTTTGGAATAGTTTGAGAATGAGTTATGAGGTTTTGATGACCTTCTATAACCTTCTATAGGTCTTCTGTAGAGCTTCTGCTTCTGTTCTGTCTCTATTCTGTTCTGTACTGTAGCTGTTCTGTAGACTGTTCTGTATGCTTCTGTAAGTGTTCTGTGGAATGTATGTGTGACTTTGGGGAAAGTTTTCTAGCCTTGGAAAGAGGTGAATACAAGTGCAAAAGAGCTGAAAGAAGTGGAAGAAGTAGCTGTTGAAGACTCAAGAGAAGACTAGAGTGAAGTGACAGTAGTGAGCTATGAAAGGACACTGTAGTGGCTCTGGTGACCCTTCATATCAGACATACCTCTTGGGAGGGGTATCCACGACCTAAGAGTGATTATTGAGAGTGATTTTTGGGAGATTGTAGTAAGGATATGATGTATTATTGATAGAGTGAGAGAGAGAGAGTCAGAGATAGCCAATTCTACTAAAATAGAGTGATTGTATATGAGAGATTGAGAGAGAAGACTATGAAGATATTGAAGATGAATACTATGTGATGTATTTCCATTCAAAGATGGTGTATTTCTTTGCTTTCTTTGTTCCATTGATGGATTTTATGAAGATATTGAAGAATATGGTTGATTCTATTAAAAACCGTGGGAGATCTACATGATGCTGCATGAAGATTTGTTGTGCCTGGTGTTCTTCTCTTCATTGTGATCATATGAAACATGATAAACAAGCTTGTTGATGTTACAAGATATATTTTCTTGCAAGAGAATTCCCTTTTCCTTGGTGTTCCTCTTGGGGCTCCATGTTTTTGGTGCGCAGCCGGGGAAACTTGCCATCAACAAGCACCGGAAGAGGCTGAAAATGAAGGAAATGGCATTGCCAAGAAGAGAAGAATTCAATGGATGCTTGTAAAGTTCCTTCTTCCACTGAAGAGTTGGAATTCCTCATAATCAAAGCCACTTTCCACAAGAAGTTCATCCCACAATGGCGGAAACACATCACCATCATGATGCATGCTCTATGTGGTGGACAGTTTCCTCTTCCTGTTGAAGCAGCAGAAACTTGCATCTTGGTGGCAAACTGTTTGGGAACGAACTGAAGAGCAGAAACAGAGAGAATGACCATCCATGGAAGATTTGGCATTCATTGAGAAGTTTCCAGACAACATCAAGTGGGAGATTGTGAAGAAGCTTCAGGAGTCTTGGTCTGTAGAGGTTCACAAAGAAGCTCAACAGCAAGATACATGGGATGCTTGGTGTACTGATAATCTTCTGTTTGTTCAATTAGCAACCCACTGGAAGTTGGTAGACAGAGTGTTTTTCACAATATACACTGTTGAAACCATCAGAAGCTGGCATTACTATGATGATGGCACCACCACAATGCTCAGACGTATGCATTTTGACACCTTCAGAACCGAATACCTTCCTCTGTGCAGTGGCATGAAAGCAGAATTCAGGGACGTTGAAAAGAAAGAAGTAGAAGAAATGTTGGCAAGAGAGTCCTACAGAGACTGAGTCCTTCTGTTAACCCTCTGTGGAGCATTAACAACATAAGTGGAGCCAACCCCCTGATGAATGACGCAATAAAGAGGCAAGCGTTAGAACGAGTCCAGAGGTACGTGAGAAGAGAGAAAGCAAAAATCAAGGCTGAGAACGAGCTCGCAGCAGAAGCCGCCTTTGACGCCCTTGCGGAACTCTTTACAGAAGCCCCAATGGCACATCAAGCCCTTCCTCCTCCTACTGGAGGTGCACTTCCAAGCCAGATCCGTCCTGGAAATATTGATGACAGACCAGCGAATGTAGTTCCATTGCCAGTTTTTAAGGGAGAGTACAATGAAGACCCCGATCTTCATATAGCAGAGTTTATGGTAGCGTGTGTGGCTAACAATGCCAGAACCCCTGAGCATTGGTTAGCAATATTCCCCGCCACTTTCAAGGGCGCGGCGTTTCAGTGGTATGAGAGACAAGCAGCAGGAACTTTTGGCACATGGGACGACCTAAAGTTGGCCTTCCTCACTAAATTCAGGCGTGAAGGTTTTGAAGAGCGGATGTGAGAGGAATTCATGAACCTAAGTCAGTCCTCTGGAGAAAGAGTAGAAGCCTATGTCTCACGAATGGAATCCATCCTGAAGAGATGGACTAACCATAATCTAGATGATGGCATTCAGAAGGGAGTGTTTCTCAGAGGATTACAACCAGAAGTCCGTAAGTTTGTGGAGCTACAAAGACCAACCACCCTGCAAGCTGCAACAGAAGGTGCAAGACTGTACGATGAAGTGGAAGCTCGATTAGCGATGAATTCGGGAAGAGGAGTCCTACCTCCTCTGATGCCAGGAATGATGTATCCACCAAATGCAGTTCCAGGGACTGTTCCCTACCCCTACCAACAGATGCCCCCGGTATCACAGTACAGTGCACCAAATCCACAGTGGCCACAATCCATGCCTCAAATGATGGCTCAACCACAACAACCATGGTCTCAACCAATTTCCTCAATGACAAGTCAGCAGCAACAGTGGAACCCTACCAACTGGAGCCAACAGCCAACAGTTCAAACAAGAGCTCTAAATCAGAACCAGAACAGAGACCCCTCTGTACCAGCCCAACCAATTTATGTAGTGATTACAGAAACTCCTCAAAACCCTCCTGCCAGTACGTCAGGAGGAGAAAGCTTGAAGGATTATTTATCTAACTCAGTTGCAAACATCAAAAAGGAGTTGATGGATGTGATTATAGAGCAACTACAGACGTTGAAGTGAATACTGCTAGCATATCCAACGTTGCAGGAGCAGGAAGAGATGTGATGCGGTCAAATACTTGGTGTGGTAAGTGTCATCAAGCAGGCCATTTAGCCACTGAATGTACACGGAAACCAACCATCCCTGGAGCCTTCTGTTCCTACTGTTTGCGGAAGAATCATACAGAGGACATTTGCTCTCTGAAGGAGATGCATGATAGGAGAAGAAAGGAAGAAGACGCAAGATTTAACTTACTGGAATCCAAAATGACAACACAAGATATTGGACCCAAGCCTAGAGAGTTTGGTCCTAATTTCGGACCTAGAAGATTTCCCTCTCAAAGTTACAGAGGAAGACAGTCTGGCGGTGGTCAGAGATCAGAAGTGGAGTGTTACAAATGCGGAGAAAAGGGACACATTTCACCAAATTGTCCAAATCCTTGAAGGTCAGTGGATTACAAGCCCTTATGCAGTCGATGCAAAGGAGAAGGCCACACTGCAAAAGACTGTCCAAGCCCAGCCCCAGTGAAAAACAGTGCTACTGATAGTCCGGCCAAGGCCCAAGAGCCCACCTCCAATTTAGTGGAATTGGAAGTTGCTGCCATCACGCGTGCAAAGCAGAAGGAACCGCCTACCCAGAAAGAAAATAACCCTCCTGCCAGAACAGTGAAGTTCAATCTTCCACCAGAAGAACAGAACAGAACAGAGCCTAACAGTGCCGTACAGAGCCCTACAGTGCCACAGAGAGTTACAGAGACAGTTACAGAGACAGGACCAGAGGTCCAGGATACAGAAGAGGAGGAAGTGCCACAAGTGGCAGAAGAAGTTCTTGTAATTCCTCTGATGGAAGAAAGAGGGAAAATGAAAATGGGTGTTGCTCCATTCCCTAATCGGTTAGATAAGCCAGTGGATCCTATTAAGGAATACGATCTGGTTAGAGATCTAGATACCTTTAAACCAAACCTCACATTCCGACAATTATTAATGTTGTCTCCCAGTTGCCGGAAAAGATTCAAAAGTATACTGACAAAAAGACGTGGTTTAAGGATTGCTCCCTCAATAGTGACAAAGTCCAACAAGGCTCCAGAGCCTGTAAAAGAAGTGGATGTGGCTAATGCTTTTCTAGATCCGGGTACTCCAGAGACTGGCGTATGGATAGAAGGCTGCTTCATTGCAAATGCATTGATTGATGGAGGCTCATCAGTGAACATTATGACGGATGTGACAATGAAGGATCTAGGCCTACAAGGTGTGCAACCCACCCAATGGCTCATCAGACTGGCGGATCAGAGTAGAATCAAGCCTTTGGGCATTCTTCCATATGTGAAGACTACAGTGGCTGGAAAAGATTATTGGCTGACCTATTTGGTGGTGAAGCCAAACTCTTATGGTACATCCTATCCCCTGTTACTGGGCAGACCATGGCTTTTTGAAGCCAGAGCAAGGACGGATTGGTTCAAAGGAACCTTGACCTTGGGTAGAGGACCCAATAAAGTGGTGATGAAACTGTATGGTTCTCAAAAAGGACATGGATCCACCTCCTTGGAATTATCTTCTGACTCCCCTAATGAGGTTACGGATGGAACATTAGCAGACGAAGATGCTGTCAAACAGTTCCTTCCCAAGAAAACAGTGGCACATTCCTTAACAGTGGATACTGTAAGTCGACTTCCAAAAGATGCAAAGCCATTATCAATGGGTGAATACTTCCTGCCTGAACCAGAAATGATTTCGAAAATCACTTCTGACAGTGAGATAGAAGCATGGATGTACTGCTCTCCCTGTTACGTGGCCACAGCAGAAGCAGAAGCAGAAGCAGAGACAGAGGCAGGAGAGGAACCAGAGAATCTATTCTTCTGTTACAGAGCTCCTACAGAAGCAGAAGCAGAAGCAGAAGCAGAGACAAAAGCAGACGCAGAGATAGAGACAGAGACAGAAGAGGATGGATATGATATGGACGAAGAAGATTATGAAAGTGAGCCAGAAGAATCTATCCCACCTGAAGAGGATACATTTGAGGAAGAAGTTCCAGAAGTATCAGAAGCCAATGAGCTCATGCTATGGGACAGCATGGTGATGGTACCATTTGGTCTGGCAAATGGATCTTCTCATATGCAAAACCTTTATAAGAATTGGATTAAGAAGAGCAAGCCGTCTTTTAAGTGTGGCTCCTGCCGTCCTAATCCATCCTTGCCAAAGAAAGATGATGATGATGCACCATGCCAACAAGCACCAGTCCCACCAACCCAACAGGCATCAGAGGGTCCCTGTTATGTGACGTTCCTGGATGTATCATCAGAAGATGAGTCTTCAAGCCAAGAGGTAATTAATTTTGAAACCAAACCCGAAACGGCTCTTATCCCATTCCAACATCTCAAGGAGCAACCTAAGTCTCCACCAAAAGAAGAAATGCGTTCTAGTGGGACATTCGAAGAGGACACCACTCCCTTGAAGGAGTCGGATCTCTACCCAGAAGCAGTCCACGGGACCTTCATCCGTGAAGTAGAAGGTGAAAGACAGTTAACCTTTGTGGATGCAGAAGGCACTGAACGCCACTTGAAGGTGGGTAGCAGTCTCCCAGAAGAGGAGTTGTCAACTTTGTACAACTTGTTGAAAGAGAATTTGGACGTGTTTGCATAGTCCTACAAAGACCTAAAGGGGATTGATCCCACAATATGTCAACATCATATTGACTTGGAGCCTGATGCCAAGCCAGTATGGCAACGACAGAGGCGAATGAACCCGAATTATTCCACATTCGTGAAAGCGGAGCTGTTGAAGCTTCTGGAAGCCGAGTTCATCTATCCAGTGGCAAATAGTGAATGGGTTTCACCCATCGTGGTTGTACCCAAGAAGAATGGCAAATTGCGAATATGTGTGGATTTCCGAAAGCTTAATTCCAAGACAAAGAAGGATCACTTTCCAATCCCTTTCACAGACCAACTGTTGGACACAGTGGCAGGACATGAACTTTATTCTCTTTTGGATGGATTCAACGGATACAACCAAGTCCAAATCGCAGAAGAAGACCAATCCAAAACAACCTTCACCACAGAATGGGGGACCTACGCTTACCGAGTGATGCCATTTGGGCTCTGCAATGCCCCTACTACTTTCCAACGAGTCATGATGGCCGCATTTCAAAATCATCTGCACGACTTTATTGAGGTATATTTGGATGACTTATGTGTCTATAGTTTGATCCGTGAACATTGGGAACACATGGAACAATACTTTGACCGATGCCGGGAGTATGGGATTTCCCTCAACCCCGACAAATGCATCTTTGGGGTCTCTTCTAGAGTTCTGTTGGGCCACATTGTCTCTGCACAAGGGATATCAACAGACCCTGCAAAGATCGAAAAGATCGCAGCTCTGGAAGCACCCACCAACCTCAAACAGTTGAGGGGATTCCTAGGCCATGTGGGTTACTACAGAAGGTTCATAGCCCATTTTGCAACAAAGGCAACTTCCTTGCACAAGCTTCTAAGGAAAGATGCAGAGTTTACTTGGACGGAAGAATGTGACAAAGCCTTCCACACTTTGAAGCAGTGTCTGATAGAGGCACCCATTTTGCAACCTCCTGATTGGATGAAAGAGTTCCATGTATACACTGATGCATCAATTGAAGGCTTAGGTGCTGTCCTCTGCCAAAAGGGCTCCTCAAAGTTGGATCAATCGATCTATTATGCAAGCCGAAAAGTCACTGATAGGGAACGGAACTATACAGTGACAGAGCTGGAGTGCTTGGCAATGGTGTTTGCCCTGGAGAAGTTTCGCCACTATCTCCTATCCACCCACTTTAAATTTTATGTGGATCATGAGGCCCTGTCCTTCTTGATGAACAAAGAAGATGTGAAAGGACGAATGATGAGATGGCTCCTTTTATTCCAGGAGTTTGACTTTGAGGTGATTACTAAGCCTGGTCGTTCCCATGTTCTGGCTGATCATCTGTTGCGTATCCCACAAACTGCAGATGAGGAGCAGGATGATCCAGACCTCCCTGATGCTTCCCTATTCTTGGTGGAAACTGTAACTCCCTAGTATGCAGACATTGCCAATCTGTTGGCAACCCAACAGTACCCTCCTGGTATTTCTAGTCGGGAAAGGAAGAAGCTCATGCTAGAATCAGCCCCCTACACCCTGCTAGGCGGTACACTGTACAAGAAAGGCAAAGATGAAGTACTCAGAAGATGTGTTGCAGGAGAAGAGATTGGGATTGTTCTGAAGGCTTGCCATGACGAGCCATGTGGAGGTCACTTTGCAGGAGAAACTACAGCCAGGAAGGCTCTGCTAGCAGGTTATTGGTGGCCTACCATTCACAAAGATTCCTATGATTACTGTAAAAGATGTGATGCTTGTCAAAGAATGGGAAAACCCACGAAGACAAGTGCCATGCCATTGCAACCTATCCTTCCTTTGAAGCCGTTTGAGAAGTGGGGCATTGACTTCGTAGGTCCGATCGATCCTCCTACCAGAAGGAAACAGAACCGATACATCCTCGTATGTACGGATTATGTCACAAAGTGGTGTGAAGCTAAAGCCCTAAAGCGGGACGATGGTAACAGCGTAGCCCTGTTCATGTACGAGAATATCATCACCCGTTTTGGCAGTCCCTTAGAGCTGGTAAGTGACAGAGGCACTCATTTCCTTAACAAAGTCATGGAAGAGTTGACAGAGTTGTATAAGATCCGCCATCGTAAGTCCACTCCCTATTACCCCAGAGCCAACGGCCAAGTCGAAGTCACCAATCGCATCCTCTGCTCGATCCTGACAAGAACAATCGCCGCACATCGTCGTGATTGGGATGATCGACTTACAGAGGCCCTCTGGGCGTACAGAACCTCCCATAAAGCAACAACAGGACAAACACCCTTCCAGCTGGTGTATGGTACAGAAGCTGTTTTCCCTGTTGAATTGGAACTACCCTCTTTGAGAGTGGCTATCAAAGAGCGTTTGGGGGACGATGATTCACTGCAACGCTGTCTCCTGCATTTGGAATGTTTGGACGAAATTCGCAGGATGGCTCTACAGTGCATGGAAGCCACGCAAGCTCGACGCAAGGCTTACCATGACAGCTTCATCAAGCACAAGGAGTTCAAAGAAGGTGATTTGTTCCTAGCCTATGATTCCCGTTTTGGCAAGTTTCCTGGCAAGCTTCAACAGCGGTGGATGGGCCCCTATAAGGTACTTGTAGTCAACCCTAATGGCTCTGTCCAAGTACAGACCGTGGATGCCTCTGATGATCCCTTTCTGATCAATGGATATCGCCTGAAGAAGTACTTCCCTCCTTAGGGATCTTGACAATTACGGACACTTGATCCTTTCCCTCGTTGGCGCGGCATTGTACTTCTTATGATGCTACTTCTGATAGTCGTTCTTCAATCACTTCTGATGAAGAGGGTGCAACCCTCTGTCCCCTCCAAACCCCCTTCCAGCCTTGATTTCTTATCCTCTATTTTCCATCAGCGACAGTGGCAAGGTGGGTTCTGACACATGATCTTTCCACCATTCCCTTGTTCAATTTTAAAAAAAAAACAAAACAAAATATATCGGTTATGGGAGAAAATGACTTAGGTCCCTGTCATGCCGACCTATTCTTCGAGAAAAGGTGGAAACACCTTCGGGAATAGGGAAAAAAAGAAAAGAAGAAAAAAAAAACAAGGAAAAAAAAAACAAAACAAATCTATTATGAGAGAAAAGGAAGCAATTCCCTGTCATAGCAGGCCTCATTCCAAGAAAAGGTGATAAACACCCTTGGGCGAGAAGCTGGCTGTGGAAAAGGTGGTAACACCCAGCAGTCCAGAAGTGGATTCATTAATTGATATTCCCAGGATCCAATTCCGAAGCTGCCTCCCTTGGTACGCTGTGTCCTGGGTCTCTTTGCAAAGTGACTACCTGTCCTCCAGCCGACGACATGTTCCTATCCAACACAATGTTCGATTTGATGGCTACCTCCCTGGGTACGCCTCTTCAACAATTGATGACGCGATCTTCATCGACAAACAATCGAGTGATGTGAGCTTTCATCCTAACCGGATGGGGAAGTGAGTAAGGTTACCCTCTGTAATTATCAACAGAGAGTGAGACAGAGGGTGGGGCGAGAGACCAATCTTTTCCCTTCAAATCAAATGAGAGGTGAGAAGTGTGAATGAAGTGTTGCACGCACGGGATGGGCCTCTCAATGCACAAAGCACGATTTGTTCTGTGCACTGCACCATAAGGCTCCCTTGCCTTCCTTCTTGCACCGTATGCCGGCACAGGGGGGGATGCACAGTTGCACCATCAAATGCGCACAAGGCATACAATCTTTGCACAAGTGACTGTGAGGATTACATCAATGGGTGTTAGGAAAAGGCTGCCCTCCTGTAACTATCAACAGAGCGTGAGACAGAGGGTGGGTTGAGTATGACTGGAATTTCTTCAATCAATTACCGAGAGGTGAGATTGAGGGACGTTATGACACTTGGAGTCAGGTATGTTCCCGTTTCCCTGTGCACCCACGAGATGGGTTTTTACCGTCATCACAAGACACATCACCCTGTTCTGTACACTGCACTGTAAGGCTCCCTTGCCTTCCTTCTTGCACTTATGCCAGACGGGTTAGACGCACTAATGCACCATCACCTGTGCACCCTGGCATACTCCCTTCTGCACCGTTTCCCCCTTGTCGATTCCTCAACCGGGTATGAGATATGGGCTTTAATCCTTATTCCTCGCGTGATATTAGTCATGGGGCGAGTGACTGTTCTTTCATTTCAATTGAGTGACTGTGAGTTGAGTGCAATATCCCTCATCATCGACAATGCATTTCCTGCGATTCCTTCCATCAGCTACCTCCCTGGGTGCTGCCGCGTGGTCCCTGCCATGACGAACGTGTGTCAAGACGATGCCTTGGTCCCTCCAGCGCCGACAACCACACTGGACGTGCCATTGATACTCAACCTTGATTCTTGACGAAACGGGCCAAGTTTTTCTAACCCTACACTTTGGTTTCTTCGTGCCGGTCATGTTTTAAGTGTGGGGACGCTAGTAGATGGTCTGTGGTGTGGTCCTAGGTCCCTGTTGCTCGGTTAACCCTATCCATTGAGGTCTTAAGTGTGGGGACGCGTCCCTGCGCGTCTATATTGCATATCTTCTGCATCTGCCTTAACCTGTTCATGCATGAATGCCATGACTTGCTTTTACCCTAATGGGATCCCTTCCCACCCATCCGGTTATTTTCCATCCACCCTTGGGGCTGTTCCCTTGCAGTTTTCCTTCATTCCCTGATTTTGAGGTCCTTCCATGTGAATGCACCCTACGTTCACTGAAGTCCAAATCCAACCTTATAGCCCTGTTCCTCCCTTTGAACTGATCATTTTTCCTTTTTACCTACCCCTGTTCCGGTGCACGGTTTTTGAGTTATTAATTTTTGAAGCATTTTCTGCAATTTAGCCGGTTTTCCATGTGAACGCGCTTTTCTTGCTTCGGAACCGTGATCTGACATCCTAGCCCTGACCACCACTTTTCCCCTGACATTTTTCCTTTTTATTCCGCATCAGTTCGATACATGGTTTGTCCGTTATTAATTTTCCGGGTTTTCACGATTTTTTCGTGTGTATTTTTGACATTTTTCCATGTGAACCTACCCTATTTGCATCGAAATTCCAATTTGATTTGACAGCCGTGTCCCCTGTACCTTCCCCCACCTTTTTCCTTTTTCCTCCACCCTTTTTCCACTTCCGGATTTTTACTTATTAATTTTTAAATGAGTTTTCGGGAGTATTTTTGGAGTTTTTTACATGTGAACCCCTCCTCCTTCCACCGGAACTGCGGTTTAACGTGATAACCCTGTGCCACCCCTTCCTGCAGACATTTTTCCTTCTTACTGCATGTCATTCCGGTGAACGGTTTGTCCGATATTAATTTCCGATCCCATTTTCGGGTTTTTTTTGGGTTTTTCCCATGTGAACGCATCTTATCTCAGTCGGAATTATGTTTTGAGGTGATAGGATTGTCGGGCACATCTTTCTACACAGTTTTCCTTTTTTGTGCACCTCATTCCAATGCACGGATTTTTCGCTATTAATTTTTACTTGCGTTTTTTGGTTCATTTTTTGTGTTTTTTACACGTGACCGCCCTTTAACCCTCCCGGAACCTCCTTCATATATTTTTCTTGTTTTCCCTCTATCGTCCTGCCCACTTTTTGTTTTTACACTATGTCGTTTTGACGTCCGGATTGGGAGTTATTAATTTTTCTTTATTTTTACGTTTTTTCTCGCGCCCGTTTTGCACGTGAACGCGCCCTTTTTCGATTTTACGAATCTCCACGCGCCTCGGTCGTGTCCGCATGACCCATATCGTCATCCCGGCGCCATTTCAATCCCGTCACGGTAAATTTTTTTACCCCGCCCCGCAGGTACGCGCCCTTGCCCCCCATCCCTTCCCCCCACCTGCCCACCCCATGGCCCCCCCATGGGCCCCCACCCCTTTCCCCTAACTGCCTACCCCTTCCCCCCAACCGCCCGTCTCTCTCCCCCTCTTTCTCTCTCTCTCTTTCTTTCTTTCTCTCTCTCTCTTTCTTTCTCTCTCTCCTCCTGCGTCCTCTACCTCCCTGCCACCTCCAGCGCCTCCCTCCCCTCCTTCTCCTTCTCCCAGCGCCTCCCTCCAGCGCCTCCCTCCCCTCCTTCTCCTTCTCCCAGCCTCCACGCCGTCGCCCCTCCCCTGCTTCGCCTACTCCCTACCCCCCCCGCCATTTCTTCCCCCCCGACGGCGTGCTCTTCCCCGCCCCCCCGGCGGCGTGCGCTCCCCCACCCTCGCGCTCTTCCCCGCCCTCCTGCTCCTCGCGCCCCCCCGGCGGCGTGCTCCTCCCCGTCCCTCCCCCGTCACCTTCTCCTTCCTCCCCTCAGCCGCCGCCTTTTCCCCTACCTCCCACCCTTCTGTCCTCCTCCCCTAGCCCGCTCCTCCCCCAGCCCGCCCCTCCCCCGCCGTTCTTCTCCCCTCCCCCCGCCGCAGGTTGCCGCGCCCGTGGAACTGCCGCGCCACGCAGGCCGTCGGGTCGCCGAATCGCCACCGTCAGCCGCCGGATCTGTCGCCGCCGTCGTCCGCCGCCAACCTCCACACCTTCTCTAACTACCTTGGGTTAGTTGGTCTAACCTAACTAACCCTAACTAGGACAACTAACCTTAATTAGTCTAAACCTAACTTAACCATAGCTAGGTTAGTTTTAATTACCCATAGTTAACCTAGTTAAACTACCCCAAGTTAATCTAGCTAACCTAGTTAACTAAATTTAGTTGACTAACCTAACTTAGTTGATTAACCTAACCTAGTTAACTCAACTTAGTTGACTAACCTAACTAAGTTGATTAACCTAACCTAGTTAACTCAACTTAGTTGACTAACCTAACTAAGTTGATTAACCTAACCTAGTTAACTAAACTTAGTTGACTAACTTAACTTAGTTGACTAACCTAAGCAACTTAGACTAACCTGACTTGACTTAGGTAGACTAACATGACTTACCCCACTAACCAGACTTAATTGACTTACGCCTAACTGACTTATTTGATTAATGTGATTTAGGTGACTTAATTACTCACTACATTAATTTTTCCATTTAAAAAAATTCAGAAAAATTTCTAAAAATTCATTTTGCCTTTTGCCAATTTTTGGGAATTTGTCTGTTGAAAATTGCCTACCCTAAAATTTCTGGAAATTAAATATTTCCTCATTTAACCTCCAAATTCCCCATAAATGTAGAAAATTCATTTAAAAATAGTAAAAAATTCTTTAAAAAATTCTACAAAATTCTAAAAAATTCCCCTCACCTCCCTTCATCATTTTTCCTTTATTCAAACATAAATAATCACAACTTAACACAAAAAAATAATAAAAAATAATAAATAAAAAATATATAAAATAAACAAATAAAAAATAAAAAATAAAAATCAAGATAAACAACCAACACAAACCCAATCCACACATCCGCTAAGGTGTTGTCATTGTTGTTTCATCAGTGATCTTTACTTTTCCTTTCCTGGATTCCCTTCTTTTGGTGGACTCTTCCGTGCGCATTTCTGCATTATATACACACCTCTTCCAGGTATTTATTTTATGTGCTTTATTTATTTTCATTTCCCCCTTAATCACAAATTAATTGTTAAAATGAACCCTTTAATTCACCCACAATTTCCACGCGCATTCGTGCTAAAACACACATACTTTTTAAATTAAATAAACCAGCCGTTCATTTAGCACGCGCTACGTGCGCTAAAGAGACACTTTAAATTTTAAATTAAATAAACCAGCCGTCACATGAGCACGCGCTGGCAAAAAGGCGCTCCACATCACTTTAATTTGTAATCAATGAATTGCATTTAGAGACCCAGTCGGGAATCGAAGTCCGGGAATCGAATAACTGCACCGTTTTAACCTAATAATTGGTAATTTAATAACTAATAAGGAACCGCCGTTTTCTTGTTAAGGTTTATCACCTAATAAAAATTCACCCATTTTTAATAATGGATTAAAATCAACCCTTCATTAAATTAATTCCCCCTTACTGCACTTAATTCTCTTTTTTTTAAATGAACCCGTTTCGTGGGATGGGTATGCGCCGTCATTAGAGTTATTTTCCATGGTCCAGTCTTGGTTTATCACAGATTTAGTTTTGATTTGTGTCGGATATGGTATAATTTTGGTTTCTTGTCTTTGTTACGGTTACGGGTACGGTATGCAGTTTTTTCTTTTATTGCCTGATACGGGGTTCAGGGTGTTTGTCTGATGCATCGCATGAAGCTTTCGATCGCATTTGTCTCAAGGTCATGTCTTTTTTTCTAGGATGTGGTTTGCTTGGGGTTAGTTGGTCGTGTCACGTTTTATTGGTAATTCTCTTATCCTTGGTTTTTGTCTGTTGCTTTGTAGGCATTCTCCTTGATTGTCTGTGTTTGTGGTGTGTGTGTAACCATCTGAATGGCGCCTTCTCATGCTCCTCCCCCTATCCAGTACGTCCCACTAGTTAGTAGGGATTACTCTTCCCTACTTACTTTTGAGCCCCTCACGAAGGCGGGACTTGCTGTTTTTGTGGCCACTCCTTTTCCATTACTTCCAGAGGATCCGTCGTTTTGTGATGAGTTCCTGGCCTCTTACAGCAAGAAGACAGGAGTAGTCCAAGGAATGTCTATGACATTGACATCTCGAGGCTTAGGGAAGGCTCTATCTCTTCCCTCCAAAGGAGAACCTTTTGTGACCACTCGTCAGCTCTTCTCTAATGAAGATATTCTCAAGTTGTTGCAGAAGCAGACAAGGGAAGTCCTTGATGTTAAGAATGTGATAAACTCTTCAGGAGTTTCTTTTTCTATGATTACTGATCCCGTATGGAAGACGATCTGTCAGTTCCTTCAGGACAGGTTTATGCCTGCCAAAACGCCATCCCACTATTTGTCCAAAGAGCTTTTCACAGCTTCCAGGATGGTGCTAAAAGGAGTTGCTATTGATTGGAGCACATACCTCCTTACTAAAATGGATCAGCATTTTGTTAAAGTCACCAGGGATAATGTTACCAATGTTACCTATGGATCATATTTGTCTGCCTTCTTGACCTATTCAGGTTTACAGAAGACTGTGCCTCCACCTCCTCCATCAGATCCAGTACCTCCTCCTCCACCTTCAGAAGAGTCAGCACCCATTGACATTGAGGATGATGATTCTCTGCCTCCCTTGGTCATACATCGCAAACGCTTGAAGAGGGTAGCGGATAAAGCCCTTGCTGTACTTCCCTCAGTACCTATCCCTGCTACTTCTGGCAGTGAACTCCCTGGGTATCTCACTTGCAATAACCTGTTCAGAGCACATCGAGAAGGATCCTTGGAGATCTTAGTTCCCTCCCTGAACAGTCTCGTCTCAGGAGATGCCATTCCTTTCCTCTGCAAGGATATTCAAAGTTCCATTGAGTTGTCAGTGACAGCCTGTGTTCAACAGCTGTACCCATCTTTCTATGAAGAGCTCATGCACTCCAAAGACCAGTTGCATAAGGCAACATCTGAGTTAGCTTCTGCTAAGGATACCCTAGCAGATTTATTTAAGCAAATGGAACAGCAAACCCAACTGGTTGCCATCCAAAGCGATGAGATTTCTTCATTGAAGACCCAGTTATTCGAGGCTCAGTCACAGGTTACTAACCTTTCAGCAGAGAAGGAGAGGATGTCCAGCGAAGCGAAAGAATTCCAAGTTCTCTTAGATGACAAGCTTTCAGCTTTACAGACTGCTAATGACACAGTGGCCAACCAAGCCTCCCAAATCCAGCAGTTGCAAGATCAGCTTGCAAAGTCCCGCTCTGTTCCTCCAAGCCCTCCCGTTCCATTAATTCCTTCTCTTTCACAGCAGGACTTGGCTGCCCTACAGAGACAGGCTATTTTGTGCCCTCTATTCCAAGATAAAGTGGAAAGATTGCAGTCCAGAATGGACTTGTTATGGTCTACCTTTGAACAGTTTCAGGACTATGTCTTACCAGACCATTCTTTCTTTGTCCACTACCACTTACAGAAGTTGGTTTTCTATATGAAGCTTTCCACGATGGATTTACCTTTTCCAGAGGATGGCTGGAGTGGGGCTTGGTCTGCTGAGTTGTTGACAGAGGTAGTCAGAATGGTCTTTGAAGATTCTGTCACGCCAGACACCATGTTGATGTCATACATGTATCTCCGAGGAGATTTGTTAATCCCAGATGAGGTAGATATGGCATGGTATGTGGGGGATGTGATCTTACAGGCTGTTCTATATGTCAATCATTTGGAGTTGCGCATAGCTGATATGTTTCAAAGTTATTCCTCCATAGTAGTTGATTGTCAGGATAATTCGTGGCATCCCATGATTGATTCGGTGGTCCTCAATCAAAGACAAAACACAGCTCCTACCTTTGTACAGAGTACTAACCAACTGAGGATGGATCTCTTAACCTATCTTTCCAAACATAATCCATTTGGTGCTACCTTCTTTGATGCCTATCATAGACGATCTCTCTTAGGACCTTCTGTTCCTACCCTCCTCTATTACCAACAATTGGCTCACCGCTATGCTATATATTTTTCCCTTTGTCAATCTAATTCCACAGTAATTTTACCACTTATTTTCCAACCTTCAAATTTCCCTCAAATTCCTATTTTCACTTACTGTTCCTTTATTGAGGATAGGGTATTTTCCCCTTCTCCACCCTGTCCTTCACCCCTCATTAATATACCCTCCACATTTCCTATTTATCAGTTAACACCGTTCCTTAGTGATTCCTTACAAATTTCTGCCACTCCTTCTTTAACCTTTTCTTCCTTTTATGATTTTTCCTATCCTTCCCTACATCCACTTTCCCTTATTCCATTACCCTCTCCTAACACTTCCATATCTCAACCACCTCAGTTGGTTAGTGACTGTGCCGGTTTTGATACTCAGATTTCCATAAGAAGGGGATGGAGTTCGGATGATTGCCTTACAGGACCGCAGATTAATTGGCCAGTAATTCCAAGAGAATGGACAGCTTCGAGTCAAGCTTATCAAAACTATGTTCATTTTGCCCAGCAATATTCACAGTCTGCAGATCCCTCAGTGAGATTAACTGCTCACTTTGCTTGGTACCTGGCGTATATGCATAGGCACTCTCATACTGATTCAAAGCCTATTCCAAAGTTGTGCATGAATGTCAATGTTAGCATTGATTCCCAACAGCTGGAGATACTGTATTTTCATGCCTTCTGTTTGCCTAGCAGATACTTGGTCCTGTTGGAAAGGATGTGCTGTCTCTAATTTTTCCAAAATCCTCCTAAAAACTTTGTAGATGAATCCTTATCTATGGATTGATTCCGACAACATCAATCTTTTAAGAGGGATCATCTTCATTGATACCTTTCCGATGTATGGTGGAAGCTTTTAATGAACAACTTTCTTTTTGAAGGAGTCATTCAGATGGTTGTCTTGTGTATTAGTGTTTGTGTTGTGAGTTCCTTTATGTCAAACGAACGTGGTGGTTTCCTATTGGATTTCGTGTACGAGCTATGTTTTGGAGATTTGTAGAGATGGGGTCGTGGTTGGAGAGTTGAAGCTGTTGCTGAAGAAGAAGAAGCAAACTCTTATATCCTTTACAAAATTTGTGGTGATTTTTAGTTTGATAAGAGGTGTTAATTTCAAAAGGGTTTTCCTTTCTTTGTATTTTTCTATCAGAAACAGGTTATAAGTTGGGGTCGTGATGGATGGATTTTTTTTTAGAAGATATTGAAGATCAAAGTTGAGCTTTTCCCTGAACTTGTATTCCCTTTTTCCTAGGTCGCGAGGACGCTTCCTTATTAAGTGTGGGGATATGTTGAGTGTTGAAATGACTTGTTTTTTTGGCTGATTTTTGTTATTTTTGAGAGCTGAATGGTTGATTTTATGGGATGATTGATTGATTTGGAAGTGGTTTGAGAGTGTTTTAGATGATATTGATTGTGTTTTGGAAGTTCATGATGTTTGTTGATGGTTCTGTGATGTTCTGATAGGTTCTGAATGGTTCTGTGTACCTTCTATTTTGTTCTGTTTTGGTCTGTTTTGTTCTGATTGTCTTCTGTGAAGAGGGATGGAGTATTGATTGATGAAGAATGAGATATTGTGAAAGCTTATTGAATGGTTTGTGAGAGTTTGGAATAGTTTGAGAATGAGTTATGAGGTTTTGGTGACCTTCTGTAACCTTCTGTAGGTCTTCTGTAGAGCTTCTGCTTCTGTTCTGTCTCTATTCTGTTCTGTACTGTAGCTGTTCTGTAGACTGTTCTGTATGCTTCTGTAAGTGTTCTGTGGAATGTATGTGTGACTTTGGGGAAAGTTTTCTAGCCTTGGAAAGAGGTGAATACAAGTGCAAAAGAGCTGAAAGAAGTGGAAGAAGTAGCTGTTGAAGACTCAAGAGAAGACTAGAGTGAAGTGACAGTAGTGAGCTATGAAAGGACACTGTAGTGGCTCTGGTGACCCTTCATATCAGACATACCTCTTGGGAGGGGTATCCACGACCTAAGCGTGATTATTGAGAGTGATTTTTGGGAGATTGTAGTAAGGATATAATGTATTATTGATAGAGTGAGAGAGAGAGAGAGTCAGAGATAGCCAATTCTACTAAAACAGAGTGATTGTATATGAGAGATTGAGAGAGAAGACTATGAAGATATTGAAGATGAATACTATGTGATGTATTTCCATTCAAAGATGGTGTATTTCTTTGCTTTCTTTGTTCCATTGATGGATTTTATGAAGATATTGAAGAATATGGTTGATTCTATTAAAAACCGTGGGAGATCTACATGATGCTGCATGAAGATTTGTTGTGCCTGGTGTTCTTCTCTTCATTGTGATCATATGAAACATGATAAACAAGCTTGTTGATGTTACAAGATAGATTTTCTTGCAAGAGAATTCCCTTTTCCTTGGTGTTCCTCTTGGGGCTCCAGGGGTGTAGAAGCAATGAAGACCATCTAACATGGCACATGGATAGAGAGAATTTCATAGCAGGAAACATACTATATAAAAAAGAGAGTAAGGAGATCAAGGGTGACACAATCATAGAGAATAGAAGAAGGGATCAAGTATCCAATGAAAATTAGGATTTGAAGGTTCAAGGGAACCCATGCTTGACTATTAGATCTTTAAGTGTCTCTCTAACCAGTAGCATTGGAAGTGCTATCTAGTAGTAGAGCTATCACTTATTTTATTCTTAGTCACAACATTTGGCAGTAGTACTGCCATTGTTCTTTGTATTCATTGGTTTTTTGGAGTTTATAAAAGTTCTATGATCCTTTACTAATGCTTGAGCATTGTGTCATTGCTAAGATAGTTGTATGGTTTTTAATTTAGCAATATACATTCATGATTGTTTTGTTGAGTGTATTTTTGTATTTGATCTCATTGTTGTGACTATGCTGAGCTCTACATTTCAAACACTGGCTATAGTGTAGAATGCCGGTGCCCACTTGTGTTAGCTTTGAATATGACCACACTCCACTTTGTGGTGGTACTACTTAGACCCGATTACACATGGCGACCACGATTATCATTCCTTTATCATTCCTT
Organism: Lygodium microphyllum; assembly: GCF_053477565.2. Taxonomy (NCBI): domain Eukaryota; kingdom Viridiplantae; phylum Streptophyta; class Polypodiopsida; order Schizaeales; family Lygodiaceae; genus Lygodium; species Lygodium microphyllum. The sequence continues at coordinate 159,977,748 of NC_141142.1, forward strand.
TACATGTGCTGAACTGAATGCATACACATTTACATAGTCCATTTGATGTAGTTTTAGCTCTAGGCCAAGCACGGTGGTCCCACTCTAAGAACCACCATATGATGCCATCCCCTAAGGTTTCTTTTATCCTCAATGATGATGTTTCCCAAGCACAAAAATCTACTCCGCTTGGTAATTATTAATGTTTTGAGAAGAAGGAGATGGAGACAGCTTCCTTCAGTTCATTCTCCATTATTTACACACAGTCACTCACAAGTCAACTGTATGTACAATCCACACTCAAAGATAAACTGACCTAAATCTAATCATGGTTAAGTGAGTGTGACTTAACCTTATTCACTAAGGTAAACAACTGACAAAAGACAAATGAGCTTGAGTCTCAACACTCCCCCTCAAGCTCAAGTAGGATATTTGACTCCAAGTAACTCTCTGAAATACACAAACTTATCTTTACCCAATGACTTGGTAAAGATATCTGTAACTTGGTCTTTTGTCCTCACGTGGACCAAATCAATGTCACCTGCAATCACTTTTTCCCTGATGAAGTGATAGTGTATCTCAATGTGCTTAGTCCTAACATGATAGACAGGATTACTGGCTAGGAGCACACTACTCATGTTGTCACAATAGAGTGTGACAGGCCTGACTTCCTGCATGCCTAAATCATCAAGAAGCTTCATGAGCCATGCTGCCTCACATGCAGCTAGTGCAGCACCTCTATACTCTGCCTCAGTACTAGAGAGTGCAACTGTAGGTTGCTTCTTACTACTCCAGCTGATCATACTACTACCAAGGGAAAACGCATACCCACTAGTAGATCTCCTGTCATAGGTACTTCCTACCCAGTCAGCATCTGTATATCCTGTAAGCTCCAAAGGCTTACCATGCTCATAGAATAGACCATAATCTGATGTAGCCTTTACATATCTCAAGATCCTCCTCACTACATCCAAGTGTGGCTTCATAGGCTTCTGCATGAACTGACTAATCACTCCAACTGAATAGCTCAGATCCGATCTAGTAATGGTAAGGTAAATCAGGCTACCCACCATTTGTCTATACATAGTGACATTCTCAATCTCATGTCCAACATTTGCAAGTAGCTTAACATTTTGTTCCAATGGAGTGCTCAACGCTTTGCAATCCAACATACCATACTTGGTTAACATATCCTGTGCATACTGCTTCTGCAACAACCAAGTACCATGAGATGTAGAGATAACCTCAATCCCAAGGAAATACTTTAGATCTCCCAAATCTTTGACCTAAAATTCAGCATGTAACATTTCCTTGATCTCTCCAATTCCTGTGACATCATCACTTGTAATGATTAAGTCATCCACATAGATGACTAATACTACATAACCAGCTCTTGTATTCTTTGTGAATAGGCTATGATCAGCCTTGCCCATAGTAAAACCAAGTTTTTGTAAGCATGCACTTATCTTAGCATTCCAAGCTCTAGGTGCTTGCTTCAGCCCATATAATGCTTTCTTCAGTCTACACACATATGTAGGAAAATCTGGATGTGTATAGCCCTCGGGCTGATCCATGTATACTTCCTCAACCAAATCACCATTGAGAAAAGCATTCTTCACATCCATCTGATACATACTCCATCCTTTAGATGCTGCCAAAGCAATCACTATCCTCACGGTTGCCATTTTAGCAAGAGGACTGAATGTTTCCTCATAATCAAGACCATATTGTTGTGCATACCCTTTTGCCACAAGTCTTGCCTTGTATCTTTTCAATGTGCCATCTGATTTGCATTTCACTTTGTATACCCATTTGCAACCAATAGCCATTTTTCCTTCAAGCAATTCAACCAAATCCCAAGTGTCATTTTCAGCCAATGCTGAATATTCCTCATCCATTGCCTTACACCAATGATAATCCAAAATAGCTTCAGAAAACTTTGTGGGTTCCTTGAAGCTAGTGACTTTTTTCATATATGCATAGTGTCTCACTGTGTAACCACTGTATGTAAGCCTATCCATAGGCTTCCTGACTCTTTCTGATCTCCTCAACTGAGGTGCAGTATGAGACTCTCCTCTCTCATGAGGTGGTATATATCTATGTCTCACACCAGGAGTCACAACTGATGGAATACCAAACTCACTATCCAAGCTGTCAGTACCAGGTGAATCATAACCACAGGTGAGTGGCCCAGTAACATCATCAAGTTTTCCTTTGCCTTTATCCACATCTCTCCCCCTCACTGACATACCCGTGTCAGTGGACAAAGATGTTGAAGTCCTCAATCTACCTGTCCAAGGACTAACTGACATAGTAGCATCTTTAGAAGGCCCAGAAATTGCTGCACTTTCATTTGTACCTGCATGTACATAAGGCTCGTGATAGCCATCCTCATCATTCATCACAGTGATCTTCTTCTCATGCCATGATTTTAGCTCATCAAATACCACATCTCTTGAGATCAATGTCTCATGAGTAGAAGGATTGTAGCATTTGTACGCTTTCCTATCTTGTGCATACCCAATAAAAATGGCATTTTCTGCCTTTGGATCGAGCTTGCTCCTCTTTTCATCTGGAACATGTACATATGCCAAGCATCCAAAAACCTTAATATGGCTGATGTCTGGCTTTATCCCATAAAGCCTCTCATAAGGAGTCACCTCATGTATACCTGCTGTTGGTGTACGATTCATGACATACACTGCAGTTATTACAGCCTCTGCCCAATATGCATTTGGTAGGCTTTTCTCATTCAACATGGCTCTAGCTGATTCCATGATCACCCTGTTTTTCCTTTCTGCCACACCATTTTGTTGTGTTGTGTACCTGCATGTCAATTGCCTTTTAATTCCGTGAGCTGCCAAGAAGTAATCAAAGTCTTTAGAAACATATTTTCCGCCACTATCAGATCTCAAGCATGAGATATAGTAAGCCAATTCGTTCTCCACATGTCTCTTAAAATCCTGAAAAACATCCATGACATCACTCTTGTGCTTTAGCACATACAACCATGTGTACCTACTATAGTCATCTATGAATGACACATAGTAACGTGATCCCCCAAGAGATGCATTCTGTGAGGGTCCCCATACATCAGAATGTACAAGCTGTAATGGTCTAGTAGTAGTGCTTACATGCCTCATAAATGGAAGCCTTGATTGCTTTCCAAATTGACAAGACTGACATACATGTCCCAATTCCGCATGCTTGAACTTAGGAAGTCCAAGTACAACTTGTTTATGCTGCATATTCTTCAACTTTTGAACTTTTACATGTCCAATCCTTTTATGCCATATCTCAATGTCCCTTATTGTAGCATTTTCATGTGAGTACATAGCAGCATTCAATCCTGGAATTTTCGTATCCAATGTAAACATCCTACCATTTCTTTTGCCTTTAGCAATGAGTTTGCATCCTTGACCATACTCTTCAATGTAGCATCCATCTCTATTGAATCTAACTTGTAGATTTTGTTCAGCCATTTGTCCCACAGAAAGCAAGTTTTTGGTTATGGAGGGTACATGCAATACATCATAAAGACTCTTTTTCCTGTCACCATGCATCATCAAGGGAACAGTACCTGTATGCATAATGTCATGTTGCGTATCATTCCCTGTGCAAACATATCCATGAGCACCTTCTACCAATGTGTCAAACCACTCTCCATGAGGAGTCATGTGGTTAGATGCCCCTGAGTCTATATACCATACATCATCTGCTTTGTCGTGTACAGGCAACCCTTTCTTCACATGTTGCATTGCAAACAACCTGTCATCCTCCTGCATGTCAAGATTGTGGGAGAGAAGGAGGGAGTCTCACTTGTAGCTTTCTTGCTTCCACAATGGGGGAATACACACAAAGGTGGAGGCCGAAAATAGTTTTCCTCTTCTTAGTTGTGTAAGCCAAAAGAACTCTCATACAAAGAAATAGAAGAACCATATATATGGGTCTCAAACCAAACTCAACTAACTAAGGTGGCATACTAACTGAGCCACGAACTAGAGTAGATAAGGATAGCTGTCATGTAGCTATTATTCATGGGCGGTGTACCAACCGCGTCTGCAACTGACAAGTCGGTGACATAAATACACAACGGTCACCCTCGCGTATCACGAGTGGAGCTCGATATCTCAACACTCCCCCTCGAGCTCAATCCCAATTCCTGCACACCAAGCAGGTCTCTGAACTTGCGTAGCTTCTCTACGCCCAATGCCTTCGTGAATATGTCAGCTACCTGATCCTCTGCACTGACATAAACTAGATCAATAAGACCTAGTAAAACCCTCTCTCGCACATAGTGATAATGCACCTCAATGTGCTTTGTTCTAGCATGATAGACTGGGTTATTTGCCAAGTGTATACTACTCATGTTGTCACAATAAATGACAACTAGCCCATCTGTAGACTGATGCATATAATAAAGTAGCTTATGCAACCAAGCTACCTCACATGCAGCCATTGCTACACCCCTGTACTCAACCTCTGTGCTCGATAAGGCAACTATAGGCTGTTTCTTGCTGCTCCAAATGACTGCAGCACTCCCGAAAGAGAATACATACCCACTGGTAGATCGTCTATCAGAAATACTACCAGCCCAATCAGCATCAGTGTATCCATGCAACTGTATCTGAACCCCAGTCTCATAAAGTGGTCCATACTGCAATGTGGACTTCACATACCTGAGTATGCATCTAGCTGCATCCAAATCTGGTTTCCTTGGAGCCTCCATAAACTGACTTACCAATCCAACAGCATAGCTCAAATCTGGCCTGGTAATAGTCATATAAATCAAACTTCCTACTATGCGTCTGTACATAGTAGGGTCTTCTAGGAGCTCACCTGTATCTGTGCTCAGCTTCACATTCTGCTCCAAAGGAATTGAAATAGGCTTACAGCCTATCATCCCATAGTTGGACAGCATGTCCAATCCATACTGCCTCTGCAAGAGCTGTATCCCACTTGGTGATCTAATCACCTCAATGCCCAAGAAATAACACAGCTCTCCCAAATCCTTCATCTCAAACTTCTGCTTCAATAGCATTTTCACATGAAGGATATCTTCATCACTGTCACCTGTCATAATCAAATCATCAACATAAATGACAAGTAGCATAATACCTTTCTCTGTTTTTCTCACATAAAGTGAGAAATCTGCCTTGGAAATCTGAAAGCCAATAGTGACAAGATACTGTCCTATCTTGTCAGACCATGCTCTAGGTGCTTGCTTCAAGCCATACAATGCTTTCTTCAACCTGCAAACAAACTCAGGATGAATAGCATGCACATAACCTGGTGGCTGCTCCATATAGACCTCTTCTTGCAAATCACCATGCAAGAAAGCATTCTTTACATCCATCTGATGTAAAGACCATCCCTTTGATGCAGCCATAGCAATGACTGCTCTTACGGTTGCCATCCTTGCAACCGGACTGAATGTTTCTTCATAGTCAATGCCATATGTTTGTGCATACCCCTTGACTACTAATCTTGCCTTGTATCTGTTCACAGAACCATTAGCATTGTGCTTCACCTTATAAACCCACTTACAGCCAATTGCATTCTTACCTTTAGGCAAAGGTACTAACTCCCATTTAGCATTTGCTTCCAAGGCATCCATATCTTCATCCATGGCTTTCTCCCATTTTTCTTTTCCCATGGCTTGCTCAAAAGAAGTGGGTTCTGGTTCCTGTATCACTTTGACCATATATGCATAGTGAATGGCTATAAATCCATCATATTTCAGCCTATCCATAGGATACCTAGCTCTCGTAGACCTGCGCAAAATAGGTTCACTCCCAGGAGCTCTCAAAACATCCCTGGTCTTCCTTACTCCAGGTGTAACAATAGAAGGAATACCCAACTCATCATCAATGCTCTGTTCTGAGCCACTGGATTCACCATCCACATAAGAGTGACCTGCATTCACATCAAACATGGGCTGATCAACCTTCTCTTTTCCTTTTCGTGATACCTGCATACCACTATCTACATTGCTTTGAGAAGATTCTCTTGATCTCAATCTGCCTGTCCATGGCGAAGAATGTGAACCACTGCTAGAGGACGCTCCAGGTCCACTAATATTTTGTGACTGCTGCTGTGAATTCTGTGCAGCATTACCATTTTGTGCATCTACATCATCAATCACATTTACTAGTTTATACCAGCTACTCATCTCATAAAAAATAACATCTCTGCTCACTGTAAACTTACGAGTAGAAGGGTTATAGCATCTATACCCTTTTTGCTGCAGAGAGTAACCAATAAAGATGCACTTCTTAGCTTTTGGATCCAATTTGGATCTCAACTCATCTGGCACATGTACATAGGCAATGCAACCAAAAATTTTCAAATGAGAAATATCTGGTTTCCTACCAGTATACCTCTTCTCTGGAGTCATCCCATGTATTGCTGCAGTGGGAGTCCTGTTCATTATATAGACTGTTGTAGCAACTGCTTCAGCCCAGTAAAAGTCAGGCAAGTCTTTTTCGTTGAGCATGGCACGAGATACCTCTCCAATATGCCTATTTCTCCTTTCTGCAATTCCATTTTGTTGTGGGGTATGACTGCATGAATATTACTGCTTTATGCCATGCTTCTGCAAGAACCTTGCAAACTCATTTGAGAGGTACTCTCCCCCTCCATCTGACCTTAGGCATTTTATTTGCAGACCTGTTTCTTTTTCAACCATAGCTTTAAGAGTTTTGAAATGCCCAAAAACTTCACTTTTCTTTTTCATAAAATACACCCAAACTTTTCTGCTATAGTCATCAATAAAAGTGACAAAATAATAACAGCCTCCAAGAGATGCAGCTTTAGTAGTCCACACGTCATAGTGGATTAATTCCAATGGCTTCTTACTCTCTTGAACATGTCTAGGAAATGGTTTCCTTGCCTGTTTTCCAAATTGGCAGGCTTCACATACCTTATGCATTTCTGCAACCTTGAATTTAGGCAATCCTGCAACAATATTTTGGGCCTGCATTAATTTAAGTCGATGTACATTAACATGACCAATGCGTTTATGCCAGATATCAATATCTACAACTACACCGATCCCATGTGCAAACATTGCTGCACTCAATTCAGACATGTCTGCATCCAACGTAAACATTCTGCCCTTCTTCTTTCCTTTTGCTATCAAGTGACCTTTATTTTTCATATCCTCAACAAAGCATCCATGAGGATTAAATCTGACCTACAAGCCCTGCTCAACCATTTGACCAACAGAAACCAGATTCTTGGTGATATTGGGGACATGAAATACATCGGACATGTATTTCTTTTTCCCATCCTGCATAGACAAATGAATTTTTCCAATCTGCACAATAGGATGTGCAGTATCATCACCAGTCTCCACAAATCCTGGTTTTTCCATTTTCCTTGCATCCTCCATCCATTTTGCATGACTTGTCATGTGGTTTGATGCACCTCAGTCAACATACCATACATCATTGCTTTCTTCTGCACTTGTCACAGAATTGTTCATATGCTGCACCATAAACAAATGCTTAATTTTGTCATCACCCTGTCTACTAGAAGATGCATAATTCCCTTGTTGCAATTTTCCATTCATGATGTCATTCTGCTTTTTATAGCAGTCTTTAGCCATATGACCCATTTTACCATAGCAGTAGCATTCGACATTACTGTTTGCATTTTGGCCTCTTTGCCATCCACCACGACCTCTTTGGCTCCCCCTGCCTCTAGAGTTACCATGTCCTCCTCCATAGGACTGGTTTTCTTGAGTTTGCTGTATATTTTGATTTCTACCACGGCCTCCAGATCGGCCTCCTCTACCTCTACCTCTTCCAGCATTTGAGTAGAAGACAATTTCTTTTGAAGTTCCTCCTGAAGAAGATGCACCACCATTTCTCTGCTCCTTAGAAATTAGAAGAGCAATCAACTCCTCAAAATCAGGAAATCTTTCACGGATGGAAATGGATGTTTGGAACTGTGCGTAATCCTTTCCTAGACCATTCAAGGTCACAGAAACTAAATCATCATCTTCCACTGGCGACCCAATGGAAGCAAGTGCATCTGCAATCTTCTTCACCTTCATGTGGTAGTCATTGATGCTCATACTTTCTCTTTGCACATTGTGTAACTCTTGCTTGAGCTGCATTTTCCTGGCTTGCGTATTTGTGCTATACATTTTTGACAAAGTATCCCATGCCTCCTTTGGCGTACTTGCATCCTGAATATGCACAATCATAGAGTCTAAAATACTGATAGACAGCCAGTACATAACTTTTCTTGCTCTCTCATGCCATCCTTTAAATGCCTGCATTTTCTGTTGATTGGGAACATCTGGAAGAACTGGTTCTTCTTCATTTCCTGCAACAAATTCCCAATATCCCTTTCCCATAAGGAAATTCGTCATTCTAAACTTCCATGCTTGGAAGTTGTTCTTGTCAAGCTTTTCAGTGACAATCTGTGAGAGAGAATCAGACGCCATTACAGAACACTGCAAAAAATTCTGTCACTGCAAAGAACACAGCTTTAGCCTCACAAGGGCTAATGTGCAAAACTGACGAAAGTGGTATTTGACCACACAGTCACTTCCTAGTGACGATTTTGCATAAACAGGAACCAAGGATGATTTTGTAACTCCCAATGTCTCTGCACACAAGCATACGATGCAATTTCTGTGGTAACTTTTCACCGACCTGTAGAACAGTGGTCGCACAGCATAAAACAAGGCCTTTTCCTGAGTGCGTGCAGAAAACTTCCACCTCCAAAACAGGCCCAGAAATGGCCTCAAATAAAAAAAACAAGGTTGCCAAGGGCTAAAGCCCTTACCCGCAGCATATACTGCCCTCTTGCTTCACCGCGAAGGGCGTCTCAACCTGAGACAATGCACTCTTGCAATTTTCGGCTGTGCTGCCTGCAGAGATCTGCTCCCAAAACAGAAAATGAAAGCAACACTGCTCCTCTTACCAGAACACCGCGAGCTTGGCTTGCTTTCTTGAGCTCCTTACCACGAACAAGGCTCTGATACCATGTCAAGATTGTTGGGAGAGAAGGAAGGAGTCTCACTTGTAGCTTTCTTGCTTGCACAATGGGGGAATACACACAAAGGTGGAGGCTAAAAACAATTTTCCTCTTCTTAGTTGTGTAAGCCAAAAGAACTCTCATACAAAGAAATAGAAGAACCCTATATACGGGTCTCAAACCAAACTCAACTAACTAAGGTGGCATACTAACTGAGCCACGAACTAGAGTAGATAAGGATAGCTGTCATGTAGCTATTATTCATGGGCGGTGTACCAACCGCGTCTGCAATTGACAAGTCGGTGACATAAATACACAACGGTCACCGTGGCATATCACGAGTGGAGCTCGATATCTCAACACTTCATACCACTAGAAGAAGCATAATTACCATGTTGCTTCCCTCTTGCTCTCTAATCATTTTGCTTTTTGTAGCAAGCCTTAGCTACATGCCCGTATTTGCCACAATAATGGCAATCCTTATTTGCATTTGATTGTTGTCCATAACTCATTTGAGGCTGCTGCCAAGTGCCTCTTCCTCTAGGTGAATAACCTCCTCTTCCACGAGCATTTGAGGCACCTCTATTTGCTTGAGGCTGCCTATTTTGCCATCCAGTAGCTTGCTATCCACGGGATGCATATGCATTTCCAGCACCTCTTCCTCGAAAATTTGATCTTCCTCTTCCACCTCTACCCCTTTGATTTGAGTAGAAGACACTGTCCCTACTGTTTTTAGACCCACTGGAACTTGTATTAAGTCCAAGTTTCACTTCTTCATGCAAAAGAAGTGCTATAAGTTCATCAAAGTCAGGCTGCTCCTGACGCACTGAAATGGAAGTATCAAACTGCTTATATTCCTGTCCAAGTCCATGGAGGGTAGTAGCTACCAAATCATCACCCTGAACTTCAGCTCCAATTGATCCTAGTTGTTTTGCAATGGATCTGATCTCACTGACATAGTCCTCAATAGACCTTCCATTTCTGGATATGTGGCTGAACTTTTGCTTCAGTTGTGTCTTTCTTGCATGAGTGACATGCCCATAATTCTTCAAAGTCCCAAGCAGCTTTTGGGGAAGTACAATTTGCAATTTGCATAGCCTTTGTGTTTGACACACATAGTGACAACCAATGCAAGACCTTGCTGGCCTTTTCCAACCAAGTCCTGTGTGCCTTCAACTGATCCAGTGTTGGAGGTCTATCTTCCGGTAGCTTGGGCTCATCTTCAAGACCTGTGACTAGGTCCCAATAGCCTCTTCCAATTAAAAAATTAGACATCCTGAATTTCCATAGAATGAAATTGTTATAGTCAAGCTTCTCACCAACTATCTGAGTGATAGTATCCTTCTCTCCTGTGTTTGCCATTTTAAAGCCTTAAGTTTTGCAAAACCCGTCAATTTTCCAAAAATGCCAGCAGGCAATACGCTTCCATGATCTGTAGTACAACCAATTTTTACTACAATCAGTAGTCTGTCAAATCAGCCTCATAGAAGTCAAGCTTGAGCATACAATGCTCTTGAGTATGCACACGTCTATCACTGACCATTTAGTGCCACACTACCGACATCTGTGATGAGCACCCTTGAACTCCACAAGTACATTCAATTCCAAAAAAAACTGCACAGATTTCAGCCTATATGACTGTATAAGATCCAATACATGTAGGAAGTAAATACTCAGTATTCCTTCAACTGACTGCAGCTTGAAATGCAGTTGGTAATTTAGATGTTCTAGCAGTCCTCAATGAGAAGCCCCTTATTTTTCACTCTCCAATCCAACATCACAATCTGAATGTATAGCAAACATGGTTGATGCAAAATGACTGGCTGTAGCGGAACCTCTGTAGAAGTAGTAGGAGACACACTGCTTCCAACATCAGTGCCATCTTCTACTTTTCTTCAAGTAGACAAACTACCAGATTTGGACATACTTGTCAGAACTGCTAGCATCAGGAGTCCGTACAGGGTGAAGATCAGGAGCATTTCCCTCCCAAAAATGATCATCATGTCCCTTCCTCAGAGATGTCAGTCTCCTTAGTCCTGTGTCAAATTCGACTGCTGGAAAGGGGCCATGGTGTAGACCAGCTTACAGACAATGCAAGGCATATGTATGATAGGAGTACCGTACATGTAGGTGGCCGGAAGGAGAGAGCACAGAGAACTCTTTATGTGAGTTATAAGACCCTGTGGGAAGAAGTCATGCTGCTGCAAATTGACATGACAACACAGTAGACCCTCTATTGCAAATTGACGCTACTGCAGATTGTGGTCATGCTCAGTGGCACATCTATCAGACCATCTTATCACTTCAGAATCTCTCGCAGTGTGTCAGTGTCTCGTATGCTGTTATGAGCGATATGGACTCTAAAAGATCATCTTCGCCTTCATCGCATTGCTTTGCTTGCCTACTTGTCATTGCAATTTGTTGAGAAGGAGCTAGTCTTCAAGAAGAAGCTCTCTCGTTGGTCGATTAGAGCTCTTTGATTGGAGCTATTCATTCAAGCACCCTGCACAGATGTTCTCTATAGCTCCTTGTTCACACACACACACACACTCTCTCTCTCTCTCTCTCTCTCTCTTAGAGTCTCAAAATGCCAGTGAATGTTTGTGTGTGTACTACCCATTCCCACTCCAAGCAGGCCTTGTGGATGGCGGCGTGGATCTCGTCCAATTCCAGTCTCGCGGACCCAAACGTATTTGGCTGCTCTTCAGAGTATGCTGGTCACATAGCGTGGATCTCGTCCAATTTGCTGCTCTACTGCACGTCGTTGAATTCCATCATTTGCCAAAACATGCTGTGCAGATACAGATGCCGCTGCCTCGATCGGGAGTTCGCAATCTGACCCGCCTTCTACAGAACACTGCGATTCTTGGCCCTTCTCATCGCCTCGAATATCTCGTTTGTTTTCAGTATCATCAGGACCATCAGTTTCAGTCGCAAGCCTCAGATGAGACGAAGGCACAGCCCCATATCAATCTGCACCTTTGCAAGACATTCCGTTCCAGGATCAAGCAGTGGTCCTCGACTTTGCTCTGATACCATATTAATGTTTTGAGAAGAAGGAGATGGACACAAAGGCTCAGGCCCAAGGGTAGCAGACATCTCCCTTCAGTTCATTCTCCATTATTTACACACAATCACTCACAAGTCAACTGTATGTACAATCCACACTCAAAGATAAACTGACCTAAATCTAATCATGGTTAAGTCAGTGTGACTTAACCTTATTCACTAAGGTAAACAACTGACAGAAGACAAATGAGCTTGAGTTTCAACAGTAATGACTCGGTGCCCTTCCTGTGGTTGCTTCCAATACTCCACTAAACCTAACAAGTCATTTCCTGGCATCCAGTCATTGTCCTCTCAAAACCCCAAACTCCACCTACACTTTCGATTCCAATGGCCCACACACCCAATATCTCCTTTCTGAAGTCATCTAGATCTTACAATGAGGATTTGGATACCTTTATCCATTAGTTTGATGTGGCCTACATGATCAACTTCCCTGGCCAAGGAGTCTCACAAGGTTTTCATATTCAAATCATTGATGTGGAAAAAGGGTAGTGGCAGAACATGGCTAGCCAACATGAAATGACATACTTTGTTATAAGATCCGAGATACACACTCGTGGTCTCATGGAATCCACCATGGAATATGCCTCCTGCATCATACCCCTAGGGCGGGATAGCAATTGTCCTCAAACCTTGACTTGTAAGGGAGAGGATGACCCCAAATGAATGCAATGCTCATTACACACAAGTAAATGTTCCCAAGCATCCTTGAATGTGCACATAAATACATATTCACAATGCTAATGCACTTTCTCTTCTTAGAATTCAATCCATCTTCATTTATGTGTAGCTTCTTGGTTCTTGTGTACACTCTTACACTTGGCAGACACTTCCTTCTCCCTTCATAACTTGTACTGCTTGTACCAGGATATTCCCGTCAGAGTGCTTTGATCACCCCATTAGGTGATGCACTAGGAATACTAGTCTCTAAATGGTCACATGGCCATGCTAGATCATCATCAACACTTAAAGAGATTTTGAGATATTTAGCATAGACCTATGCAGACTCGCTATTTACTACAGTAAACAATAGGTGGTTCTAGGGCACTAGTGGCTTTCATCCTAACAATGTATATGCCCTTATGCTCATGCATTTGAACATGGTTTTGGAGTGTCAAATTCTCAGCTTTGGAAGGTTTCAATAGGCTAGAAATCAATCCTAAATTGTGGACAACAAGCATCTATTACTTCTTGAAGCAATCTATGACATTATAGTATTTGTGGACCCTGATTATGGGCATATGTATGTTGGATGTTGTATGAAATGAAAAGAGCATTGAATGTTAACTTTTGGAGCGGAAAATCAACCACATTGACATGATTATTGGTTGTACATGAATAATACTGGAGTTATATGACATTGGTTCTTGAAGATAGGGCATGCATGAATGTCGGTATGATCATGTCTCGGTCTCTACATGTGTTGGCATATGTATACTATGATTCGGAAAGATTTTGAGATTGGATTACCCTTGTTTTTGGCTGAATTTGGGAACATATTTGGCATTTTTACTTGTTGTACATGTACTATAGTGTGCCCGAAAGGTCATGTATAGACTCCCACATATAGTGGCAAATGTCTAGGATATTTTTGGGGCATGGTTGACACATAAATATATCTGTTTTGACTAAGAAAAGGCTGATGGTCATTTACTTGTTGTTGCTAATTGCAGACCGTATGCTTCTCTACTGTCAGTAAGATTGAATGTACAAGGGTATGCAACAACTAGATGCTCTATGAACTAGTTGACGTACCTACATACTGTGCCACTTGATTGTGGATGTATCCGACATGTTTGTGGGCTTCAATTGTCATAAAAATTGAAGGATGAAATTGGTTAGTAAGACATCTTGGTTTGCGAGGAATCAGGCATTGATTAAAAACTATCTGGTGCAATATGGCAAATGCTCATGGCATTGATAACATCACCCAAATTGTCGGTGATAAGCTTGATAACAAGAACTTCACACTATGGAAGTTCAAGCTGCAGAATCTTCTGATTGGTAGAGGATACAAGGATTTATGGATAGGGATTGAAGCTGAACCTGAATTACTTGAACAGAATCCAACACAGGATCAATGAAGAGCTCATCGACAATTGTCGGAAAGAGCTAGCAAATAACTACATTGGTTCTCTTTGTGCATTTCTAATTCCATGGCTATGCATATTACCGGTTGTCATTCCCCGAAAGATGCTTGGGATACAATCATGAAAAATTATGGTAATTGTCAAGATTGTGGGAGAGAAGGAAGGAGTCTCACTTGTATCTTTCTTGCTTGCACAATGGGGGAATACACACAAAGGTGGAGGCCGAAAACAATTTTCCTCTTCTTAGTTGTGTAAGCCAAAAAGAACTCAAGTACATAGAAATAGAAGAACCCTATATATGGGTCTCAAACCAAACTCAACTAACTAAGGTGGCATACTAACTAAGCCACGAACTAGAGTAGATAAGGATAGCTATCATCTAGCTATTATTCATGGGCGGTGTACCAACCGCATTTGCAACTGACAAGTTGGTGACATAAATACACAACGGTCACCCTGGCATATCATGAGTGGAGCTCGATATCTCAACACTCCCCCTCGAGCTCAATCCCAATTCCTGCACACCAAGCAGGTCTATGAACTTGCGCAGCTTCTCTGCACCCAATCCCTTCGTAAATATGTCAACTACCTGATCCTCTGTGCTGACATAAACTATATCAATAAGACCTAGTAAAACCCTCTCCCGCACATAGTGATAATGCACCTCAATGTGCTTTGTTCTAGCATGATAGATTGGGTTATTTGCCAAGTGTATACTACTCATGTTGTCACAATAAATGACAACTGGCCCATCTATAGACTGATGCATATAATAAAGTAGCTTATGCAACTAAGCTACCTCACATGCAGCCATTGCTGCACCCCTGTACTCAGCCTCTGTGCTCGACAAGGCAACTATAGGCTGTTTCTTACTGCTCCAAGTGACTGCAACACTCCCGAAAGAGAATACATACCCACTGGTAAATCGTCTATCAGAAATACTACCAGCCCAATCAGCATCAGTGTATCCATGCAACTGTATCTGAACTCCAGTCTCATAAAGTAGTCCATACTGCAATGTGGACTTCACATACCTGAGTATGCGTCTAGCCGCATCCAAATGCGGTTTCCTTGGAGCCTGCATAAACTGACTTACCAATCCAACAACATAGCTCAAATCTGGCCTGGTAATAGTCATATAAATCAAACTTCCTACTATGCGTCTGTACATAGTAGGGTCTTCCAGAAGCTCACCTGCATCTGCGCTCAGCTTCACATTCTGCTCCAAAGGAACTGAAATAGGCTTACAACCTGTCATCCCATATTTGGACAGCATATCCAATCCATACTGCCTCTGCAAGAGCCGTATCCCACTTGGTGATCTAATCACTTCAATGCCCAAGAAATAACGCAGCTCTCCCAAATCCTTCATCTCAAATTTCTACTTCAATAGCATTTTCACATGAAGGATATCTTCATCACTGTCACCTGTCATAATCAAATCATCAACATAAATGACAAGTAGCATAACACCTTTCTCTGTTTTTCTCACATAAAGTGAGAAATCTGCCTTGGAAATCTGAAAGTCAATAGTGACAAGATACTATCCTATCTTGTCAGACCATGCTCTAGGTGCTTGCTTCAAGCCATACAATGCTTTCTTCAACCTGCAAACAAACTCAAGATGAACAACATGCACATAACCTGGTGGCTGCTCCATATATACCTCTTCTTGCAAATCACCATGCAAGAAGGCATTCTTTACATCCATCTGATGTAAAGACCATTCCTTTGATGCAGCCATAGCAATGACTGCTCTTACGATTTCCATCCTTGCAACCGAACTGAATGTTTCTTCATAATCAATGCCATATATTTGTGCATACCCCTTGACTACTAATCTTGCCTTGTATCTATTCACAGAACCATCTGCATTGTGCTTCACCTTATAAACCCACTTACAGCCAATTGCATTCTTACCTTTAGGCAAAGGTACCAATTCCCATGTAGCATTTGCTTCCAAGGCATCCATTTCTTCATCCATGGCTTTCTCCCATTTTTCTTTTCCCATGGCTTCCTCAAAAGAAGTGGGTTCTGGTTCCTTTATCACTTTGACCATATATGTATAGTGAATGGCTGTAAATCCATCATATTTCAGCCTATGCACAAGATA
Organism: Lygodium microphyllum; assembly: GCF_053477565.2. Classification (NCBI taxonomy): domain Eukaryota; kingdom Viridiplantae; phylum Streptophyta; class Polypodiopsida; order Schizaeales; family Lygodiaceae; genus Lygodium; species Lygodium microphyllum. The sequence goes on from NC_141142.1 coordinate 159,993,990, forward strand.
CCTAACTCTGGTAGACCTCCGCAAAGTAGGTTCACTCCCAGGTGCTCTCAAAACATCCCTGGTCTTCCTTACTCCAGGTGTAACAATAGAAGGAATACCCAACTCATCATCAATGCTCTGTTCTGAGCCACTGGATTCACCATCCACATAAGAGTGGCCTGCATTCACATCAAACATGGGTTGATCTACCTTCTCTTTTCCTTTTCGTGATACCTGCATACCACTATCTGCATTGCTTTGAGAAAATTCTCTTGATCTCAATCTGCCTGTCCATGGCGAAGAATGTGAACCACTGCTAGAGGACGCTCCAGGTCCACTAATATCTTGTGACTGCTGCTATGAATTCTGTGCAGCGTTACTAATTTGTGCATCTTGAGAGCGGAATTTAGGTGACGAGAAGTGCTTAAAAATAGCTAAAAATTATGAATATCAAGGGAAAAATATTCACCGTCAAAGGCGGCGGCTCGTTCTAGGACGATTTTAAGCGTCAAGCAGTCGACGGGCGCCCAAGTGACACGTCCGGATTTTTAGTAATTTTTCTATCAATGAGGACGGGATGTGGGAGCTGCAGGCCTGTCCGGGATGCTGAGACGGACTCCCAGAAATTTACAGCATGTCAATCGGAGCTCGTATGAGGAAGTTGGCCCAAAACCGGCCGGGGTGCCCAAAAAGGGGCCAAAATTGAAATCTCAAAGGGTGTGGCTAGTGGGGGGTGCCCTTTGGAACCCCCCCCACCCAAAAATGCACGATGGCAGGCATGAGTATGTCTCTGCGCAGAACGGCCGAAAAAAACGGCCGCCCCCCCCACAAATGAGAGATGGTGGCTACATACAAGCAGGGAGATGAAGGCACAGCCGATCTACAACATGTTTTCGCTCTCCATCGCCGCCCTTTGCGCGAGATATGGTGGACTGTGCAGGAAGCTTCATTTTCAGTCTTTCTCTCTCCTCCTCCTCTCTCCTCTTAGCCCCGTTCGTGCGTGAAAGAGTAGAGTGCAAACGGACGGCCGGCGGTTCTTGACGGGATTGAAGAGCAATACCAAACCGTTGTAAATTGCTGATTCCAAGCACAATCCATGGCTGGTAATCAGTGGGGGAACGCGCCAAATTAAATGGAAAAAACCCGCAAGTCATGGTAATAATTGTTTTTACAATGGAAATTGTATTTTTATGCAAATTTGGTTGACAAAAAAGTGTTCATATGGATTGAGTTTTGAGTATGTCGTGGTTTGAGTTGTTTTCTGTCCCTTCATCATTAAAAAATCAGAAAAAACATGTGCCGGATGGCAGAAAACAATAAACCGAAACACAAAAAAGCATAAAAATGAAGGAAAAATGGGTTTTTTGGGGCTAAAAATGATGAAATAAATTAATCCACATCTACTAAAATTCTATTCTTGCTGAAATGAACTAAGGGCCATAGCCCCTAATCTGTTCTTAATTTTCAGTAATTAAAAAATGGGAGAAATGGGAAAAATAGCAAGAAAATGGTGAAAAAGCCCTAAAAAATAGGGGAAAAAATATATTTTGGCTTCGAAAAAATAAGGATAAATAAGAGCAATGTATGTGGATGTATAGTGGGGCTGAGGCATGAAGATTTGCTTCAGATCAGCCCTACTTCCATGTTTTAGTGCGGTTTTCATGCTTCTTATACACAAAATAGTGGCAAAATGCAGTCTAAAAGGAATGCAACGATGCAATATTAAACCGGGGGAGGGTAGAGTAGTTGGAAAGAGTCTAAATGCTGCTAAAATTAATGAAAGAGTTGCTGATTTTTTTTTAATGCATAAGCATTTAGGACGAAAAATAATTAAAATTGAGGACCTAGTAGCACGAAGATCACTTCGGTGCTAGGCCATGCAACGAAGCACGAATCATTAGAAAGAAATCATTGAAAGGAATGGTTTTGCACTTGTGCACGATACTGTTTTGTTAAATGATTGAGCAGTAGGCATCTACCAAATGCATAGATCATATAAGAATTTAAAAGGTATCTGAAACCAGCTCCTGGACATGCATAGCACTTGCTTGTATTAGGACTTTGACCCAACGTTGAGAGTATGAGAGGTACCCATGCTGTAGGTAGACGAGGGTCTAAAGGGGAAAGCAAGTGAGGAAGAAATGGTACACTCCTGGATGCGCTTATTTGGTACCTTGAGCGATTTATGTGCGATGTGTATATTTGTTGAACGACGCACTGAGGGGCCAATCCCCAAAGTGTAGGAGAGTCGAAGAGGGTTGACGGCATTCAGCCGTAGGAGGAACCCCATGTGTATGTGATTCGAGCCTTTTGGCTATGTGAAAGGGACTCCCTCTGAGGAGTGATATTGGGTTAGGATCAGTTGGACTACAACGTATTACAAACGTAATGTTTAGGAAGGCAAAGATTTGGACAGATGCTCCTGGCCGCGAGGCCGAGGGGTTGTCTTGTGCGTAGTGACGAGGCCCGGCTAGTGCATGAGCGAGTGTCGGCCTGTTTTTAGGTCCATCAGTGGTGCATCTGTCGGGGGCCGCTTAAAAGTGGCGGACCTCGAATCCTGGTTGTCTAGGGACCAACTAGCAGTTTATGCCAAAGGATATTGAGATTGATCCGTTATTTATTGATAAGCATCGTCTAGCAGAAATCCAAAAGCAAGAGAGAGACGAAAGAGCTAGGCGACGTGCTGAAATTTTTAGGAGATATTCCCTTAAGCGTAGCGGTGCTGAACCCTTACGAGGGAGTGGATCTAGTGGTCTTGGGGCCACACACAGTAAGTTAGGAGAAGGTGGAAGCTCTAGTGCTCCCCTTTCTTTCATAAGCCAGTCTATATCAAGTGCGGGAGGTGTAACCCCCCCGTCCCCTATTCCTAGTGCAAATCCAATCCTCCTCATGGCACAACCTATTGCAATTCTAGCAGGAACGACGGATTTGCCGGCTCTAGGTTACCCGTTACCCATTTTTAATGGGATAGTTGAGGAAGATGCGGAACTCCACATTAGGGAGTTTCAAAAGCTGATGTTTAACTGTCGCATTCAAGAAGAAGGACATTTAATGATGTTCTTCAACATGACTCTCAAAGGAAGAGCCGCTATATGGTATCATGGTTTAGAAGCTGGAACCATATTGACTATTGATTCATTTTATGGAGCTTTTCGAAGGGAGTTTGCCCCTGAAAGGTGTGGGCAATATTGGTTGCGTGTACTCAACGTGACCCGTCAAGAACCTCACGAGGATATTCGTGCTTATGTGAAGAAAATAAAAGAGGTTTTTCGTAAGTTGGACACCTCTATTCCTATCCCCACAGCTGCCCAATTGCAATATTTCCTACATGGTTTGGACTTTAATATCCAATTGCAGTTGAGTAGTGTCCCCTTGGGGGATATAGATACTGCCATTACATGAGCACAAGAGGTGGAATCCCGACTACAAGCAGCCTATGCTTCTCGAGGCAATTCGAATATGGGTTTAGTATTGGGAAACAATATGGCAATAGCCAATGGCAGTAGTGGCCAAGGGATAGCGATGGCTAACCCTAATGGGAGAGGGAACATGATACAGAATGTGCCTTTATTACCAGCTCCCCCTAGCATATCGATACCTACGAGCAGTCAAATGGCTCCAAATGGTGGAGGCTAGGCAGTTAATTCTAATATCATACATGTGGTTCAACAACCAGTTCTTAATCGAATTGTTAGGCCGATAAAACGACAGGGTAATGATCAAGGCTACGAGTCGAGCGCTTCCAATGTTCTTGGCGAGGTCAAGGACATGATGAAGCATTATACCGACATGATTACGGAGCAATATCGGCAAATAGCCGTTGATGTCAACTTCCTTAAAAAACAACAAAATTTGATAGGAAGTAGATACCCGAATGAGGGTGCACCTTCGAGGTTTAGTTGCAAATGGTGTGGTGGGCAGCACTATCCAAGAAATTGCCCAAATGTTAAGTGCGACATTTGTGGAAAATTCGGCCATTTAGCAGCTACTTGCTGGAGTAAGATCAGTTCCCTCCAGCGAGGTAGTCGGCAACCAGGGCCTGTTAATCATCATGCCCAAGGAAATGATTCCCAGCGAGAAGATGGGCCTAAACAAATACTTCAACGACCAAAGAATACAGTGGAGGAGCTACCAAGTGGTAGTGGGGTTAGTTTGATTGAGGCTGTACGCGTTAATGATGCTGATGTCAAGAATCGCGTGGTGGAGGGGGTTGCCCAAGATGCTGCGCCGAACACACACAGAATGCACAAGGAGAAGCTTACTCAAGAGACAAGAAGAGAGATGGAGGCCAAAACGTTTTCTTGCTGATTTCTTCTTCTTCTTGACACTCTTCACAATGTACACAAAGTATAGATAAGATACAAGATAAAAGGAAAGTGGCCTACTAAGTCAAACAATGCATAACCGACTATACTAGTCGATTGGTGCTATAACTATGCCAGCTGTAAATAGGTGTAATAACCTGAATATAATAAGTAATGAGTCAGTGGCCATGTGAGAGTCATAATGACCACTGACATGCTAAGTGTAGATATGTGGACCCATCTAACCAGGCGGTCCATCATCAATGTCCATATGTGTTGAGCTTGTCATCTCAACACTCCCCCTCAAGCTCAACTGCATCTCTGCAACTCCAAGTAAGCTTCGAAACTTTTGAAGCTTCTCTGTACCCAATGCCTTCGTGAAGATGTCAGCTATCTGATCCTGTGTGCTGACATACACCAAGTCAATCTCACCTGCTAGTACCTTCTCTCTCACAAAGTGGTAGTGTACCTCAATATGTTTTGTCCTGGCATGGAACACAGGGTTCCTAGCCAATTGTATACTGCTCATGTTGTCACAATAAATGACAACTGGACCTTCCACCTGCACATCCAAATTAGCCAATAACTTTTGCAGCCATACTACCTCACATGCTGCAACAGCAGCACCTCTATACTCAGCCTCTGTACTCGACAAAGCAACTGTAGATTGCTTTTTGCTGCTCCAAGCAACTGCTGCACTACCAAGAGAGAACATGTATCCACTGGTAGATCTTCTATCCGACATACTACCAGCCCAATCTGCATCTGTGTATCCAAACACATGTACGTCTGTACCTGCCTCATAGAAAAGTCCATAATGTAATGTGGATTTGACATATCTCAATATACGTCTCACTGCATCCAAGTGTGGTTTTCTAGATACTTGCATAAATTGACTCACAAGACCAACAGCATAGCTCAAGCCTGGCCTTGTAATGGTCATGTAGATCAAACTCCCCACTATCCTCCTGAACATAGTAGGGTCTTCTATCTCATCCCCAACATTAGCACTTAGCTTTACATTCTGCTCCAACGGGACTGAAAGTGGTTTGCATGCTGTCATACCATACTTGGACAACATATCCAAGCCATACTGTCTTTGGGACAGCCATACACCATCATCACATCTGATCACCTCAATGCCAAGGAAGTACCTTATCTCACCTAGATCCTTCATCTCAAACTTCATCTTCAAACAACCCTTGACTTCAGCAATCCCACTATCACTATCACCTGTAATAATCAAGTCATCCACATAGATGACTATGATGACCAAACTTGCATCTCCTTTTCTCACATAAAGTGAGTGATCAGCATCAGAAACATAAAAACCAATATTGACAAGATACTCTCTAATCTTGTCAGACCATGCTCTAGGTGCTTGCTTGAGCCCATAGAGTGCCTTCTTCAATCTGCACACATACGTGGGATGCTCTAAATCTTCATAACCTGCTGGCTGATCCATATACACTTCTTCCTGCAAATCACCATGCAAGAAGGCATTCTTTACATCCATTTGCTGCAACCTCCAACCTTTGGCTGCTGCCAAAGCAATCACACATCTGACAGTTGCCATCCTAGCAACTGGACTGAAGGTTTCATCATAATCTATGCCATATGTCTAGGCATAGCCTTTTGCAACCAGCCTAGCTTTGTACCTGCTAATAGAACCATCTGCATTATGCTTAATCTTATAAACCCACTTACATCCAATAGCTTTCTTTCCCTTTGGCAATGATACTAGATCCCAAGTCTTATTAGCCTCTAATGCATCCATCTCGTCATCCATTGCTGCATCCCAATGAGCATGACCAACAGCCTCCTCAAAACATGTAGGCTCAACATCCTCAACTAGTTTCACCATATAAGCATAATGGTGAGCTGCATAACCTTCAAAACCAAATCTTTTAACAGGGTATCTCACCCTGCTAGACCTGCGTACCACTGGATCACTCAATGGAGTCTTTGCATCAGCGCGTGCTCTCTGCACACCTGGAGTCCTCACTGAAGGAATGCCAAGCTCATCATCTAAGCTCTCTGAGCCACTGGAGTCTCCATCAAGAACTGCATCAATGCCTTCTGACACTTTATTCTTTCCTTTGTCTTTACCTGTAGTGCTACTAGATGCACCTGAAGATGTAGAGGTACTCCTTAGTCTCCCAGACCAAGGACTACTAGATGATGTCTCTGGTCCACTAAGAGTCCGTGATTCTTACTTTTCAGCCTGCACATGAGTGTCATGATCATCATCAACATCCAATGCATCACCACTAGATGCATACCAGCTACTCATTTCATCAAAGATGACATCCCTGCTCACTCTGAACTTACATGTGACAGGGTTGTAACAGCGATACCCTTTCTGCTCTAAAGAGTATCCAATAAAGACACACTTTTCAGCCTTTGGATCCAGTTTCTTCCGCAACTCATCTGGCACATGAACATACGCAATGCAGTCAAATACTTTCAAGTGTGAAACATCAGGCTTCTTACCTGTAAAACATTCTTCGGGGGTCATACCATGAACTGCAACTGTGGGAGTTCTGTTCATAATATAAACAGCAGTATGAACAACCTCAGACCAAAAATGCTTAGGCATATTCTTTTCAGCCATCAAGGCGCATGCAACTTATGCAATATGCCCGTTTTTCCTTTCTGCAACCCCATTTTGCTGTGGGGTATATCTGCATGTGAACTGTCTCTTTATCCCATGAGACTTCAGAAAATCACTGAACTCATTTGAGAGGTACTCTCCCCCTCCATCTGACCTCAGGCACTTTACTTTCAAGCATGTTTCTCTTTCAACTGCAGCCTTGAAAGTTCTAAAGTGTTCAAATGCTTCACTCTTTTCCTTCATAAAATATACCCACAGCTTTCTAGAACAATCATCAATGAATGTGACAAAGTATGAACTGCCTCCAAGAGATACATTTTGTGTACGCCCCCAAATGTCTGTATGTACAACATCAAGAATATTTTTGCTTACATCTCTATCATGTGAAAAAGGTTGCCTTGACTGCTTACCAAACTGACATGCTTCACATACTTTTGAAATTCTGCAACTCTAAATGTAGGCAAACCTGTAACCAATCCTTTGGACTGCATTAGTTTCAGCCTTTGTACATTTGCATGTCCAATGCGTTTGTGCCAAATTTCAATGTCTGCAACAACACCTTTTCCTTTGGCATACATAGCAGCATTCATAGTAGGAATTCCAGCATCTAGAGTGAACATACGTCCAACTCTACTTTCCTTTGCTACCAATCTGCACTTGTCATTGAAATCTTCTACAAAGTAGCCCTTTGCATTAAATCTACCTTGCAGCCCTTGCTCTACCATTTGACCGACTGACACCAAATTCTTTGTAATAGATGGCACATGTAATACATCTGAAAGACTCTTTGTCTTACCATCATGCAAGGACAAGGGAACTTTTCCAATGTGTGAAATTGGGTGGCATGAGTCATCACCCGTTTGCACATAACCTGCATTCTGCAAATCCTGCATCTCTCCAAACCATTCTGCATGGCTGGTCATATGATTGGATGCACCTGAATCGATATACCAAACATCTTCATGTGTTCCCTTTCCTGTAACAACATTCAGCATATGCTGCATAACAAACAGACGTTCATTTTTATATTCATTCTGTCGTGAAGACGATGCATAGTTTCCTTGCTGCAACTTACCACTCCGAATATCATCTTTCTTGGCATAACATTGGGCTGCAATATGACCTGTTTTGCCATAGTAGTGGCACACAATACCAGAGTTGTTAGAACCTCTGTTCTGACATCCACCTCTTCCTCTAAATCTCCCCCTACCTCTAAAGTTACCACGACCTCCTGAAACCTGCATATCGCCAAATTGCTGATTCAATCTGTTTTGCTGGTTGTCACTACCACGTCCTGTACCACGGCCTCTTGAAGAGAACCTGCCACGTCCCCTTCTTGAACTAGAGAAGAAAGCTTGGACCTGTTCACCGCTTCTTTCAGATGTCTTACTCTGCATGTTGATCTCTTCAGTGATCATAAGGGAGACCAACTCATTGAAATCTGGAAATGGCTTTCTGACATATATGGAAGTTACAAAAGACTTCCAAGCCTTTTCATTGTTAAGTCCACCCAAGGTAGACGACACCAAATCATCATCATCGGGCATTGCATCAATTGCTACCAAGGCATCTGCAATGCTCCTTACCTTCAGTGCATACTCATTGATAGACATCTTCCCTTTCTTTAATGTATTCAACTCTTGCTTGAGTTGAATCTTCCGTGCCTTTGTATTTACAGAAAACATACTTTCAAGTATGGTCCAAGCTGCATATGCATTCTCTGCATTTCTAATGTGTCCCAGCATATTATTGTCAATTACTGCAGACAACCAATACATGACCTTTTTATCCTTTGCATTCCATTCCTTCCGTGCCTTTATCTCTTCTGCAGTTGGAGGATCACTCACCTCCAGCTCCTTTTCTTCACCTGAAACGAACTCGTAGAGGCCTTTTCCAATAGGAAAGTTCGTGACACATAACTTCCATGAAGGGTAGTTGTTCTTGTCGAGCTTCTCAATGATGGGGCTTCCACTGTTCTCTGCCATTATCACAAGAATAATACCAAACAGCAAGCAAATCTTCTGCAATCCTTGACCTGTAGTGCACAGCAATACACTAGACAGCCTTTTTCACTGTCTGCTCAACAATACATGCAATCTGCAACCTGTTTGCAGATAAACCTTGTGTTTACTCACTGGTAAACACCTTTAATCTTACAGATCTAAAATCTGTAACCTGCGCACCCACTGTCGGTCGATACAGCTGAAGTCACAGCGTACCCTGAAACTACTGTTTGCAACCTTGCGACTCTAAAACGGGCCCTGAAATGGCCTCAAATGCCCAAAACAACTGCGGGAAAGCCCTGAAGGGCTAATCTGCAGAATACACAGTGCTCTTCGCACACACCAAATCTCACTGCAATCTGAGATTTTTGCTCTGCTCTGCTTCCGGTGCCTCCACACGCACTATCCAAGAGAAAGAGTGGAAGGATGGGAGAGCTTCTTACCCGTGGCTTGCTTGCTCGAACCTTGCTTCTTCTCCTTTGCTTCAACCTTCGAAATCAGCCTCTCTCAGTGATGCGGCTTTGATACCATGTCAAGAATCGCGTGGTGGAGGGGGTTGCCCAAGATGCTGCGCCGAACACACACAGAATGCACAAGGAGAAGCTTACTCAAGAGACAAGAAGAGAGATGGAGGCCAAAACGTTTTCTTGCTGATTTCTTCTTCTTCTTGACACTCTTCACAATGTACACAAAGTATAGATAAGATACAAGATAAAAGGAAAGTGGCCTACTAAGTCAAACAATGCATAACCGACTACACTAGTCGACTAGCGCTATAACTATGCCAGCTGTAAATAGGTGTAACAACTTGAATATAATAAGTAATGAGTCAGTGGCCATGTGAAAGTCATAATGACCATTGACATACTAAGTGTAGACGTGTGGACCCATCTAACCAGGCAGTCCATCATCAATGTCCACATGTGTTGAGCTTGTCATCTCAACAGCTGAAACCTCTAATTTGCGAGTTGTCCTTACAAGAGGTCAAAAGGGTAGAGAGGCTGATAAGGATAAGCCTGTCGACGGAAACCCTAAAAAAGGCGACAAAGGAACGCAAGTTTTGGATCCTGCCATGGAAGGGGGACCTTTGAAGCCCGTAGAAAGTAAAGCCGATAAGGAACCACCAAAGAAGAAGGTGAAAGTTAAAAAAGAGGCAATAAAGCTGGTTCAGCGACCTAAAGAGCGGATGGTTTGGCGTGAAAAGCGAGCTCTATCAAACTATCATGAATTCGATTTGGCGAGCTCTCTTTGCGAAGTCAAGCCGGATGTGAATGTTTTACAGCTTATTAAGCTTTCCCCAGGAGTACGCAAGGAATTTAGAAAGATCCTACGTACCGGGTATATCGTAGAACCTTTGGGTATTGCGCGAGTTGGTGATGACTGGTTCGAGCATGCTGAGAAGCATTGCCCAAGAGTTGCAGCCTATGTCGATGGGATATTAGTAGATTATGCCATTTTCGACACGGGAATCATCTGTTAACATTATGAGTTCTAAACTGATGGAAAGGTTGGGTCTTGCGATCCAGAAAGATACCTCCACAATTTTCAGAATGGTAGATGATAGTTTGAGACAGCCGAAAGGCTGCATTACTAAGGTCCATGTCACTGTTGCAAATGTAGAATGCCTGTTGAACTTTAGGGTGATTCGTTTTGCAGGCCGTCCAAGTTACCAAGTATTACTCGGATGACCTTGGATCTTGCAAGCGAACTGCCAAGTAGATATACCCGTCGATCGACTGATATTCGGCAGGGGTGCCCAGCATGTGGTGATTGATGCTTATCCTGAGTCCCCGCAGAGTGAGAGAGCTCCTCTATCTTCTACAGAATTGGAGACATTAGAAGATTTATCTGCCAGTGAGACATCATCGAGTGATGAATCCAAAGAGGGATCCACCATGGAAGACATCTATCAGATCACTTTGAGCCGATAGAGGGTCAAGATCGTATAAGAGATGCAGATGTTATTGAGCTAGACCTTGGTACACCTGATGATTCGCGGCCAATCAAATTAGGTTCTATGCTCAGCACAGCAGAAAGGGAGGACTATGTGGCCTTGATCCAAGAATTCCGTGATATCTTTGCCTGGAGTTATGATGAGTTGAGAGGCATTCCTCCTAGTCTTGCTGTTCATACAATTCCGTTGAAAGAGGGCAGTCATCCTGTACGGCAGAAAGTAAGGCGTATGCCTTTCGAACTGAGGGACGGGCTATTCGAGGAACTACACAAGCTTCGGAAGGCTGGTTTGATTTTTCCTGTGCAGCACACGGAGTGGTGTTCGCCAGTGGTTCTCAAGAAGAAGAAGAATAACCAGATCCGGCTCTGTGTGGATTTTAAAGAGCTAAATAAACAAACAGTAAAAGATTACTACCCGTTGCCATTCATTGACCAGATTCTGGATCAGCTGGCAGGTAGAGAGATTTATTCATTCATGGACTGCTTTGCGAGTTATAACCAGATGGCGATCGTAGAAGAAGATAAGCTGAAGACAACCTTCCTTACTATCTTCAGTACCTTTGCGTACCATGTGATAGCGTTTGGGTTATGCAATGCACCTGGCTCGTGGCAAAGAACAGCCGATAAAACCTTTGGTGACATATCCCCAGAGGAGCTTAAAGTATTCATTGACGATCTGGGAGCAGCCACTGTAAGGGAGAGGCAATTGATCATATTAAGGAAGTGTTTTGAGCATTGCAGGCAATTTTGCATCGCTCTGAATTCGAGAAAGTGTGTCTTTGGAGTGCCATATGGGCTGCTATTGGGCCATGTGGTTAGCTCAGTGGGGATCGCAACCGACCCTGAAAAGATAAAGGTTATCGTTGCTATGAATCCGCCACGTACTCCAAAGGAAGTACATAGTTTTCTCTCGTCAGTAGGGTATTATCGACGATTCATTAATGCCCTGGCAGAGAGAACATTGCCACTGACAAATCTCTTATCTTTTAATTGTCTGTTTGAATGGAGCGATGTGTGTAAAATATCATTTGATGATGTGAAGCAGGAGCTTACCAAAGCACCTGTTTTGAAAGCACCCAAAAGAGGTGAGATATTTTACATATTTTCAGCAGCACCATGCATAGCATTAGCTGCTGTCTAGCCCAGATCTGGGAGGAGAAATGGTATCATCCGATAGCTTTTGCTAGCCGAAAACTGGGCGTATCTGAGATTAACTACACCTATATGGAGAAGTTATGTCTTGCGATGGTTTTTGGGACCAAAAAGTTGACATTACATTCTCTATGAAAAGGTGGTTATCTATACCAAGGCGGAGGGACTGAGGTTATTATTGAATAAGTTGCAGCCGCCTGATCGACTAGCAAAGTGGTTAATCACTTTGCAAGAGTTCGATTATGAGATTAAGAGCAAGCCGCCAAGATTACAGGGCATTGTGGAATGCTTGGTGGATTTCGGAGAGCCAAAGGAGGCCGTGGCTGAGGGAAGCGACATAGAAATGTTGTTCAAAATTGATACAGCTTTCATTCCCTCGTGGTATGCGGCCATAACGCATTATCTATCCACAGGAGAGACAGGAGCTAGCTTGTCAAAAAAGAGAAGAAGAAAATTAAGCAGCAGGCTTTAAGATTTGCGCTTATCGCAGGCACATTGTATTGAAAAGGAGTTGATGATATTTACCGCCGGTGCATAATGCGTGACGAGGTCCCTTTTATTTTGGAAGAGTGTCATGACTCTGCTTGCGGAGGGCACTTTGCTGGACGTTTAACAGCACAGAAAGCTATAAGAGCTGGATATTGGTGGCCATCCATCTTCCAGGATTCTTTTGACTATGTTAAGAGATGCGATACCTGTCAAAGACATGATAGCCGAGAAAACAGGAAACGCCCACTGACGCCGATCATGGCTATACTTCCTTTCGAAAAGTGGGGTATAGATTTTGTGGGTCCTATCACCCCGTCATCCACTACCCAGAAAAGGTATATCATAGTAGTGATTGACTATTTTACAAAATGGTCAGAAGCACGGGCGATGAGGCAGGACAATGCAAAAGAGACTGCAAGTTTCTTGTTAGAGCAGATTATCTGCCATTTCGGTCCGCCAAAGGAGATAGTATCGGACTGTGGGATGCACTTTTTGAACAAAGTGATTAAAAGCCTGACTGAAGCTTGGCAAATCAAGCATAACAAGACGACCCCTTAAAACCCGCAAGTGAATGGTCAAGTAGAAAGTACAAATAAACAGCTTGTGGGAATTTTATCCAAGGTGGTCTCTGAGAAGAAGCGTGATTGGGACAAGAAGCTGTATGTGGCCGTATGGGCGTACAACACGACGTTTAAACGCGCTACCGGCCATATGCCATTCAAAATTAGTGTATGGGGAAGAATGTGTACTACCCCTCGAGATTGAATTGCCTACCATTCGGTTTGCAATTAACCACTCTCTGGGAGACAAGGAGGCACTCTTTGAACATTTCACGACCATAGCGCACCTTGATGAGCTTAAGTTGCAAAGCCTGCTACATCAAGAGGTGGCTAAACGTCGCATGAAGCAGCGGCATGACCTTAAAGCGAAGAAGTATATTTTTAAGAAAGGGCAATTAGTCCTGTACTATGATGCGCATAGGGAGTTGTTCCCAAGAAAGTTAGAACCCAAATGGGATGGCCCCTATAAAATTGTCAGGATAGGAAATAATAAGTCAACTGCTCTCTTAGCTGATTTGCAGGGAGTAGAATTTAAAAATAAGGTTAATCTTAACAAGATTAAACCTTATTATTTCTAAGTGTACTAATGCAAGGAAAATGCATTGCAGGTCCATGGGGAAGCTGATTTGAGACATGCTACAGAGCTTCAATTGGCTGATGGGGCAGCTAATCCCCTCTTTAGAGCACCCATATCTAGAGCAGAGATATCATCAGGGAAAGCTAATTTGGTGGAGCAAGGGTTATAAAGTGATTGAGCAAGAGGACGGCACTTTTGTTTGGGAGATCAAGGTCTTCTGCCATCACTGTTTGCGTTTATTAACCAGCATCCCTGTTGAGTTCAATGAGGAAGGTGGGATGGAGCCATCAGTGCACCCTCTGCGTATGTTAAACTTTGATTATCATCAGTACGAATAGAGGTGTTTGTGATGGCTAGTTATGTGAACCCTTTCTGGACTTATACATTGTATTTTGACGGAGCGTCCAGGGGCCCTCAAAAGAAAGGGAGCATAGGAGTAGTTATCCGTGATCCTCGTCGTAGGGTTATAATGAAGTTAGCTACCTATCTTGGGATAGGGTTTACTAACAACATGGCGGAATACAAAGCCTTGATTATGGGACTGAATATTGCCAAGCAAGGTGGTATCCAACGGTTGTTAGTAAAAGGGGATTCCCAGTTGATTCTGAATCAGCTAGATGGGACGTACACGTTGCGGAATCCCATCCCTTCGATGTATCATTGCACTGCCATAACCCTTCTTGAGGAGTTTGAGAGAATGTCTCTTCAGCTGGTTCAACGTTATTGGAATCAGTTTGCAGATTCATTGGCAAATCTTGCTTATGAAAAAGACATTTTCTTCAATTGTGGTCCTAGTCCGGATATAGTTATCACTGATGAGACAGGACCCGGCCGCTTGTGGGGGATATTATCAGAACATGCAATATTTGGCCGGCGATGGTTAATATGGGTGATGCAGAGAATAGCCGAGACCCATCTGCCGTTATTATCTTTGACCCATCGGTTGATTAGGTAGCATATTATTCGTACCCCTCGCTCTGTACGCGGGAGGTATGGGTCACAATCTTATGCATTTAGCTTAGGGCTACGAGCCCTCTTTTTCTCCTTCGGATATGGTATGCAGTCTTGTGTATCTGTCCTATCCTGAGGAGGCGTTATAGGTGCTGATTTGTCCTATTTCTTTAGGCCAAGAGGGCCAAGTCTGTTTAGAGTAGTATTGTTTGATCTCTTTAGGCCAAGAGGGCCAGTCTGTTTGGTAGCGAAAAGCTTTATGTCGTTAGGCCAAGAGGGCAGTGTGTCTGTCGAGTACGGGTGCTTTTGACCGTGTTCTGTTTTAGTCTTGTGCTTGACAGGTTATGTGGAGCTGGAGGGCGCCTTTGTCGCGGCATCAACGCTTCTCGTGGCCAGTCCAGGTGACACCTACCCTTTACGAGTACTTTGTTCTTCTGTTGGATATATGTGTATGTGTACTTGTGAGGGTTTTCCTTTTCTTTGGGAACCGGCAATCAAGGCATGAAGTCCCAGGAAGAGGTGAGTATAGCCGATAGCGGTCTGTTTAGTCGCATTCGTCTGTGAAGGCATTGTTAGGCGCCAAAAGACCTACCTCTGATAGTAGTCCAAGTGACCCTGTTCTGCTAGCCTGCTAGGCAGCTGCGCTAGGAGTACCTTGTAGTTGTGAGGCAGATAGATAAGCCTGCCCAAGAATAAACGAGCAAAAAAAAAAGATAAACCCTAAAAATCCGGAAGATAAACCACCCTGCGAAGGTGTGTAAAAAGGGGTTCTAACCCCTAGAGCAGAAAAAGAAAAGAAAAGGAAAATTATAAGCGGTTGTCCATCGCTTAGCGAAGGCCTGGTAGGTTCCTGGGGACGAGTCAGACCCGGGGCCGATGCCTTGTCTTCCTAGGGATGGCATCTTGCTGGAAAAGAATGAATCCAAAAGGTTGGAGCGAAAATAAAAGTGAGCAATGAAAGAAAAGAAAAATATTTTAGTGTCACCTTGCGAGCGCTTGGTAGGTTCTTGGGTACCAAGACTGGACCTGAGACCGATGCCCTGTTCTCCTTGGGATGCTATGCTCAGCTCCCTCCTTTTTACACGCCTGAGTAAGGGAAATGAGACCCAAAAAAAAAAAAGAAAAAAAAAGAAAAATATGATACAATAAAATTCAGGCTATAGGAGACCTCGCCTAAGAGGGACTCTTGGTCAGGTTGTCCTTTGTTAGGATGGTAGTTCAGACCACCACTTAGGGCGACCCCTTTGGTAGGTTTTTCTAGCCTGGCCGTGTTGGAGCAGTTGTTTGTGACTAGCTCTGGCCGTCTGTTGAATTATGCTAGCCCTACTCCTTGTGGATGTCATGCCTTGGTTCTGTCTAGGGGTAGGGGAAGCATTGTGCTGAGTTTGATTATATATTTGTTTTGTATCAGTTTGATGCTTCTTTGGTTGTTTATGTGCAGATATGTTCGTGGATTCGACGGGTTGAGTCGCCCTATCCCGTGGTCGCCAATGAGAGCGGAATTTAGGTGACGGGAAGTGCTTAAAAATAGCTAAAATTTATGAATATCAAGGGAAAAATATTCACCGTCAAAGGCGGCGGCTCGTTCTAGGACGATTTTAAGCGTCAAGCAGTCGATGGGCGCCCAAGTGACACGTCCGGATTTTTAGTAATTTTTTTGTTAGTTAGGACGGGATGCAAGAGCTGCAGGCCTGTCGGGGATGCCGAGACGGACGCCCAAAAATTTACAGCACGTCAATCGGAGCTCGTATGAGGAAGTTGGCCCAAAACCGGCCGGGGTGCCCAAAAAGGGGCCAAAGTTGAAATCTCAAAGGGTGTGGCTAGTGGGGGGTGCCCTTTGGGACCCCCCCCCCCCCCCCCCCCACCCACCCAAAAATGCACGACGGCAGGCGGGAGTATGTCTCTGCGCAGAACGGCCGAAAAAAACGGCCGCCCCCCCACAAATGAGAGATGGTGGCTACATACAAGCAGGGGAGATGAAGGCACAGCCGATCTACAACATGTTTTCGCTCTCCATCGCTGCCCTTTGTGCGAGATATGGTGGACTGCAGGAAGCCCCATTTTTCGTCTTTCTCTCTCCTCCTCCTCTCTCCTCTTAGCCCCGTTCGTGCGTGAAAGAGTAGAGTGCAAACGGACGGCCAGCGATTCTTGACGGGATTGAAGAGCAATACCAAACCGTTGTAAATTGCTGATTCTAAGCACAATCCATGGCTAGAGATCAGTGGGGGAACGCGCCAAATTAAATGGAAAAAACCCGCAAGTCACGGTAATAATTGTTTTTACAAAGGAAATGGTCTTTTTATGCAAATTTGGTTGACAAAAATGTGTTCATATGGATTGAGTTTTGAGTATGTCGTGGTTTGAGTTGTTTTCTGTCCCTTCATCATTAAAAAATCAGAAAAAACATGTGCCGGATGGCAGAAAACAATAAACTGAAACACAAAAAAGCATAAAAATGAAGGAAAAATGGGTTTTTTGGGGCTAAAAATGATGAAATAAATTAATCCACATCTACTAAAATTCTATTCTTGCTGAAATGAACTAAGGGCCACAGCCCCTAATCTGTTCTTAATTTTCAGTAATTAAAAAATGGGAGAAAATGGGAAAAATAGCAAGAAAAGGGTGGAAAAACCCTAAAAAATAGGGGAAATTTTATATTTTGGGCTTCGAAAAAATAAGGATAAATAAGAGCAATGTATGTGGATGTATAGTGGGGCTGAGGCATGAAGATTTGCTTCAGATCAGCCCTACTTCCGTGTTTTAGTGCGGTTTTCACGCTTCTTATACACAAAATAGTGGCAAAATGCCGTCTAAAAGGAATGCAACGATGCAATATTAAACCGGGGGAGGGTAGAGTAGTTATATGCGATGTGTATATTTATTGAGCGACGCACTAAGGGGCCAATCCCCAAAGTGTAGGAGAGTCGCAAAGGGCTGACGGCATTCAGCCATAGGAGGAACCCCATGTGTATGTGATTCGAGCCTTTTGGCTATGTGAAAGGGACTCCCTCTAAGGAGTGATATTGGGTTAGGATCAGTTGGACTACAACGTATTACAAATGCAATGTTTAGGAAGGCAAAGATTTGGACAGACGCTCCTGGCCGCGAGGCCGAGCGGTTGTCTTCTGCGTAATGACGAGTCCCGCCTAGTGCATGAGCCAGTGCCGGCCCATTTTTAGGTCCATCACATCTACATTATCAATCACATTTACTGGTTTATACCAGCTACTCATCTCATCAAAAACAACATCTCTGCTCACTGTAAACTTACGAGTAGAAGGGTTATAGCATCTATACCCTTTTTGCTGCAGAGAGTAACCAATAAAGATGCACTTCTCAGCTTTTGGATCCAACTTGGATCTCAACTCATCTGGCACATGAACATAGGCAATGAAACCAAAAATTTTCAAATGAGAAATATCCGGTTTCCTACCAGTATACCTCTCCTCTGGAGTCATCCCATGTATTGCTGCAGTGGGAATCCTGTTCATTATGTAGACTGATGTAGCAACTGCTTCAGCCCAGTAAAAATCTGGCAAGTCTTTTTCATTGAGCATGGCACGAGATACCTCTCTAATATGCCTATTTTTTCTTTTTGCAATTCCATTTTGTTGTGGGGTATGACTGCATGAATATTGTTGCTTTATGCCATGCTCCTGTAGGAACCTTGCAAACTCATTTGAGAGGTACTCTCCCCCTCCATCTAACCTTAGGCATTTTATTTGCAGGCCTGTTTCTTTTTCAACCATAGCTTTAAGAGTTTTGAAATGCCCAAAAACTTCACTTTTCTTTTTCATGAAATACACCCAAACTTTTCTGCTATAGTCATAAATAAAAGTGACAAAATAATGACAGCCTCCAAGAGATGCAGCTTTAGTAGTCCACACATCAGAGTGGATTAATTCCAATGGCTTCTTACTCTCTTGAACATGTCTAGGAAATGGTTTCCTTGCCTGTTTTCCAAATTGACAGGCTTCACATACCTTATTCATTTTTGCAACCTTAAATTTAGGCAATCCTGCAACAATATTTTGGGCCTGCATTGATTTAAGTCATTGTACATTAACATGACCAATGCGTTTATGCCAGATATCAATATCTGCAACTACACCGGTCCCATGTGCAAACATTGCTGCACTCAATTCAGGCATGTCTGCATCCAATGTAAACATTATGCCCTTCTTATTTCCTTTTGCTATCAAGCGACCTTTATTTTTCATATCCTCAACAAAGCATCCATGAGGTTTAAATCTGACCTACAAGCCCGGCTCAACCATTTGGCCAACAGAAACCAGATTCTTGGTGATATTCGGGACATGAAATATATCCGACAGGTATTTCTTTTTCCCATCCTGCATAGACAAAGGAATTTTTCCAATCTGCATAATAGGATGTGCAGTATCATCACTAGTCTCCACAAATCCTGGTTTTTCCATTTTTCTTGCATCCTGCATCCATTCTGCATGACCTGTCATGTGGTTTGATGCACTTGAGTGAACATACCACACATTGTTGGTTTCTTCTACACTTGTCACAAAATTGGTCATGTGCTGCACCATAAACAAATGCTCATTTTTGTCATCACCCTGTCTACTAGAAGATGCATAATTCTCTTGTTGCAATTTTCCATTCATGATGTCATTCTGCTTTTTATAGCAGTCTTTAGCCATATGACCCATTTTACCACAGAAGTAGCATTCAACATTGCTGTTTGCATTTTGGCCTCTTTGCCATCCACCACGACCTCTTTGTCTCCCCTTGCCTCTAGAGTTACCACGTCCTCCTCCATAGGACTGGTTTTCTTGAGTTTGCTGCATATTTTGATTTCTACCACGGCCTCCAGATCGGCCTTCTCTACCTCTACCTCTTCCAGTATTTGAGTAGAAGACAATTTCTTTTGAAGTTCCTCCTGAAGAAGATGCACCACCATTTCTCTGCTCCTTAGAAATTAGAAGAGCAATCAACTCCTCAAAATCAGGAAATCTTTCACGGATGGAAATGGATGTTCGGAACTGTGCGTAATCCTTTCCTAGACCATTCAAGGTCACAGAAACTAAATCATCATCTTCCACTAGCGACCCGATGGAAGCAAGTGCATCTGCAATCTTCTTCACCTTCATGTGGTAGTCATTGATGCTCATACTTTCTCTTTGCACATTGTGTAACTCTTGCTTGAGCTGCATTTTCCTGGCTTGCGTATTTGTGCTATACATTTTTGACAAAGTATCCCATGCCTCCTTTGGCATACTTGCATCCTGAAAATGCACAATCATAGAGTCTGAAATACTGATAGATAGCCAGTACATAACTTTTCTGGCTCTCTCATGCCATCCTTTAAATGCCTGCATTTTCTGTTGATTGGGAACATCTGAAAGAACTGGTTCTTCTTTATTTCCCGCAACAAATTTCCAATATCCCTTTCCTATAAGGAAATTCGTCATTCTAAACTTCCATGCTTGGAAGTTGTTCTTGTCAAGCTTTTCAGTGACAATTTGTAAAAGAGAATCAGACGCCATTACAGAACACTGCAAAAAATTCTGTCACTGCAAAAAACACAGCTTCAGCCTCACAAGGGCAAATCTGCAAAACTGACGAAAGTGGTACTTGACCACACAGTCACTTCCTAGTGATGATTTTGCATCAACAGGCAATAAGGATGATTCTATAACTCCCAATGTCTGTGCACACAGGTATACGTTGCAATTTCTACAGTAACTTTTCACCGACCTGTAGAACAGTGGTCGCACAGCATAAAACTGGGCCTTTTCCTAAGTGCATGCAGAAAACTTCCGCCTCCAAAACAGGCCCAGAAATGGCCTCAAATTAAAAAAACAGGGTCACCAAGGGCTAAATCCCCATCCCGTAGCATATACTGCCCTCTTACTTCACCGAGAAGGGCATCTCAACCTGAGACAATGCACTCTTGCACTTTCCGATTGTGCTACCTGCAGAGACTTGCTCCCAAAACAGAAGAATGAAAGCAACACTGGTCCTCTTTACCAGAACACATCGAACTTGGCTTGCTTTCTTGAGCTCCTTACCATGAACAAGGCTCTGATACCATGTCAAGATTGTGGGAGAGAAAGAAGGAGTCTCACTTGTAGCTTTCTCGCTTGCACAATGGGGGAATACACACAAAGGTGGAGGCTAAAAACAATTTTCCTCTTCTTAGTTGTGTAAGCCAAAAAGAACTCAAGTACATAGAAATAGAAGAACCCTATATATAGGTCTCAAACCAAACTCAACTAACTAAGGTGGCATACTAACTAAGCCACGAACTAGAGTAGATAAGGATAGCTATCATCTAGCTATTATTCATGGGCGGTGTACCAACCGCATCTGCAACTCACAAGTCGGTGACATAAATACACAACGGTCACACTGGCATATCATGAGTGGAGCTCGATATCTCAACAGTAATGCCATGCATGCAAGGAAGATAAAACTTAAGCAGCAATTTAATAATATGTCCAAAAATGACAGGGGCATTCAAGCATACATGACATAGATAAATACCATAGTTGACCAGTTGGCTACTATTGGGTCTAGTGTTTCATAGGATGATATGATTACAGTGACATTCAATGGGCTTGGCAAGGAGTACAAGGCATTTGATACTTCTATTTCTGTAAGAGTAGAACCCCCTGATTGGGATGAACTGCTTGCATTACTACTGCATGAAGAAGTAAAGTTGGTCTTAACACAGGTTCTAGTCATCTCAAGTTAGAGACATTGTTCTCTACTCTAGCCAATGTGGCAGAGGTGGCAGAGGCCGTGGTTCTTTTCGAGGTCAAGGAGACACTTGAAATACCTATGGACATCAACAGTAGCAGAATGCATAGAATAGCTTGAATATGCAGGGCCAACAAGGATTTGGTGGCTTTAGAGGCAAAGGGAGATCACCTAGAGGTAGAGATGGGGGAACTTGGTAGTCAAATGAGCAGTCTAATAGGGACAAAGATTATCATTATTGTGGTAGATATGGGCATATTGCCAAAGATTTTCATTTGAAGCAAGCAAACATGAAAGAAAAAGGCAGACAACATGGAAATTATGCATCTTCCTATGATTCTCATGATGATCAGGGAGATAGGTTTTTTGCTATGCAGCATGTATCAAAGAATGTGCCTAAGCAAGGCATAGATGAGAAATGGTACATAGATTCTGTTCAGATTCAAAGAGGCAGAGTGATGAAAGGCAGAGTGAAGCTACGAGCTTCCTCTCTCACACACTATATTCAAACCACACTGTATAGTGAAAGATACAACCTACGGTCATAAGACCATTCACACCAAAGGCACCGACTTATTTAATGTATCTAACTACTATGGCTAGACTAGCTGTGTCTAGCTCATGTCGGTCAACACACACTAAATGAGCTTGATATTCTAACACTCCCCCTCAAGCTCAAGACAGCATATGTACTCCAAGTAGCTGTCTAAAACCACAGAACTTATCTTTACCCAGAGACTTGGTAAAGATATCTGCTACCTGCTCATCAGTCCTCACATGCATAAGATCAACCTTTCCTGCAAGGACCATCTCACGAATAAAGTGGTAATGTACCTCTATGTGTTTTGTCCTGGCATGGTAAACTGGATTCATGGCCAGGAGTACACTACTCAGATTATCACATAACAGTTTCACTGGAGCATCAACCTGAATATCCAAGTCAGCCATAAGCTTGAGCAGCCAAGCAATCTCACATGCTGCCAATGCAGCCCCCCTGTACTCTGCCTCAGTACTAGATAAAGCAACCGTAGGCTGCTTCTTGCTGCTCCAACTGATCATGCCGCTACCAAAACCAAAGGCATAGCCACTCGTAGATCGTCTGTCAGTTGAGCATCCTGCCCAATCTGCATCTGTGTATCCAATCAGTATCAAGGGCTTATCTCTGACATAGAACAGCCCATAGTCTACAGTGGACTTAACATACCTCATGATGCGTCTAACTGCATCCAAGTGCGGCTTTCTCGGCTTTTGCATAAACTGGCTTATCAGCCCTACTGCATAGCTCAAGTCAGGCCTAGTGATGGTTAAGTAAATCAGACTGCCGACCATCTGCCTGTACATAGTCACATCTTCTACTTCAGCCCCAGTGTTCATGTCTAGCTTTACATTCTGGTCCAGAGGTGTATCCAGTGGTTTGCATTCAGCCATGCCATACTTCTTAAGCATTTCCATGGCATAGTGCTTCTGCATCAGCCATAAGCCATTTTCAGCTGGTACGACCTCAATACCCAAGAAATACTTCAGATCTCCCAGATCTTTCATGTCAAATTCAGATTTCAGCATCTTCATAGCATGCTGAATTCCCAAGTCATCATTTCCAGTGATTATCAGGTCATCAACATATATGACCAGCACTACCAAGCCACTGTCAGTCTTCTTTGTAAACAAGCTGTGATCAGCCCTGCCAACAACAAATCCAAGACTCTACAAGTAACTGCTGATCCTAGCATGCCAGGCTCTCGGAGCCTGCTTCAGCCCATACAGTGCCTTTTTCAGCCTGCACACATAATGCTGAAAATCAGGGTGCTCATACCCTTCCGGCTGAACCATGTATACATCCTCTATTAAATCACCATTGAGGAATGCATTCTTAACATCCATCTGCTGCAATTTCCAGCCTTTTGCAGCAGCCAAGGCAATAATAGTTCGTATGGTTGCCATTTTTGCAACCGGGCTGAATGTTTCATCATAATCCAAGCCATACTGCTGAGCATATCCTTTAGCGACCAGCCTTGCTTTGTACCTTTCTACACTGCCATCAGACTTACATTTGATTTTATAAACCCATTTGCAGCCAACAGGCTTTTTTCCTTCAGGCAGTGGTACCAAATCCCAAGTCTGATTTTCAGCCAAGGCTTTCATCTCTTCGTCCATAGCCATACACCAGTTTTCATCCTTTGCTGCTTCAGCATAAGTACCTGGTTCTTTGATCTCCATCACTTTTGTCATGTATGCATAATGCTTTGCAGAATAACCAGAGTACGTCAACCTGTCAACAGGGTATCTGACCCTCTGCGATCGTCTAGGCTGTGGTGCACTACTCGATTCACCTCTCTCATGAGGCGGAATGTACCTGTTTTGCCTCGTGCCTGGCGTATAGACAGTCGGAATACCAAGTTCGCTGTCTAAAGTATCACTCGACTCATAGCCCGAAGTCATTCTGCCAGGTGTCATCATACCATCCTCACTAACTTTCTCTTTTCCTTTGCTGTCCAAGACATCATGTCTCCCCCTCACTGACATACCCGTGTCAGTGGACGGTGAGCTCCTCAATCTCCCTGTCCATGGGGATACTGTCTGACTGATAGGTCCTGTCATAGCAGTGCTCTGCTGCATATCAACTGTAGAGACATGAGTGGAAGGCAAATCGGATGACACTGCAACTGGTGAGACATACCAAGAGCCCAGCTCATCAAAGATGACATCCCTGCTTACCAAAGTCTTCCTGGTAGAGGGATCATAACATTTGTATGCCTTCTTCTCCTGCGAGTATCCAATGAACACACTCTTATGCGCTTTGGGATCTAACTTTTTCCTTTTCTCATCTGGAATGTGCACATAAGCAAGACAGCCAAAGACCTTCATGTGTCTTACATCCGGCTTATAGCCATAGAGCCTCTCAAACGGTGTCATGTCATGAATGCCTGCAGTGGGAGTCCTGTTTAGAATATATGCGGCTGTCACAACAGCCTCTGCCCAATAGTAAAGCGGCATATGCTTCTCATTCATCATGGCCCTAGCAGCTTCCATCAGAACCCTGTTCTTCCTTTCAGCTACTCCGTTTTGCTGCGGAGTGTAGCTGCAGGTTAGCTGCCTACGAATGCCATTTTCAGCCAAAAAATCAGCAAATTCATTGGAGACATACTCCCCACCGCTATCAGATCTCAAGCAAGAGATGTAACACTCAAATTCCTTCTCAACCTGTGCCTTAAATTTCTGAAAAACAGCAAAGACCTCATCTTTTGTTTTCAATATGTGAAGCCAGGTATATCGACTGTAGTCATCAATGAAGGATACATAGTATCTGGAACCCCCCATAGATGCATTATGAGCTGGTCCCCAAACATCAGAGTGCACTAACTGCAGTGGTCGTGTACTCTGTCTTACATGCGTGACAAACGGCAATCGTGACTGCTTACCAAACTGGCAAGCCTCGCAGACATGACCAAAATCTGAATATTGGAATCTAGGTAGCCCTGTTACCAGCTGCTTCTTCTGCATGGTCTGCAACCTCTGTAAATTGACATGCCCCACTCTCTTGTGCCAAATCTCTAAGTCCCTGATAGTGCCAGAACCCTGAGCAAACATAGCGGAATTCAGCTCTGGCAGTGTAGCATCAAGAGTGAACATTCTTCCATTTCTGTGGCCTTTCGCGATCAACTTGCATCCATTGCCAAACTCTTCAATAAAGCAGCCATGCTTATTGAAGCGAACCTGCAAGTTCTGCTCTGTCATTTGGCCCACAGACAATAGGTTCTTCGTAATCGAAGGAACATGCAAAACATCATGAAGATTCTTCTTCCTGCCATCATGTACAACCAGAGGCACTTTGCCTTTATGCTCAATGCTATGTTGCGTGTCATCACCTGTGCATACATAGCCATGCTTTTCAGCCACCATATCCGTGAACCAATCACCATGAGGGGTCATGTGATTCGACGCCCCCGAGTCAATGTACCACACTACATCATCAGATGATTTTTCAGCAGCCTTATCTTTGACATATTGCATGGCAAACAGTCTATCACCAGAGTCATCTGCCTGACTGGACGTAGCATAATGTCCATGCTGCTTGCCCTTCTGATTTCCCTGCTTCTTCCAGCAATCCTTTGCAATATGCCCATACTTTCCGCAGTAGTGACAATCCTTGTCCTTATTTGGATTGTCTGACTGACGCTGCTGCTGCCATGAGCCTCTGCCACGGGAGTTCGATCTCCCCCTACCTCGAAAGTTGCCACTACCTCTTGCATTTGATGACTGCTGATTGCTATTACTATAGGATGCATTCTGCTGGCCTCCTCTGCCAGATCCATAGCCTCTACCACGGCTACCACGACCACGCTGATTTGAATAAAAAACTGCATCCTTATTCTTAGAGCTGCTTGACCCTGTAGCTAAGCCAAGCTTCACCTCTTCATGAATCAATAATGCAACCAGCTCATTAAAATCAGGCATCTCAGCCCGCACAGATACTGAAGTGTCAAAAGACTTATACTCCGGACCCAAGCCATTTAAGGTCACTGCAACCATATCCTCATCTTCTACCTGTGAGCCAACAGATGCGAGCTGATCTGCTAAGGTTTTAATTTCCGTGACATAGTCCTGTATGGATCTGTTCCTCCTCTCTATGTTGTTGAATTTTTGCTTCAGTTGTATCTTCCTGGCACTCGTAGTTGTGCCATAGTACCTGACCAATATGTTCCATGCATCTGCTGGGGATTTACAGTTCATGATCTGCATCACCATAGCATCCGAGATACATAATGATAGCCAATGTAAAACTCTGCGAGCTCTTTCCGTCCAAGCTCGATGTGCTCGTCTTTGATCAGCTGTAGGATTCCTATCTGGAACTTCAGGTTCAGCCTCAACACCTGTCACTAAGTCCCAGTATCCTTTGCCTATCAGAAAGTTCTCCATGCGGAACTTCCATATTGCATAATTGTTGCTATCAAGCTTTTCTCCCACAATCTGGGTTACATTATCAGTTCTATCAGCATTTGCCATGTTGCAGACCTTGCCTGACTACCTGCAAACCAAGATTTTCTTAATAGTTCAACTTCAGCCCGGAACTGTTTATGACAGTTTTCTGCAATTAATTGCAGGAAAAAAACCAGTAAATTTCAGTCAAATATCAGCCCAAACAACGTCCCAATCGGTTGATCCAACTCATAAAGACAATTGCCAATACATATGTCTGATGTTCGGTTCAGATTTAACTCCTGCAGATCCACTGCCAGGTTCCAAAAGCATGCAGTCCAAACCTGTAAACTGCAATTACAACAGCCTTTCCAAAGTCAAACTCCACCTGGATACATGTAATGCATGTTCCAAAGCTGCTAAATTGACTCCTGGTACATATGCCACTTCAGACATAAGCATAGAGACATCAGCCAGTGTATTCTTAACAAGTGCCAATGCTAACAGTTTATGTAAAGATTGCAGTCAATAAACCAGCATAACCCGCTTCAACTAGCTCAAAAAAGTCCTTAAATCAGACCATACATTTGTTTCAGTATGTCACCGTCAGTACATGACTATGTAGTGACAATACCCTGTCTATATCTGACAAGCAAGTCAACCAAAAATGTCTGCAATTTATATTCATCCCAAGAAGACAAGATTTCTTTTATTTCAGCTGCAAACTTCCAGTATTCAGTGGCTTTTGATGCTCCTCTCAACCCAAGACAATTCTAACATGCATATGACAGTATATATGTATTTCAGATGTCTGCATCTGTCACTCTGTGCTTCAGTAGAAAGCAAAATGCTTACTGCCCACTCTGTTTCAGCTCATATCAGAGCTCAACCACAAGTATTTACTCCATGTACTTCACAAAGACCTTTTTCAATAGCCATACATGCTTCTCATGACCCATTTATGGTCACCAGTGATTGCAGTAGACAGTGCAGGCCTTCAGCCCAAACAGGCGCAATCACGCTGATTGCAGACCTCTGTTTCCAGTTCCTGCTGATGAAGATGATGATGGTGATGTTGATGCCACACCCAAATGCACTCTAACCAGCCTCCTCAGGGCTCTCAAGAAGCCACAAGCTCTGATCTTGACCCTGGAGTGTGTAATGAACAAATGCTTACCTGCAGTCCACAATGGCAGCCTGTCTGCACAAAAGAAAAATGAGTCTTCACTTCCTGGAAGTAGATCTTCACTTTCTCCAACTCTCAGAGATCCACCAAGTCCTGCTCTGATACCATGTTCAGATTCAAAGAGGCAGAGTGATGAAAGGCAGAGTGAAGCTACGAGCTTCCTCTCTCACACACTATATTCAAACCACACTGTATAGTGAAAGATACAACCTACGGTCATAAGACCATTCACACCAAAGGCACCGACTTATTTAATGTATCTAACTACTATGGCTAGACTAGCTGTGTCTAGCTCATGTCGGTCAACACACACTAAATGAGCTTGATATTCTAACAGATTCATGGGTCTCTAATCATAAGACACCCCACAGAGAATGGTTTAATGAGTTGGTTGCAGGTTCTCATGGATATGTCTACACTAAGGATGATACCTAGCATGATATTCAGCAAGGTTTAGTCCCATTGCTCATGCCTAATGGCAATAAAAAGAGTCTACATGATGTGCCTCATGTACCATTGATCACTACAAAACTTTTGTCGATTGGATAGATGGCAAAGCAAAATCTACAAGTCAGCTTCAACAAGGATGGATTCTTTGTCGAAGAATATGGTAACGGGTACAAATTGATTGCTAAAGGTAAAAGGGATGGCAGAATGTTTATGTTGGATGCATCTATTCTAGAATTGAAGGCAACCATATTTGCCCATGATGATGGAGTTGTACATGATATTGAAATTTGGCATAAACGTATTGGCCATGTAAATATTCAAAAGCTAAAATCTATGTAGCAAAAAGAGGTTGTACTTGGGTTTCCTAAGTTCAAATACAATGATCTTGGATATGTATACTTTGCTTGTCAGTTTTGGAAACAAGCAAGGTTTCCTTTTATGAGACATGTCAGGAACAATTCTCGTCCATTGCAAGTTAGTACACTTGGATGTATGGGGTCTATCTCATAATGCTTCTTTTGGTGGTGCTCGATATTATGTCTCTTTCATTGATGATTTCAGTAGATACACATGGTTGTACATTATGAAACACAAAGATGAGGTATTTTATGCTTTTAAAAACTTCAAAAGCATGTTGAAAATGAATTGGGCTATTATATCTCATGTTTAAGATCATTAGGAGACGGAGAATATGTACCCAAAGAGTTTGATGGGTATCTTGCCAAATATGGTATAAAAGGACAACTTACTTGCAGTTACACACCATAGTAGAATGGTGTAGTAGAGAGGAAAAATCGTATGCTTATGGAATTGGTAAGGGAAATGCTTAATGAAAAGAGTTTGCAAAATGCTTATTGGGTTGAAGTAGCGGTTACTACTATTTATGTGCTGAATAGAACTCCTACATTCAGGATTCATTATGTAACTCCTTATGAGAATTTGTATGGGCACAAGCCTCACATTAGGCATCTTAAGGTATTTGGTTGCATTGCTTATGTGCATGTTCCTGATGAAAAGGAATAAATTGGATCCAAACGCTTTCAAGAGTGTTTTTCTGGGTTATACACAAGATAGGAAGGCTTAAAATGTTATGTACCATCCACTCATGAGACCTTGATCAACAGAGATGTAGTTTTTGACGAGTTGGCTTCATGGTATGGTAATCCTACTGCAGTGCTTTCTGATGGATTAGCCACCAGCACTACTAATGTTGAAAATTCTTCTTCAGTGTGAGTACTTCTATAAGTGGTCCTATAAGTGATGCTTCATCTGCAGTTAGATGACTGTGTAATCATACTTTCTGATGGATTAGCCACCAGCACTACTAATGCTGAAAATTCTTCTTCAGTGCGAGTACTTCTATAAGTGGTCCTACAGGTGATGCTTCATCTGCAATTAGTCCTTGGACAAGATGACTGTGTAATCATACTCCTACATCCATTGACACAGATATGTCAGTGAGGGGGGGATTGGATAAAGGAAAGGAAAAGATGTTTCATGATCTGTGACTCCGGTCCGCTTACAGTAGGATATGAATCACCTAGTAGTGAGAGTTTAGACAATGAGTTGGGAATACCTTCAATTATGACACCTAGTGTAAGGCCTAGCAGGTATGTGCCACCTCATGAGAGGCAAATTCAGAGTGAATAGCAATTAAAAAGGTATGAAAGAGTTAGAAAACTAGTTGACAAGTTTACATATAGTGGATATTCAGCCCATCATTATGCTTACATGACTAGAGTAACAAGTTTCAAAGAACCTATGAAGTTTGATGATGCAGTTGCTGATGAGAATTGGTGTGCTGCCATGGATGAAGAATATGCAGCTTTGGCTAAAAATGAAACATGGGATTTGGTCAAGTTGCTTCAAGTCAAAGTACCCATTGGTTGCAAATGGGTCTACAAAGTAAAATGCAAGTCAAATGGTTCACTAGAATGGTATAAAGCTAGGATGGTTGCACGGGGATATGCACAACAGTACAGCTTGGATTATGAAGAGACTTTCAGTCTGATTGCCAAGATGGCAATAGTGAGAACAATCATTGCATTGGCAGTGCCTAAGGACTAGAAATTATGGCAGACGGATGTTAAAAATACTTTTTTGAATGGTGAATTGCTTGAAGAAGTGTATACGGAGCAGCCTGAAGGCTATGTTCATCCTCATTTTTTACACATGTGTGTAAGCTAAAAAAAGCTTTATATGGGCTGAAACAAGCACTGAGAGCATGGAATGCTTGGATAAGTAGTTAGTTACAATAGCATGGATTTTAGATAGCTCATGCTGATCACAGTCTATTCAAGAAGAAGACAAATCATGGTTATGTTTTTCTGGTGGTTTATGTAGATGATCTTATCATCACTAGAGATAATGATCAAGGGATTGCTAAAATTAAATCATTACGACAAGTTGAATTTAAAGTTAAAGATCTTGGAGAGCTGAAGTATTTTCTTGGGATTGAAGTTATACCTACACCATAGGGTATATGGCTGTTGCAAAAACAGTATGCACATGATATGTTGCAGAATTATGCCCTTGGATCAAAATGTCAAGCTAGTAATTGATGTTGGGACTAAAATAGAGAATGCAATTATGTATAGATAGATAGTGGGCATCTTGATTTGCCTTACTATCACTCGTCCTGACTTGAGTTATTCAATGGGGCGACTGATCAATCAATTGATGTAGAAGCCTCATAAGCCACATCTAGATGTAGTCATGATGATTATGGGGTACCTGAAGAGTACTATGGATTATGGGCTGCTTTATGAGTATGGGAAATCCCTTGACTTGACAAGTTACATCGATGCTGATTGGGCTAGTCGTGCCTATGATAGGAGGTCAACCAATGGTTATGCATTTGTTTTGGGCAGCAATATGATCAGCTGGAGTAGTAAGAAATAGCCTACCATTGCTTTGTCTAGCACAGAAGCGGAATAAAAGGGTGCAGCATTAGTGGCATGTGAAGTGGTTTGATTGATGAAATTGTTAAATGAATTGGGGATACAGTTGGACAGCAAAGTCAGATTGCATTGTGATAATCACAGTAGTGTGATGTTAGCTAGCAATCCTGTCTATCATGCTAGATCCAAATGTATCAAGGTTCATTACCATTTCATTATAGAAATGGTACTTGCAAGGCAGATTGACTTATTGCATGTGAAGACCAAAGACCAATAGCATATATCTTTACCGAATCACTTGGTAAAGAGAAGTTTATCTACTTTAGACATTTACTTAGAGTTCATCAATTAGTTTGAGCTTGAGGGGGAGTGTTGAGACTTCAATCATAACTGCTCATATGTATGTGTGTGTGACCGACATTACCTATAGCTTTGTCCAGTTGTACTCATGTGTGGGACATTAAATAAGTCGATGTTGACCTAACCACACTAGTCATGGTTAGTGGTAACCTAGTTGTACTATCTCTTTTATGTTGGTAGAGATTGAATAATGAAGAAGAATGAGATGATTTGATTGCTCACTCTTTGGCTCCACTTTGTCTCTCTTATCTTTGAACAAAGTGTTCGGATACTTAATGTAGGTTGTTTGAGTTAGATATGATCAATGCCCCACCCTCATAGTAAATCATCAAAGTCTTCTCTCGGCTCTTGTGTGATGAGTGGCAAGTGAGATGATGTTTCTTCTACCCTTGGGATCTTCTCACCCCTCCTCTCCGATTCTGCTTCCTTTGTGGCTAGTCTCTTTGATCCCATGACCACTGGTTCTTTTGATCTACTTCTCGAGACCAATGAATATATTGCATCCAACCACAGTGCTACCAAGGTTTCTTCATTGCTCCTTTCTCCTACAAGAGCTAAGGGTAGGAGTGGTAAGTTCAAGGGTGGTGTGGCTTTTTCTACATATTGTCTTAGTGGTGGGAGTGGTGGTAATGGTCATGGTTGGATTAGCTTTGTCCCCTTCTCTTCAGCCCCATGGTGTCCCCCACTTGCTGAACTTCCTAATTTATTTGTTCTTTTACTAGATCTTGTTCTAGGTCGTGGTGGGTTGGGTGGAGTATCCCTGTCTACTCTCCTTTCCTCTCCTATCTACTTTGTTTCATATAGCCTAATGATAGTCCTCATTCTTCTATCTTTCCTTGGCTTGGCATTCCTATTCTACCTTTTGGGATTCCTCCATGGCCATTTCTAGAATATCCTTTTCTTTCAAGGGCATTTTTCCCTCTTTACCTTGGTTAGTGATGGCATCTTTCTTCTTCTCCCCTCTTGTAGAACCCTTATACTTTCTTTTTTCTTGGTCATCTTTTCATGGCTTTTCTCAGTTTCTAGTTTTCTCCTCTTTCTACTTTTTGATGGCTTTGAGCTCTGCTTGTTGCGCATATTTTTCCATTTTCCTTCTCTCTTCTTTGATCTTTTTGTTCGTCAACGTTCGATACTCTTCTTCTTCCCTAGGTGGTTTGTGCACTACTCTCCCCATCTTGAGATTTTACTTCTCCTATGTATTGGATCCTACTTTGCTTGTGGTATTTTTCTTTAAGGTTACTTCCTGTATTGAGGAGATTGGCATGTCCTCTTGCATGCTTGTTACCCACTATCTAACTACATTTGGGTCATTAGATCTTCCTCCATAATTGCAATTAGTACACTACCAAAAGCCACCATGGTAGCTCTTCCTGTAGCTTTTCCTCTAGTCAATTTTTGGCTTTCCCCAGTGACTTCCTTCAGACTCTAGCCTCCGTAAGTAACTTGGATGCTACATGTATTGTGTTTCTTATGTATACATTTAGGCCCACATCCTTCAAATGCCCTATGACAAAATCTTCAAAAATGGTCAAGTGGATCTTGCTCATTGCAACATTGTGGAAAGCACTCGAGAATAATGTGTGCATAAAATTGACATGTAGTTGTAAATCAGGATTGAGGATTTCCTCTAGCTTGATGCCATCATTACCCATTCCTTGCTTTGTAAATTTTATCAGACCCATAAAATCTTTTCTTTCATTTGGTTTGAAAGGTTTTAACCCTGATGTAAAGAAAGTGAAAGAAAATCAAAAGACATAGGGCAAAGCAGAAAAAGGTGGCCTAACAAAAAAAATAGGAGGAAAAAGGCCAAAAGCATAGGAGCAACTTTAAAATTCTAGGGCAAGTGCAAAAAGGGAAAAGCACATTTTAAATATAAAAGTGCACCCTAAATTTTTGTAAAAGAGCACTAGGCTCCCCATTGTGCAATTTGTAAATTTAGATGAGCTTGGGTGAAGGAAGAATGTAAATAGGAAAGGAATGGAGAAAGAGAACTTAGGCTAAAATGGTTGGTTATGTTAAAAACAGATGGGCACCCAAGGAGGAGGTAGAATATAATAAAGACAAAAAGACAATAACACCCAAGGAGGAGGTAGGACATAATAAAGTCAAAAAGACAATGAAGAGGATCATTCTTGTGTGTGGACAAAAACTAGCTCTCTTCTTCTTCTTCTTCTTCTTCTTCTTCTTCTTCTTCTATAGAGCCAACAGATTCAAGAATCATGACTTGACAATGTACAAAATATTGCAAACACTGACCATTAGTCCCTTATCCTACTAATGACCTGAATTAGCTAACTAAATATGCTATCCCTCAGACCCCACATCTAGAACGCAATAGATACTAGAAATATGAACCATCAAGAGTGGTTGTCACATGTACGAAGAAGCTGCAATTATTTGAAACTAATCAAAAAGAGTGTGATCTACATTGCTTCCATTGAGCTCGCACACCACATAAACACTTGGAGTGTACTAGAAAAGAAAAATTCCTGATGTTGCACATTGCACATCGATAAGCACCACTCGAGCATTTGAGTGCATGTAACATTGAGGATTGTTTTGAATAACAAGAAACTCCCAAAAAATAATATAAGGCAGTGAACCCACTAATAGGAGGAGACCCCTAGACACCAGATGAGTGACCAAGAAAACCAATCACGAAAGACTGATAGGCTTGAGTCATTGAGCCACTTAGGAAGTAACAAAGATCGGCAAGATTAGGGATGCAACTTTACCTGATTTGATCATCCTAATTGATACCTAGTTGCTCAGGAAACTATCAACATGTTAGGAACTAGCACCAATCTTGGAGAAAATGAACTCGACTCGAGGAAATTCCCCCACAGCTGATATCTAGCAACTTGTAAACCAATATGACATGCAAACCAAAATGGTGCATCATGATAGATCGGCCTAGGAGATCATAGCCGATCTTGAGGAAGAGAGAAAGTTGGCAAGAAAAGTGCTACAAAGCATAGCTGCCTACAACCAAGAGCATTGAGCTTAGCAGCTAAGACAAGACATAGAAATGTATGAGGTCTAATGTATCTTGGCTCTCACCAATAGAACTAGGGCATGACCAAATACTAAGAGGGAGAGAGAACTAGAGACGGATTTTACACTAAGTGAGATTCTTTACAAAAAGAGAGTCTTAGGTAATACAACAATAGAGCAAACTGGAGTAGCCCTAGTAACTGTTGAGATATCGAGCTCCACTCGTGATACGCCAGGGTGACCGTTGTGTATTTATGTCACCGACTTGTTAGTTGCAGATGCGGTTGGTACACCGCCCATGAATAATAGCTACATGATAGCTATCCTTATCTACTCTAGTTCGTGGCTCAGTTAGTATGCCACCTTAGTTAGTTGAGTTTGGTTTGAGACCCATATATAGGATTCTTCTATTTCTTTGTGTGTGAGTTCTTTTGGCTTACACAACTAAGAAGAGGAAAACTGTTTTCAGCCTCCACCTTTGTGTGTATTCCCCCATTGTGCAAGCAAAAAAGCTACAAGTGAGACTCCTTCCTTCTCTCCCACAATCTTGACATGGTATCAGAGCCTTGTTCGTGGTAAGGAGCTCAAGAAAACAAGCCAAGCTCGCGGTGTTCTGGTAAGAGGAGTAGTGTTGCTTTCGTTTTCTGTTTTGGGAGCAGATCTCTGCAGGTAGCACAGCTAGAAATTGCAAGAGTGCATTGTCTCAGGTTGAGACGCCCTTCGCGGTGAAGCAAGAGGGCAGTATATGCAAGACCCTGTTTTTTTTATTTGAGGCCATTTCGGGGCCTGTTTTGGAGGCGGAAGTTTTCTGCACGCACTCAGGAAAAGGCCCTGTTTTATGCTGTGCGACCACTGTTCTACAGGTCGGTGAACAGTTACCACAGAAATTGCATCGTATGCTTGTGTGCAGAGACATTGGGAGTTACATAATCATCATTGGTTCCTGTTTATGCAAAATCATCACTAGGAAGTGACTGTGTGGTCAAATACCACTTTCGCCAGTTTTGCAGATTTTTCCTTGTGAGGGTGAAGCTGTGTTTTTTGTAGTGACAAAATTTTTTGCAGTGTTCTGTAATGGCGTCTGATTCTCTTTCACAGATTGTCACTGAAAAGCTTGACAAGAACAACTTCCAAGCATGGAAGTTTAGAATGACGAATTTCCTTATGGGAAAAGGATTTTGGGAATTTGTTGCAGGAAATGAAGAAGAACCAGTTCTTCCTGATGTTCCCAATCAACAACAAATGCAGGCATTCAAAGCATGGCATGAGAGAGCTAGGAAAGTTATGTACTGGTTGTCTATCAGTATTTTAGACTCTATGATTGTGCATATTTAGGATGCAAGTACGCCAAAGGAGGCATGGGATACTTTGTCAAAAATGTATAGCACAAATACGCAAGCTAGGAAAATGCAGCTCAAGCAAGAGTTGCACAATGTGCAAAGAGAAAATATGAGCATCAATGACTACCACATGAAGATGAAGAAGATTGCAGATGCACTTGCTTTCATTGGGTCGCCAGTGGAAGATGATGATTTAGATTTTGTGACCTTAAATGGTCTAGGAAAGGATTATGCACAGTTCTGAACATCCATTTCCATCCGTGAAAGATTTCCTGATTTTGAGGAGTTGATTGCTCTTCTAATTTCTGAGGAGCAGAGAAATGGTTGTGCATCTTCTTCAGGAGGAACTTCAAAAGAAGATGTCTTCTACTCAAATGCTGGAAGAGGTAGAGGCAGATGTAGAGGAGGCCGATTCGGAGGCCGTGGTAGAAATCAGAATATGCAGCAAACTCAAGAAAACCAGTCCTATGGAGGAGGACGTGGTAACTCTAGAGGCAGGGGGAGCCAAAGAGGTCGTGGTGGATGGCAAAGAGGCCAAAATGCAAACAGTAATGTTGAATGCTACTACTGTGGTAAAATGGGTCATATGGCTAAAGACTGCTATAAAAAGCAGAATGACATCATGAATGGAAAACTGCAACAAGGGAATTATGCATCTTCTAGTAGACAGGGTGATGACAGAAATGAGCATTTATTTATGGTGCAGCACATGAAAAATTCTGTGACAAGTGCAGAAGAAAGCAACGATGTATGGTATGTTGACTCAGGTGCATCAAACCACATGACAGGTCATGCAGAATGGATGGAGGATGCAAGGAAAATGGAAAAACCAGGATTTGTGGAGACTGGTGATGATACTGCACATCCTATTGTGCAGATTGGAAAATTCCATTTGTCTATGCAAGATGGGAAAAAGAAATACCTGTCTGATGTATTTCATGTCCCGAATATCACCAAGAATCTGGATTTTTTTGGTCAAATGGTTAAGCAGGGCTTGCAGGTCAGATTTAATCCTCATGGATGCTTTGTTGAGGATATGAAAAATAAAGGTCTCTTGATAGCAAAAGGAAAGAAGAAGGGAAGAATGTTTACGTTGGATGCAGACATGCCTGAATTGAGTGTAGCAATGTTTGCACATGGGACCGGTGTAGTTGCAGATATTGATATCTGGCATAAACGCATTGGTCATGTTAATGTACAGCGACTTAAATCAATGCAGGCCCAAAATATTGTTGCAAGATTGCCCAAATTCAAGGTTGCAGAAATGCATAAGGTATGTGAAGCCTATCAATTTGGAGAACAGGCAAGGAAACCATTTCTTAGACATGTTCAAGAGAGTGAGAAGCCATTGGAATTAATCCACTCTGACGTGTGGACTACTAAAGCTGCATCTCTTGGCGGCTATCATTATTTTGTCAGTTTTATTGATGACTATAGCAGAAAAGTTTGGGTGTATTTTATGAAAAAGAAAAGTGAAGTTTTTGGGCATTTCAAAACTCTTAAAGCTATGGTTGAAAAAGAAACAGGCCTGCAAATAAAATGCCTAAGGTCAGATGGAGGGGGAGAGTACCTCTCAAATGAGTTTGCAAGGTTCCTGCAAGAGCATGGCATAAAGCATCAATATTCATGCAGTCATACCCCACAACAAAATGGAGTTGCAGAAAGGAAAAACATGCATATTGGAGAGGTATCTCGTGCCATGCTCAACGAAAAAGACTTGCCAGATTTTTACTCGGCTGAAGCAGTTGCTACGGTAGTCTATATAATGAACAAGAGTCCCACTGCAGCAATACATGGGATGACTCCAGAGGAGAGGTATACTGGTAGGAAACCAGATATTTCTCATTTGAAAATTTTTGGTTGCATTGCCTATGTACATGTGCCAGATGAGTTGAGATCCAAGTTGGATCCAAAAGCTGAGAAGTGCATATTTATTGGTTACTCTCTGCAGCAAAAAGAGTATAGATGCCATAACCCTTCTACTCGTAAGTTTACAGTGAGTAGAGATGTTGTTTTTGATGAGATGAGTAGCTGGTATAAACCAGTAAATGTGATTGATGATGTAGATGCACAAAATGGTAATGCTGCACAGAATTCACAGCAGCAGTCACAAAATATTAGTGGACCTGGAGTGTCCTCTAGCAGTGGTTCACATTCTTCGCCATGGACAGGCAGATTGAGATCAGGAGAATCTTCTCAAAGCAATGTAGATAGTGGTATTCAAGTATCACGAAAAGGAAAAGAGAAGGTAGATCAACCCATGTTTGATGTGAATCCAGGTCACTCTTATGTGGATGGTGAATCCAGTGGCTCAGAACAGAGCATTGATGATGAGTTGGGTATTCCTTCTATTGTTACACCTAGAGTAAGGAAGACCAGGGATGTTTTGAGAGCATCTGGGAGTGAATCTACTTTGTGCAGGTCTACGAGAGCTAGGTATCCTGTGGATAGGCTGAAATATGATGGATTTACAGCCATTCACTATGCATATATGGTCAAAGTGATACAGGAACTAGAACCCACTTCTTTTGAGCAAGCCATGGGAAAAGAAAAATGGGAGAAAGCCATGGATGAAGAAATGGATGCCTTGGAAGCAAATGCTACATGGGAGTTAGTACCTTTGCCTAAAGGTAAGAATGCAATTGGCTGTAAGTGGGTTTATAAGGTGAAGCACAATGCAGATGGTTCTGTGAACAGATACAAGGCAAGATTAGTAGTCAAGGGGTATGCACAAACATATGGCATTGATTATGAAGAAACATTCAGTTTGGTTGCAAGGATGGCAACCGTAAGAGCAGTCATTGCTATGGCTGCATCAAAGCAATGGTCTTTACATCAAATGGATGTAAAGAATGCCTTCTTGCATGGTGATTTGCAAGTAGAGGTATATATGGAGCAGCCACCAGGTTATGTGCATGCTGTTTATCCTGAGTTTTTTTGCAGGTTGAAGAAAGTCTTGTATGGCTTGAAGCAAGCACCTAGAGCATGGTCTGACAAGATAGGGCAGTATCTTGTCACTATTGGCTTTTAGATTTCGAAGGCAGATTTCTCACTTTGTGTGAGAAAAACAAAGAAAGATATCATGCTACTTGTCATTTATATTGATGATTTGATTATGACAGGTGACAGTGATGAAGATATCCTTAATGTGAAAATGCTATTGAAGCAGAAGTTTGAGATGAAGGATTTGGGAGAGATGCGTTATTTCTTGGGCATTGAGGTGATTAGATCACCAAGTGGGATATAGCTCTTGTAGAGGCAGTATGGATTGGACATGCTGTCCAAATATGGGATGATAGGTTGTAAGCCTATTTCAGTTCCTTTGGAGCAGAATGTGAAGCTGAGCACAGATGCAGGTGAGCTTCTGGAAGACCCTACTATGTATAGACGCATAGTAGGAAGCTTGATTTATATGACTATTACCAGGCCAGATTTGAGCTATGTTGTTGGATTGGTAAGTCAGTTTATGCAGGCTCCAAGGAAACCGCATTTGGATGTGGCTAGACGCATACTCAGGTATGTGAAGTCCACATTGCAGTATGGACTATTTTATGAGACTGGGGTTCAGATACAGTTGGATGGATACACTGATGCTGATTGGGCTGGTAGCATTTCTGATAGACGATCTACCAGTGGATATGTGTTCTCTTTTGGGAGTGTTGCAGTCACTTGGAGCAGCAAGAAACATCCTACAGTTGCCTTGTCCAGCACAGAGGCTGAGTACAGGGGTGCAGCAATGGCTGGATGTGAGGTAGCTTGGTTGCATAAGCTACTTTATGATATGCATCAGCCTACAGATGGGCCAGTTGTCATTTATTGTGACAACGTGAGTAGTATACACTTGGCAAATAACCCAGTTTATCATGCTAGAACAAAGCACATTGAGGTGCATTATCACTATGTGCGAGAGAGGGTTTTACTAGGTCTTATTGATCTAGTTTATGTCAGCACAGAGGATCAGGTAGCTGACATATTCACGAAGGCATTGGGCGCAGAGAAGCTACGCAAGTTCAGAGACCTGCTTGGTGTGCAGGAATTGGGATTGAGCTCGAGGGGGAGTGTTGAGATATCGAGCTCCACTCGTGATACGCCAGGGTGACCGTTGTGTATTTATGTCACCGACTTGTCAGTTGCAGATGCAGTTGGTACACCGCCCATGAATAATAGCTACATGACAGCTATCCTTATCTACTCTAGTTCGTGGCTCAGTTAGTATGCCACCTTAGTTAGTTGAGTTTGGTTTGAGACCCATATATAGGGTTCTTCTATTTCTTTGTGTGTGAGTTCTTTTGGCTTACACAACTAAGAAGAGGAAAACTATTTTCAGCCTCCACCTTTGTGTGTATTCCCCCATTGTGCAAGCAAGAAAGCTACAAGTGAGACTCCTTCCTTCTCTCCCACAATCTTGACAGTAACTACGTTGCTATCAGGGCTAGGAATCACCCCAAACTCTAAGAGCCAAACTAAGATACCTATGGTTGCTAAGAAACTCGACAAGTATCAGTTCGACAATAACCTATACAGCTTTGAAGAGCACTTTGAGCAAGTATGCAAGGCAAATAGCCTCATAGACCTTGCTCAACGTGCACAAGCTTTTGGACTTTGCCTTGGAGACAAAGGAAGGATGTGGCATACTAGCTTAGATAATGTCGAACATAATAATTTTAACAACCTCAAGAATATATTCAT
Organism: Lygodium microphyllum; assembly: GCF_053477565.2. Classification (NCBI taxonomy): domain Eukaryota; kingdom Viridiplantae; phylum Streptophyta; class Polypodiopsida; order Schizaeales; family Lygodiaceae; genus Lygodium; species Lygodium microphyllum. The sequence goes on from NC_141142.1 coordinate 160,034,140, forward strand.
CAGGAGACTCTCTAAGGTAGGATACTCTGATAACCTCATTGTCAAATTGATGAATGTTAGCCAAAGGGACAAGGAGATTATTCAAGACTACATGACTCACATGTGGAGTCTCTTTAAGAGAATCCCAGTGGTAGAACAACCTAACAAAGGAGCAGTCTCCATTGTATTAAAAAACAGAATTCGAAGCGAATAGATTTATAAGGCCTTGGTGAGCAACTTGAACCTACAGAGGGATGTGCTAGCTAGGGTCTTTGACAAAGCCATACATGTGGATGACTTGCTTAAGGAGAGAAACTCAAGAGTGACAACTCAAGATAGCACTATCTTTAGATCCTCTAAGAGAGCTATAACCATCAGCAAAAGATACAACAAGAGCACACAAGACAAGGGAAAGAGTGTTAGGAGTTAGACATGAAGTTGGAGTTGGCTAAGCTTCAAGAGATGATGAGAAGGCCCACACACAACCTCACATGTAATGCATGAATTGCAAAGGGAATCACCTTCCAATCGAGTTCTTGGATCCATTGAGACAATGTGCTAATAGTAGTAGGTCTGACCATGGTGCAATGCATTGCAAATTGCCGAGATGATTCCCATATATGCAATTGTATAATCCCTGTGTTACCTAGGGAATATGCCTCCAAATTTTGGATGGGGAGCTCCATTAGCTCTCCCAACATCCAACACTCAAAGCTAGTCATCCCTAGGATGGATGTAAACCCTATACGGATACCCAGACCACCTGAACACCTGGACCCATTATGGTGATGCATCCACTGAGCAACACTTTGATACATTACGCAGAGGAGCTGAATGAGGAAAAAGTGTACATAAACCCTTACATCTCATAAGACAAAGAGAGTAATCCCATCTTAATGGATTTTATACTAGTGTCAATGATGGAATTAGGCAAGGGAAGATGCAGAGGTCTAGGAATCAAGAATCCATTGCATGTTGGACTTGTGGTCACCTCGGTCAGATCTCATCTCGTTGCCCCAAAAGGGAGCAAGCCAATCAAGACAAGGCAGACCTAAGATGTCTAGAGTGTGGGATGACACACTTGTACGTCAAGTGCCCTAGACAAAAAACCTCCATTAGTTTGGTAATCATGCCATCTATACCATTGGGGTTGTTTGGAGTTGAGACACTTGATGGTGAGGCCACACTGATTCCATTGAATGTCATGACCCAAGCACAAACTAAGCAGGCTAGTATTTCATTACTTGGACCTAGTAAAACCTTGATATAGCTTCAATAGGGAAGAAGAGCCATGGAGGAAGGAGAAAGAGGGCTAAGGTAAAGGTTATGCTCAAGATAGACAATACCACCACATTAGCCAAGGGGAATCAAGTCATAGATGAAAAAGTGAAAACATCTAATCCTAAAATAGTAGAATAGGGGAGTGCCAAGAGATTGGGGATTATCTAGGCCCAAAGTACCAATTGGAAGTGGTAGATAAGGTCAAGGAGTGGGTGAGAGAAGCCCAAGAGAACCTAAAGGATGGTTAACCCATAATTGAAGATGAGATTGATGAGTTCTCTATAAGCACACTAGTCTTGCCTACGTGAGTAAGATCAAGAGATGCATTTGCACCCATGTAGCACCGCAAAGACAAAGCCTAGATACCATAGGTAGACAAATTACCCAAAATCATTGGCAAAAGAGCATAGAGCCTAATAAAAACCAAGTGGTTGGCAATATACTCATGATAGTGATATCAATCCATGTGAATCTATCTCCAGGAGAATCCAATGCTATGGCAAGTGCTGAAAAGCAGTGGGGTAGAAGGACATGACAAGCCTGGGGACCGGACCAACTTGGCTAACCACGATGAAACAACACATATACCAAGCTTAACCCTAAACTCAATACCTAAGTCCTTGCACATAAATGTTTTTTGGGAAGGCACAAAAATACACACAGTTTTACCCATCATAGCATTAGGAGACGCCATGAGAAAGGGAATCATAGATATGGGAGTAGGAGTTAGTGTACTTAGCCATATAGTCTTGCAGGCTTGAGGTAACCCACCTATGGAGACTATAATATTTAATGTTACTCTGGCTAATGCAGTGAAGATTATACCATTTGTAGTATTGAAATATTGACCCTTGAAGATAGCACGAGTTTAGTTCTCATTGAACTTCATTGGACTACGATATCCTACTAGGTTGACCATGGATGCAAAACACACAAGTGATAGAAGATTGGGGCAACTGTCTAATATTTTTAGGCAATAGATCAAAATTTGTGAGGGTTGAGATGGACACTCGAAAGACCATGTTGATCGACCTTGATGCCATCTCTGCTATCTTGAAAGAAGAGTCACAAGTTAGGAATTCCTATGGGCCACTAATGAAGTATATTTCTTGGCCTGAGGATGAGTGAGATTGGATGCATGTGTTAGCCACCATCAATTCACCATTCTTAGATGATAAGGAGGATTATTGAAGGGGATGCAATGGGAGTGGAGAAGGAGAAGAGGAAGATGTGGGAGAGAATAGCACATGCAATGTAGGTGCTGTCAAGAATGATATGATAGCCTTATTGCACTATCTCATATATATGAATAAAGAATATGGGCGGTCACTGTACATGGGCAGGCCCAAGGGCGTTTTACCCCAACAACCTCCCACTAAAAGGCCAATGGGCTAGGGAGTGAAAAAACAAAGAAAAAGGAAAAGAGACAAGGTGAGAAATCATGACATCTCACCCAATGCCCAATCGAAAAGCGAGCTGTGCAGAGTCAAGCATCCTCGAGTCCATGACATCCAGGAGAGACAAGCAATCCCGCAGATCCATACAATGGAGCAATCCAAGAATGCTTCTCATGAAGCAAGCAGAACTCATGAGTGCAAGGCTGTAATGCATAAGCATCAGAGTAGCGCATAGCATCGACATGGGACATAGGAGATAAGTAAGAGCACATAGACTCTCCAAATTCAATCATAGAAGAAGGGCAAGCATCTTGGACACATGTCAAATAGGGTCTCAAGATAGTACACGGCCTCATTGAAGCGGAAGAGTGACATACAGTTGTAGCATCAACCATAAAGCGCACTGAACGTGCATCAAGAGGTTTGAGAGATGTTTACATCTCATAAAAGACAGCATGATGCCTGCGTATAATTTTATGGGCATCCAAATCCCATAACTTGTAAGCCTAAAAGTCACCATCTCCATAACCAAGAAGGATACATCTGCTTGACATAGGTATATCTGGCATACATACAAATGCTTGGAAACCAAACATCCTCAAGTAATCATAGAAGGGTCTCATGCCACTCCATGCCTCGTGTGGTGTAATACCATCCAAAATCAGACATGACATCCTATTGAGCAAGTAGACCACCGTCATAAGGGCCTCAACCCAAAAGCCATAAGATAACCTGGTTGTGGTAAGCATAGAAGCAACCTTTGCCTATAAAGTCAGGCACATGCCATGAGAAATCCCATAATATTGTGGGCATAAGAAATCAATGCCAGACTGCTGTGACAATAGGACTAAAAGCTGGGAGAGATAGCATGACTCTCATAATCCATTTGCAAGCACCTAGGCATGCAACCAACATAATCCATAAACCTATCAAGCATAACTGTGGCATCCTCAATCCATAGCAAGGGAAAAGCCCAAATATGATGGGTAGCATGATCCACAAGGTCACAATATATGACGCTCCACCAAGTGAGTGGGAAGGCATAGATCCATATACTACAACATGGACAGGATCTAGAGGAGCATGACTCACATGATTGCCATAAGCCAAGGGGGACTCTGCAAGACCAAGAGTACAATCAAGGCAAGCATCAAGATCTACATGTGACATAGGAGGCAACAATGAGTCTGAACGAGACAAGATCTCCATCTTTTTGTGGTGCATATGGCCTAGGCGATAATGCTATAACAATGCACGTGGTATCCAAATAATTGCAACCATAGAATCTCCCACATGAGAGACATGCACTGGGTAATGAGAACCAACTCTAGAACCTCTTGCCAAAACCAAGCAACTACGATAGATCTTCCATGACCTATCCTGAAGAGAAACAGTGAAAGGTGAGAAGGATCAAATCTTGCACTCGAGAGCTATGGTGGGAGAGCAAGAGCAAGAAAGAGAGAGACAAGAAATGGGAACTCCAACAGTCACAATGTGTGATTGGACCTTTCTTTATTAAAATTGTTACTAAAAGAATAAAGAATAAAGTGACAGTGAGACTGGCGCTCGCCACCTACAGTGTGCAGTGGCGGTGATTGATAGTGTAGCAATACATGGGCGGCTAGGCGGAGGCGCCTTTACCCCCAACAACCTCCCACTTAAAGGCGAATCTGCCCTAGTGAGGAGTGAAAAGAAAAAAGAAAAAGACAGTACAACGTGTACACATGTACAACAGTTTGAGGAAAGTCGTCATCTCATGTACACTTAAAGGCAAATCTACCCTAGTGAGGAGTGAAAAGAAAAAAGAAAAAGACAGTACAACATGTACACATGTACAATAGGATGAGGAAAGACTCATCTCATCCCATGCCCATCAACCTCCTGAGGAAGGCAAAGCGCTCTATAGAGAGGATTTTTGTGAGTAGATCTACAGGATTCTGGCCAATCAAGATCTTAACAAGGTCAACAGACTTGTCCTCAACGACCCCACGTATATGATACCTCACCTCAATGTGTTTTGTCTTTGCATGGAAGACCGGATTCTTGGCTAACTGAATAGCACTCATAGAATCTGAATGCAGTGTAGGGATAGCATCAATACCAAGGTCAACAACCAAACAACCTAACCAAATGGCCTCCTTGCAAGCCTTAGTGGCTGCAACATACTTGGCCTCTATAGTAGAAAGGGCCTGCATTTTTGCACCTTGGACATCCAAGAAACAGCACCTCCAGCATAGGTGAATACATGGTCAGAAGTGGACTTCCTACTATCTGCATGTCCTACATAATTAGAGTCAGTGTACCCCACGACTCTTGTATCATGGCTGCCATAGCATATGCACATATTTGCAGTGTCCTTTAGGTACCTCATGATACCCTTCACGGTACCCCAATGCTTCTTGCCAGGTGTAGCCATATAGCGTGCCACAACACCAACTGCAAAGGCAATATCTGGACAAGTGGCGATCATGGCATACACAAGATTGCCCACTACAGATGCATAGGGAATCTTGGCCATCTCGGCCCTCTGCTCATTTGTCTGTGGACAATCAGCCTATGATACCTTCACATAAGAAGGCAATAGATAGTCGATAGGCTTTACATCTTGCATGTGGAAGCACTCAAGGACTTTATGAATGTACTCCCTCTGTGACAAGTAGAGGAGTCCTTGATGCATGTTACGTCTAATGCACATACCAAGTATGTGAGAGGCATGTCCCAGATCTTTCATCTCAAAGCTCTTTTTGAGCTGAGCCTTAAGAGCATCTAGCTCATCATGAGCTTTCCCTGCTATCAGCATATCATCCACATAGAGTACCAAAATCAATAAAGAACCATCACGGGCTTTCTTTGTGTAAAGACACGGATCCATAGCACTCCTGCTGTAGCCCTGTGAGACTGCATAAAGGCATCAAACTTATGATACCACTCCCTAGGTGCTTGCTTCAAGCCATAAAGACTTTTCTTCAATTTGCACACTAGGTGCTCCCTGCCAGGTTCTACAAAGCCCTTAGGCTACTCCATATAAATCTCATCATACAAGTACCCATGTAAGAAAGCTATCATGACATCCATGTGGTATAAATCCAAGTCAAGCTGAGCAACCAAAGCCAAGACTAAGCGCGGGGTGGTCATCTTAACCATAGGTGAAAAGATCTCATCAAAGTCCACACCATGCTCCTGCTTAAAACCCATTGATACCAATATACCCTTGTATGCCGGCTTGGAGTGTCCAGGAGTACTTTTCAGCTTGTACACCCACTTGCATGGCAAAGCCTTCTTGCCCAAATCCCAAGTCTCATTCTTATGCAAAGAGTCTATCTCAGACTACATAGCCCTCTCCCAGGAGTGAATGTCACCCCTGCACATAGCCTCATCATAAGTAAAAGGCTCTCCTGCATCTGTAACCAAGACGTAATGCATTGAGGGCTGAAATCTATCAAGTGGACGTCTATCTCTAGTAGACTGTCTCATAGCAGGCTCTACTGCCTGCCCAGTTGCCTCTCCAACACCCTGACCATGAGCATCTGCTACAGCTGTAAGCTATCAAACTGGCTGTGCGGGAGCTCTCCGCTCCTCCTAAAATATGACCCTACGGATCTCAACAACTCTCTTAGGTTGCCTATGCAATCTTATCTTCATGGAAGACTACATCATGAATGCGGATGAATTTCCACGCCTGCGGATCCCAAAGATGCCAACCCATCTCGCCTGCATCCTCATAACCAAGGAAAATGCATTTGACACTCTTAGGATCCAGCTTACTTCTCTTGTCCTTGGGCACATGGCAAAATGCCTCACATCCAAAGACACAGAGATGCGCATAAGAGGGAGGCTTTCTAGTCCACACCTGCTCTGCAACCTGGAAATCCAAACCACTAGAAGGTGATCTGTTTATGATATGCACAGCTGTACTGACTGCCTCAGCCCAAAAACTTTGTGGTAGGCTTGCATGGCTAAGCATACTGCGTACATACTCATGGATGGTTCTATTCATCCACTTAGCCAAACCATTCTGGGGGGGTGTAGGGGGTGGTCAGCTGATGCTTAATACCCCTCTCATCACACAACTACTCAAAAGCATGTGAGACATACTCACCCCCATTATCTATCCTTAGGCATTTTAGCCTATACCCAGACTGGTTCTCAACCAATGCAAGCCATCTTTGAAACACAGCCAAGACATCGGATTTCAGCTTAATGGGGATAAGCCCAAACTTTTCATGAAAAATCATCTATGAAAGTAACAAAATACTTGGCACCACCCATAGACTGACAAGGCATGGGCCCACAGACATCCAAATGTACCAATGTCAAGGGCTCACTCATGCGTGGCCTACCAGACTTCTTATGCATAGAACTAGTCTGCCTGCCATAAAGACAATGCTCACATGAATCAAAACATGCATAATCAAGGGGTGGTAAGTACTGCAAACTAGAAAGCATTTTCATTTCCTTCAAAGACATATGGCCCAAACGGGCATGCCAAAGAGATACGTGTGGGATAGAACCCACAGACAAAACATGATAAGGGAAGAAGTGGATACAAGCAAGGGATAGAGGCTGCCTACCTTGGCACCTCTCGCAATCACAAGTCTGCCACGAGTGATCTTCCATGCAGAGTCTCCAAAAGATACATGATAACTTGCGTCATCAAGCTGTCCAACTGACATGAGACTGCGTGTCAAAGAATGTACATGATGTACATTCTGCATAACAAAAATGTTGCTAGAAGGAAACTACAGCCTAATATCACCAATGCCCACAATATTAAGAGAGCTGTCATCGCCCAAGCGCACAGAACCCGAAATAGTACGGTATGAATGAAACCACTCTCGACAAGGTGTCACATGAAAGGACGCACCTAAGTCCAAGAGCCAACATTGTGCATTCATAGAGTGTATCTCTGTCATCTGTGAAGCACTAGAAGAAGCTGTAAGAATATAATCATCATCAACATCCTTAGGCTGCATAACATTGATCTCTTCAATTTTAACACTGGACTTTGCAGGCACTATGCTGCGATCAGAAGACTTATCCTGCACTTTGTCTTTCCCCTTATCTTTGCACCTTTCATTGTGCAGTTCATGGCATTGTGGCCTAGTATGGCCCTTTTTCCCACAATGGTGACAAGTAACATATGCATTCTTGCCACGTGATTTTCTATGTGACTTCCTATGAGACTTGGACCGAGATTTCTGAGAATCCCGTCCACGGCCCACTGCCACTGCCATGTTTTCCATACCCATCATTCTTGCCTCTAACTGTCATAGCATGTGACATACGAGATGCATCCAAATTCTTACGATTAACCTCTTCTTGCAGAAGAGCACTCTCAACATCAGATAATTTCAAGGTAGCAGTAAAGGCACATAATACAGTGTGGAATACATCCCATGACTCGTTAAGTGTACCAAGCAAGAAAAGAGGGGTGACATCCTCTGCAAAAGTGATATCTTGCGAGCAAAGTCAAGTTCTTGAGTATAGCATGGAATTGGCTCAAGTGAGCAAACATAGTCACATTCTCCTTCATGCGCAGATCCATAAGTTGCTTCAGCCAATACATCTAACTCGCTGGACTTTTCTTGTCATAGAGATTCTTAATTTTATCCCACAACTGCCATGCACTCTATTCTTCCTCAAATACATTGTAATGAACATGTTCTGTGAGAGGTAATACAATAGTGGACTTGCATAACTCATCAAGCTCAAGCCATTCCTTATCTGGCATAGTTGCAGGCGGCTGCCCGCTGAACCCCAATGGTTTGATCTGTGATTTCTACACCAATAACTACCAAATCTGGCTCTTCCAATAAGATTAATTTGTACCATCAAGCTTAGTAATGTTGATTATAGCATGATCAATGGAAGAACTCGCCATAATGCAGGCTGGAAGACTGTAGAAGTTCAAAACTGCTTGTTGTTTACTGTAGAAAATGACAAAAAAATCACCAAAATCGAGAGAAAATGGCAAGAAAAGTGTAACCAAAGCTGCTGCCCACCAAGTACTAGTGAAAGTACATCATTTCAAAATATTTTAGCATAAAAAATCCATGTCAGTTTGGAGTTATATGCTTGCTGTAATAAATGACAATAGGGTGCTATGAGAGTCAATTGCTGACCAAATCACTGCACCAAGTCAATAAATGATAGCCAAGGCATGGCCATCCATAAATGGGCATAAATCAGCACCAAATAGTCATCAAGACCCTGAGAAAACACCCAAACATGTCACCAAAGAAACCGTTAGTGAGTAGGCATACCCCCTGGACAGTAGGAAAAATTATACATAACACTGGCAAGACCTAACACCAGTAGGTGTATGCTCACAAGAGTCCAAAGCCCAAGCTTAGGTCAAAAGCAACTCCAAGATATCAGTGCATGAACCATGCATCATTTAAGTGTAAGAGATCCCAAACTCTCAAGTATCTGCAAAATGCTCAAAATAGCATAAACTTCCTGCTCAATGTCAGTCAAGCATACAAGATGCTCCCACTAGCTCAAAAGGCAGATAAACGAGCTCAACAACTCAAGCAAACCAAGTCAAAGTACCAAAGACAAGTAACCAAGATAATGCCTCAATAGCATCCAAGGTCGTAATGGAAAAAGCCAAGTCGTAACGGAAAAATCCAAGTCAATGTCCAATCGCTCAAGGGAATACTCAAATGAATGTCGAGACGAGTTCAAACAACTGCCATCCATAGCCAAAGCATAAAGCATTCACCAAGACATCATAACTTGTACTGGGTAGCCTAGGCATAAACCATGTCATAGATGAAATGCAGCTGCAAAGAAGTGATAGTCAAACCCAAATCGAGCTCTAATCTCAGCTCAAAAGCATTCCGGAGCATAAACAAGACATGTAGCATAGTCCAAATATATCATGACATCATACCGAGTAGCCCGGAGCACCCCGTGACCAGTAGGCATAACCCAATTGTAGCATAAATAGCTTCAGCCCTGAAGTTTCCAGCAATACATAACCTCTGTAAACTAAGCAAATCAGTGCTCAATCCAAGCTCAAATCCATAGGCAAACCATAGGCATACATTCCCGTATGTATAGGCACCAACCGGGCATAATCGGACATCAAATGCCAAGACCTATAAGCATAAAATTGAAGTAACAGGTGGCTACCCTATTTTGGAAAAATTTGGGATTGTTCAAAGTTGTCAATGGCTGAGGTAAATCAGCTCCAAATGCGTCTCACATAAGAGGCATAATATCCACAAGTGATCTGGTATCAATAGATATCAGTAGAAGCATCGCATAAGCCATAGGCATACAAATACATGCTGTCTCAGACCTGAAATCTATTATAGAACATTATATCATCAAAATTTGGCAAATCCAATATCACCATCACATCCAGAGCGTGCCAAAACCTCAAATTAGACTCTTACCTTGCATGAATCGGGTTCTAAATGCCCGAGATATGACAAAAAGAGTGATTTTTGGGCCAGATTTTGAAACAGGCGCAAAAAAAACGTGAGTTGGTTGGGGGGGTTTGCTGTCCCACGTGTCAACAATGGGGCCCAAAGGGGGCACAAATGGGGGCCAAAGAAGGCCTACACCAAGCCTCAGCAAGCCTTGATAGGCTGGAAGCAAGATCTAGGTGAAGGAAGCTCCAAGAGGTGTGAGCTATGACTGCCCACAACCTGTGAAAACCCTGTTTACCTAGACCTATGGACTGAAGTAAAACTCTGAAATAATGAAGCAATAAATCAATGTCAATGCCCTGATGGTGCCTCAATAGGCTGGGAAGAAGCTCGGGAAGTCAGGGAGTGAGGAGAGCTCAAGAGAATGAGCTATGGCTGTCGGGAAGGAGACCCAATGTGAGTGGGGAGTCAATGGGAAGCTGAGAATGCCATGAGCCAAGCTCAAGAGTCAGAAACCATGCTGTGATACCAGTTGAAAGGTGAGAAAGATCGAAGCTTGTACTCGAGGGCTATGGCGGGAGAGCAAGAGCAAGAAAGAGAGAGACAAGAAATGGGAACTCCAACAGTCACAATGTGTGATGGGCCTTCCTTTATTCAAACTATCACTAAATAAATAAAGAATAAAGTGACGGTGACGGGTGCTTGCCACCTGCAGTGTGCAATGGTAGTGACTGTCAGTGTAGTAATACACAGGCGGCTGGGCGGAGGCACCTTTACCCCCAATAAATAGTATATCTTGCATTATGCAACTGACTTGATAGAAATCAAGCTCTTACTGAGCATGGAATCATGTAAAACATCCCTAAGCATAAGAGAAGTCCCATTAGGCAAAGCTAGGTGTATATCCCTTGTACCAACAATAGCATAAGACTACTCAAGGTCCAAATCAATGCATCCATCAACCTCAATGTAAGAAGAGAACCATGCTCTATGAGGGGTAACATGACAAGATGCCATAGATTCCAAAAGGCAATCAAATACATAGGCTTATCATTGAGAAAGTAAGCTGTAGGGAAACAAGATGACAGGAGTACATGCTCAACTGCATCGTCATGGGTAACTGCTTGTACCTCACCACTAGTAAGAGTGGCAACACTTGCTGCATCTACTGTATCTCTGACTCTCTGCTCATGTTGAGTTCGTCTCTATCTCTGCCACTCTCTAATCCATCTAAAGCATTTTCTTTGAACATGCCCAAGCTTCTCACAATGGAAGCAAACAACATCTGAAGTAGAAGAACCTATAGAAGACGACAAGGAATCCAAGTCATCATGAATAGGGCTATCTACATCCAAGGAACTCAAAGAGTCTAGGGCTGTCCCAACATAGGGTGCTCATCAAGACAACTGTCAGTAGAAGCACAAGTGGTAGAAGCATGCTGCTACAAGTACTCTTCCATCCTCTCTGGAGAGGGAAGCACAGAAGCATCAACCAAGGATGCAAAAGCTCCCACATGAAGAAGAGTTGTAGCCAACTGCATGACATAACCAACCACAATACGGTAAAGCATAAGACATCTATTGTAAGAGCATATGGATTTTAGCCATAAAATCAGCCCATAACCATACGCATAAGCATAGCTCTGCAGTACATAATGCCATATGGGAAAAGCCAAGCAAGCCAAGATCGGCAAGAGGCAAAAAATCCTACAAGAGTCAAGCTCTAGGAAAAGCCCAAGTATCTGTACAACAACATCCAAATAAGTGGTTCTGTAAAGTACATGACAAAAGACAAAGTGCATATCTAGGTAAGCATCAAGAGCAACTGCTCTCTGACCTGTATGGGCAAAAGCAACCCAACTAGCATAGAAGCTAGGCAACACAGAAGCAACAAAGCCATAACTGCTAAGCCTAAGCACTGTCAAGAAGTCCACTGATCAAGGAGTAACCTACAAAGAACCAAGCATCAACAAGCAATGAAAGCTCAATAACCAACTGTCAAGACAATGGAACAACCACTGCTCAAACATGTATATGTATCCAAGTAAATACAAGATCCATAATCGAGGCATTAAGGGCCAAATAGCATCCAAGTTGCATAAGTGATAAGCCGACCAAATGCAAACTGCTACAGTGAGCCCTTGGTTTAGGAGACTAAGGAGTAGCCCCACATCTTCAGGTGGATCTATAAGTATTGCAGGGAAGGAAAAAGGAAAGAAGAAAGTGTTGGATGGTAATGATGCATTTACCAGTCATTTGGGATTTGATGGAGATTCTAGTAGTTCAGAGAGTTGGGATGATGAGCCTGGCATTCCTTTAGTCAGGACGCCAGGTGTACAGAGAGCTCATAGTAATGTAAAGGCTCCATTGAGTGATCTGGTGGTACACAGATCTAGCAGGGTCAGATACCCTGTTAAAAGATTTGGTTTTGAAGGTTATGCATCTCACCATTATGCTTATATGGTGAAACTAGTTGAGGATGTTGAGCCCACTTGTTTTGAGGATGCTGTTAGTCATGCTCATTGGGATGCATCAATGGATGAGGAGATGGCTGCATTAGAAGCCAATAAGACTTGGGATTTGGTACCCTTACCCAAGGGTAAGAAAGATATTGGCTGTAAGTGGGTTTATAAAGTCAAGCATAATGTAGACGGTTCAATTAGCAGGTATAAGGCTAGACTGGTTGCAAAAGGCTATGCTCAAACATATGGCATAGATTATGAAGAGACATTCAATCCAGTTGCTAGGATGGCAACTGTTAGGCATGTGATTGCCTTGGTAGCAGCCAAAGGTTGGAGTTTGCAGCAAATGGATGTTAAGAATGCCTTATTGCATGGTGAATTGTAAGAAGAAGTGTATATGGAGCAGCCAATAGGTTATGAGGATTTAGAGCATCCCACATATGTGCGCAGGTTAAAGAAGGCACTCTATGCACTAAAGCAAGCACCTAGAGAATGGTCTGACAAGATTGGAGAGTATCTTGTCAATATTGGATTTTTTATTTTTGATACTGATCACTCACTTTATGTGAGAAAGGGAGATGCAGGTTTGGTCATCATAGTCATCTATGTGGATGACTTGATTATTACAGGTGACAGTGACAATGGGATTGCTGAAGTTAAGGACTTCTTGAAGAAGAAGTTTGAGATGAAAGATTTGGGTGAGCTGAGATACTTTCTTGGTATTGAGGTGATCAGATGTGATGATAGTATATGGCTGTCCCAAAGGCAGTATGGCTTGGATATGTTATCCAAGTATGGTATGACAGCATGTAAACCTCTTTTAGTACCATTGGAGAAAAATGTAAAGTTGAGTGCTGATGTTGGGGATGAGATAGAAGACCCTACTATGTTCAAGAGGATAGTAGGGAGTTTTATTTACATGACTATCACAAGGGCAGACTTGAGCTATGTTGTTGGCCTTGTCAGTCAGTTTATGCAAATGCCTAGAAAGCCTAATTTGGATGCAGTTAGACGTATATTGAGGTATGCGAAGTCCACTTTACATTATGGACTTTTTTATGAGATAGGTAAGGACGTACAGGTCTTTGGATACACAGATGCAAATTGGGCTGGTAGCATGTCAGATAGAAGATCTACAAGTGGATTCATGTTTTCCCTTGGTAGTGCAGCAGTTACATGGAGCAACAAAAAGAAACCTACAGTTGCTTTATTGAGTACAGAGGCTGAGTATAGAGGTACTGCTGTGGCAGCATGTGAGGTGGTATGGCTGCAAAAGTTATCAGGTAATTTGGATGTGCAAGGAGATGGTCCAGTTGTCATTCATTGTGACAACATGAGCAGCATACAACTAGCTAGGAATCCAGTGTTCCATGCTAGGACAAAACACATTGAGGTGCACTACCACTTTTGAGAGAGAAGGTACTTGTAGGAGAGATTGACTTGGTATATGTCAGCACACAGGATCAGATAGCTGACATTCTCACAAAGGCATTGGGTGCAGAGAAGCTTTAAAAGTTCTGAAGCTTACTTGGAGTTGCAGAGATAGAGTTGAGCTTGAGAGGGAGTGTTGAGATGGCAAGCTCAACACGTGTGGACATTGATGATGGACCACCTGGCTAGGTGGGTCTGCACGTCTACACTTAGCATGTTGGTGGTCATTATGATAGTCACATGGCCATTGACTTATCACTTATTATATTTAGTTTGTTACACCTACCTACAACTGGTAAATACATAGTGCCAGTCGATTAGTGTAGTCGGTTATGCACTGTTTGACTTAGTAGGTCATTCCTTTATGTTGTATCTTATCTATACTTTGTGTACATTGTATAGTGTGTGGAAGAAGAAGAAACTAGCAAGAAAACGTTTTGGCCTCCATCTCTCTTCTTGTGTTCTCTTGAGTGAGCTTCCTCTTGTGTATACAGTGTGTGTTTGGCATAGTAGCTCAAGAAAATTCCCCCATCACGTGATTCTTAACACTATTTTGTATTTATATCGAATCTATCATCTACTTTTAGTTTATATCAGAGCTGAAGCATAGAAGTAAAAGATTAGAGTGAGGAGTGTGCCAAATCGAGGTCTACCTTGGATTGAATACTTACTGTGCCATTAAAGTCATGTATAAATCCCTATCTACATCACTTGCAACACGTTTATGGATTGGATGAGCTACTAAAGCTCAAATTTGAGGGCAAGTGAAGTCCACATTGGATGCATTTGGGAAGCCAAATGAGACTCGTAATGATGTATGACAGTCGAGTACTTATTGGATTTGACTATAAATTGGAGTCATGTTTGGATGTCGAAAGTTGGGGGATTGCTTAAGCTCAACCACAAGGCCTTCTTGAGGCACAAGCACAAGGGTAGCTTGTCAGAAGCAGAGGGCCTACTTATCTGGAAGCAGGGGGTTTATGTCTGTGTGACAGAGAAGAAAAAGAGGAAACCATTTTCTCACTTGATAGAGCTTGAAGCTCTAGGCTTGAGTTTTGAGGACGAGCGGCTATGTTTAGTTGAAACGAATTCCATGAGTGCATGCTGCCGCATGATGAAGAAAATCACTGCCATTGCTGGCCACCAGGCTGATCACACTTCTTCTCCTTTATTTAAAATTATAAGGCTTAATAGCCTTATCACTAAGTCTTAAAGCCCTTTCAACTAAGTTGTGTTCACATTAGCATTTGGAAAACTGGTTATCTTGAGGAGCTACTTTCATACTGGAGTGTCCATGAACTGGTTATTCTCTAAACTGGTTCACAGTTAGAGATTTCACACTGCTACAGAGTTGAACTGGTTGTTTGAAGGTCAAAAAATGCGAGTTTCTATGTAACTTATGGGTGCCATTTTGGAGGCCAAAAAATTGTAAAAAAATTCTAGAAATTTTTTTCTAGCTTCATCTTAACTGGGACCTCATTTTTGGCACAAAAAACTGCAAAAAAAAACATAGAAATTGGTCAATTTTAAGGCCATATTTTGAAGCTTTTTGGGTCATATGAGCTCCGTTTTGGATGTTTCTTGTTGGACAGCCAATGTATCATGTATGGGCATCATGTATGAATGTATGTGATAGAATTTGAGTTTATTTATAATAGCCATTCTCTGGAATTTACATGAAATTTTGGGCTACTTTTGGTGCATTTTTTGTCTTACATTGACCATTTGAGGCAGTGAATTCACATATTGCTGTTTTTTTTTTAAATTGTACCCATCAAAATGTCAAACATAGCTCAAATTACCTAGATTGTTGGAGATAAATTGACCAAGGACAACTATAGTGTTTAGTCATACAGGATGGAGAACTTTCTGATGGGGAGAGGTCTTGGGACCTCATTACAGGTGATGATGCATGTCAAAAGCTTCCTAAGGAGCCTGCGGAAGAGAAAAGGAAGGCATATAAAGATTGGACTGAAAAGAATAGGAAGGTTTTGCATTGGATTTCTATATGCATATCAAAAACTTTGATTCCTCATATCAAGAAGGCAAGTACTTGTAAAGAGGAATGGGATATCATTGAGAAAATGTATGGGACATGTACGGAGGCAAGGAAGATACAACTTAAGCAAAGATGCATGGAGCATGGAGGGGAAACTACACTATTAGTGACTATGTTGTAGAGATCAAGCAGGTTGTAGAAGATCTTGCATCTATAAATGCACCAGTGGATGATGATGACTAGGTTTCAGTCACCCTTGATGGACTTGGCCCAAGCATATAAATCTTTGGATACCTCTATTTCAATTAGAGGAGGTTCTATGCCAAAATTTGAAGAATTGATTGCTTTGCTACTCAAAGTTGGATTTGAATGCATCTAGCAGTAGCAAGAATGCAAGTGGAGATAGTATGTTTTATCATTAGGCATGGCAACCCATCTAGAGCTAGAGGCTCATCTTATGACCATGGTGGTGATTGCTTTGCATGTGGTCGAGGTACCGTTGGTCATGATTATTTCATGCCTAGAGGCAGGGGGAGAGCTTACTCTAGAGGGGTAGATGGTCTACTCCACATAGAGATGGTACATGTAATTATTGTGGCCAATATGGACATTTTGAAAGGGAATGTTATCACAAGAAAACCGCTATGCCTAGGGGTTGAGGAAGGACTAAATATAACCATTATGCAAGTGGTTATGGAGGTGCAGGTTATGGATCTAGGGGTGGCTCTACTAGAGGCCATTTATTTGACATGGAACATATACTAGGGAGCATGACACATCCCAATGAGGATGATTGGTTTTTGGACTTGGGACTAAAAAATACATGACTCATCATGTTGAGTGGTTTGAGACAAAGTAACAAGTGCAGAATGAAGAATATGTGGCTACTAGGGTCACTTTGCATAAAATTACTCATATTGGTAGTGTGCCACTTGTCACTAGAGATGGAGCAGAAAATAAGCTTGGGGATGTACTTTATGTACCTACCATCACTAAGAACTTAGCATTAGTTGGAAAAATGGCACAGACCAAGGATTTCAGGTGAGATTCAATAGATATGGATGTTTCATTGAGGAATTTCAAAATGGAAGGCTTGGTAGATTGATTGCCAAAGGAAAAAAGAAAGGCATGTTATTTTCCTTGAATGCATGTACTCCTATCATTCAAAATTCTATGTATGTTGAGAGTGGACATGGTCGAGATAAGGATGTTGAATTATGGCATAGGATAATTGGACATGTAAACATGCTAAGACTGAAACAAATGCAAACTAGACACGTGGTTCATGGTTTTCCCCATTTTGGTTTTGTTAATTATGATCATGTATGTGAGGCTTGTAAGTTTGGCAAGCTAACTAGATTACCATTTCAAAAGAGGGGGAGAATCAATAGTTATCCCTTGGAAATAGTTAACTCCAAATATCAGAATGCACCATTTCCAAGGGATAACTATTGATTCACCCCCTCTTTTGAGGAAGAAGATGGAGCCAAAGGCTATAAAATGCATCTTTCTTGGATACCCTAATGAGAAGAAGGGTTACAAATGCTATGATCCAGTGTGACTAAGGAAGTTTACATTAGTAGGGATGTTGGATTCAATGAGTATGAATCATGGTACAAGCCCAAAATTGTAGTGGACTTGGATTCCTATGCGAGTAGTGATGATGATGCTCATGGAAAGAAAATTTCAGCAAATGGTAAGCTTGGAAATCAGCACTTAGAAGATATGTTTGGACCTCATGCGAATGCAAAAAACAGTGGCAGCTATAGTCCATGGAGTGGCAGGTTGAGGAGTTCACAAAAGAGTGCAAAATTTGCAAAAGGCAAGAGGCCTATGGCTAAAAGTTCAAAGGATGAATCTATCAACGATGAGTATGGTATTCCTCATGTAAAAACAATGGGTACTAGAAGTGCAGGAAAATATGTGCCACCACATGCAAGAGCAATTGAGACACCAGGTAGTGCACCTCAGTTGAGGAGATCAACAAGAGTTAGATATTCGGTTGATAGATTGACATATAATGGGTTCATGAAGATGCATTATGCTTATATGGTTTCTTATGTACAACATGTGGAACCTACTTTCTTTGAGGAAGTAGTGGAAAGCAAAGAATGGAGACAAGCTATGGATGAGGAGATGGATGCATTGAAGAAAAATAAGACTTGGGATTTAGTGTAGTTACCTCGTGGAAAGAAATTGATTGGTTGCAAATGGGTATACAAAGTCAAGTGAAAATTGGATGGTTCTCTAGAAAGGTATAAAGCAAGGCTAGTTACAAAGGGTTATGCACAAATATATGGATAGGATTATGAGGGACATTTAGTCCAGTGGTGGCAAAGGTGACTACAATGAGATCAGTGATTGCTTTGGCTTCTATATATAGCTAGAAATTATATCAAATGGATTTGAAAAATGCATCCTTGAATGGGAGTTTAGAAGAGGAAGTGTACATGGATCAGCCCAAATGGTATGTGAACCCTAAATACCCACATTATGTATGCAAGTTGAAGAAGGCATTGTATGGATTGAAGCAAGCACCAAGAGCCTGGTGTGAGAGGATTAGTAGTTTTTTGTGTAGCATGGGATTTCAGCAGAGTATGGTTGATTATTTACTCTATGTGAGACATACAAAGGATGACATGGTTGTGGTTGTCATCTATGTTGATGACCTCATTATTTAAAGGTAGACTTGAGAGGGAGATTGCTGAAGTTAAGCGTGGTCTTCATAAAGAATTTAACATAAAGGATCTTGGTTTGTTGAGATACTTTTTGGGCATTGAGGTAATTGATGCACCTCATGGTAGAGATAAGTTTCTGATATCTTTAGTAAAGCATTAGGTAAATATAAGTTTAAGTATTTCAGAAGTTGTGATATCTCAACTTTGATTTAAAATATTATTGACTTCTCACAGAATGGACTTGAAGAACTCTTAAATCATAAAATAGATAAGATCTCGAGCAAAAAGACCCAAGGATCGTAACCCAATACTTTTTCGGATTGACAAGAACTGTAGCCACCTGTCATGGAAGTTACCGCATGAACGAGACTTATGAGCCATATTAGTCATTAGTGTCAGTGTCTATAGTATGGATGGTCCAAAAATACTAGATTTTTGGACAAAACTAGCATATTTTTGATATTTTTGATATTACTTATTGTAAATATCCTAAAAAGCTATGAAAACTTCTAGAATAGGGTATCATGCAAAAAAGAAAGTGGCTTTTTTAAGCCAGTTTTGGAGATTTCATACAACAAGAAGGGTTGGTGAAATCATGCACATTGCGATTGCAGTTTATAGGTAGCAAAAAGCACTCCAAATGTGGAGAAGAAGGAGTGATCTAAAAGAATTCTAGCCAAGTGTCTTGGGGGTTTTACCCCCTTTTTGGAGCCAAAAAAACCATCAGATTGCATCTTGGAAGCTTCAGATTGCTGATTTTGCCAAGATTCCTTCCATGAAGAGCTTTTCTTCTTAGCCATAACCCTTCTTCTCCAATTTAGCTATAAATACAAGGCATGGGCAACCGTTGAGGATAGTCAAAGTAAGAGAGGAGAGGCCATTCTTAAGAGTATAGATCAAGAGGGAGTGGGGTACGAGAAGCGCGAGCACGGGAATTTCCTGTCAAGAAGATAAGGAGGATACTTTGCGAGCTCTTGAATTCAATTCCTCCATCCCTTCTATCCTATTCCCTTGTGGAATCAGGAGTCTTTTTGATTTCTCGGAATTCTTGGTGATTGCTTCTCCCCCCCCCCCCCCCCCACCAATCAAGAAAAAGTTGCCTCAATCTAATTACCCCAAGCTCCTTTTCCAAATTTTCCTTTTTTGCGATCTTGTGATTGAAGACCATGTCTCTGAAGAAGAAAGCTACGAAGGTCGCGGAGGCAAGAGCTACCAATAATGTTGCGGAGACAATTACTATAAACAGAATGGTGAGTACAGGGATTACAAACGAAGCCGCAAATACCATCAACCAAGCACCCATCATGGATCCTTATGTACTATTTTTCTTAAATAAAAACAGCTAGCATGCCTTTATCCCACGAATAGGCAACATAAGCTGCATGCGTAAAATAAGATTTTATTCGATTCTTGCATATAATTTCATTGAGAAATTCTTAACTGCAAATTCCAAGGGGTAACTTGGGTCTGTACAAGATGAACCTAAGAGAGTACAAGGAAGGTATTCTGTCCCTAAAAGATTTAATGTTTCTAATTTTTGTGTCGATCAAACAAAATCTCTGATGGGTAATAACGGATGCTAATTCTCAGTATATTAGAGACCTTGAGATACAATTGCCAAATGATACTGTTTGTAATTAAACTAACCAAGATTTTCTTCTATTGCAAGCAAAGACCCACAAAACTCCAAGTGACTTACCCTCAAGTATGAAATTTTTGCTTAACTTCAGTCCAAACTAGTCCCCAAGGAAGAGGAATTTCAAGAAAACTATTGAAAGGTATTGCCACTTATGCTGAATTATCTCGAAGTTATTTTGCCACTTATGTTGAATTGTCTCAAAGTTATTTTGCTACTTATGTTGATTTGTCTTGAAGTTATTTTGCTACTTATGTTGATTTGTCTCGAAGTTATTTTGCTACTTATGCTAAATTTTCTTGATGTTATTATTTTTTAAAAGAAAACATTTGTCTTGGCAATAAACTTGTTAAATTTTTTATATATAATGCATTTGAAATAATATGTTTGTGATTGTAAGCTAGGTACTGATCTTTCCTAAAATCATTAGGCTAAAAGATGGATGACTAAGTACAGATCGCCGAGACGACTGAGGAAGTATTTTGATTAACATAGAACACCAACTTAGGCAATGTTCTTGATGGTGCTAGACTTCCCCAAGGCCATCGTGAATAAAACCTACTCCAAGGGGTTTTTATTTTTTTGTTTTGTGTCAGTGAGTTTAGACCAATCATGATGCAAAATTTCTTGTTATAGGGAGCTCTAGTCGGTAGGAGGCGATGATACCAGGGCTCTAGTCATAAACTCGTTAGGCTCTTACGAACTTCCAAGTACCCTTCAATTTTCAGACTGTGTCTAGAAGTTCTAATATTAGTTGGGGAACAGAACTTAGAGAGAATAATACCTTCGAATAAGAAAATATTTGTAAAAGGTCATTTTTCTAAAAGGAAATATTAAGAAGGAATTACTTTACTTTATTTTTGTGTCATGAATTAAGGGTGTGTAAAGAATTTATATCAGGAGATAATTCAAAGAAGTTATTTTTATATGTTGAACCTGAAGTGGTAGGTAATTAGATAACTAAAACTACTCTCTCGAGGAAAGTGGGAGGATGGACCCCCGACGGATCTAGACCTATGACTGGGTGGTCTCGGTAAGCCGAGAACTTTCCTAAGAAGGAATAAAAATTGCATTTGATGGACCATTAGAAACCAAAAATCTTGATTTTCATCACATTAGAATCCACTAATACTAATTAGCCGCTAGTAATAGATTTAACCAGAGAAACTCAGGTCGATCCTCGTGTGAGAGCAGTTGGAACTTCCACCATGGGGTAGACTCAAGCAAGCCGAATTAGAAAACTTTGAGGGTTTTATCAAAATCCCCGCCACCTTCCTAGGACATCTCTTGATGGGCTACTAAGAATACACTGCCACAAGAAAATCTTGGGTGACACATTGGTGAGTGAAAATGAGCGACTGGGGACATGATACTTCATGAATTCATGGGGGGTAACACATGCAAATATCCTTTTTTTGCCTTTCTAACATATATCCATAGTAGGAGTCGGGTTTATAAATGAAAATCCCAAGTGATATCATGCATGTTCAACACGTGGTTGAGATATTTTAGTTTTGAGACACGCTTAATGTAGGAAGAGAAGAAAATGTGTTCTTGCTTCTAATTTTGAGTCCCCGAGTGGAATTGTATGTGGCAAGGGGCATATTTGCCATCTAGCAATTAAGGGGAAGCAAGGGGCAACTTGAAAAAATTAAGGGGAAAAGCAAAAATATGAGTAGTTTTTTAGAAGAAGGGAAGAGAAGTGTTAAAAACAAGAGAAAAAGAGAGAGAGAGAGAGAGAGAGAGAGAGAGAGAGAGAGAGAGAGAGAGAGAGAGAGAGAGAGAGAGAGAGAGAGGAAGAGAAGAATCTTGCAAGCTAAAGAAGGGAGAAATCTGAAGCTCAAAAGAATAAGAACAAATTGTCAGAAGAAAGAGACCGTAAAGCTGAAGTTATTGAAGTTGTGGAGGAGCAGGATGGCAAGGCTGCATTCGATGGGTTGATGCGAGTTCTCAATTTTCAAATGATGGTAATAGGAGTCTTCCTTAGTTTGGTTTTCTTCTACTACTTTGTGGAGCAGAGAGTTTGTAGATCAATTTTGATGTATGGACATGAGTGAAAGACAACAGAGGGATGTTCTTTCTCTTGTTGAGAGTGATGCACATTAGTTGTTGAGTGAGGCTTCCGGTCAGTAGAGAAGAATGGAAGTGAGGGGCCTCTACCTCTGAAACTGGATATGAGGCACGTAATATGTATTATGAGCAAGTGTTGAATGCATGGGTTTGAGTTAGTGGAAATATGAAAGGATTTACAGCTAGGAAAATGATGAATCAGAGTTTGTAAATTTTGAAGCTTCCACAACTCTTCAATAATGCAAGATTGTATTTTTGGAATAGAGAAGTTGTGTTTGCTATATAAAGCGTGCAAGAATTTAAGACTATAGACTGTGTAGAGCTGTTTCAAGGCAGCAGATCAAGGAATTTGACTCTGAGATGTTTTGAAGAATTGTAGATTGGAAAGAGAGCTACAACTTTCCTTTTTAAAGGTTGGTGATCCCAGGTTTGGTTAGAAAGTTATGAACTATTCTGTGTAACGCTTCATGAGGCAATTTCTGTGCTCTATGAGAAAATAAGTGAATTTAGCTACTTCTACAATACCAACTTGGTTTCCCATGGAAGTCATCATGATTATCCATTGATATATCAATGTAAACTCAGCTTTGATGTAGTAATGGAATGTGTACACTAGTGAAATGCTTGAAGTGTTGAATGGGCATAGAAATTTGTTGTATAAAGCTTTGATTACCTGTGTATTTGGTTTGTATTTATGTGTGCTCTCAGGAAAGAAGAACATAGAGGGTCTAAAAATGATTTTGTACTACTTGAAACAATCACACTTTGTGGGGCGGTTTGCTGCGTGGAGTTGCCATCCCTAAAAAATAGGAGTCGTGTGAATCTGAAAGCTCTTGCTGTCACAATCTCTACCATGATTGTTTTAGTGTCAGATTCTCTTTAAAAGTGGTAAAATTTGAACTTGAAGGTTTGAACTATTTAAGTGTTGAGTTGAAGTCTCAGTGAGGAGTGAGTGCTCGGGAATTTTTTATCATGTGTTTAGTGGTGCCGTCTCGTGGGTTTTGTTGAGGTGAGATCCTCAGTCTTTATACTGTGGTGTTGTCTTGGGGGTTGTTAGAGGCCAACTACCCAATTCGCCTACCATAGATTCGTGCCCCCATTGAGAATCTCCCGTATTGAAGATCTCTTGCTAATCTTATCAGTTGGGAAGTGTAAGGTTTGGAAACCAACCTGTACACAAACTCAAGCATGGTAGCTTTTGGATATGAACCCTTCTTTGGTAATCAAAATGAGGATGTTAATCAGTTCATCAAGAGATTGGAGTGGATGGCTTACCAAGATCGAAGGGACACTAATGCAGATAAGCTTCAAATGATCAACATGCTGCTTGAAGATATTG